>NC_139601.1:8425006-9172506 GCF_946808225.1 Silurus aristotelis | reverse complement strand
ATATATATATATATATATATATATATATATATATATATATATATATATATAAAATAAACAACAATAAGATTATTATTGTTTTTCCAAATAGAGGAATTTGGAAAACATTTTAATTATTGTTATTTGGTAATAAAGTGCTGAATAAAATACTGGAATTTGTTATCCCACTCTATGAATTGAGTTTAATCTTCTCCATATTCATGCTAGTGATGCCTAACCCTGTATCACCCTGAACTTTAACAGACTTACCGCAGGGTTACCATATCTGAAAAGGCACTAATACAGGTTATCAAAATCCGGTACCTCCCTCTACTTCACAATGATTTAATGTTCTCCATATTCACTCTGGTGATGCCTAACCCTCTCTGTTTTGTCGTGAAAAATATTTGGGAACAAACTTACAGCAGGGTTACCAAATTTGATAAGGCATTATTATAGGTTATCAGAATCTGTTTCCTCACTCTATTTCACACACAGTGACTTTAATGTTCTCCACAAAGCCATTAAAATAATGACCATATTGTTATGTGGTTAATAATGCCTAACTCACAAGTCTGATTATTTAGATCTGAATAAGTGTCCTCAAGTGTCTCATGAATGTAATGACAAATTTTAATCACAAATGTAAAAATAAATCCCATTTAATACTGTTGTATAGTGTAATATACATGTAATGAATCAATTAACATTTTTTTTTACATTTCTAATGTGTGCAAAAAATTGTTTATAATAAAAATGACAAATTTATACAACGATTTAGTGGTAACTTTAATACTAAAATAGTTTAACAATAATAATAACAGGGGATGCGAGGAGAATCTTCAGAAGGGCTGAGGGCTCATAGTACCTGAGGCCTGGCCACCTCGTGAGGGCTGTTTGAGGGCATTTTTATTGAGGACATTTGTGCTGCAGCATGCTGGGCTTCACCGCTGTCAGGGTGCGAGTGAAACAGGAGGCGGAAGCCGAAAGTACAGCTCGCTCTGGTTTTTAATCACGAGAGTGAGGGAGAGCGATACACACAAGCACACAAACACGCACACACGGCAGTCCTGAGGTTAAGAGAGTCTGGAGTGCACTTGGGGAGAAGCGTAGCTGATCCGAGATGCACGGGGAGGAGAAGCGCAGCCGGTACAGGATTGTGGAGTCCGGACGGAACGGAACACATAGAGTCCTGCATGAATCACGGAACACATACCTTCACAACCAATACATACAATAACGAACAAAGGAGTGATTGTGAGTGGGGAGCTTATGTAGAAGCGGGATGGAGTGATGATGAGCCCCAGGTGTGCGTGATTAAGCTTGGAGCTCCAAAGAGAGCGGAGGCATGAGTGATCATGAGCCCCAGGTGTGCGTGGTTAAGCCCGGAGCTCTAGGGAGAGTGGAGGCATGAGAGCCACCAAAGGGGGCGTGGCAGGTGGATCTTAGATCTTAGGTGGAGATAATCTGGCCCCGAGCTAAAGTCTTGGGTGTCCTTAAATACTGTGAGGCACGGGAAAAAGGGCAAGATGGCCACCGGAAGACATTTTGAAAAGACTTCAATCTTGTTTTGGCTTTAAAGTCTTTTTTTTTTCTCCTAACTTACAAAATTTGTGATTCAATTGGAGAGACTGGATTGCTAATTTTGTTTGACGACTGCGATTCCCCTGGTGTCTTGTGTTGTGTGTATTGTCTGAGTGTTAAGTGTTATGTGTCTATTCTTTGTTCTGTGTTAAGAAGATGGGTCATAACATTTCTCGCCCATTGCCGGAAGAAAACCCCAAAGATTGGATGTATAGGAATAGTGCCGGTTACTAGACTAATCCTTATTTAGATAATTTGGCAGGATGGAGTGAATGCATGTCGCAGGTAGATAATTTTCCTAGACATGGGTCATTCAAGACCCGCGATATGGAAAATGCATATTCTATGGTGAACGGTGGATGGGGCGATCCGAATTGGGACTACACTTATATGCGTGAGTCCTATAATAAATGGGTAAATATGAAGAAGTACTGGGACAAAGGTCCAGAAAGAGTCAATGCTTCTAAATGCTCTTTGAATAAAAAACAATCACCTCCACCATACAATTCGACACCGTCTACTTGTCCTGGTCTTTATCCTGCGCTACCTGTTGATACATCCTTACAGCCCGCTTTTGCATTTGTACGAGAGCGAAATGAAGTACATCTTAAACCAGCGAAAGCTAGTGATATTGATGCTATATGTAGGAGTCTTCCTATTCCAACTAACCCCACGAAATATGTACAGATCTTAAAAAGCCACACTCAGTATGCACAGTTAACGGGCCCTGATTTTAGAACTATTCTTTTGCGTACATTGGGAGATGATGTTACAGAGGAGTTGATCATAGAAAAATGTCCGACCCTTGCGCGAGTTATTGATGCCATTACAGGCGAGGGCACGGCCGCGAACTGTCACCAGATTTTTTGGGAAAATGATGCCAATGTAATGCAAATGTTTAATGAGTTAAAGGATTTTCTGGATAACAGAATTGCATCCAAGCGTGACATTTCACATGCAGCTAACACTAGGCAGGGTTTTAAAGAAACGCCGTCTGCCTTTGTGGTGCGTTTTAAAGCAGCATGGGAGAATGATTCTAAACTGCCAACTGATGATACACACAATGTGTTGTTTATAAATACTTGTTTAAATAACATGAAAGCTTCTCAGGCTCAAATGATTCGCATCACGACAGACAGATTACTCGAGAAGTCGGTAGATCAGTTCTGTGCTAGAATTAGAGATTTAGATGCTGCTGGAGGTTTTCAGTCCGCTTCTGGTTCAGTTAAGTCTGAACCCACTATGTTCTTTGCTACAACAGGAAGTGGTGCATTCCAGCCACAGTACAAAACTCAAGGAGGAGGTTTCAGGAAATAGGGGAGGTGCAATTATTGTGGGAAACTTGGTCATTGGTTTAGAACTTGTAGAGAGAGAATGGGAGATGAGAAAAGGGGTGTAGCCACTCAGCGAGTAGAGAATGCAGACCAGCATGCAGTTGTGCAGAGGCCCACACAGCAGCAATATCCTACTCAATGGACCTCTGCATAGGGCAGCCTACGGAGCGATGGACCCCATGATTTTTCAATGATAATTTTATCCTACAGTAATCACCCTTCAACTTTGCCTAATGTCACGTTGCTCATAGACAATAAAGACTATTGTTTTCTTGTTGATACTGGCGCTACATGTTCTTCAATTGCTGGGGGTGAATATTCTGGTCCCATTTCAGGAAAAAGTATCCGCTCCGTGGGAATAGATGGGGTTCCAATTTCATGTCCTGTAACTCACCTTTTGCCTGTGGTGACACCAACTGGTACAAATTTTTTTTATTATAGCTTTACAATAATTCCAAACTCGCCTTTAAACCTTTTAGGAAGAGATATGATGCATAAAATGGGAATGGAAATTCTGTTTTTTGAAACCAATGTCTCACTGTCTTTTCCTTCTGTCCTTATGCTCTCAACTGAGCCACAGCCACATCCGGAAGATTTCTTCCATGGTAGTACAGAGGTCCTGTCTGATGAACCAAATTTAAAGTTAACCCTAAATTATGGGCCTCTCACAAAGATGAGGCAGGTTTCATTCAGGTAAAACCGTATCATGCACTCATGAAAACACACCATCCAATTTTTGTAAAAACAATATCCATTGTCGAAAGAGAAGAATGTTGGCATTGCTCCAGTTATTGACAATTTATTGTCACAAGGTGTTTTGATCGAGACACATTCACCGTATAACACACCGATTAATCCCGTCCTAAAGGCAGATAAAAAATGCTGGAGGCTAACACAAGATTTACGTGAGATTAATAAATTAGTTATTCCGTTAGCTCCTTTGGTGCCCGATGTAGCTACCGTTGTTAACTCTATACCAGCGACTCACAGATTTTTTACTGTGATTGATCTTTGTTCTGCTTTTTTCAGTGTCCCTTTGGCCTCAGAGACGCAGCCGCTTTTCGCTTTTACCTATAGGGGACGTCAATTCACCTGCACACGTCTTCCTCAGGGCTTTGTTGACTCGCCAGCCGTATTCTCCACTGTAGTGCACAGAACTTTGGCTGATATACACCTGCCGGAAACAACCTGCATTCTTCAATACGCAGATGACATCCTTGTCACAGGACTGACTGAGCAGGACTGCCACAATGTCCTGGCTCAGGCTGGATTTAAGGCTTCACACCAGAAACTACAGTGGGTGAAGAGAAAGGTCTCATATCTGGGCCATGTGATTTCAGAAGGCCAACGTAAGATTTTGCAGGACCGAGTACAGCTCGTGACTAGGTTTTTAAGACCTCTGACTGTGAAACAGATGCAGAGCTTCTTGGGACTGGTGAACTACTGCCAAGCATGGATCCCTGACTGCGCACAGCATGATAAGGTTTTGCGTAGTGCTATTGATCACAAGGCTCCTCCATCACATCTTGTTCTGTGGACTCATGAAATGACTGACAGTTTCGCTGCCCTCCAAAAGGCTATACAGTCTGCTCCAGCTCTGGGTCTTCTGAGTTATGCTAAGCCTTTTCACCTCTATGTGCACGAACGTGGTGGTACGACTGCGGGGATCCTAGCCCAGGAACACGGTGACAGATATCGTTGTAGCCCTGTTGCGTATCTTTCCAAATCTTTAGACAATATAGCACAAGGGTTGCTTTCGAGCTTGCGTGCAGTGGCTGCTGCGTCTCTGATGGTCTGGGATGCTGAGAAAACGGTGCTGTCATATCCTTTGATACTGTACACCTCACATCAGGTAACAGCTATTTTACACAACCTCAACACACAACAAATGACAGCACAACGTAGATCTGGTTATGAGACCACTCTCTTGGCAACGGAAAACTTAACTATTAAGCCTTCTTCTCAGCCGCATTCAGCTGTAGTAGCTCTGCGTGATCTGCTAGACAATATTGACGTAGATGGTTTTGACGAGGCACATGATTGCCTTGAACACATTGAACGAGAGACCTCTTGTAGGCCCGATCTCTTAGATACGGCCCTGGAAGAGGGGGATTGCTTATATGTAGATGGTTCATGTTCAAAACCCTCTGATGGTGTGTATTTATGTGAATATGCAGTTGTAAGATTACCTGATGTAACAGTTGAAGCTAAATTATTACCATACACATCAGCACAAGCTGCAGAATTGGTCACACTTACAAGAGCATGTCAGTTGTCTGAAGGTAAAATAGTGACTATATACACTGATTCTAAGTATGCTTATGGTGTTGTGCGTGATTTTGCCGAAACATGGAAGCAAAGAGACTTTAAAACAGCTGATGGAAAGCCCATAGCACATTTTAATCTCATAGGCAACCTTTTAAAAGCTGGTTAACTCCCTGCCAAAGTGGCCATAGTGAAGGTTAAAGGACATGCCGTAGGTGATTCAGAGGAAATTCAGGGAAACACATTAGCGGATAAAGTAGCTAAGGACGCAGCTAAACAACCAGTAGATTTGGACACAGTACATACAAATCCTGAGATCTCGATGATGTCACATATCTCCAATATACCAGACATTGACCTAAAAATACTTCAGAGTCAGCCTACTGAGGAGGACATAAAGTATTCGGCTTTCAAACAATGTAAATCAGATTCTGCTGGTATCATTAGAGATGTAGATGGTAAAATTGCTCTGCCTAAAATAGCTTTAATAGTGTTGGTGAAGCATTACCATGGGATGTCACACATTAGCATAGCTAAAGTCATACAGGCTATAAATGCATTATACTGTATTGCTGATGTAGCTAAAACAACCAAGCTAGTGTTGGATTCATGTTTGACTTGCACCAAAACTAACGTACATCGACCTGTACAACATACTGCGCTTACTTTTCCTGAAGCCCCTTTCCAACACCTACAGATAGATTTTACACATATGCCACCTGTAGGAAATTTGAGATACCTGTTGGTTATAGTTGACAGATTCATTAAGTGGCCAGAAGCATTTGCATGTGCGACAGAGAATGCTAAAACTGTTGTCAAAATATTAACGAAAGAGATCATCTCTAGGTTTGGTATTCCTAGTGTGATTGAAAGTAATAACGGCTTTTGGCTAAAAGCTTAGCAATTGACTGGCATTTTAATATTCCCTATCACCCACAGTCAGCTGGAGTGGTAGAGAGAACGAACAGAACCATTAAGGAGCGTGTTACTAAAGCCTGCATTGAAACAGGCCGAAATTGGACTGTTGTTCTCCCGGCAGTACTCACAGAAATGAGAATGACTCCATCTTCGACTACTAAACTGTCACCTTTTGAAATTCTAATTGGCTGGCCTTTCCCGACCCCATGGGTCAGGGGACGCACTGGCATTTCTTCCTTAGGTAACCTGGAAGTGATGGTGGACGACTACGTTTCTGCCCTGGTTGAGAAATTGAATTCTATCAGTGCTGATGTTTCACTAACTCTTCCTCTGCCCACAGATAAGCCAACACACCCTTTTGTACCTAATCAGCAGGTCCTGATAAGAAGTCTGAAGCCTACCAAGGTCGGTGAACCGAAGTATCTGGGTCCAGCGACTGTTCTAGCTGTGACCAGAACTGGAGTTCTGACTGATTATCAGCCACAGTGGATACACGCAAGCAGGATCTAGGTCTAAATTCTATAACAATATGTGCATAGTTGTAATTACACTCCTAATGTTGTTTAACCCCTTTGAATACTTTATTCAGGGAGCCCCACGTCTGCAAGGAGAAGAGACTTGGCTAGAGCATCCGGATCCACCTCATGCATATGCAACCAACATGTGGTGGAGACTAGCTAATCACACTGCTAAATCTGTGAGTGGGATGGGAGATTGTTATGTATGTACACTTATCCCTCACAGCACACATAAGCTTCCAGTTGTTGCTATCGGACCTAGTTCCACTGATAAATCGAAGTGTGTGTCTTCAATGAGCAGTCCTGACTCTGTCTGGCAGTGTCCATGTAAAGTGCTCCAAGGTGCTTATAATTCCACTAGTCTCCGTCTTACTTGTTCAATGAACTATAGCCAGATAAATGTAACTCTTAGTTTTAATTCTGTGCCACCTGTTAGTCTAGGCATTGTACTCCAAATACCTAAGCATCTTTCTTGTGTTTCCCGAAGTAGTGGAAGTAAAGTTTTAGGAACCATTCCGTCAGTTTACTGTAATACTACGGAAACTCGACCCCTTAATTGTAAGGCCTATTACAATATCTAGAAATAACCCTGTCCCTAAGGATCATCGTCTTTGGAAAAGTGCAGAAAAGTTTTTTGAATCTCTTTTTCCATCTGTTGGTGTGGTTAATCTGATGATAGAAGTTGAGGTAACCCGGTATGAGTTAATCTCTTTCATGAACGCCACCACAGCTATGATGCAAGGAATTAGAGTGGAACTTCGAGGTTTGAGATTAACTGCCCTTCAAAATCGGTTGGTTTTAGATCAACTCACTGCTTTACAAGGTGGAGTATGTGCTGTTGTAGGTTCTACCTGTTGTACCTATATACCCTATAATGTTGCTGATGGTCATATCATCGAACAAGCACTGAAAAACATCACTGAAGCCTCTCGACGTCTTGGAGAACGTGAAACAACTGCTGAACAAAGTTTTTTTGAAAAGATTAAGAATTTGTTTACGAGTGTTAAACACTATTGTTTTAGGAATGATTCTTTTATTGATTGTTGGAATTGTACTATGTATGTTGCCATGTTTGATGACGTTGGTAAGACAGGCCATAAAGGCCTCGATTAGAGTGGGGATGATGAAGGATTATTTTCATGTTGGGAATGAATGAAATGGAATCTGTATGTTTTTGTTTTTCTTTCTTTTAATTTGCAGTTTATGTCACAGGTTCTGTTCCCAGGATGAACATCCTATGTTTTGGTGTGTGATGCTAAATCATAAATGATTTAAAGTGGCCATTGTTAGTGTTAAAACTGTTTCACACACATTCCTTGTCCGTTCAGTGTCTATAGGATATTTACAATGTTAGTCGGTAAGGTAAACAGAGAGTCTTATCTGGACTCACACATCTCCAGCTAGTATATCCTCTTGTCTAAACAGGAAACAACTAGGTCAGGTTTCTTTTCTCTGTATGTGTATATATACGTGTCTGCCACCTGCAATAAACTAAAGAGGAACATTTTGCCACATTCTTTGTGTGGTGTGATTCTTCCCTGATCAGAAAAGGCATTACGGGTCTCGCAGGTCGTTTGGAAAACTTCAGTTTAATAAAATGTAATATACTTAAAATAAATGTACTCCCCAAACTCTTGGATCTGTTTCAGTCAATTCCACAAAATTTTTTTTGTAATATGAGGAATCTTTTTTACGATTTCATTTGGTTAAACTGGCGTCCCAGACTGAGGCACTCTCTTTTGTATTTACCATATGAATGTGGAGGGTTGCAGCTGCCTAATCTTAAATGGTATTACTGGGCAGCTCAGCTAAGAGCAGCAATGTTCTGGTTCACGGATAGAAATTCTATCAATTGGCTACGGCTTGAGGCCTGTTTACCCAGACAACTGCCCTTGAATCTGTATTTGTACTCTGCACCCCTACCTAAATTGAGAAAAGCTACTTCCAATCCCTTTGGTAAAAATACTATTGTGGTATCGTATGAAGTTTTGAAACATATTGGAAATGTTCATCAATTATCACAATTTACCCCTATCTGGGGTAATACTAACTTTACACCTGGAACACACGATGCTGGATTTAAAATTCGGGCAACAAAAGTTTTCTGTATGGTGGGAGGTTTAATTTGTAACGAGAATATGTATCAGGAATCCACCTGCCACGCCCCTTTCCTCGGCTGTCATGCTGCCGCTATCTCTGCCGCGCCCGGCTTTAATCACACACACCTGGGACTCGTTAACCACTCTCCTACATAAACCCCTCACTCTACTCATTCACTGCCCGTTATTGTAACCCTATGCGTTCCTTCCCGTCTGACTTCTCTATCCTGCAACGGCTGCGCTCTCCTGACTGTCGTGAGTGTGTGTTTGTTTGCCACTTCAGTAAATAAACCCTATGCTTAGTTTCTAGGAATTAAAACAAAAGTTTGATCTACCTAAAACACATTTCTTTAAATATTACCAAATTAGGAATGTTATTAACAAGATACATAATTTCTCTTTATTGCCAGATCTATCCCCTTTAGGAAAAAAGTTACTTAAACCACTTCAATGGGGGTAGGTGTGACGGTCTTGCCCGGGCAGTCCTTTCTGCTGAGTTGCACAATGGAGCACAGGAAATAAGGGAACCCGCATGGAGAATAAAAAGAAAACTTCCACAGCATGGTCTCATTATATCTTTATTTAAAACAATTATTTCTTTCTTTTAAATCTTTATGCGTTGTGATTAGTATAGTGTATACAACATTTTCAATGAATTGATCACAAGCAGTGTTGGGGGTAACGCGTTACAAGTAAAAGTGCGTTACGTAATAATATTACTTTTCTGGAGTAACGAGTAAAGTAGCGCGTTACTTTATAAATTTACACAATATCTGGGTTACTTTTTAAAAAAAGTTAAATTATTTTGCATAAAAAAATAAATACTGAATTAAAATGACCGTAGTCACGTAGAATCGCGCACTCATACGTGCGAGCCGCGGGAACAGAAGCTGGTCAGAAGCGGAGATGGCAAACCAGGGCATTACATTACTGCGATGGAAGTATTCTCATTATTTTGAAATAGTTGAGGAAAATGAGAAAGAAATAATGGTTAAGTGTAGATTATGTGTTGGTGAAAAGCTCTTGTCAACTGCAAAAAAATACCACTTAAAAAAAAAAAAAAAAACATCTGCATGCAAACAGCACTATAGATGTGTGTGTGTGTGTGTGTGTGTGTGTGTGTGTAATGTTATATATGCAACATTATGCAATGCTGCATATATGGAAATGGAGACAGAAATATAGAAAACTTTTGCCGACTTTCCACCACTGCAGCTCTATGGACTGCGCAGAATAAAAGTTTTCCGTGGGAGAAACATGTACGATGCCATCGCAGCGGAGAGAGAAAGCAAATTCACAGCTCATTTGCTCTTTGTGGAAAGATAAACTGCCACGGTCACTGATAATAGCGCGAACTTTGTAAAAGCGTTCAGAATGTTTCAAGCTGATGATGAAGCAAAGAATAATGTAGACGAGGACGAGGTCATATTTACGGAATTGCACGATGTTTTACGAGATGACATCGAAAGGTATGTTCTCCCTCCACATAACCGGTGTGCAGCCCACACCCTTAATCTTATATACACGAACGATAGTTACATTCCTGACGGTGAAGGCAGTTTGCAAAGCAGACTTATTGTTCTCTACGAAGTTATTAAGCATTTTAAATGTTTAAGAAATTTCTTTTGCCCTAATATAACTTATTTCTTAAGGGCAATTATCTATATTACACCTGTTACACCTGTAAGGCACTTAAAGCATATAAAGCACTTAATGGTCTCGCACCACCGTATCTGAGTGAACTTCTGTACCAGTATGATCCTCCACGCCTACTTAGATCAAAAGGTGCAGGCTATCTGTTGGTTCCTCCAATAATGAAGATTACAGCAGGGGGCAGATCTTTCTCTTATAAAGCCCCGCAGTTATGGAACAGCCTTCCAACCAGTGTTCGGGACTCAGACACAGTCTCAGTGTTCAAGTCGAGGTTGAAAACATATTTATTCAGTCAAGCCTTTAATCAGTAGATTTTTTCTCAGGTAAAGGCTCAGATCTGGAGGGAACATTGATATAGAGTGTTTGGTGAACTGGGATATTGTACGCTGTCGTCCCCTCACATTCACGTGTTCACTCAGGTTTGTTGATGGTGGTGTGGTGGGCCGTCTCTTATCCCAGAGATCCCTCATGTCTGTGTTGCCTTCTGGTTCTCCCTTTTAGTTATGCTGCCATAGCGAGTCTTGCCGGAGTCCAAACTGCACAGTGACTTTAACTCTCATGCAACAATAGGTACACTTAATAATCCATATCCTTCTCTTCCTGTCACCCTCTTCCATCTCTCTCTCTCTCTCTCTCTCTCTCTCGGTCGAGTTAAACATGCTCCTGAGGCTCAAGTGACCACTGTTCCTGCCCCTCTCCCCCCCGTGGATCTTCCCACTTCATCCATGCCTGCCTGGATTGGACTGTCGTTGATGTCAACAGTCTCCTACACTGACTCAGAAATACACTTCGCTTTTGATCATCATCACTGTACCCCGCAACATTGTATACCCGCCACAAATGGACATTCGGTGTAACCCAGATGAGGATGGGTTCCCTCTTGAGTCTGGTTCCTCTCAAGGTTTCTTCCTTATGCCATCTCGGGGAGTTTTTCCTTGCCACAGTCGCCAGTCGCCACCGGCTTGCTCATCAGGGACAAACTTACTCATAAAGAACATATTCATTTTTAATCACCGCATTATCTGTGTAAAGCTGCTTTGAGACAATGTTCATTGTTAAAAGCGCTATACAAATAAAAATGAATTGAATTGAATTGAAAGGCGTGAAGTAACGCAAAAGTAATATAACGCATTACTTTCCATAAAAAGTAACTAAGTAACGTAAGTAGTTACTTTTTTGGGGAGTAACTCAATATTGTAATGCATTACTTTAAAAAGTAACGTTGCCCAACACTGATCACAAGTGAGTGAAAAACTTAGCAATTAAATTAAATAGGATTGAAGGGCATACATCCCCACCTAGCAATGAACACATAGTTCAATTTGAACAATTAGCTAATACATTAAACACATTAATACAACACATCTTACAACATACCTGCACAATAGAGGACAGGAAATAAGGGAACCCACATGGAGAATTAAAAGAAAAGGTCTACATAAAACAAAGACAATGCACAATCAATTATGATTAGGCCTTGTAACACAAACTAAAAATAACTCAATATAAAACACCAAATTCGACGCCAAACACATATCAACAGTTCCACAAACAGTTAATTGCTCATTATAACCCACAGCATAGTCTCATTATATCTGCTGTGGGCGGTCCCTATTTCACGTGCTAAATGCCATCACGCAACAGACAGATGGCGCTGTCCCCATTTATGCATTATTTAACTATATTACACACCGTTACATGCACCCCCCCTTAAATTATGCTAAACTGGGGAAGCGCCTATATCAGACCTGGGCAAACTACAGCCCGCGGGCCACATCTGGCCCTTTGTACGTCCCTGTCCGGCCCGCGTGAGACCACTCATAAATTACAGGGATGCACCGAAAATTTTCAAAATTTGCCAAAATACCTTAATCACCGAAACAACACGGCAGAAACACAATTGTAATGACGCAATAAAAAAGCGCAGCCAGCACACGGTTATCTGGATAAGAGCAACATGTCTGCGGTGTGCGGAGAGCGATTTGCAAAACAAACAATGCTGAAATTTTAATAGGGGTGTATCTGCAAAGAGTTTCTCCAAGTCGGGATTAATTTATCACCTGAAATTCAAACATTGCCTTCTAAATATGAGAAGAATGCGGCACAGAAAAGTAAAGTCAATCCGAGCATGCGCACTCCGTCTGTAGAGGACGTTTTTGAAAAGGCAGGAAAGTTTTCCAGTGATGGTGCCAAGGCAAAAGGCATAAGACAAAAAATTATGGATTTCATTGCCTTTTGAATTGAATTTTAATTTCGGTGCATCCCTAAAATATTATCGTTGGTGTGGCCCTCTGACACAATTCAGGTTTCTCATGTGGCCCCTTGTAAAAATTAATTGCCCACCCCTGGCCTATATGGTAGAAAACTTAACACAAGAACTAGAAAAAGGTAAGGGGAAAAAAATTTTTATAAGCAGAAAGATGACCGTGTGAATGTCCTTGACACATTTCAGCATAAATTTCAATTATAAAATTCCTCCAAAGGAAGTATGCAAGTATGGACCAGTACCAAAACCCAGACTTAACATAGACTTAAAGAGATGCCCTAAACACCTCTCTTTACATACACAATTCAAGGATAGAAATGTCTGCTTAAAAAAACAAACTCAACTCAAATGACAAAAGCAAACATAAGTTACCCATGAAAAAGGCTTTTCAGCACATAAAAAAATGAAATCACTAAAGGTGATGAATCATGCACAAACTGACTATTCATCTCACAGATCAATCTTTGTGGAGGTTTAATGGTCCTACCAGCCCTAGTACTAACTGTGTCTGTATGAATGTGTTCTGGTTGATTGCAAATTACAGGGTCAACTGTATCCGGAACTGGGTTATTGACTACATGTGAAAGTGGAAAAACTGGCAGGGTTAAGGAGTGCTGAGAGGAACTTTGATCTAACTCATCATCAGGAGGTAGTCCTTCATCCAACAAATGCGGGATGTCACTTTCTTTGTCAGTGTATACAGAGCTACTACAGGTTTCAGAGTCTGCTTTTGAATTGGAAGTGTACACTTTCAAAGAACACTGAATTTCAGACAAAATAACTGAGACACTGTCATTATCAGGGCAGTTGTGCTGATCAGACTGCATAACCCAGTGAGCTGTTCTCTTATCACTTTCGGGATGATCAGGCAAGTCTGTTTTCGAATCACTTGAAGAGATTCCTGTGCACAGTCTTTTCTCTGCCTGTTTCAATGTCTCTTATCTGATAGACATTAATGGGTGATCTCACGGACATTACTTCGTAAAGGCTGGACTGCAATTTTTCATTTGCCACGCTCCCCACGGTTCGCCAGAAGGACTCTGTCACCAATGGTCAAAGGTGATCCTTTCACTTTCCGATTTAGATTTTCACATGACGAGCTTGCTCAGCTTGCTCACAGAACTGTGCTTCTGTGCAATTTGTGTAGCTTCACCGAGATCACATTTGAGCCTGGATACGAAATCTGAGTATTTCACAACAGTACCATTGCTGAGAACATTTTGGAACATCACATTGATTGGAAGACGTGGAACTCTTCCAAACATCAGATAGAAAGGTGCAAAGCCTGTGGTTTCGTGAACAGTGCAGTTATAACAGAATGTCAGCATCTGCAAAGACTGTGGCCACTTAGCTTTGGACTGGGGAGGTAAGGTTCTTATCATGTTCCCTAAGGTTCTGTTGAAGCGTTCTGTGATCCCGTTTCCCATCGGGTGGTAAGGAGTGGTGTGTGATTTCTTGACACCTGGCATATTCAACAACTCCTTCATTAATTTGCTCGCAAAACTTGGACCTTGATCCGAATGCACTCTCCTAGGGAATCCGTAAACACAGAAGAGACTATTCCACAGGTGATGAGCAACCTGTTTTGCAGACTGGTTCTTGCAGGGAAAAGCGTAGTCTAATTTAGTGAAACTACCAGAACATCCACACTCTTGTCACACCGCTCTGCTGTCCAGAAATCAATACAGATAAGTTCCATAGGTTTAAAGGTACGTATGTTCTCAAGAGGAGCACAATCTTTTGGTTCAGGGGTCTTTCCTACAAAACATCGCATGCAGTTCCTCACATGATTCACTATGTCGTGTTCCATGCCTGTCCAAAAGAACCGTTGTCTGGCCAATGAAAGAGTCCTGGAGTGCCCTTAATGACCAGCTGCATCATGCAGACCATGAAGCACTTGTTGTTTCAGAGCATCTGGCACAATGAATTGATGTAAATTTTTGTTCATTCGATTGTCTCTGCCGTCTCATGCCGTCTCTGATGGTATGTTTATTCCAATGCTTGAGAAGCTTTAGAACAGTACGAGGCTCACTAGCACGTTCTCGCTTGTCAGGACGTCGATGTCTCTGAACATAAGAGTGCTCTACTCACAGCAGTGTCCTGTTCCTGTGCAGCTGGGAGTGTGCTCACATTGAATGCAGCAGTCTGGTCCACATCAAGTAATTGTGGAATGGATTCCGCACCCATGAAACGCCCTACACCACCAGAACAATGCACGTCCAATACAGCAGCAACATCCTGTGAACTCAAAGCACCTGCAGTTGTCTGACATTGACTGCCAACTCCAGTCGCACCAGAAGAATCATTAGGACTTATTACTTGACAGTTAGTGGTAAGTCGGAAAGAATCTTGGACGACTTGATCTACAACTATGTTCTTAAAACCGGGCACATATTTCAGGTCGAAGCTGAAGGAAGCTAGTTTAGCAACCCAGCGTTGCTCGCAAGCATCGAGTCTTGGCTTGGTGAGTATGTAGGTTAGGGGATTATTATCCGTCCAAGCTATAAAATGACGCCCCTTCAACCAATGATGGAACTTGTCACATATCGCCCATTTAAATGCAAGGAATTCTAGCCTGTGAGCTGGGTAATTCATGAGAGCATGATAGTGTCTTGCTAGCAAAT
This sequence comes from Silurus aristotelis, assembly GCF_946808225.1. Lineage (NCBI taxonomy): Eukaryota > Metazoa > Chordata > Actinopteri > Siluriformes > Siluridae > Silurus > Silurus aristotelis. The sequence continues at coordinate 9,157,266 of NC_139601.1, read as the reverse complement.
GCAACTGGCCTGGCCATAGTGCCACCCTCTGGGATCTGGGAAAGAACAGCACCTAATCCATCAAATGAGGCATCTACAGCTAGTATGAAGTCGGGTTCGAAGTTTGGGTGAGCCAGTGTTACGCTTGAGAGAAGGTCCTCTTTCAAAGTGTCAAACGCTCTCTAAAATTTGTCCGTCCAGTCTGTTGGTAAAACACACACGGCTTTTGAGTTGAGATTCTTTCTCCTGCCTCTAGAGCCCTTTGTGTCTGTCTTGGAGATAAGTTGGAACAAAGGCTTGGCTTTGGCAGAACATCTCTCTATAAAATGTTGGTAGTATAATACCATACCTAAAAATGATCTGCTTTTTCTGTAGCATTGAGTGATTCTGTCACGTCAACCGCTTTAACATCCGTAATGGCCTTTATTTTCCCAGAGTCTGTTTTAACACCATCCTCATAAATTACATGGCCAAGAAACTTGACTGACTTTCTCGAAAAATGGCATTTTTAGGAGAAAGCTTGAAGTTGTGGGCCTTGAGTCTCGAGAAGACCATCTCCAGCCTTTCAAGTGCAACCTGCTCATTGAGAGCAAAAACCATGAGATCATCAAGGTAGCACAATAAACTTGTAAAATTCTTGTAACCAAAGATTGACATCATCATGCGCATGAATGTAGCTTGGCTATTGCAGAGACCCTGCGGCATCCGGTTATATTCATGCAATCTTAATGGAGACGAGAAAGCAGTGTATTACCTATCGTTCTCATGCAAAGGAACATTATAGAAGCCTTAGGTAAGGTCCATGATCGAGAAGAAAGCATTCCCCCCAGGAGCAGCTAAGGTGTCTGACTGGTGTCACTCAAATAGTGAGTATGCTTCTCCTCTTGTTCTGGTGTGGAAAAAGAATGGTGATCTGAGAATCTGTACCGACTTTTGATGGTTGAACGCCAGAACAGTAAAAGACGCCCATCCTCTACCACACCAGTCAGACACCTTAGCTGCTCCTGGGGGGAATGCTTTCTTCTCGATCATGGACCTTACCTAAGGCTTCTATAATGTTCCTTTGCATGAGGACGATAGGAAATACACTGCTTTCTCGAAAGGGTTTGTCATCCACTAAGCGGATCTGATGTACGAAATCTTTGGCTTCACCACAATCCATCTTGTTCCTTGAAAATATAGACTCATATTTCTTGATGAGATGGAGTAATTTCATTTTCCAAGAGGAAGACACACGCCGTCAGATCTAGGTCTCTCAATCCCAAGTCATTCAAGATTCTCACCATCACATCTTCAGATTCCTGGGGACCATACTCATGTTGAAAGTGTTGAAATTGAGACTTAATGTAATCACATTCTGGAAGATCTTCTACAGCAACGCATGGAGAAACATCTGCGATCTTAGCATTTCTTCTTAATGGCAACACACTGTTAGTGGGATTTATAACTTTCACCGGTATCCAACCATAAAGGTGTAATGACTCGGCCTACCATGATCTGCTTAGGGCCACATTTGGATTGGGTAGGTTCCACAAGCACTGTACTACCCACAGACATTGCAGCGTTGACAGGAAGCTTGCCCCACACAAGATGTTCACTCTGTGGTTGAAGCATCACTCTGTGCTTGAGCTTAACAGTACCCACTTTTCCAGGAACACGATCGCCTCTCCATCTCTGCGTGTTGAACAGTAAGGATATGAACTCTAAACTCTCACTCTCTCTATTACCTCTTGGTAGTGAAACCAATTTCCAGTAGTCATCTGTATGCTTTAGCGAAGACAGCAGGCTTTTGATGTCGTTACTGCCCAAGATCATCTCATCCGCCTGGCCTGGAACGATCAACACTGGTATTATCATTTTACATCCATAAACACAGACAGACAGATCATACATTGCTTTTGGTGTGACTCGATGACCACCACATCCAATAATCACAACATCATTGGCAGGACACTTTGGCAACTTAGGAAGGCTCTCCAACAATCTTGTTTCAGCTGCCTCACTGAGAGTGCAGGCCATTGAACCGCTGTCAAGTAATGCAGTGAAAGATGAGCCATTCTCTAGAGATACAGTCGTGTAAAATAATGAATCAGCTCTGGGGACTCTTTGATTTCTTGAAAAATGGCAGTTATATCAGGTGAGACACTGGGTTTGTACTGCTCATATACGGACTCATAATCTTGCGTTTCAAAGATGGGAGGGTTATCAACCTCCCTTACACACACAGACCTGTTAGTTTTCCTGTGTTGGCTGAGGTGGTTGTCGTCTTCTCCTAGGGCAGAAACGTCTGGAGTGACCTGGAGACTGACACTGAAAACACAGTTTGTGCTCACGGCAATGTGTTAAGGCAAAGTGAGCAGCATCATTGCAGATAGCACAAGGCAAAGCATCCAAACCTTCAATCCTAGGGAGTCTGTAGTAAGGCTGATGTTTAGGATGAGACGGAGGACGGTTGGTATTGGTCAGCAGGACCTTCTCAAGCATGTCAATGACCTTTTCAAGAGCAGAGAAATCTGTGCTTTTATTTTGTTGTTCGCACACTGTGGGAGCGGGCAACGGAACTGTGTTAACATCAATCTTGTTGACCGAAACTCTTTCACTTTGGCTGCGACGCACTGTACTTGTGGCATTAAAAGACACATCGGATTGGTAGTCATTAAGTAGAGCCTGTACTTCTTGTGCTGACCACTTGTCAATCGGTTTGGACCTGAAGGTTAAGGCTAAGTCTTTACTCGGGCAATGTCTGATAAACATGTGCACTATTTCCACACTGGGCTTGTCAAGCGTTTGACCTTGCTCTCACAGGCATTCTGAAGCGACATCTGCTGCTTTGTTGAGTCTCAGCCAGTAGTTGTACGGATTCTCATCCTCTTCTGGCAGTGTAGTGTAAAAATCAGCAAGAGGGACAGGCGAGTAATGATTACAGCTAAAATGTTTACGTAGCAGGCTGTAGACAGAATTTGGGCAGACAGTAGTGGAGGAGTCACAGTTCCTGATCCAGAATTTTACTACACTTCCCATTCTTCAATTTCAATTGCGTCAGAACCATCCCCTCTGAATGAAGGTGGCTCCTTGACTTTTCTGTGATGGATTACTTGGTTTTGTGACAAATTTGCCCTGCTTGAAGAGCTAGTAGCCTTATTATCATCAGGGTGTTGTCTATTCGGAATGTCTGTGCTAAAGGGACTAAGATGAGATATAATGTTGTCTGCTAACTGTTGACCAATCTGATGGACATTTGAACTCATTTGCCATAACATATCAGGAACGCCACGTTCAGCACTAGGTGTTGACGTGATCACCTCACTAGGATTATGATTGATATTTGACTGCATGTCAGATGCGTCACACTCTGTGTACGCAGTGGACACCCGGCTGGTAAGGCCAGGGTGACCACTATCAGGGCTGTTCATTGAAAAGGGAATGGGTACACCTAAAACCCCTCTGCCTCTGCCCACTGTACTAGGAGTCATTTGCAAACCTCTATCGCTGTTATTCATTATGAGCATTAAAATGTGCTACAAGTGTACATATTGCAAAATAATAGCTTTTGCATTAGATATTGCAAAAAGAGCATTTAGTTTATATTTACCAAATATAAACAGATATGACATATTATGCTTAGACAAAAATATGTTTTGAATAAATAAATATATATATATTTTTTTATAATAATTAGCAAATAAATTTTTCTGATTACAAATTAATCAGAAAAAATAAAAATATTTTTGTCAAATCATCATTTGTTTTTTGTCAAAACAAATCAAGTTTTGACAACAATATGGCTTTTTCATTAAATACGTAATGGTTATTGTAAAAATAGAATTTTTCATATTTATAAGCATGATTTAATAAAAAACCCTTAAAAATGTGCAATATGTAAGCGACTTGAAATATAAAAAACTTACATGAAATGATATGATAAATTTATTGTGAAAAATATGACTTCATATTCATAAGCATCATTTAACTACGAACCGTTGAAAGTGCAAAAAAATCACCGCAAAACCTAATATGACAAACAATGGTTGGAAAATGTATATTTTTTTTAATTTGTATTTATTTATGAAAATAAAAATTTCCTATTCATAATCAAAATTAAAAAATACATTAAAAAGTACATTAACCTTTACCATAATAATGAGTTATTGTGAAACTGTAAATCATATGATCATGGAAAACCTTTAAAAAAGTGCTATAGGTGAATGAAAAACAAAAGAGTGACCACAAAACTATGATTTTTCATTAGAAATGTGATTAAAGTTATTAAAGTGAATTTTTATATTCATAAGCAGCTGAATGAAAAAAACTTTAAAAGTGCAACATGTAAGCAAAAAACCTACATGATAAGCGAAAAATAGGGTTTTTTTGTTTTTTTTTTAAATTAATTGGTAAAATATAAATTATCCTATTCATCAGCATAATAATTAATGATAAACTGTTTTAAAGTGCAAGATTCTATGAAAAACATATTCATAAGCATCATTTCACTAAGAATTGTTAAAAGTGAACGAAAAAGGTTTCATGATATACCATGTTTTGACATAAAATTTACTTTTCTCTTACAAATATAAAATTAATAGGTAAAATATAAATTTTCATATTCAAAGGAATAATTTCATGAAAACTGTAAAAAAAAAAAAAAAAAAAAAATACAATGAAAAACGTGATATGACAAATCATGTTTTCAGAAGATATTGTGAAATTATGACTGTGATGCTGAGAAAACAGTGCTGTCACATCCTTTGATACTGGTTATGAAAATTCTGGCAACAGAAAACGTAACCATTAGCCTTCTTCTCAGCCGCATTCAGCTCTAGTAACGCTGCGTGATCTGCTAGACTTTATTGACTTAGATGGTTTTGACGACGCACACGATTGCCTTTAAACACATTGAACAAGATACCTCTTGTAGGCCCGATCTTTTAGATATGGCCCTGGAAAAGGGGGAATTCCTATATGTAGATAGAACGTGTTCAAAACCCTCTGAAGTGTATTTTATGTGGATATGCGGTTGTAAGATTACCTGATGAAATAGTTGAAGCTATTACCATTACCATACACATCTGCACAAGCTGCAAAGTTGGTCGCACTTACAAAAGCATGTCAGTTGTCTGAAGGTAAAGTAGTGACTATATACACTGATTCTAAGTATGCTTATGATGTTGTGCATGATTTTGCCGAAACATGGAAGCAAAGACACTTTAAAACAGCTGATGGAAAGCACATTTTAAATCTCATAGGCAACCTCTTAAATGCTGTTCAACTCCCTGCCAAAGGTTAAAGGTTAAAGGACATGCCGCAGGTGAAATTCGGGGAAATTCGGGGAAACACGTTAGCGGATAAAGTAGCTAAAGAAGCAGCAAAACAAACAGTAAATTTGGACACAGTACATACAAATTCTGAGATCCCGATGATGACACATATCTCCAGTATATCAGATACTGACCTAAAAATTACTTCAGTTAGCCTACTGAGGAGGACATAAAGTATTTGGCTTCTAAACAATGTAAATCATATTCTGCTGGTATCATTAGAGATGTAGATGGACAAAAAATGCTCTGCCTAAACTAGCTTAAATAGTGTTGGTGAAGCATTACCATGGGATGTCACACATTAGCATAGCTAAATTTACACAGGCTATAAACTCATCATGCTGATGTAGCTAAAACAACCAAGCTAGTGTTAGATTCATGTTCGCCAAAACTAACATACAATGACCTGTACGACATGATGCGCTTACTTTTCCTGAGCAACCTTTCCAACACCTACAGATCGATTTCACACATATGCCACCAGTAGGAAATTTGAGAAACCTCTTGGTTATAGTTGGCAGATTCAGTAAGTGGCCAGAAGCATTTGCATGCGTGACAGAGAACGTTAAAACAGTTGTAAAAATCTCTAGGTTTGGTATTCCTAGTGTGATTGAAAGTGATAACAGCACACCTTTTGCTTCAAAGTAACACAACTTTTGGCTAAAAGCTTAGCAATTGAGTGCCATTTTATTATTCCCTATCACCCAAAGTCAGTTAGAGTGGTAGAGAGAACGAACAGAACCATTAATTAACGTGTTACTAAAGCCTGCATTGAAACAGGCCGAAATTGGACTGTTGTTCTCCCGGCAGTACTCACAAAAATAAGAATTATTCCATCTTCAACTACTAAACTGTCACCTTTTGAAATTCTAATGGGCCGGCCTTTCCCGACCCCATGGGTCAGGCGACGCACTGCCATTTCTTCTTTAGGTAACCTGGAAGTGATGGTGGACGACTACATTTCTGCCCTGGTAAAAGAATTGAATTCTATTCTCTTTGAACACATCATTCAGAGAGAAGAAACTGTTACGTATTGTCGAGAAATTTAGCTAGTTTTAGTTATAAAAATAGATTAGAATACCAAAATAATAAAAAGAAAATAAAGGTAGTTGTGATAAGAGTATGATAGGTTTATTGGAGAATCGTATTGGAAAATAACAGGTGCAGTTTTGCAGAGTGTACAAAATTTTAACAACAAGCGGATTAGCTAGGATAGAAACCGCAGGGTATTTTGTCTCGTGTATTAAGGTTACCTAAGCGAGGAACCGCATAGCATGTGCATCTTGTATATGAGAGTGCAGAAATTTCATTTTCATAAGCATCATTTAGCTAAAAACTGTTAAAAAAAAATATGAATATTCTTATTCATAAGCTTATTTAAATAAAAAAAAAATAAAGAAAAATAAAACTTTTTAAAATAAAAATATGAATTGAATTGGTAAAATTCACATTTTCCTATTCACCCAAATAATTCCATGAAAAACTGTTAAAAAGTGCACAAATTTAATGGAAAATGTCAAAATCGGACTTTCTTTTATAAATTATATATATATATATATATATATATATATATATATATATATATATATATATATATATATATATATATATATATATATATATATATATAAAATATATCATATTCATAACCATAATTTCATTAAAAAAAATCGTTAACATTTTCATAAAAATGTTATTGTAAAAATATGAATTTTTATATTCATAAGGATCTTTTACTAAAAACCATTAAAAGACCAAAAATTCAATGCAAAACATGATCAACAATGGAATGAAAAAAATTATTTTTATACAAAATTGATTGTTTTTATTAACCCAGCCATTAGGGGGGCACAAGCCAGTGTACTCTTAGTGCCGGTCCCAAGCCCGGGTAAATGGGGAGGGTTGCGTTAGGAAGGGCATCCAGCGTAAAACATGTGCCAAATCAAATATGCGGATCACAAATGAGAATTTCATACCGGATCGGTCGAGGCCCGGGTTAACAACGACCGCCACAGGTATCGTTAGCCGACAGGGTACCGGTGGAAATTGGGCTACTGTTGGCCGAAGGAGGAGAAGGAGAGGAGGAAGGCGTCTACAGAGACGGCAGGAAAAGGAGCAGTGTAGGAGAGTAGAGATTCGGGTTGGTACTTTAAATGTTGGAACTATGACGGGTAAAGGGAGAGAGATAGCTGATATGATGGAGAGGAGAAAGGTAGATGTGTTGTGTGTTTAGGAGACCAAGTGGAAAGGGAGTAAGGCCAGGAACATTGGAGGTGGGTTTAAACTGTTTTATCATGGTGTGGATGGGAAGAGAAATGGTGTAGGGGTGATTCTGAAGGAAGAGTACAGTAAGAGTGTAGTGGAGGTGAAGAGAGTTTCTGATAGGGTGATGATCGTGAAGGTGGAAGTTGAAGGGATGATGATAAATGTCATCAGTGCCTATGCTCCACAAGTTGGCTGTGAGATGGAGGAGAAAGAAAGATTCTGGAGTGAATTAGATGAAGTGGTAGATGGTGTACCTAGAAAAGAACGATTGGTGATTGGGGCAGACTTTAATGGGCATGTAGGTGAAGGGAACAGAGGTGATGAGGAGGTGATGGGTAGGTATGGTTTTAAGGAGAGGAATGTGGAAGGGCAGATGGTGGTAGATTTTGCTAAAAGGATGGAAATGGCAGTGGTGAACACGTATTTTAAGAAGAAGGAGGATCATAGGGTGACGTATAAGAGTGGAGGAAGGTGCACACAGGTGGATTATCTTCTGTGTAGGAGATGCAACCTGAAGGAGATTGGAGACTGTAAGGTGTTGGCGGGGGACAGTGTAGCTAGACAGCATCGGATGGTGGTCTGTAGGATGGTTTTGGAGGCGAAGAAGAAGAGGAGGAAAGTAAGGTTTGAAAGAAGAATAAGATGGTGGAAACTGAAGGAGGAAGAGTGTAGTGTGAGGTTCAGGGAAGAGGTCAGACAGGGGCTTGGTGGTGGTGAAGAGGTGCCGGATGATTGGGCAACTACTGCAGGAGTGATGAGGGAGGCAGCTAGAAAAGTACTTGGTGTGACATCTGGAAATAGAAAGCAAGACAAGGAGACGTGGTGGTGGAATGAGGAAGTGCAGGAGAGCATTAGGGGAAAGAGATTGGCAAAACAGAAGTGGGATCGACAGAGTGATGAGAAAAGTAGGCAGGAGTACAAGGAGATGCGGCAGCAGGTTAAAAGGGATGTGGCAAAAGCCAAGGAAAAGGCATATGAGGAACTGTATAAGAGGTTGGACACTAAGGAAGGAGAAAAGGATTTATACCGATTGGCCAAGCAGAGGGACCAAGCTGGGAAGGATGTACTGCAAGTTAGAGCAATAAAGGATGGAGAGGGAAATGTGTTGACTAGTGAGGAGAGTGTGTTGAGAAGATGGAGGGAGTATTTTGAGCAGCTGATGAATGATGAAAATCAGAGAGAGAGAAGGTTGGAGGAGGTGGAGTTGGTGAAGCAGGATGTAGATAGGATTAGTAAGGAGGAAGTGAGAGCAGCGATTAAGAGGATGAAGAATGGAAAGTCGGTTGGACCAGATGACATACCGGTAGAAGCGTGGAGATGTTTAGGAGAGATGGCAGTGGAGTTTTTAACCAGATTGTTTAACAGGATTCTGGAAGGGGAGAGGATGCCTGAGGAATGGAGAAGGAGTGTGCTGGTTCCGATCTTTAAGCATAAGGGAGATGTGCAGACCTGCAGTAACTACAGGGGAATTAAGTTGATCAGTCACACCATGAAGTTATAGGAAAGAGTAGTGGAAGCCAGGCTGAGAGAAGAGGTGACCATCTGTGAGCAACAGTATGGTTTCATGCCGAGGAAGAGCACCACAGATGCCTTATTTGCTTTGAGGATGTTGATGGAGAAGTATAGAGAAGGACAGAAGGAGCTGCATTGTGTATTTGTGGATTTAGAGAAAGCGTACGATAGGGTGCCGAGAGAGGAGTTGTGGTATTGTATGAGTAAGTCAGGTGTGTCAGAGAAGTATGTGAGGGTGGTGCAGGACATGTATGAGGACAGTGTGACGGCAGTAAAGTGTGCAGTAGGTACGACAGACTGGTTCAGGGTGAAGGTTGGACTGCATCAAGGATCGGCCCTGAGCCCTTTCCTGTTTGCAGTGGTGATGGACAGGTTGACGGACGAGGTCAGACAGGAGTCTCCCTGGACTATGATGTTTGCAGATGATATTGTGATTTGTGGTGAGAGTAGAGAGCAGGTTGAGAAGAGCCTGGAGAGGTGGAGATATGCGCTGGAGAGAAGGGGAATGAAAGTCAGTAGGAGTAAGACAGAGTACATGTGTGTGAATGAGAGGGAGGGCAGTGGAGTGATGCGGTTGCAGGGAGAAGAGGTGGAGAAGGTGGAGGAGTTCAGGTACCTGGGGTCAACAGTGCAAAGTAATGGAGAGTGTGTTAGGGAAGTAAAGAAAAGAGTGCAGGCAGGGTGGAGTGGGTGGAGAAGAGTGACAGGAGTGATTTGTGATAGAAGAGTATCTGCAAGAATGAAAGGGAAAGTTTATAGGATTGTGGTGAGACCTGCGATGTTGTATGGATTAGAGACAGTGGCATTGAGTAAAAGACAGGAGGTAGAGCTGGAGGTAGCAGAGCTGAAGATGTTGAGGTTTTCGTTGGGAGTGACGAGGATGGACAAGATTAGAAATTAGTTTATTAGAGGGACAGCACATGTAGGATGTTTTGGTGACAAGGTGAGGGAGGCGAGATTGAGATGGTTTGGACATGTGCAGAGAAGGGACATGAATTATATTGGTAGAAAAATGCTGAAGATGGAGCCACCAGGTAGGAGGAAAAGAGGAAGGCCAAGGAGGAGGTTCATGGATGTGGTGAGGGAAGACATGCAGGTAGTTGGTGTAAAAGAGGCAGATATAGAGGACAGGGTGGTATGGAGACGGATGATCCGCTGTGGCGACCCCTAATGGGAGCAGCCGAAAGAAGAAGAAGAAGAAGAAGAATATGAAAATTTCTATTTTTGAAATTACTATAATTTTTATGTAAAAAATATCATATTTTGGTCAGAAATGTTTTTGTTATATCATGTCTCATTATAAACATGTAAAATTCTCATGGGAAAGTGCAAATACGCTTGGTTCGAAAAAACGCTTTCTCTTCGTCCTAGAAGCCTGAGACTTGGGGAAACGCAATATCACAGGCTAAGAAACTCATTCTTGACAGCACGTAGAAGGCTTTGCGAAATATGTGCTGATGTATCGATTTTGATAAATTATGAATTTCTAACCCATTTACATTCACTTGTTGTAGTTTTTATAAAATTATGATAATGAATATGAAAATTAATATTTTTGAAACAACTTAAAATTTGATGTAAAAAATATCATATTTTGGCCAGAATTTTTTTTGTTAAATCATATCTCATTATAAACATGTAAAATTGTCATGGGAAAGTGCATGCTGTTTGTGCATATACGCTTGGTTCGAAAAACCGCTTTCTTTTCGTTCTAGAAGCCTGAGACTTTGGGAAACGCAATATCACAGGCTAAGAAACTCATTCTTGACAGCACGTAGAAGGCTTTGCGAAATATGTGCTGATGTATCGATTTTGATGAATTATGAATTTCTAACCCATTTACATTCACCTGTTGCAATTTTCAACAGTTTTTATAAAATTATGATAATGAATATAAAAATTTATTTTTTCAAAATAACTATAAAAATTATGTAAAAAAATATGATATTTTGGTCAGAAAATGTTTTGTTATATGTTAGCTCACTATAAACATGTAAAATTGTCATGGGAAAGTGCATGTTGTTTGTGCAAATACGCTTGGTTCGAAAAACCGCTTTCTCTTCGTCCTAGAAGTTTGAGACTTGGGGAAACGCAATATCACAGGCTAAGAAACTCATTCTTGACAGCACGTAGAAGGCTTTGCGAAATATGTGCTGATGTATCGATTTTGATGAATTATGAATTTCTAACCAATTTACATTCACTTGTTGCAGTTTTTATAAAATTATGATAATTAATATAAAAATTTTTTTTTTTAAATAACTATCATTACTAAGTAAAAAATATCATATTTTGCTCAGAAAATGTTTTGTTATATGTTAGGTCACTATAAACATGTAAAATTGTCATGGGAAAATGCATGCTGTTTGTGCAAATACGCTTGGTTCGAAAAACCGCTTTCTTTTCATCCTAGAAGCCTGAGACATATGCGGAAAGGCATTTTCACAGGCTAAGAAACTCATTCTTGACAGCACGTAGAAGGCTTTGCGAAATATGTGCTGATGTATCGATTTTGATGAATTTTGAGTTTCTTAACCTATTTACATTCACTTGTTGCAGTTTTCAACAGTTTATTTTTATTATGATAATGAATATTAAAATTATATATTTTTTTAAATAACTATCATTTTTAAGTAAAAAAAACATTTTGGTCAGAATATGTTTTGTTATATGTTATCTCACTATAAACATGTAAAATTGTCATGGGAAAGTGCATGCTGTTTGTGCATATAAGCTTGGTTCGAAAAAAAACGCTTTCTCTTTGTCCTAGAAGCCTGAGTCTTTAGGCAACGCAATATCACAGGCTAAGAAACTCATTCTTGACAGCACGTAGAAGGCTTTGAGAAATATGTGCTGATGTATCGATTATGATGAATTATGAATTTCTAAACCCATTTACATTCACTTGTTGCAGTTTTTATAAAATTATGATAATGAATAATAACATAATATATTTTTTTTAAATAACTATCATTTTTAAGTAAAAAATATCATATTTTGGTCAGAAAATGTTTTGTTATATGTTAGGTCACTATAAACATGTAAACTTGTCATGTGAAAGTGCATGCTGTTTGTGCAAATACGCTTGGTTCGAAAAACCGCTTTCTCTTCGTCCTAGAAGCCTGAGACTTCGGGAAACGCAATATCACAGGCTAAGAAACTCATTCTCGACAGCACGTAGAAGGCTTTGCGAAATATGTGCTGATGTATCGATTTTGATTAATTATGAATTTCTAACCCATTTACATTCACCTGTTGCAGTTTTCAACAGTTTTTATAAAATTATGATAATGAATATAAAAATTATATATTTTTTCTAAATAACTATCATTTTTAAGTAAACAATATCCTATTATGGTCAGAAAATGTTTTGTTATATGTTAGCTCACTATAAACATGTAAAATTGTCATGTGAAAGTGCATGCTGTTTGTGCATATACGCTTGGTTCGACAAACCGCTTTCTCTTCGTCCTAGAAGTTTGAGACTTGGGGAAACGCAATTTCACAGGCTAAGAAACTCATTCTTGACAGCACGTAGAAGGCTTTGCGAAATATGTGCTGATGTATCGATTATGATGAATTATGAATTTCCAACCCATTTACATTCACCTGTTGCAGTTTTCAACAGTTTTTATAAAATGATGATAATGAATATAAAAAAATTATTTTTTTAAAATAACTATACATTTTTTGAAAAAAAATATCATATTTTGGTCAGAAAATGTTTTGTTATATGTTAGTGTAGTGTCTTAAACGTATAGTATCTTAAATGTGTAATATCTAAAAGCCTTAACTCATACAATTCTACAAATGGTGAAAGTCCTGGAAAGGCCAAAGTTAATTACTGAACCATCTGGCCAGATGTTTTCCTTTAAGCCAAATGTATGAAAGGCCCATAGTGCTTATCTTATGAGCCGTGACTGAGAAAATGAAACGGATGGTCGTCCTTAAATCAGTATAAGCCGAAGTATAGAATATGATCCAGGATGCACATCCTCTTGGAAAAAAGACCTCTGATCCGTTCTCACTGTATGTTAAGATGAATGGTCTGGGAAAGTTAGCGCTGGTACATTTGAGATATATTAAATCTGGACAAAGACAGGTTTCTCTTTAAGATAAACATTATTGCACAGTAGGCTCATATACATCTGTTATGCATTAAGAGGCGGACCCAGAGAATGATCAGAATATATAATGAGTGTGCAGCCATGGATCGGGAGTCAGACTTTGAATCAGAGCGTGCTGACTCCAGGCTTGACCGGAAGGCCTGTAAAGATGCTATATTTCTGTGCTGAATAAAAATCATTATTTACACGAAATAACTGCGTCTACGGAGATTCCTTCCAACCGACAGCTACACTCCATCAAGACGACGAAATACACAACATTTCCTGGCGTCACGAATCCTGGGCGGTTTGCGGCCTTCTCAGCTTCGCGGATCTGCTCCGACGACGGCTCCCTGATCTGTCCGGCCGGCTGAAACGGTGAGCGTTTGGGGTTCCGTTTATCTGCTGTTGGGTCGCACCGTTAAAGGCCTGTGTGTGTGGGTTATTGGGTTGTTGAGTGTTGTGTTGTGATTGTCGGTTTGGGTGGCTCTCCGTTCTAAAATTTTTGCACTGCTGGGCAGCGCAAAAGGGGGGATTTGACTGTAATAATGCTTTAAGGAAAATTAAACGTTGAATTACAATAGAAAAGAAGTGAAGTAAAAAGTTCAAGAGGAAAAAAAAAAAGGAACAGGAATAAAGAGAGAAGTGAAGAAAATAAGAGTTGAAGCTAAAGTAAAAAGTAAAAGGTGAATGACTCTGAGAAAGAGTTAAATATGGTAAAAAGTTGAGGAAATAAAGGAAAACAGGAATATAAAGGTTGAAATAAAAAGAGAAAAGTAAGAATAAGGTTTAAAGAGGAAGCCGCAAGATTTGGACAAAAACCCTCAGGGAGGTGACATTTAAGTCAGGCCACAAAACCTGGGCATTCACTAGGTGGATTTCAGGTCAGTTCTGGGAACTGGATGATGCAGAATTAAAATTCAATTGAAGTTCCCACTCTGACTAATTAGCTGACGAGCTAGGTGATGATGCAACTGTCATTTGAATTTCTGCATATCAAAGAGGTAGCATAAATTTAATAAAGGAAGGAAATAAAGAGAAAATAGAATAAAGGTGCGGCAAAATAGCATGCTATAAGTTTGTATGACTGAGTCGACTATAGTGTATGTGGAATTTGTGTGTGTGTGTTGAGGAAAACGTGTGTGCGCTTTGAAAAAAAATCAATAAATAAATAAATAAATAATAATAAGAGAAGATAAGGGGTGTCTCTCCCTTTCTGTGCGCGCGGAACTAAGTGTGTGTTTGTGTTTGCGTGTGTGCGCTCAGCTACGAGTGAAGTCCCTCTTCCTCCGCTGTGGGCGAACCCCCCCCTCTCTTCCTCTGCTTTTTTGTCTCTCTGCGTGTGAGGGTCTGCGCTCCGCTGCAGGCGGGCGGGACCCCCTCCCTTTCTCTCTCTTTCTCTCTCTCTCTCTCTCTCTTTCTCTCTCTCTCTCACTCTCTGGAAAATTTGTGTGTGCGTGACTGATTGCAATATGTGCTGAGATGTGTGATGTATAGATATGAATAAATACATAGGAGAGTTAAGGTGGAAAAGAAGGGTTAGTTTCTAGTAACTATAAGGATAATATTTATCTTCTATTAAGAATAAAACAATGAGCCTCATTACATGAGAGGACTGAATCTGTTAAAACTTATGAGCTTCCTTCGGAAGACCTTTTTCTGTTAAATAACAAAAGACAAGATAAAAACAATGAGCCTTTTTGGGAAAATATTTTATGGCTAAATAACTTTATGAGCCTCTAAAGAGGACCTAAATACGAAGTCAAAGACCCTTAATACTGAATGAATAAAGATATCCCTACAGTGAGACAAAACACTCCCCTGCCCTGAATGAATAATATAATTCCCAAAAAAGGACATTTTCAAGTAGAGAAATTAATGAGGGTGTGTGTGTGTGTGTGTGTATGAGCAACTATTATAATAAAAGTGATTATTGTATATGTATATGTATTGTTTGTGAGTAATACTGAGTGATAAAAGAGTTGGGGTGATTATTAAAGTAAAGCAAATGGAAGTTCATGCAATATGATGTTTAGAGGAGATAGGAAATCTGTAGAGCATACAATTCTGAATGCTGATGGACGTTGTGTGTGTGAAGTATGAGCTGTTATCTGTAGAGAACTAAAAAAGGATCTAAGGTCCTGTCTGCCTCTCTTGTTGAATCTTTGGTGTGTGTGCGCGTTGCTGAGACAGTTGCTCAGAACGTCACACGGATTGAAGCACGCTGACGAAACAACATGGTCAGCGCATGGCTTCTGGTTGATTAAGGCCAGTGCTGTTTTATCAAAAATAAATAAAAAAATAAATAAATAAAAAAATAAAAAAATAAATAAATAAATAAATAAATAAATAAATAAAGTTTTTAAATGCTTGGACTTGTATTTGAACATGTGTGTGCGTATCCAAATATATATTTTTACTGTGCCGTTTGATCTCTCAGCTTGAGAAGTAACGCAGTGAATTACATTTTGTGTGTGACCTTTGTGTTATGCAGTTTAAAGGATACTTGGCAACGGACTGACCAGTCATGGTGTTTAACTAGATAATCATTTGATTTGTACTCGTTCAAGGGTTGTTGATGCGCGTTTTACAATTTGGTTGTGGGTTTTTGTTGAAGTTAAATTTAAGTAATCTTTAATTTGGTAGTTGGTATCAATTTATGCGTACAAGAATACAGAAAGTTGTCATAATGTCAAAAATAATTACTCCTGTAGTTGTGGTATGCGAACAAGTTCTTGTGTAGAGAGGTTATAAGCAGGTGGGGACTTCCGGATCGAATATCCTCAGATAACGGTAAAGAATTTGTGGATAAAACAGTCAAATTAATCTTACAAAAGTTGGGAATTAAACAGCGTCTTGGAGCAGTGTACCACCCACAAAGTCAAGGAATGTGTGAAAGAATGAATGGTGTTTTAAAGAATCGCATTGTTAAGATCTGTCAGCATACGGGTTTAAATTGGGTAGCAGCGCTTCCGTTGGCACTGATGGCGTGTCGATCATGTGAGCTGCGTGATTTGCATATGACACCTCATGAGTTGCTAACGGGAAGACGGATGCCGACTCCTTGTTTGCGTACCAGTGGGAAAGGTCCAAGTCTAGCACTTTTGGAAGACGAAATGCGAACTTATGTAACATATATGGTCAGCTTACATAAAAAGATATCCACATATGTTTTTGACAGGCAGAGGAAAGACGAGGCGCAGCAGAAACTTGATGAGCAAAAGAGCACCACAGTGCAACCCGGAGACAAGGTGTTTGTGAAAGTGTTTAGAAGAAAGTGGTATAACGAACGTCGGGGAAGGACCATTTGAAGTGGTCCGCAGTACTGGAACAGCGGTCCAGGTCAAAGAGTCTCCAACGTGGTATCATTTATCACATTGTGTTAAAGCACCGAAAGAGGAGGTAACGTGTTCCCAGAGTCAGGATGTTGAAGGTTCAAGAGAATTGGAAGAAGGTATGGGTGAGCATGCAGCAGGAGAAGAGATGCATGACAATAACCAGAGTCAAATCCCAGAAGGGGAGATTGTCCGTGATATGGGCAATGGTGATGATGATGTGTACGCTTTTGATGATGCCAGAAATGACAGTACAGTTAACGGACAGGAAAGAACATTTGGGGACATTGATTTCCAGCAGGTTCCCGAATCAGCAGAGCCTGTGGCGGTGGAGAGAAATGCGTCACAGGTTAAGAAGGACTGTAACTCAACTGCAGGAGAATCAAGAGAGACAGCTGACAGAAGGAGTCCGAGGCCGGCTCGGAGAAGGGTTAGACCAAAACGATACGAGAACTAGAGCCCATGTGGCTATAGTTCCTCAGCAGATCGCTACAACACCCTCTCCTCCGAAGGTTGTTATCAGAGCTAAGTTAGGGAAAGCGGTTGTTCTTCCTTGTCAATGTGGAAGATGGAATGTTGGTAGTACTAATCCTCCTAAGTGGAGGAATAATCGTGGTGAAGATGTGTTGTTGACAGGACCCGGATTTGAAAGTGTGCCTCGCGATCAAAGAAAGTATTTTTTGTACAATGACATGAAGTTGGTGAAGATGCAGACGGATTGTTCACTAGTTTTGCGTAATGCTACATGGGAAGATGCAGGTGAATATGTGTGCACTTATTTAGAACCAGCATTTAAATTTGTGCCAATTCTTAATTATTGGGAGGATGATTATGTAACGCGTAAAGTGACACTTGTGATAAAAGGTTTGGAACCTAGTGGGAATGTCGCGGATATTACAAAGGTTCAAGATCAATCTAATGCAATGACTACTCCGAGAATGAATAATTCTCAAACGGAGCTTGTTACAGTAGTGCTGGGTACAACTAAGAATGTTGATACATCAACCCAGACTACTACTTTGTCACAGATAAAGCTTGTCACTACAGCTCTGGATACAACTACGAGTGTTATTACATTAACCCAGACTACTCCTACTTTATCTACGATTGTAAAAGAGTATAATGATACAATAGTGCCAATACCTTTGATGCCTGTGAAGTTTGTAAACGTAACACAGGCGCCGGACGTAGTGACCTTAGAATCGACAGAAGTGTTAAATATGACTCAGGAACCCATGTTAAAAACAAAGCCTACAGTAAATGGTAGAGGAGAGACCTTTGAGGCCGGGAAACAGATGTGGGATGAGCATGTTGTAGCCTCAGCTGAGATAACTCAGGAAAATATATCAGATACAATGAGTGACTATTTTAATTCTACTCAAGTTCGAACTTTGCAAAAGAGAGACAGTGACTGGAAAGCATATGGTTTCGATTCATCGGTGTTACAGATTGCTGACCCCTGGGCAAGTAGGAACTTATGGTTCCAGCAGATAACTCATTCTGTTAGATCAGTTAGAAATTTGAATTGTCCATGTGTGGTGAAAGTTTCATCACCAGGCACATGGCCTTCAATTTTAGAAACGGTGCCAGAACCACTAACTATTAGGTGTCAGTCCTTTGCATTATCATGGTTGTTGTTTCAGCAGCAGGCATCGACGGATATAATAATGGCTTTGTCAAGTAGTCTGTTTAGACCTAAATATGATTGTTCATGGTTGGAAGAATTACCTTATGTGAATCTACTGGATCAACATGAAAATATAATAACAGCAGTCCCTGAGCCGATGGAAGTGACACCTGTGAAAGCTGCTGGTTGTTTCTGTTCAAATGAAACGTATACTGGTTCGGGGATGTATATGGGAGTATCTGATTGTGACAGCTATTTGATGAATTTGGGCCAACATGATAATAAAAATATTAGTAAGTTGTATGAAGTAAAGTTTCGTGCGCCACATCAGAAATATAGTAAAACTTTGATGGTAAGGAATCAAGATTTGCCTGGAAATGTGACAATAGGAAATTTTAGAGATATTTGGTGGGTTTGTGGTGATAAGGCATATATATTTCTGCCTTATGGATGGATAGGATGCTGTTACATGGCAAAACTGAAGCTCCCATATGAGGTTTTTACAGTACAGAAGGGAGACGGTCCTGATACAAATCAGTCAAATGTTGTTTCTGCTAATAGGAGGAAAAGAGCATTGGCACAGTTCCATAATTTGGAGTCATACCATTGGAGAATAAGCCTAGGAGAAAAGTGGGGTATAGGACTATTCCCATGGTATGGTGTGACATTTTTAGCTGATCATATTGATAACATCACTTATACATTACAGGGTTTCGCCAATGAGACAATAAGGGGATTTGATTTTCTGTCTAATACTCAAAGAAGTCACAGATTGACCCTGCTAAAGCATGACATGGCGTTAGATTATATATTGGCCAAGCAAGGTGGCCTATGTGTGGCTTTGAACTTAACTGGTGACGCATGTTACACCTTGATCCCCGATTCTTCTGATAATATGACTAGTGTTATAGAGGCATTGCGAAACATACGAGATGCCTTCGGTCCAGGTGAAGGAGCCGGATGGTCTGCCAATTCTTGGCTGCAAGACAAATTAGGTCCGTTAGGTGCTGTCCTAGTACAGATTTTTATGGCAGTTGTCGTATCGTTGTGTGTGATGTTTTGCTTTTGCACGCTGTTGCTGACTTTTGCGAAAGCAATGATATTACGATGGGTTGGAGTTGTGATGCCTGGGGACGGTACCCAGATGGCGCTGCTGCGAACAACAGATGAGGATGGAATGGAATTAGATGGTAAACTGATGGAGAAGTATCCGTTTTGATATTAGTTCTTATTGTGATTCTTCATGTTATTTGGCTATAGGCTTACTTTTTGATAGTTTCCCCCTATACTGTGTTTGGGTGAAAGGGGGGAATGGAATGTGATATGATTCATTTGTTGCCTGAGAAGACGATACTGGTTGGTTTTTTTTTCTTTTCTTCTCTCCAAGGAAACAATATTGGGGGAGATTTGAAGGCTCGGAACAAGGAATGCTGTGATTCTACACATCGGCGACCCCATACTGAGAATCAATGGAGCCGCGGATGGACATTTTCCCCCATACACACATATATATGTTTATTATAGGATTTTATGTGTTACAGTATATCCAGTGACATTGATAGAAAATGTTTATACTAGTAGTAATCATAGTAAGTCATAATAGTTTTTAAGTTTCTTCTGATACATAACCAATGCATATGTATTACTTCTTGTTAAAATCTTGATTGGGCTGGAGTACAATTTGTGGCCACCTGGGGCAGAGGGGCCGTGAGAGCGGTTTTCCTGTCTTGATTGTTTGAAGGATATCTAAGGAGAAACGGCTGCCTGACAGGTTTTTTCTCTCTCACACTCCATAAATTCATTATATTGTTAAGGTTCTGTGACAGAATGTATTATTACTATTTCTGTAACCAATGATGAATATGTATGTTATATTTTTTTGTTTATCGTGGGATTATTGATCCCCCGAAGGGGGGAAATATGTAGTGTCTTAAACGTATAGTATCTTAAATGTGTAATATCTAAAAGCCTTAACTCATACAATTCTACAAATGGTGAAAGTCCTGAAAAGGCCAAAGTTAATTACTGAACCATCTGGCCAGATGTTTTCCTTTAAGCCAAATGTATGAAAGGCCCATAGTGCTTATCTTATGAGCCGTGACTGAGAAAATGAAACGGATGGTCGTCCTTAAATCAGTATAAGCCGAAGTATAGAATATGATCCAGGATGCACATCCTCTTGGGAAAAGACCTCTGATCCGTTCTCACTGTATGTTAAGATGAATGGTCTGGGAAAGTTAGCGCTGGTACATTTGAGATATATTAAATCTGGACAAAGACAGGTTTCTCTTTAAGATAAACATTATTGCACAGTAGGCTCATATACATCTGTTATGCATTAAGAGGCGGACCCAGAGAATTATCAGAATATATAATGAGTGTGCAGCCATGGATCGGGAGTCAGACTTTGAATCAGAGCGTGCTGACTCCAGGCTTGACCGGAAGGCCTGTAAAGATGCTATATTTCTGTGCTGAATAAAAATCATTATTTACACGAAATAACTGCGTCTACGGAGATTCCTTCCAACCGACAGCTACACTCCATCAAGACGACGAAATACACAACATTAGCTTACTTAAACATGTAAAATTGTCATGTGAAACTGCATGCTGTTTGTGCATATACGCTTGGTTCGACAAACCGCTTTCTCTTCGTCCTAGAAGCCTGAGACTTGGGGAAACGCAATTTCACAGGCTAAGAAACTCATTCTTGACAGCACGTAGAAGGCTTTGCGAAATATGTGCTGATGTATCGATTTTGATGAATTATGAATTTCTAACCCATTTACATTCACTTGTTGCAGTTTTTATAAAATTATGATAATTAATATAAAAATTTTTTTTTTTTAAATAAGAATCATTTTTAAGTAAAAATATCATATTTTGGTCAGCAAATGTTTTGTTATATGTTATCTCACTATAAACATGTAAAATTGTCATGGGAAAGTGCATGCTGTTTGTGCAAATACGGTTGGTTCGAAAAAACGCTTTCTCTTCGTCCTAGAAGCCTGAGACTTTGGGAAACGCAATATCACAGGCAAGGAAACTCATTCTTGACAGCACGTAGAAGGCTTTGCGAAATATGTGCTGATGTATCGATTATGATGAATTATGAGTTTCTTAACCTATTTACATTCACTTGTTGCAGTTTTCAACAGTTTATTTTTATTATGATAATGAATATAAAAATTTATTTTTTCAAAATAACTATACATTTTATGTAAAAAAATATCATATTTTGGTCAGAAAATGTTTTGTTATATGTTAGCTCACTATAAACATGTAAAATTGGCATGGGAAGGTGCATGCTGTTTGTGCATATACGCTTGGTTCGAAAACACGCTTTCTCTTCATCCTAGAAGCCTGAGACTTGGGGAAACGCAATATCACAGGCTAAGAAACTCATTCTAGACAGCACGTAGAAGGCTTTGCGAAATATGTGCTGATGTTTCGATTTTGATGAATTATGAATTTCTAACCCATTTACATTCACTTGTTGCAGTTTTTATAAAATTAATATAAATTTTTTTTTTTTAAATAACTATCATTTTTAAGTAAAAAATATCATATTTTGGTCAGAAAATGTTTTGTTATATGTTAGGTCACTATAAACATGTAAAATTCTCCTGGGAAAGTGCATGCTGTTTGTGCATATACGCTTGGTTCGAAAAACCGCTTTCTCTTCGTCCTAGAAGCCTGAGACTTGGGGAAACGCAATTTCACAGGCTAAGAAACTCATTCTTGACAGCACGTAGAAGGCTTTGCGAAATATGTGCTGATGTATCGATTATTATGAATTTCCAACCCATTTACATTCACCTGTTGCAGTTTTCAACAGTTTTTATAAAATGATGATAATGAATGTAAAAAATTTATTTTTAAAATAATGTAGTGTCTTAAACGTATAGTATCTTAAATGTGTAATATCTAAAAGCCTTAACTCATACAATTCTACAAATGGTGAAAGTCCTGGAAAGGCCAAAGTTAATTACTGAACCATCTGGCCAGATGTTTTCCTTTAAGCCAAATGTATGAAAGGCCCATAGTGCTTATCTTATGAGCCGTGACTGGGAAAATGAAACGGATGGTCGTCCTTAAATCAGTATAAGCCGAAGTATAGAATATGATCCAGGATGCATGTCCTCTTGGGAAAAGACCTCTGACCCGTTCTCACTGTATGTTAAGATGAATGGTCTGGGAAAGTTAGCGCTGGTACATTTGAGATATATTAAATCTGGACAAAGACAGGTTTCTCTTTAAGATAAACATTATTGCACAGTAGGCTCATATACATCTGTTATGCATTAAGAGGCGGACCCAGAGAATAATCAGAATATATAATGAGTGTGCAGCCATGGATCGGGAGTCAGACTTTGAATCAGAGCGTGCTGACTCCAGGCTTGACCGGAAGGCCTGTAAAGATGCTATATTTCTGTGCTGAATAAAAATCATTATTTACACGAAATAACTGCGTCTACGGAGATTCCTTCCAACCGACAGCTACACTCCATCAAGACGACGAAATACACAACATTTCCTGGCGTCACGAATCCTGGGCGGTTTGCGGCCTTCTCAGCTTCGCGGTTCTGCTCCGACGACGGCTCCCTGATCTGTCCGGCCGGCTGAAACGGTGAGCGTTTGGGGTTCCGTTTATCTGCTGTTGGGTCGCACCGTTAAAGGCCTGTGTGTGTGGGTTATTGGGTTGTTGAGTGTTGTGTTGTGATTGTCGGTCTGGGTGGCTCTCCGTTCTAAAATTTTTGCACTGCTGGGCAGCGCAAAAGGGGGGATTTGACTGTAATAATGCTTTAAGGAAAATTAAACGTTGAATTACAATAGAAAAGAAGCGAAGTAAAAAGTTCAAGAGAAAAAAAAAAAGGAACAGGAATAAAGAGAGAAGTGAAGAAAATAAGAGTTGAAGCTAAAGTAAAAAGTAAAAGGTGAATGACTCTGAGAAAGAGTTAAATATGGTAAAAAGTTGAGGAAATAAAGGAAAACAGGAATATAAAGGTTGAAATAAAAAGGGAAAAGTAAGAATAAGGTTTAAAGAGGAAGCCGCAAGAGTTGGACAAAAACCCTCAGGGAGGTGACATTTAAGTCAGGCCACAAAACCTGGACATTCACTAGGTGGATTTCAGGTCAGTTCTGGGAACTGGATGATGCAGAATTAAAATTCAATTGAAGTTCCCACTCTGACTAATTAGCTGACGAGCTAGGTGATGATGCAACTGTCATTTGAATTTCTGCATATCAATAAGGTAGCAAAAATTTAATAAAGGAAGGAAATAAACAGAAAATAGAATAAAGGTGCGGCAAAATAGAATGCTATAAGTTTGTATGACTGAGTCGACTATAGTGTATGTGGAATTTGTGTGTGTGTGTTGAGGAAAACGTGTGTGCGCTTTGAAAAAAAAAAAATAAATAAATAAAAAAATAAATAAATAATAATAAGAGAAGATAAGGGGTGTCTCTCCCTTTCTGTGCGCGCGGAACTAAGTGTGTGTTTGTGTTTGCGTGTGTGCGCTCAGCTACGAGTGAAGTCCCTCTTTCTCCGCTGTGGGCGAAACCCCCCCTCTCTTCCTCTGCTTTTTTGTCTCTCTGCGTGTGAGGGTCTGCGCTCCGCTGCAGGCGGGCGGGACCCCCTCCCTTTCTCTCTCTTTCTCTCTCTCTTTCTCTCTTTCTCTCTCTCTCTCTCTCTCACTCTCTGGAAAATGTGTGTGTGCGTGACTGATTGCAATATGTGCTGAGATGTGTGATATATAGATATGAATAAATACATAGGAGAGTTAAGGTGGAAAACAAGGGTTAGTTTCTAGTAACTATAAGGATAATATTTATCTTCTATTAAGAATAAAACAATGAGCCTCATTACATGAGAGGACTGAATCTGTTAAAACTTATGAGCTTCCTTCGGAAGACCTTTTTCTGTTAAATAACAAAAGACAAGATAAAAACAATTAACCTTTTTGGGAAAATATTTTATGGCTAAATAACTTTATGAGCCTCTAAAGAGGACCTAAATACGAAGTCAAAGCCCCTTAATACTGAATGAATAAAGATATCCCTACAGTGAGACAAAACACTCCCCTGTCCTGAATGAATAATATAATTCCCAAAAAAGGACATTTTCAAGTAGAGAAATTAATGAGGGTGTGTGTGTGTGTGTGTGTGTGTGTGTGTATGAGCAACTATTATAATAAAGTGATTATTGTATATGTATATGTATTGTTTGTGAGTAATACTGATTGATGAAAAGTTGGGGTGATTATTAAAGTAAAATAAATTAAAGTTTAAGCAATAATGATGTTTAGAGGTTAAAAGGAGATAAGCAATCTGTAGAGTATAAAATCCTGGCTGTTAATGGATGTTGTGTGTGTGTGTGTGTGTGGAGCATGTGGTACTAAGGCCCTGTCTGTTTTCTCTGTGTGATTTGTGGTACGTGGAACTGCTGTCCAGAACGACACATGAATAGAGGCCCACGACCGGAGCAACATGATCAACGCATGGCTCCTGTTTGATTGAGGCTAGTGCTGTTTTATCCACAAAATTTTAAGTATTTGGATGTGTATGTGAACATATGTGAGCGTATTCGAAAATAGAAATTTTTACTGTGCCGTTTGATCTCTCTACTTGAGAAAGAATGCAGTTTAAAAGGAGACTTGGCAACGGACTGACCAGTCGTGGTATTTAACTAGTTAATTATTTGATTTGTACTCGGTCAAGGGTTGTTGTCGTAAGTTTTACAATTTATCTGTGGGTTTTTCGTTGAAGTTAAATTTAAGTAGTATTTAATTTGGTAGTTGGTATCAATTTATGCGTACAAAAGTACAGAAAGTTGTAATAATGTCGAAAATAATTACTCCTGTAGATGTGGTACAGAAGTATAATCCTTTAATTAAAGGCATCGTAAAGATGATGGAGAAATGGCATAAGCGATGGCCTGATATTGAACGACCATGGCCCAAAGAGGGGACCTTTAACCCCGAGGTGATCCAGACAATGCATGTGCTTATATCAACGTATAAAGCGGAGCAGAAAACCGGTAAAAGAGGGAAAAAGCGTAATGATAAAAGACAGATAGAGCTGGGTATTCTCAAGTTATTTGAAAATGAGGGACAGAAGCGGTCAAAGGCTGTTAATGATGAGAGAAATAAGGGTGTGGAGACCATAGCAAAAAGTGTGAAAGAGGCAGAAAAGTCGATGGCAGAGATTAATGCACCTTTCTCTCATGTGGATTTAGTAAAGGATCCCCCACCATATGAGAAACAGATAAAGTTTGAGGACATTTATCCTCAGCTCCCAGTAATTAACCAGGAAGGTGGTTACAGTATCAGAGACGATAATGATCGGATAATAGAAACAGGGCAGGCAGATATGACTATAGAAATGTATCCAAGTACCAAAAGTAAGGGAAAAGCAACACGTTTGGAAAACAAGGGGAATCTGAGGGTTAGAAGGACAAAGGTTATGGATGATGGTGATCAGAGTGAAGGCGGAGCATTAGGTGGATATCATCCTGCTGTCAGGCGTATATTATCCAAGGCAGAAAAACAAGGAGATAGAATGAGGGATAGAGAGTTGGTAAGGAACGATAGCTCTACAGATAGTGAGGAAGGAGATAGTGATGAGGATTTGGAGAATAAGAGTGGTTTGAGAGAATTTTATTCAAAGAAATTTAGCCCGGGATTAGAGGAGCGCCAAGATAGTGCTTTAACAGAGATTGAAGGAAGCATGAGTCGACGGCTTTCGCATCTGTTCACCCCTAGGGAGTTGGAGAGGTCATATTCAAAGCAGAAAGGGTCACAGGAGAGAGAGTCTCGGAAAACAGAGAAGCATTACTCTTTACGCTCTAAAGTAAAGGATTGTGATGCACTGTGTCCAGTACTAATAAGAGGACAAAATCTAGAGTATAAGCCTTGGCAGAATACAGATATGTCTGACATACTTGAAAAGTTGCCTACTCTACAGAGTGGAGCATACCCTTGGATTTCAAAGCTGGAAGAGATTATGGTGGGAACACAAATGGCTATAGGAGACATTAAGAGATTATTAGCCAGTCTTCTTGGGGTTCAAGGCATGGAGGAAGTCCTACAGAGGGCAGGACTTAATCGTTATGTGGGAACCGCTGTTAATGATTCAGAATTGTTTTCTGCAAACAGAGGTCGTGTGTGGAGAGCTTTGAGGGATATATTTCCAACGAATGTACATCCCGATAACATTTTTATTGAGCCGCTAGGTCAGGAAGAGAATCCGAGGGCCTATGTGTCAAGAGCTCATCAGGTGTGGAGAAGCATCACAGGAAATGATCCAGATTTGAACCAGATGGAGCAGTCTATTTTAAGAGCTAAAATAGAGAAGGGACTGCCCCAACCAGTAAGGAGTAAGTTAGCCGAAGTGGTCGGTCTTAGGAATGCTGTAAAGGGGACATATATAGATAACATAGCTCATCAGGTGGAATTATATCGTAAAAAAGAATTTGATCAGAAACAGCAGGGCCTAGAGACCCTTAGGAAGCTTAATCAGATACAGTTGGTGGATAGTAAAAAGAAAGAGAAAAAGCAGGCTGTGATTGTGCAGGCTCCGCCCCCCGTGGATCAGGCACAATCTCAGCCATATCAGTTTCAGTATCAATTACCGCAGCCACCATCAGCAGGTCCAGCGATTTCTTATCCACAGCCAGCTCCAGGTCAATTTCAGACCTGGAGAGGTCGAGGTCGCGGAACTTTTGGGAGAGGTAGAGGAGGAAGATTTAATTCAAACTTCCAACAGCCACAGGAAGCATGTTACAATTGTGGACAGATTGGTCATTTCGCCCGTGAGTGCAATAGACAAGGAGAAAATTCCAGAGGAAATTTCAGAGGAAATTTCAGGGGCCAGTTTAGGCCATCTGGACGACTGGTGAACCCGTTTAGGGGCCCAGAACCAGGTTTTTAGGGGTGCCCAGAGGATCCGAGCGGGGGATGTCAGCTGGTAGTATCGGGGCCGGAGATAGATCCAACAATAGTGGTGAAAGTAAACAATAAACCATTAGAAGTAATGGCAGATAGCGGAGCTGCTTTCACCTGTATTCGGCCTGAAGATGCTACACATCTCCCCATGTCTGGTCAATTGATTCGGACAATCGGGTTTGAGGGAATAAAACAGCTGATTCCTCTCATGGAACCAATCGAGCTCTGCTACAAAAATCTGAAAACTACAATACCTATATTAGTGTCAGAACATACACCTATTGCACTTTTGGGAAGAGATGCTTTGTGTAGATTGAATTGTACTATAAAATGCACACCTGACGGCTGTCGGGTGGAAGTGCCAAATGACACTGCTTGCGAATTGTTGATGACTAAGGAAACTGAAGCTTCCTCTGTATTCTGGGTTGGAAGTCTTAGTGCTGAATTTTTGGAGCCTGCTAAGTTGTGGGAAAAATTTATTATGGCAAATATGCCCAATGTGCAAATTCCCGAGTATCCACTACATTGCACACTTAAGTATTTTAAGAATACTGCTCAAACAAGCCCAGATGAATGGTTGAGGAGTCAGCCATACCAAGTTCAACTCAGTTCGAGCTGTATCATTTTAGGACCACAAGGAGCAGCTATGAAGGTGCACGTGGATGATATTATTATTTGTTCACCAGATAAGGAAACGTGTCACAAGGACTCAATTAAATTGCTACAGATACTGGCTGAGAAGGGACATAAGGCCTCTCAGAAAAAGCTACAGTATTGTCAAGAGAAGGTAGTTTATTTGGGTCAGACAATAATGCAGGGACACAGAAGCATCTCCAGCAACCAGGTAGAAGCCATCCGTAAGGCCCCAAAGCCGAGGACTGTCAGAGAGTTGATGACATTTCTTGGTATTGCTGGTTATTCCTCAGCATGGGTGGAGGATTATGCTAGTTTAACAGGGCCTTTGAGAGCTATGATTAAAGACACTGGCAATGCTCAGCTTCATTGTAATCTTACCTGGACGCAGGATGGCCTTTTGTCATTTGAAACGATTAAACAGAGACTGCAGGAGGCTCCAGCGTTAGCACTTCCTGACTACACAAATAATTTTTTGTTGTATGTATCTACTTCAACCGGAGGTAAATATGCATGTGCAGTTCTTTGTCAGCCAACAGGTATTGGGACAAGCCCCCAACCCATTTCTTATTATTCCACCGCATATTCAGAAGTAGAGCTAGGGCTACCGTGGTGTTATCGTACAATGGTAGGGGTCTATTTGATGTACGATAAAGCTTCATCTGTCACTATGGGTTACCCAGTAACAATCCTTACCCATCATAGCCTTAGAAATCTCTTGAATTATGGTAAATACACATTAACTATGCCTAGACTCAGAGATTACTATAGACTCCTAGAGCAGGAAGATGTTACTCTAGTGAGATGTGCTACAGTGAACCCAGCTGAAACTTTGCCAACTCTAGAAGATGGCGAACCCCATGACTGTGTACAAGAAGCAGAAAAATATTCCAGGCTTAGATCAGATCTGCAAGCCCTCCCGCTGCGTGAGTCAGATTTGGAGTACTGGACTGATGGGTCCTGCTATCGGGTGGGAGATAAATTGAGTGCTGGCTACGCAGTGGTAAGAGCACAAGGAGCAGGGTTTGTAGTAGAAAAGGCTGAAGTTATACCACAGCCTGCATCTGCTCAGCTTGCTGAACTTGTGGGGCTGACTGAAGCATGTCTGCTAGCCGAAGGCAAGCGAGTGACAATATATACTGATTCCGCGTATGCGCATAATGTGTGCCACTTGTTTGGAGCTGTATGGAAGAACCGAGGGTTTAAGAAGACAGATGGTTCTCCAATACAACATCATGCTCAAATAATGAAGCTGTTACATGCTATGATGAGACCTAAGGAAATAGCAATAGCTAAGTGTGCAGCACATAGGATGGATATGTCAAGGGTCACTCAAGGGAATAAGGCAGCTGATGAAGCTGCTAAGGCTGTCACATGAGCGGACAAATTGGGTAAAGTGTTTCTGATTACTCATGGAGTGGATTTGGAAGACAAAATTACCATTAGAGATGTGATTTTAATGCAGGAAGCTGCTCCTGCCATGGATAAACAGTTGTGGCTAGATCGAGGTGCTACTCAGGATTCTGCTGGTCTCTGGAGAAATCATGAGGGACTGATAATAGCACCTCCAGATTTGTTAGGTCTGTTGATTCAGGAAGCACATGGGTTAGCTCATGTGGCAAGGGGGGAAGTTAGAAGGAAAATCATGAAGGAATATGGTTTTTGGGCACCCTGTTTACTTGAACAGATCGATTATGTCATAGGTAGGTGCGTTATCTGTTTGAAAAATAACGTTCGAAGGTGTGTGCCAGTTCCTCCTGGGCACATTCCCACTCCGAGGGGTCCTATGCGCGAATTAGTTGTGGATTTTGTTGATATGATAAGACCAGTTGAAGGGAAAAGGTATATGTTGGTCGTCGTGGATAGGTTTTCTCGTTGGCCTGAGGCCTGTCCAACTAAGCGAAAGGATGCTCAGTCTGTTGCCAAGTTTTTGTGCAGAGAGGTTATAAGCAGGTGGGGACTTCCGGATCGAATATCCTCAGATAACGGTAAAGAATTTGTGGATAAAACAGTCAAATTAATCTTACAAAAGTTGGGAATTAAACAGCGTCTTGGAGCAGTGTACCACCCACAAAGTCAAGGAATGTGTGAAAGAATGAATGGTGTTTTAAAGAATCGCATTGTTAAGATCTGTCAGCATACGGGTTTAAATTGGGTAGCAGCGCTTCCGTTGGCACTGATGGCGTGTCGATCATGTGAGCTGCGTGATTTGCATATGACACCTCATGAGTTGCTAACGGGAAGACGGATGCCGACTCCTTGTTTGCGTACCAGTGGGAAAGGTCCAAGTCTAGCACTTTTGGAAGACGAAATGCGAACTTATGTAACATATATGGTCAGCTTACATAAAAAGATATCCACATATGTTTTTGACAGGCAGAGGAAAGACGAGGCGCAGCAGAAACTTGATGAGCAAAAGAGCACCACAGTGCAACCCGGAGACAAGGTGTTTGTGAAAGTGTTTAGAAGAAAGTGGTATAACGAACGTCGGGAAGGACCATTTGAAGTGGTCCGCAGTACTGGAACAGCGGTCCAGGTCAAAGGGTCTCCAACGTGGTATCATTTATCACATTGTGTTAAAGCACCGAAAGAGGAGGTAACGTGTTCCCAGAGTCAGGATGTTGAAGGTTCAAGAGAATTGGAAGAAGGTATGGGTGAGCATGCAGCAGGAGAAGAGATGCATGACAATAACCAGAGTCAAATCCCAGAAGGGGAGATTGTCCGTGATATGGGCAATGGTGATGATGATGTGTACGCTTTTGATGATGCCAGAAATGACAGTACAGTTAACGGACAGGAAAGAACATTTGGGGACATTGATTTCCAGCAGGTTCCCGAATCAGCAGAGCCTGTGGCGGTGGAGAGAAATGCGTCACAGGTTAAGAAGGACTGTAACTCAACTGCAGGAGAATCAAGAGAGACAGCTGACAGAAGGAGTCCGAGGCCGGCTCGGAGAAGGGTTAGACCAAAACGATACGAGAACTAGAGCCCATGTGGCTATAGTTCCTCAGCAGATCGCTACAACACCCTCTCCTCCGAAGGTTGTTATCAGAGCTAAGTTAGGGAAAGCGGTTGTTCTTCCTTGTCAATGTGGAAGATGGAATGTTGGTAGTACTAATCCTCCTAAGTGGAGGAATAATCGTGGTGAAGATGTGTTGTTGACAGGACCCGGATTTGAAAGTGTGCCTCGCGATCAAAGAAAGTATTTTTTGTACAATGACATGAAGTTGGTGAAGATGCAGACGGATTGTTCACTAGTTTTGCGTAATGCTACATGGGAAGATGCAGGTGAATATCTTCTTCTTCTTCTTTCGGCTGCTCCCATTAGGGGTCGCCACAGCGGATCATCCGTCTCCATACCACCCTGTCCTCTACATCTGCCTCTTTTACACCAACTACCTGCATGTCTTCCCTCACCACATCCATGAACCTCCTCCTTGGCCTTCCTCTTTTCCTCCTACCTGGTGGCTCCATCTTCAGCATTTTTCTACCAATATAATTCATGTCCCTTCTCTGCACATGTCCAAACCATCTCAATCTCGCCTCCCTCACCTTGTCACCACAACAACCTACATGTGCTGTCCCTCTAATAAACTCATTTCTAATCTTGTCCATCCTCGTCACTCCCAACGAAAACCTCAACATCTTCAGCTCTGCTACCTCCAGCTCCACCTCCTGTCTTTTACTCAATGCCACTGTCTCTAATCCATACAACATCGCAGGTCTCACCACAGTCCTATAAACTTTCCCTTTCATTCTTGCAGATACTCTTCTATCACAAATCACTCCTGTCACTCTTCTCTACCCACTCCACCCTGCCTGCACTCTTTTCTTTACTTCCCTAACACACTCTCCATTACTTTGCACTGTTGACCCCAGGTACCTGAACTCCTCCACCTTCTTCACCTCTTCACCCTGCAACCGCATCACTCCACTGCCCTCCCTCTCATTCACACACATGTACTCTGTCTTACTCCTACTGACTTTCATTCCCCTTCTCTCCAGCGCATATCTCCACCTCTCCAGGCTCTTCTCAACCTGCTCTCTACTCTCACCACAAATCACAATATCATCTGCAAACATCATAGTCCAGGGAGACTCCTGTCTGACCTCGTCCGTCAACCTGTCCATCACCACTGCAAACAGGAAAGGGCTCAGGGCCGATCCTTGATGTAGTCCAACCTTCACCCTGAACCAGTCTGTCGTACCTACTGCACACTTTACTGCCGTCACACTGTCCTCATACATGTCCTGCACCACCCTCAAATACTTCTCTGACACACCTGACTTCCTCATACAATACCACAACTCCTCTCTCGGCACCCTGTCGTACGCTTTCTCTAAATCCACAAATACACAATGCAGCTCCTTCTGTCCTTCTCTATACTTCTCCATCAACATCCTCAAAGCAAATAAGGCATCTGTGGTGCTCTTCCTCGGCATGAAACCATACTGTTGCTCACAGATGGTCACCTCTTCTCTCAGCCTGGCTTCCACTACTCTTTCCCATAACTTCATGGTGTGACTGATCAACTTAATTCCCCTGTAGTTACTGCAGGTTTGCACATCTCCCTTATGCTTAAAGATCGGTACCAGCACACTCCTTCTCCATTCCTCAGGCATCCTCTCCCCTTCCAGAATCCTGTTAAACAATCTGGTTAAAAACTCCACTGCCATCTCTCCTAAACATCTCCACGCTTCTACCGGTATGTCATCTGGTCCAACCGACTTTCCATTCTTCATCCTCTTAATCGCTGCTCTCACTTCCTCCTTACTAATCCTATCTACATCCTGCTTCACCAACTCCACATCCTCCAACCTTCTCTCTCTCTGATTTTCCTCATTCATCAGCTGCTCAAAATACTCCCTCCATCTTCTCAACACACTCTCCTCACTAGTCAACACATTTCCCTCTCCATCCTTTATTGCTCTAACTTGCAGTACATCCTTCCCAGCTCGGTCCCTCTGCTTGGCCAATCGGTATAAATCCTTTTCTCCTTCCTTAGTGTCCAACCTCTTATACAGTTCCTCATATGCCTTTTCCTTGGCTTTCGCCACATCCCTTTTAACCTGCTGCCGCATCTCCTTGTACTCCTGCCTACTTTTCTCATCACTCTGTCGATCCCACTTCTGTTTTGCCAATCTCTTTCCCCTAATGCTCTCCTGCACTTCCTCATTCCACCACCACGTCTCCTTGTCTTGCTTTCTATTTCCAGATGTCACACCAAGTACTTTTCTAGCTGCCTCCCTCATCACTCCTGCAGTAGTTGCCCAATCATCCGGCACCTCTTCACCACCACCAAGCCCCTGTCTGACCTCTTCCCTGAACCTCACACTACACTCTTCCTCCTTCAGTTTCCACCATCTTATTCTTCTTTCAAACCTTACTTTCCTCCTCTTCTTCTTCGCCTCCAAAACCATCCTACAGACCACCATTCGATGCTGTCTAGCTACACTGTCCCCCGCCAACACCTTACAGTCTCCAATCTCCTTCAGGTTGCATCTCCTACACAGAAGATAATCCACCTGTGTGCACCTTCCTCCACTCTTATACGTCACCCTATGATCCTCCTTCTTCTTAAAATACGTGTTCACCACTGCCATTTCCATCCTTTTAGCAAAATCTACCACCATCTGCCCTTCCACATTCCTCTCCTTAAAACCATACCTACCCATCACCTCCTCATCACCTCTGTTCCCTTCACCTACATGCCCATTAAAGTCTGCCCCAATCACCAATCGTTCTTTCCTAGGTACACCATCTACCACTTCATCTAATTCACTCCAGAATCTTTCCTTCTCCTCCATCTCACAGCCAACTTGTGGAGCATAGGCACTGATGACATTTATCATCATCCCTTCAACTTCCACCTTCACGATCATCACCCTATCAGAAACTCTCTTCACCTCCACTACACTCTTACTGTACTCTTCCTTCAGAATCACCCCTACACCATTTCTCTTCCCATCCACACCATGATAAAACAGTTTAAACCCACCTCCAATGTTCCTGGCCTTACTCCCTTTCCACTTGGTCTCCTGAACACACAACACATCTACCTTTCTCCTCTCCATCATATCAGCTATCTCTCTCCCTTTACCCGTCATAGTACCAACATTTAAAGTACCAACCCGAACCTCTACTCTCCTACACTGCTCCTTTTTCTGCCGTCTCTGTAGACGCCTTCCTCCTCTCCTTCTCCTCCTTCGGCCAACAGTAGCCCAATTTCCACCGGTACCCTGTCGGCTAACGATACCTGTGGCGGTCGTTGTTAACCCGGGCCTCGACCGATCCGGTATGAAATTCTCATTTGTGATCCGCATATTTGATTTGGCACATGTTTTACGCTGGATGCCCTTCCTAACGCAACCCTCCCCATTTACCCGGGCTTGGGACCGGCACTAAGAGTACACTGGCTTGTGCCCCCCTAATGGCTGGGTTATGCAGGTGAATATGTGTGCACTTATTTAGAACCAGCATTTAAATTTGTGCCAATTCTTAATTATTGGGAGGATGATTATGTAACGCGTAAAGTGACACTTGTGATAAAAGGTTTGGAACCTAGTGGAAATGTCGCGGATATTACAAAGGTGCAAGATCAATCTAATGCAATGACTACTCCGAGAATGAATAATTCTCAAACGGAGCTTGTTACAGTAGTGCTGGGTACAACTAAGAATGTTGATACATCAACCCAGACTACTACTTTGTCACAGATAAAGCTTGTCACTACAGTGCTGGATACAACTACGAGTGTTATTACATTAACCCAGACTACTCCTACTTTATCTACGATTGTAAAAGAGTATAATGATACAATAGTGCCAATACCTTTGATGCCTGTGAAGTTTGTAAACGTAACACAGGCGCCGGACGTAGTGACCTTAGAATCGACAGAAGTGTTAAATATGACTCAGGAACCCATGTTAAAAACAAAGCCTACAGTAAATGGTAGAGAAGAGACCTTTGAGGCCGGGAAACAGATGTGGGATGAGCATGTCGTAGCCTCAGCTGAGATAACTCAGGAAAATATATCAGATACAATGAGTGACTATTTTAATTCTACTCAAGTTCGTACTTTGCAAAAGAGAGACAGTGACTGGAAAGCATATGGTTTCGATTCATCGGTGTTACAGATTGCTGACCCCTGGGCAAGTAGGAACTTATGGTTCCAGCAGATAACTCATTCTGTTAGATCAGTTAGAAATTTGAATTGTCCATGTGTGGTGAAAGTTTCATCACCAGGCACATGGCCTTCAATTTTAGAAACGGTGCCAGAACCACTAACTATTAGGTGTCAGTCCTTTGCATTATCATGGTTGTTGTTTCAGCAGCAGGCATCGACGGATATAATAATGGCTTTGTCAAGTAGTCTGTTTAGACCTAAATATGATTGTTCATGGTTGGAAGAATTACCTTATGTGAATCTACTGGATCAACATGAAAATATAATAACAGCAGTCCCTGAGCCGATGGAAGTGACACCTGTGAAAGCTGCTGGTTGTTTCTGTTCAAATGAAACGTATACTGGTTCGGGGATGTATATGGGAGTATCTGATTGTGACAGCTATTTGATGAATTTGGGCCAACATGATAATAAAAATATTAGTAAGTTGTATGAAGTAAAGTTTTGTGCGCCACATCAGAAATATAGTAAAACTTCGATGGTAAGGAATCAAGATTTGCCTGGAAATGTGACAATAGGAAATTTTAGAGATATTTGGTGGGTTTGTGGTGATAAGGCATATATATTTCTGCCTTATGGATGGATAGGATGCTGTTACATGGCAAAACTGAAGCTCCCATATGAGGTTTTTACAGTACAGAAGGGAGACGGTCCTGATACAAATCAGTCAAATGTTGTTTCTGCTAATAGGAGGAAAAGAGCATTGGCACAGTTCCATAATTTGGAGTCATACCATTGGAGAATAAGCCTAGGAGAAAAGTGGGGTATAGGACTATTCCCATGGTATGGTGTGACATTTTTAGCTGATCATATTGATAACATCACTTATACATTACAGGGTTTCGCCAATGAGACAATAAGGGGATTTGATTTTCTGTCTAATACTCAAAGAAGTCACAGATTGACCCTGCTAAAGCATGACATGGCGTTAGATTATATATTGGCCAAGCAAGGTGGCCTATGTGTGGCTTTGAACTTAACTGGTGACGCATGTTACACCTTGATCCCCGATTCTTCTGATAATATGACTAGTGTTATAGAGGCATTGCGAAACATACGAGATGCCTTCGGTCCAGGTGAAGGAGCCGGATGGTCTGCCAATTCTTGGCTGCAAGACAAATTAGGTCCGTTAGGTGCTGTCCTAGTACAGATTTTTATGGCAGTTGTCGTTTCGTTGTGTGTGATGTTTTGCTTTTGCACGCTGTTGCTGACCTTTGCGAAAGCAATGATATTGCGATGGGTTGGAGTTGTGATGCCTGGGGACGGTACCCAGATGGCGCTGCTGCGAACAACAGATGAGGATGGAATGGAATTAGATGGTGAACTGATGGAGAAGTATCCGTTTTGATATTAGTTCTTATTGTGATTCTTCATGTTATTTGGCTATAGGCTTACTTTTTAATAGTTTCCCCCTATACTGTGTTCGGGTGAAAGGGGGGAATGGAATGTGATATGATTCATTTGTTGCCTGAGAAGACGATACTGGTTGGTTTTTTTTTTTCTTTTCTTCTCTCCAAGGAAACAATATTGGGGGAGATTTGAAGGCTCGGAACAAGGAATGCTGTGATTCTACACATCGGCGACCCCATACTGAGAATCAACGCAGCCGCGGATGGACATTTTCCCCCATACACACATATATATGTTTATTATAGGATTTTATGTGTTACAGTATATCCAGTGACATTGATAGAAAATGTTTATACTAGTAGTAATCATTGTAAGTCATGATAGTTTTTAAGTTTCTTCTAATACATAACCAATGCATATGTATTACTTCTTGTTAAAATCTTGATTGGGCTGGAGTACAATTTGTGGCCACCTGGGGCAGAGGGGCCGTGAGAGCGGTTTTCCTGTCTTGATTGTTTGAAGGATATCTAAGGAGAAACGGCTGCCTGACAGGTTTTTTCTCTCTCACACTCCATAAATTCATTATATTGTTAAGGTTCTGTGACAGAATGTATTATTACTATTTCTGTAACCAATGATGAATATGTATGTTATATTTTTTTGTTTATCGTGGGATTATTGATCCCCCGAAGGGGGGAAATATGTAGTGTCTTAAACGTATAGTATCTTAAATGTGTAATATCTAAAAGCCTTAACTCATACAATTCTACAAATGGTGAAAGTCCTGGAAAGGCCAAAGTTAATTACTGAACCATCTGGCCAGATGTTTTCCTTTAAGCCAA
This sequence comes from Silurus aristotelis, assembly GCF_946808225.1. Lineage (NCBI taxonomy): Eukaryota > Metazoa > Chordata > Actinopteri > Siluriformes > Siluridae > Silurus > Silurus aristotelis. The sequence goes on along the minus strand of NC_139601.1, from coordinate 9,120,170 downwards.
ATGTATGAAAGGCCCATAGTGCTTATCTTATGAGCCGTGACTGGGAAAATGAAACGGATGGTCGTCCTTAAATCAGTATAAGCCGAAGTATAGAATATGATCCAGGATGCATGTCCTCTTGGGAAAAGACCTCTGACCCGTTCTCACTGTATGTTAAGATGAATGGTCTGGGAAAGTTAGCGCTGGTACATTTGAGATATATTAAATCTGGACAAAGACAGGTTTCTCTTTAAGATAACCATTATTGCACAGTAGGCTCATATACATCTGTTATACATTAAGAGGCGGACCCAGAGAATGATCAGAATATATAATGAGTGTGCAGCCATGGATCGGGAGTCAGACTTTGAATCAGAGCGTGCTGACTCCAGGCTTGACCGGAAGGCCTGTAAAGATGCTATATTTCTGTGCTGAATAAAAATCATTATTTACACGAAATAACTGCGTCTACGGAGATTCCTTCCAACCGACAGCTACACTCCATCAAGACGACGAAATACACAACAATAACTATACATTTTATGTAAAAAAAATAACATATTTTGGTCAGAAAATGTTTTGTTATATGTTATCTCACTATAAACATGTAAAATTCTCATAGGAAAGTGCATGCTGTTTGTGCATATACGCTTGGTTCGAAAAACCGCTTTCTCTTCGTCCTAGAAGCCTGAGACTTGGGGAAACGCAATATCACAGGCTAAGAAACTCATTCTAGACAGCACGTAGAAGGCTTTGCGAAATATGTGCTGATGTATCGATTTTGATGAATTATGAATTTCTAACCCATTTACATTCACTTGTTGCAGTTTTCAACAGTTTTTATAAAATTATGATAATGAATAAAAAAATTTATTTTTTCAAAATAACTATAAATTTTATGTAAAAAAATATCATATTTTGGTCAAAATATGTTTTGTTATATGTTAGCTCACTATTAACATGTAAAATTGTCATGGGAAAGTGCATGTTGTTTGTGCAAATACGCTTGGTTCGAAAAACCGCTTTTTCATCGTCCTAGAAGCCTGAGACTTGGGGAAACGCAATATCACAGGCTAAAAAACTCATTCTTGACAGCACGTAGAAGGCTTTGCGAAATATGTGCTGATGTATCGATTTTGATGAATTATGAGTTTCTTAACCTATTTACATTCACTTGTTGCAGTTTTCAACAGTTTTTTTAATTATGATAATGAATATTAAAATTATATATTTTTTTAAATAACTATCATTTTTAAGTAAAAAAAAACATATTTTGGTCAGAAAATGTTTTGTTATATGTTAGCTCACTATAAACATGTAAAATTGTCATGGGAAAGTGCATGCTGTTTGTGCATATACGCTTGGTTCGAAAAACTGCTTTCTCTTCGTCCTGGAAGCCTGAGACTTGGGGAAACGCAATATCACAGGCTAAGAAACTCATTCTTGACAGCACGTAGAAGGCTTTGCGAAATATGTACTGATGTATCGATTATGATGAATTATGAGTTTCTTAACCTATTTACATTCACTTGTTGCAGTTTTCAACAGTATTTTTTTTATTATAATAATGAATATAAAAATTATATATTTTTTTAAATAACTGTCATTTTTAAGTAAAAAATATCATATTTTGGTCAGAAAATGTTTTGTTATATGTTAGCTCACTATAAACGTAAAATTGTCATTGGAAAGTGTATGCTGTTTGTGCAAATACGCTTGGTTCGAAAAACCGCTTTCTCTCCGTCCTAGAAGCCTGAGACTTGGGGAAATGCAATATCACACACTGTAATAAAAAACTTGTCGTTTTTACAAAAAAAATTTGGCAGCTGTGGTTGCCAGAATAATTCAGTTAAAAATACACTAAAAATGTAAACTTTTAAACAGTTTAAAACTGTACACTCTCCAGAATATTTATGTATAAAATACAAAGATATCCCTTAAATATTTACACATATTTACAGTTTAAAACTGTGTACTCTCCAGAATATTTATGTATAAAATACAAAGATGTCCTGTAAAGATTTACACGTATTTACAGTTTTAAACTGTACACTCCCCAGAATATTTATGTACAAAATACAAAAATGTCCCGTAAAATTTACTTGTGCATTATGTAAAAATAGGAAAAACCTTTTGCATTTAAACAAAAAATCCCTGTTGTTTTCACAGAAAAAAATTGGCAGCTGTGGTTGCCAAAATAATTCTGTAAAAAATACATTACAATTTAAACCTGTACATTTCAATATAAAAATTTTGCAAGCACTTTTAAACTGTACCACCTTATAGACCATTGACTTTGAAAAACTGCAACCCAGTGTACACAGATTAGGGATGTAAAAACTGAAACACCAAAGTATATATTCTTTAAAAGATAAAGTAATGAGAGCAAACAAACCCCAAAAACATTAAAGTGCCTTGAAGGATTTATTAACCACAAAGCAGCAAATATACATCTCTAATTTCTTAACATAAATTGGTAATGTGTACTACTGTCTATACACAATACAATAAAGAGAATGCGACAGATTAATGATTCTCTCATTGGAGCTGGAACAGGGTATGCAAACAAGTGGTTACAATTTATATACAGGAATGCTACTCAAAAATCACAAGAGCAATAAAGTTCTGTAACAGCTGTATACAAACTGAATGCATCTTTAACAATATCATCTGAAACATTTACTTGCCTCTTAATCTGAAATAACTGGGCATAAAAGGTGAAACTGTCCTTCAAGTTGAGTGTGTCTCAAGTCAGAAAACTGACTGACATTAGTCCATATTCAGACATCACGCCACTCATGATCTGAAAGTTCCTGAATTTATGGAAGAACTCTTGGGTTGACGGGAAGACGGGCGGTGTTTGTCTTCACAACTTTGGTGCCCTTCTCCGGGTTGATGGAGAAAAAACACCTTGGTAAAGCAGATAAAAGGTGATCAAAAACAACTTCACAATCTTTAATTTATTTGATGATTAATCTTTTAACAAATGTCAATCAATTATGTAAAATGTACTACTCATAGTTTGTTTACGTTCATGAATTAACATTAACTATTGACACATTAGTTGTTAATGCACTAACCTATACAAATTATGAATATTAATTCGATTACAATTGAATTAGAAATGCAATTGTTCATTGTTCAATTTAGTTCACAGTGGATTAACTAATGTTAACAGATACAACATAAGTACATTTAGAAATTAATATTAAGATTTATAAATGTTATAAAAGTATTATTGATTGTTAGTTCATGCTAACATAGTTAACTAATGTTACCAACGAAATCGAATTGTAAAGAGAAATTAGTGAAACATAGTAAAGTTTTATATTGGTAAACAGTCAAAGTGACAAGGGCCCTAGCCCCCAAGCCACTGCATGAGATTTGTTTCAAATCAATAAAGTGAAGATCATACAAAGTTTATCCAAAAAGACCTACCTCTGCAAAAACTCCAGAGTTGACGCCAGTTCTGATGGGTAATGAATATTAAAGCAATAATAGCTCCCAAACATCAAGCAGAAGGCAGTGATGAAAGAGGTGATGTTTTCAAGTACAATGTTCCGATCCACACACAACATAAACCTCTTCGAAGAAAAGCAGGACTGACCTAAGAAGAACATTCTTTTTAATTAACCTATAAAAAAAATTACAGATAAAAAGAAATACCAGATAAACTGAAAGAAATGGGGGAAAAATATTAACTTACCACACACAACAATGCTGGGAGTCAAATAAATGTGGTTCATCTCAACTTCCCCCGCCAGGCATGTGTCCTCCACGTAGCAGAACATTGCATCTTCTTTCTCGTTAAAGTAAGACAGCAAAAGCAGCAACATTTGTTTTACATCTTCAGAGCAACCAATTAGCTCTCCCCTCATCACTTCAAACTTTGTCACTGCCTGTAAGAACTTTTTGTTTTTCTTCACACCAACAGTATTTAAGTAGTTTAAGAGTCGTTTGCCCTTCAAATCCAGATTTCGTGTGAACGTTTGTTGAAGACCAATTCCAGTAAGTTCCTTGAAGTGAACTACCATGCCAAGTTCATTGAACCAAAATGGCCATTCTTTCAAAAGGCTTTTTATATTTTGCCCCTGGTTGACTTGTTTACGCTGTGTGTAGAAAGTCAATTTCATTAGACGTTTAACTTCTTGTTGATTTACAGTAGGATGCTGAGACATCATCTTCAGGTTTTCTTTATTTTCCTGCTGGCTCTCAGGGGTCTCTCCAAGGGGCATGAATTTTACATCCCAGTTAATGCACCCGTAAGTATCCTGGATTGTTGCTCTCTGCTCTGGAGGTATTTCGTCTGTGTCAGACTCGTCAACACGATGCTTTCATTTTCTTATTTTAGGGGTTGTAGATCGCTTCACATTTTCAATCCTATATTGCACCTGCTTAACTAAAGAATGGTACCCTGGCCCAACCACATCTCCCATCTTGCAGAGATTTAGGATATTTTGACACCATCTTTTTGGCAACTTCAGTAGAATGCCTTCTACTTTGGGCAGAACCTTTTCGCATCATCTCAGGTCACCACAATCCGGACCATTTCTCTTCTCATTCTTGGACTTGGTCGTTTTTCTCTTTCCAAACCTGCATCAGTTCCTCTGGGAACTTCTCCCACGGTATCAGAAAGGTATCCACCCAGTCAACATCAAGGCTATGGGAGCTGCTGGAAGAGAATGATTGTGAACTACTGGGTGAAAAAGACTTCAAGGTTGTGGGATGTCCTGGTGATGAACCAACAGATGAGCTGCTGGTTTCAAGAGTCTGGCCTGCAAAAAACACACACACAAAAAGGAATCATCAATAACACAATGTAAATGTTTTTATATTGATTACCTTTTAAATGTTTTAGGCAAGCAAGTTTGGGCACTAGTGGTATTCTGTTCGGCAAAACATGACTTACATCTCAGTTTCCAAGCAGCAATGACTTTTCGGGCTTGAACTGGCCTCAACGCTGACAGCAAATCATCTCCCTCTATAAACTTAAAATCCTCATAAGTCTCCACGCCTAGAGAATGCAAAGTCTCTTCTAAAATATCTTTAGTCACCTCTGGAAGGTCAGGCAAGACCTCAGTGATGGCAGAGCGTAGAAATGTTCTCTCCGAGTCAGTCATTTCTGGAATCAAGTTAGAAGTGAATATAAGAGAGAAGTAATACTACATTTAAGACAAGTCTTCAATTTTGAGAATAGAATGCCTGCACATCTAAAAGTAAAAAAAAAACACGTTCATATTTTCAATATGCAATAGTGAAAAAGTTTAAGGCACCTTAGTTTTTTTACCCAAAAAATGTTTTTAAGCCAGTTATTTATATATTTTGCTGTAGTGTGTCAGTAGGAAATCAGTTTAAATTTCCAAACATTTATTTTGTCATTAAGCATTGTGGGAGAGCTTGTAGGTGGAAAAGGAGGAACACCACAACAAGTCAGGGGTAAAGGCTATTCAGCCGTCTTTATTTTCTTTTATACAAAGTTTGTTTTTCTGTACTGTGCTCACGCCGCACGTCTCTGGCACCCATACGCACACACCTCTCACACACACACACACCCTCCTCCTTAAATGCCTCCTCTGATCACTGAAATAGAGAACACATGAGGTTAGATAGACTTCAGGTGAGGCAATTCCATACCTATCTTCTCTCGGCCCTGCCCTTCATTCACAAACCGGCGCTCGGCCCCGCCCCCACTGCCACATACCCCCACCGCCCGATCCAGGCCGGGGAGCCGTCCGGCCGCCACCGACTCCCCCCCCTGACGTGAGAGGAAGTCGGCCACGACCAACTGCGTCCCCGGTCTGTGGACCACCTCGAACTTGAACGGCTGAAGCGCCAGATACCACCGCGTCCCAACAGGTAGTAACGGAGGGTGAGGACCGCTCATTTTATGGCCAGGCACTCCCGCTCGATCGTACTGTACCGGCTCTCACGCACCGACAGCTTACGGCTGATGAACAGCACCGGTCGCTTCTCCCCCTCCACCACCTGAGACAACACGGCCCCCAACCCTCTGTCCGACGCATCAGTCTGCAAAAAAAAAAAGGAAGAGAGAAGTCAGGAGCATGTAAGAGCGGACCCCCGCAGAGTGCGGCTTTGACCCGCGTAAAAGCCTGTTGGCACGGCTCCGACCACTGGACCGGATCTGGCGCTCCCTTTTTAGTGAGATCGGTCAGCGGGCTGGCGATGTCCGAAAACCTAGGGATAAATCTCCTATAATAACCCGCCAGCCCCAGGAACCGTCTCACCTCCTTTTTGGTCTTGGGTCTCGGACAGGTCGCAATCGCTGCCGTCTTATCAATTTGGGGACGCACCTGCCCGTGACCCAAGTGGAAACCCAGATACCGTACTTCCACCCGCCCAATCGCACACTTCTTGGGGTTTGGCGTGAGCCCTGCCCGTCTCAAGGTCCGCAGGACCGCCCTGAGATGCTGTAAATGCCGCTGCCAATCATTGCTATAAATAACAATGTCATCTAAATAGGCAGCGGCGTACCCGTGATGCGGCCGGAGAATCCGGTCCATCAGACGTTGGAACGTCGCCGGAGCCCCGAACAAACCGAACGGAAGGGTGACGAATTGGTGCAAACCGAACGGAGTGGAAAAGGCCGTTTTTTCCCGGGACATTGGTGTCATGGGGATCTGCCAATACCCCTTGGTTAAGTCCAGTGTCGAATAAAAGCGAGCCGCGCCTAACCGTTCAAGGAGCTCATCGATGCGAGGCATCGGATACGCGTCGAACTTAGACACCTCATTGACCTTTCGGTAGTCCACACTGAACCGGACCGACCCGTCGCTCTTGGGAACCAAGACCACCGGGCTGCTCCAGTCGCTGTGAGACTCCTCGACCACCCCCATGTCAAGCATCGCCTGAAGTTCCGCCCGAACCACCTCATTTTGTGTTCGGGCAGCCGGTACGGGCGACTGCGCACCACAGTACCGGGAGATGTCTCGATATGGTGCTCTATAAGGTTTGTCCGCCCGGGCAGGGGCGAGAACACATCCGCGAACTCGCGCTGTAATCTCGTGACCTGTGCTCTCTGCGACGGCGAGAGGTGGTCTCCACAGGGGACGGAGGCGGATTCTGCCACGGCTTTGGTTTTTACCTCCGGTCCCAACTCCTCCCTCTCTGGCATCACCGTCGCTAGAGACACAGGCACCACCTCACTCCATAATTTGAGGAGATTCAGGTGGTATACCTGGAGCGCCCCGCCCCTATCCGTGCGCCGTACCTCGTAGTCGACATCCCCCACCCGCCGTGTAACCTCAAAAGGCCCTTGCCACTTGGCGAGTAATTTTGAGCTTGACGTAGGCAGCAGAACGAGGACTTTATCTCCCGGTGAAAACTGACGAAGCCGCACACCCTTGTCGTACAGCCGGGATTGCCGTTCCTGTGCCTGAAGCAAATTCTCCAATGTTAGTTGACCCAGTGTGTGGAGTTTTGCTCTCAGATCCAGAACGTACTGGATTTTATTTTTCGCGTTTGAAGGCCCCTCCTCCCAATTTTCCCGGAGGACATCCAGCACTCCGCGCGGCTTACGGCCATATAATAATTCAAACGGGGAGAACCCCGTGGAGGCTTGCGGGACCTCTCGTACTGCAAACAACAAGGGCTCGAGCCATTTATCCCAATTACGTGTGTCCCCGCGTACGAACTTCCGAATCATGTTTTTCAGGGTTCGATTAAAACGCTCTACCAGGCCGTCAGTTTGTGGATGGTAGACACTGGTGCGGATTGATTTAATCCCCAACAATTCGTACAGTTCGCGAAGTGTTCGTGACATAAACACCGTGCCTTGATCAGTCAGGATCTCTTTCGGGACCCCAACTCGGGAGATAATGCTGAAGAGCGCTTCCGCAACACTACGTGCGGAGATGTTGCGAAGGGGCACTGCTTCCGGATATCGCGTCGCATAATCCACTATGACTAATACGAAGCGATGTCCGCATGTGGTTCGCTCTAATGGCCCGACGAGGTCCATGCCGATTCTTTCAGAAGGGAACCTCGATTAGTGGTAAAGGGCGCAACGGCGCTTTTGGGATGGCCGGCGGATTCACCAGCTGACATTCCCGGCATGCGGCACACCATCTACGCACATCGCCGTGAATGCCCGGCCAATATAAACGGTACATTAAGCGGTCTAGTGTTTTTATACAGCCCAGGTGCCCTGCCATCGGATTATGATGAGCCGCATGGAAGAGAAGTTCCCTGCGGCTCTTCGGGACCAACAACTGGGTCGTTTCCTCTCTGGTTCGAGTGTCCTGCGTCACTCGGTATAATTTATCATTAATCACGGCGAAGTAGGGATAGGAAAGCGCGCGATCTGGTTGGATTTGTCGACCATCGATTGCTCTCACCTGGTTGAAAGCGTGTCGGAGCGTTTCGTCCCGCAATTGCTCGAGGGGGAAATCCCCGGGGGGAATCCCCCGTAGGGCGGGGTCTGTCTGCCGCGTAACGGACGTCCCCGGTGCCACCTCCCCCGAGAACATAGCGCGCCTCCCCCCCCTTCGCCGTACTGCAGGACCCATCCGCGCACATTTCCTTCAGTAAGCGAGGGAAACCGGCCCAATTCGTACCCAAGATTAGCGGATGGGTGAGGCGGGGACTAACTGCCGCCTCCACTCTATGATTTTTCCCCCTGAACCGAACCGAAATATTTGTGAACATCCCCATGCACACATTTCACCTTCACCCGGCGTGCCGTATTCAAAGCCTCGCATCTCACCAGGTTTTGATGGATGGCGGTCTGCTCGCAGCCCGAATCCACCAACGCCTGGTGTGTACCCCCTTGGATACTCACCGGTATGCGGTGCGTTCCCGCTTGATCGGGGGCAGCCTGTGGCGCCTCGGGAATCCGGCCCATTACCCCCAACTCCATGACGGGACACTGATCCAGGAAATGTCCCGGCTTCCCGCAGCGCCAACAGACCGGCCCAGGCTTCCGCTCCGCCCCCGCGCGGGTCGTCTCAGCCCCCTGTGGATTCAGAGGCAAATAGTTATTAGAGCGAACAGAAGGAGGAGAAGCAGAGAAGGAAGAGGGAGTAGCTCGCGCCCGAGGCACTGGCTTCGGGGAAATTAGCCCCCGTTTCCGGGGTAAGGGAATGGGAGGAGCGGAGAAGGAACCAGGTGTTCGGGAAGGAGGAGAGTCGAAAGGAGATCCGAGGAATTCATCCACCCCGGCATACGCGGCCAGGTGGTCCTCTGCCAGCTGTACCGCCTTCTCCACAGTTTCCGTTCGCTGGCACTGCACCTAGTCCGCCATCCGCGGCGGAAGACGGGCGATGAACTGCTCCAACACCACGCAATCCACCACCTCGCCCGTGCTCCAGCACTCGTCACGCAGCCATCTCCGGCATGCATCGCGAAGCTGGTGGGCGAAGGCGAACGGCCGTCCGACCTCGCGCAGAGTCAACGCGCGAAACCGCTGTCGGTGCTGCTCTGGCGTCCGCCCGACTCGCTGGAGGATAGCTCGCTTCAGCTCTTCGTACTCCAGCATCTGATCAGCCGGCAGCTGCTGGGCCGCGAGCTGGGCCTCCCCGGAAAGCAGCGGCAACAGGCGGAGAGCTCGTTCCATCCCGGTCCATTCTCCGGCGGCCGCCACCCGCTCAAACAGCTCCAAAATGGCCTCCGCATCGTCCTGCGGGCCCATCTTTGTCGGCGGGATGACCGACGGGGAGCGAGGGGGGGGGGGTTTCCGGTGCCTCTTTCGAACTCAGGGCGCTGCGGAACGCAGCTCGGTCCTCCGCCTGTGCTCGAACCACGGCCTCAAACCGCTGTTCCTGCTCGGCCCGTACCTGAAGAAGGGGCCTGGTGCTGCGTCTGCTGGAGCTCAGCGATAGCTTTCACGAGCTCGGCCAGTGGAGAAGGCTCCGTCATTTTCCTGACCTGGGTCCCTTTTCACGTTTATCTGAAGGTGGTTCCCGGGTTTTTGGCACCACTGTGGGAGAGCTTGTCGGTGGGAAAGGAGGAACACCACAACAGGTCAGGGGTAAAGGCTATTTAGCCGTCTTTATTTTCTTTTATACAAAGTTTGTTTTTCTGTACTGTGCTCACGCCGCACGTCTCTGGCACCCGTACGCACACACCTCTCACACACCCTCCTCCTTAAATGCCTCCTTTGATCACTGAAATAAAGAACACATGAGGTTAGATAGACTTCAGGTGAGGCAATTCCATACCCATCTTCTCTCGGCCCTGCCCTTCATTCACAAACCGGCGCTCGGCCCCGCCCCCGCTGCCACAAGCATCCAGTAAGATTTTTGTATGCACAAAAAGTCACAGAATCTTATGCTTTACAAAGTGATCTGATTGTACATAATTGAGTCCATCTGCAATTGCACAAAGAAACAGAAAAAGAGACATACTAAATACAGAAGAACTGTGGCAAATATCGGGAAGATGCTGGAAGAAACGCACCTGCAAAGCTGCAGTACTGTGAAAACTGTGTTTTTGTGCAGCAACTGATGCCAGACTCTTTGTTCATACAAAAGTTTCACTGGATTAAAAAAATTTGTTCAAAGAAATGTTTGGAAATGTAAACTGATATTTCCTACTGACACACTACAGCAAAATATATAATAACTGGCTCAAAACCATTTTTTAAAGGTTAAAATAGCAAGGTTCCTAAGACTTTTGCACAGTCCTGCATATGTTCACATTTTATTCGCTATATTTATATAGCATTTTAGTATTGTTTTTTTCACCACTGTGCCCAAAACATGTTTTATTCCGACAGCACACTGTGTTTCAGTGGAATGACTTGGTGCCCATTAACAATGAATGATGATAATGGATAAAAATCCACCAAGTCATTACTGCTAAGACATTGCACCCTGGTACTTTGTTTTGTCACAGAGTACAGGTGGTATTCAGAATGGTAGTCAGCTTTATGCATTTCCATCACAAAATACACAGCTGCATCATTTTGAATTAAAATAATAAGTAGTTCTCCAAACTCAGTGGACTCACCATTTTTCAACACAAGGAAAAGACCCTTATTATATGAGGTACCTCTGTACATTATGTCTGTGGATACACAAGTATTAACTTCTGAAAAGCTAAACTCTCGCACTGCATGTTTAATTGATTCACTGTAAAGGTTGGGGTAAAAAGTGCAACCGTCTTTGACATGCAGAAGCTGACTGCATCCTGGTCCAGCTGATAGATATGCTTGAAACATCTGATGTCTTTCAGATAATGTTAGGCAGATGTTTTTGAAGTTTTTCAAATGCCTGGCACATCTCTTGAAGTAGCTGTGTTTGCTTTCAATCGCATTGTCCACAATCTAATCAAAGGGCCAAATTTTTTAATTAGTGCTGGGTAGTGCCTCAAAAAGTGATGTTTTGGTTTTAGTGGACACTCCAGAAATAAAGACTTTCTTGATTCCAAGTATTCTTGGATTAGAATGTCAAGATAGGCTACCTGTGCTGATGAAATCTTTTGTGCACAAATCAAATCAACAATATCTTTAAGCTGGAGAGTTAGCTGCCACACATCATCATCTGGATTTTGCACTTTGTCACCAATTAAAACTGGAAGCAACCTTAAGAAATTCCAATTCTGAACAGCTTGTCCGGAAAGCTTGGGCACCTCTGAGTTGACAGCACATGGCTTTGTGAGTGCATCAGTTCCTTTGTATTTAAACTGCTTGATGCATCTGTTCAAAATTGAATATGTAAGCCATATTTGCTGCCTTGACTGTTTTTAGTTTGTTGATCACAAACAGCAGAATCGTAACTTTCAGGGGTGCGCTGTGGACCACAAACACTTGGGTCATTACTTTGAAATTCACTTCGTGTGATTTCACAGTATTGGCAAAAGTATTGAGAATGACTGAAATTTTCAGTAAACCCACCAATGCTGTGTGAACCCAAATTATCACCTGCGATACAATACAGAGCACCTTTGACTGTTTCACTACCTACAGTTATTCCGTTTTTCCTCCAAATCTTTTAAATCCACTAATAGCTCTGAGAAAACCTTCGCACTTCCAAACTGTTTAAGATCTTTCTCGGCACATAACAAGACAAGTGACATGTGATCAGTATTGGACCGTACATGTGGAGGTAAATTTACTGCAGAAAGATACACTGCAACCACTTTGTGCTTTTTCTTAGCAGAACCAAGTGGATTGACAATTTCAAAAGCATCCTGGTAAAGAATTACTTTTAGGCATTTTGGATTTTCAAGGAAGAAATGGTTGCACTTAAAGTTTTTGCCATCACTTATGTCACCAAAATCATCTGAGTCTGTTTTACAAGATGTTTCTGACACTGAATACTTCCATAATTCCGATTTCAATAGATTTCGTAAAGTTTGTATCACAGGTATGTAGTATGCAAACCTTTGTGTCATATTTTCATCATTGCCTAATGACACTTTCTTAGGCTCTATGTATTGGAACATTTTCTTAAATGTTTGAGCCCTTGAATATGTTGTTCTCAGTGGTCCCTGATGACAGAAAGAGAACAGATCTGAATTTTTTACACATTCACAGACTTTCCTAACAATATAATCTGTTAGACATATTTCATCATTCAAAAGTGAATGTAGTTTACTTAAAGTGTAATCCTGTCCCAACTCGTGTACATTCTGCATCTCTTCAACAATTGTCTGTATTGTTGAAGCTGGAAGCAGGAGCTGCCCTTGCAATTTTAGGTAGAATAAACACACAGTCCTAAGAAATGATTCACTGAAATTCTGTGGCAATTCACTGGCTTCAGGTGTTGCATCTTTCAGGCTCTGGGAAGCATCTTCACATGCAGTGGAGAAGGATGACTGAAAAATAGCTTCCCTGTAAATGTCACTTATGCTATCAATCGAACATGCTCTATGTTTCCTGGACATATGAGCAGTAAATGATGATTTAACAGTGAACACTTTTTTTACAAACTGTTACAGGACACACCACAGGTCGCCCCTCCACTATATGCTCTTTTAAGTGGTGTATAAGTTCTTTAACGGTGTAAAACTGGCGGTCACACAGCGACATGGTGCATTTCAATTCTGAAACAAAGGTTCTGGGAGTAACAGAGGGTTCAGACTCATTGTGATGGCGATAGAAATTAGCTTTAAAAGCCGCGTAAGTGCAAAATGTCCGCTTACAGTCATCACTAACACACTTAAAAAAACAATGGGGTTCATTCCTATGAACTCTACAATGCAGCCCATAACCCCTCAATGTGTCTAGTATTTTGCTGCAAAATCGACAGGAAATCATTTTTAATTATACAAAAAATAAAGTTATTTCCACTCTCCTTGGGGGGACACCACTATTCAGCATTTAAGAAAACAAGTGAACGATTTGATCGTTATATATAAGACCCACAATCTAAGTCGACATATTTATTATGATGACAAAATATGCCCTCTGTCACAAACAGGTGTCTGTATGGTGAAGTCTTTCAAGGTCTAAAAAAAAATCACCTTTCTCTTACCAGTGTAGAACTCCATGTGCTTGCTGATTAGCGCGCTCTCAATAACGGCTTGTTAACCTCTTCAAGATGGCTGCTCCCGCGACAATCAGGAATCAGGTCTAATGCTGATTGGACGAGGCAGAGTTCATCATTTTAAATTCCTACACAAGACGTGAATTTACGCGTGAATGTACATTTTTATATGAGAAATCATTACCGTTACATATAAAATTGCCTTAAAAAATTATGAATATTACTAAATGGAAAAACAACAGAAACGTTTTTTTAATTTGCAATTTAATATAACAAATGGCAGACTGATGAACACCTAGGCTATGAAACAAATGAAATAACTATTTGGAAGACAAATATAAAATGTATGCCATACACCACTACTTCATATATAATTTTTACACTTAAAAACAAGCCTGAACTGATATATTGTTAATGCCTAGTCATTTCAGACATGTAACATGTATTTTTTTTAAACATTTTTATTAATAAAATTTTGTTGTACTTATTTTATCTGTAAATATTACATGCATTTGTAAAATGTACAAACTCGATTCCAAAAAAGTTGGCACACTGGACAAATTGTGATTAAAAAAGGAATGCAATAATTTACAAATCTCATAAACGTATATTTTATTCACAATAGAATATAGATAACATATCGAATGTTGAAAGTGACATTTTGAAATGTCATGCCAGATTATTGGAAAAGTTAACGTACATATAAGGAACAGCTGGAGGACCAATTTACAACCTAATAGGTCAATTGGCAACATGATTGGGTATAAAAAGAGCCTCTCAGAGTGACAGTGTCTCTCAGAAGTCAAGATGGGCAGAGGATCAGCAATTCCCCCAATGCTGTGGCGAAAAATAGTGGAGCAATATCAGAAAGGAGTTTCTCAGAGAAAAATTACAAAGAGTTTGAAGTTATCATCATCTACATCTTCGGGCCCTTAGACGACACTACATCACATACAGGAATGCTACTGTAATGGAAATCACAAAATGGGCTCAGGAATACTTCTACGATCCAGAAGCGCAGGCGTTTTTTTCTGGGCCAAGGCTCATTTAAAATGGACTGTGGCAAAGTTGAGATCTGTTCTGTGGTATGAAGAATCAAAATTTTAAGTTCTTTTTGGAACACTTGGACGCCATGTCATCCAGACTAAAGAGGATTAGGACAACCAAAGTTGTTATCAGTGGTCAGTTTAGAAGCCAGTATCTCTGATCTTATGGGGTTGCATGAGTGCATGTCGCATGGGCAGCTTACACATCTGGAAAGGCACCAGCAATGCTGAAAGGTATATCCAAGTTCTAGAACATATGCTCCCATCCAGATGTCGTCTCTTTCAGGGAAGACCTTGCATTTTAAAACATGACAATGCCAGACCACATACTGCATCAATTACAACATCATGGCTGTGTAGAAGAAGGATCCGGCTACTGAAATGGCCAGCCTGCAGTCCAGATCTTTCACCCGTAGAAAACATTTGGTGCATCATAAAGAGGAAAATGCGACAAAGACCTAAGAGAGTTGAGCAACTAGAAGCCTGTATTAGACAAGAATAGGACAGCATTCCTATTCCTAAACATGAGCAACGTGTCTCCTCAGTCCCCAGATGTTTGCAGACTGTTATAAAAAGAAGAGAGGATGCCACACAGTGGTAAACACGGCCTTGTCACAACTATTTTGAGATGTGATGATGCCATGAAATTTTAAATAAACTTATTTTTCCCTTAAAATGAGACATTTGATATGTCAGCTACAGTATGTTGTATTCTGAATAAAATATTGAAACTTGAAACTTCACATCATTGCATTCTGTTTTTATTCACAATTTGTAGTGTCCCAACTTTTTTGTAATCGGGTTTGTAATAATTTTAGTATTTTAACACGGTCATTTTGTAGTTTTAACTGCATTCTACTGCTTTCTGAAATACTGATCTTTTTCTATTTAATAAAAAAAAAACCTGCATATATAAAACCCAAAATATATATTATTTTAATGCATACTTTTTTGTAAGATTTACTGTTTTGTTTGGTTGAGTACTTCACAAAACATTACAGTTTAATTGTTTTTTACTTTACAAAAAATCGACGTTGTGGATTTACACAAATTCACAGTTAATTTCACAGACATTTTTTACAGTGCAGACTCAGAAACTCATTCTTGACAGCACATAGAACGCTTTGCGAAATATGTGCTGATGTATCGATTATGATGAATTATGAATTTCTAAACCCAATTACATTCACTTGTTGCAGTTTTCAACAGTTTTTATAAAATTATGATAATGAATATAAAAATTATTTTTTTTAAAATAACTATAAATTTTATGTAAAAAAATATCATATTTTGTTCAGAAAATGTTTTGTTATATGTTAGCTCACTATAAACATGTAAAATTCTCATGAGATAGTGCATGCTATTTGTGCATATACGCTTGGTTCAAAAAACCGCTTTCTCTTCGTCCTAGAAGCCTGAGACTTTGGGAAACGCAATATCACAGGCTAAGAAACTCATTCTTGACAGCACGTAGAAGGCTTTGCGAAATATGTGCTGATGTATCGATTTTGATGAATTATGAGTTTCTTTACCTATTTAGATTCACGTGTTGCAGTTTTCAACAGTTTTTTTTTATTATGATAATGAATATTAAAATTATATATTTTTTTATAATTATCATTTTTAAGTAAACAATATCATATTTTGTTCAGAAAATGTTTTGTTATATGTTAGCTCACTATAAACATTTAAAATTGTCATGTGAAAGTGTATGCAGTTTGTGCAAATACGCTTGGCTCGAAAAACAGCTTTCGCTTCGTCCTAGAAGCCTGAGACTTTGGGAAACGCAATATCACAAGCTAAAAAACTCATTCTTGACAGCACGTAGAAGGCTTTGCGAAATATGTGCTGATGTATTGATTTTGATTAATTATGAGTTTCTTAACCTATTTACATTCACTTGTTGCAGTTTTCAACAGTTTTTTTTATTATGATAATGAATATTAAAATTATATATTTTTTATAATTATCATTTTTAAGTAAAAAATATATTTTGGTCAGAAAATGTTTTGTTATATGTTAGCTCACTATAAACATGTAAAATTGTCATGTGAAAGTGTATGCTGTTTGTGCAAATACGCTTGGATCGACAAACCGCTTTCTCTTCGTCCTAGAAACCTGAGACTTTGGGAAACGCAATATCACAAGCTAAGAAACTCATTCTTGACAGCACGTAGAAGGCTTTGCGAAATATGTGCTGATGTATCGATTTTGATAAATTATGAAGTTCTAACCCATTTACATTCACTTGTTGCAGTTTTCAACAGTTTTTATAAAATTATGATAATAAATATAAAAATTTATTTTTTTAAAATAACTATAAATTTTATGTAAAAAAATATCATATTTTGGTCAGAAAATGTTTTGTTATATGTTAGCTCACGATAAACATGTAAAATTGTCAAGGAAAACTGCATGCTGTTTGTGCAAATACGCTTGGTTCGAAAAAACGCTTTCTCGTCGTCCTAGAAGCCTGAGACTTGGGGAAACGCAATATCACAGGCTAAAAAACTCATTTTTGACAGCACGTAGAAGGCTTTGCGAAATATGTGCTGATGTATCGATTTTGATGAATTATGAGTTTCTTAACCTATTTACATTCACTTGTTGCAGTTTTCAAGAGTTTTTATTTATTATGATAATAAATAATAAAATAATGTTTTTTTTTAATAACTATACATTTTAAGAAAAAAAAAGCATATTTTGGTCAGAAAATGTTTTGTTATATGTTAGCTCACTTTAAACAAGTAAAATTGTCATGGGAAACTGCATGCTGTTTGTGCAAATACGCTTGGTTCAAAAAACCGCTTTCTCTTCATCCTAGAAGCCTGAGACTTGGGGAAACGCAATATCACAAGCTAAGAAACTCATTCTTGACAGCACGTAGAAGGCTTTGCCAAATATGTGCTGATGTATCGATTTTGATAAATTATGAAGTTCTAACCCATTTACATTCACTTGTTGCAGTTTTTAACAGTTTTTATAAAATTATGATAATAAATATAAAAATGTATTTTTTAAAAATAACTAAATTTTTCTGTAAAAAAATATCATATTTTGGTTAGAAAATGTTTTGTTATATGTTAGCTCACTATAAACATGTAAAATTATCATGGGAAAGTGCATGCTATTTGTGCATATACGCTTGGTTTGAAAAACCGCTTTCTCTTCGTCCTAGAAGCCTGAGACTTTGGGAAACGCAATATCACAGGCTAAGAAACTCATTCTTGACAGCACGTAGAAGGCTTTGCGAAATATGTGCTGATGTATTGATTTTGATGAATTATGAGTTTCTTAACCTATTAACATTCACTTGTTGCAGTTTTCAACAGTTTTTTTTTATTATGATAATGAAAATTAAAATTATATATTTTTTATAATTATCATTTTTAAGTAAAAAATAAAATTTTTTGGTCAGAAAATGTTTTGTTATATGTTAGCTCACTATAAACATGTAAAAGTGTCATGTGAAAGTGTATGCTGTTTGTGCAAATACGCGTGGCTCGAAAAACAGCTTTCGTTTCGTCCTAGAAACCTTAGACTTGGGGAAACGCAATATCACAGGCTAAAAAACTCATTCTTGACAGCACGTAGAAGGCTTTGCGAAATATGTGCTGATGTATTGATTTTGATGAATTATGAGTTTCTTAACCTATTTACATTCACTTGTTGCAGTTTTCAACAATTTTTTTTTTATTATGATAATGAATATTAAAATTATATATTTTTTATAATTATCATTTTTAAGTAAAAAATATCATATTTTGGTCAGAAAATGTTTTGTTATATGTTAGCTCACAATAAACATGTAAAATTGTCATGTGAAAGTGTATGCTGTTTGTGCAAATACGCTTGGCTCGAAAAACCGCTTTCTCTTCGTCCTAGAAGCCTGAGACTTGGGGAAACGCAATATCACAAGCTAAGAAACTCATTCTTGACAGCACGTAGAAGGCTTTGCGAAATATGTGCTGATGTATTGATTTTGATGAATTATGAGTTTCTTAACCTATTTACATTCACTTGTTGCAGTTTTCAAAAGTTTTTTTTTTATTATGATAATGAAAATGAAAATTATATATTTTTTATAATTATCATTTTTAAGTAAAAAATATCATATTTTGGTCAGAAAATGTTTTGTTATATGTTAGCTCACAATAAACATGTAAAATTGTCATGTGAAAGTGTATGCTGTTTGTGCAAATACGCTTGGCTCGAAAAACCGCTTTCTCTTCGTCCTAGAAGCCTGAGACTTGGGGAAACGCAATATCACAGGCTAAAAAACTCATTCTTGACAGCACGTAGAAGGCTTTGCGAAATATGTGCTGATGTATCGATTTTGATGAATTATGAGTTTCTTAACCTATTTACATTCACTTGTTGCAGTTTTCAACAGTTTTTATTTATTATGATAATAAATGTTAAAATTATATGTTGATTTTTTATAACTATAAATTTAAAGAAAAAAAAGCATATTTTGGTCAGAAAATGTTTTGTTGTATGTTAGCTCACTTTAAACAAGTAAAATTGTCATGTGAAACTGCATGCTGTTTGAGCAAATACGCTTGGTTCGAAAAACCGCTTTCTCTTCGTCCTAGAAGCCTGAGACTTGGGGAAACGCAATATCACAAGCTAAGAAACTCATTCTTGACAGCACGTAGAAGGCTTTGCGAAATATGTGCTGATGTATCGATTTTGATAAATTACGAAGTTCTAACCCATTTACATTCACTTGTTGCAGTTTTCAACAGTTTTTATAAAATTATGATAATAAATATTTAAAAAAAATTTTTTTAAATAACTATAAATTTTTCTGTAAAAAAATATCATATTTTGTTTAGAAAATGTTTTGTTATATGTTAGCTCACTATAAACATGTAAAATTATCATGGGAAAGTGCATGCTATTTGTGCAAATACGCTTGGTTCGAAAAACCGCTTTCTCTTCGTCCTAGAAGCCTGAGACTTTGGGAAACGCAATATCACAGGCTAAGAAACTCATTCTTGACAGCACGTAGAAGGCTTTGCGAAATATGTGCTGATGTATCGATTTTGATGAATTATGAGTTTCTTAACCTATTTACATTCACTTGTTGCAGTTTTCAACAGTTTTTATTTATTATGATAATAAATGTTAAAATTATATGTTGATTTTTTATAACTATAAATTTAAAGAAAAAAAAGCATATTTTGGTCAGAAAATGTTTTGTTGTATGTTAGCTCACTTTAAACAAGTAAAATTGTCATGTGAAACTGCATGCTGTTTGAGCAAATACGCTTGGTTCGAAAAACCGCTTTCTCTTCGTCCTAGAAGCCTGAGACTTGGGGAAACGCAATATCACAGGCTAAGAAACTCATTCTTGACAGCACGTAGAAGGCTTTGCGAAATATGTGCTGATGTATTGATTTTGATGAATTATGAGTTTCTTAACCTATTTACATTCACTTGTTGCAGTTTTCAACAGTTTTTTTTATTATGATAATGAAAATGAAAATTATATATTTTTTATAATTATCATTTTTAAGTAAAAAATATCATATTTTGGTCAGAAAATGTTTTGTTATATGTTAGCTCACAATAAACATGTAAAATTGTCATGTGAAAGTGTATGCTGTTTGAGCAAATACGCTTGGCTCGAAAAACCGCTTTCTCTTAGTCCTAGAAGCCTGAGACTTGGGGAAACGAAATATCACAGGCTAAAAAACTTATTCTTGACAGCACGTAGAAGGCTTTGCGAAATATGTGCTGATGTATAGATTTTGATGAATTATGAGTTTCTTAACCTATTTACATTCACTTGTTGCAGTTTTCAACAGTTTTTTTTAGTATGATATAAAATAGTTTTTTTTAATAACTATAAATTTTAAGAAAAAAAAAGCATATTTTGGTCAGAAAATGTTTTGTTATATGTTAGCTCACTTTAAACAAGTAAAATTGTCATGGAAAACTGCATGCTGTTTGTGCAAATACGCTTGGTTCGAAAAACCGCTTTCTCTTCGTCCTAGAAGCCTGAGACTTGGGGAAACGCAATATCACAGGCTAAGAAACTCATTCTTGACGGCACGTAGAAGGCTTTGCGAAATATGTGCTGATGTATCGATTTTGATGAATTATAAGTTTCTTAACCTATTTACATTCACTTGTTGCAGTTTTCAACAGTTTTTTTTTATTATGATAATGAAAATGAAAATTATATATTTTTTATAATTATCATTTTTAAGTAAAAAAAAAAATCATATTTTGGTCAGAAAATGTTTTGTTATATGTTAGCTCACTTTAAACAAGTAAAATTGTCATGTGAAACTGCATGCTGTTTGAGCAAATACGCTTGGTTTGAAAAACCGCTTTCTCTTCGTCCTAGAAGCCTGAGACTTGGGGAAACGCAATATCACAGGCTAAGAAACTCATTCTTGACAGCACGTAGAAGGCTTTGCGAAATATGTGCTGATGTATCGATTTTGATCAATTATAAGTTTCTTAACCCATTTACATTCACTTGTTGCAGTTTTCAACAGTTTTTATAAAATTATGAAAATAAATATAAAAATGTATTTTTTAAAAATAACTATAAATTTTTCTGTAAAAAAATATCATATTTTGGTCAGAAAATGTTTTGTTATATGTTAGCTCACTATAAACATGTAAAATTCTAATGGGAAAGTGCATGCTATTTGTGCATATACGCTTGGTTTGAAAAACCGCTTTCTCTTGGTCCTAAAAGCCTGAGACTTGGGGAAACGCAATATCACAGGCTAAGAAACTCATTCTTGACAGCACGTAGAAGGCTTTGCGAAATATGTGCTGATGTATTGAGTTTGATGAATTATGAGTTTCTTAACCTATTTACATTCACTTGTTGCATTTTTCAACAGTTTTTTTTATTATGATAATGAAAATTAAAATTATATATTTTTTATAATTATCATTTTTAAGTAAAAAATATCATATTTTGGTCAGAAAATGTTTTGTTATATGTTAGCTTACAATAAACATGTAAAATTGTCATGTGAAAGTGTATGCTGTTTGAGCAAATACGCTGGGCTCGAAAAACCGCTTTCTCTTAGTCCTAGAAGCCTGAGAATTGGGGAAACGCAATATCACAGGCTAAAAAACTCATTCTTGACAGCACGTAGAAGGCTTTGCGAAATATGTGCTGATGTATCGATTTTGATGAATTATGAGTTTCTTAACCTATTTACATTCACTTGTTGCAGTTTTCAACAGTTTTTTTTAGTATGATATAAAATAGTTTTTTTTTAATAACTATAAATTTTAAGAAAAAAAAAGCATATTTTTGTCAGAAAATGTTTTGTTATATGTTAGCTCACTTTAAACAAGTAAAATTGTCATGGAAAACTGCATGCTGTTTGTGCAAATACGCTTGGTTCGAAAAACCGCTTTCTCTTCATCCTAGAAGCCTGAGACTTTGGGAAACGCAATATCACAGGCTAAGAAACTCATTCTTGACGGCACGTAGAAGGCTTTGCGAAATATGTGCTGATGTATCGATTTTGATGAATTATAAGTTTCTTAACCTATTTACATTCACTTGTTGCAGTTTTCAACAGTTTTTTTTTTATTATGATAATGAAAATGAAAATTATATATTTTTTATAATTATCATTTTTAAGTAAAAAAAAATATCATATTTTGGTCAGAAAATGTTTTGTTATATGTTAGCTCACTTTAAACAAGTAAAATTGTCATGTGAAACTGCATGCTGTTTGAGCAAATACGCTTGGTTCGAAAAACCGCTTTCTCTTCGTCCTAGAAGCCTGAGACTTGGGGAAACGCAATATCACAGGCTAAGAAACTCATTCTTGACAGCACGTAGAAGGCTTTGCGAAATATGTGCTGATGTATCGATTTTGATAAATTATGAAGTTCCAACCCATTTACATTCACTTGTTGCAGTTTTCAACAGTTTTTATAAAATTATGATAATAAATATAAAAATGTATTTTTTAAAAATAACTATAAATTTTTCTGTAAAAAAATATCATATTTTGGTCAGAAAATGTTTTGTTATATGTTAGCTCACTATAAACATGTAAAATTCTAATGGGAAAGTGCATGCTATTTGTGCATATACGCTTGGTTTGAAAAACAGCTTTCTCTTGGTCCTAAAAGCCTGAGACTTGGGGAAACGCAATATCACAGGCTAAGAAACTCATTCTTGACAGCACCTAGAAGGCTTTGCGAAATATGTGCTGATGTATTGAGTTTGATGAATTATGAGTTTCTTAACCTATTTACATTCACTTGTTGCAGTTTTCAACAGTTTTTTTTATTATGATAATGAAAATTAAAATTATATATTTTTTATAATTATCATTTTTAAGTAAAAAATATCATATTTTGGTCAGAAAATGTTTTGTTATATGTTAGCTCACTTTAAACAAGTAAAATTGTCATGTGAAACTGCATGCTGTTTGTGCAAATACGCTTGGTTCGAAAAACCGCTTTCTCTTCATCCTAGAAGCCTGAGACTTGGGGAAACGCAATATCACAAGCTAAGAAACTCATTCTTGACAGCACGTAGAAGGCTTTGCGAAAAATGTGCTGATGTATCGATTTTGATAAATTATGAAGTTCTAACCCATTTACATTCACTTGTTGCAGTTTTCAACAGTTTTTATAAAATTATGATAATAAATATAAAAATGTATTTTTTTAAAATAACTATAAATTTTTCTGTAAAAAAATATCATATTTTGTTTAGAAAATGTTTTGTTATATGTTAGCTCACTATAAACATGTAAAATTATCATGGGAAAGTGCATGCTATTTGTGCATATACGCTTGGTTTGAAAAACCGCTTTCTCTTCGTCCTAGAAGCCTGAGACTTGGGGAAACGCAATATCACAGGCTAAGAAACTCATTCTTGACAGCACGTAGAAGGCTTTGCGAAATATGTGCTGATGTATCGATTTGATGAATCATGAGTTTCTTAACCTATTAACATTCACTTGTTGCAGTTTTCAACAGTTTTTTTTTATTATGATAATGAATATTAAAATTATATATTTTTTATAATTATCATTTTTAAGTAAAAAATATCATATTTTTTCAGAAAATGTTTTGCTATATGTTAGCTCACTATAAACATGTAAAATTGTCATGTGAAAGTGTATGCTGTTTGTGCAAATACGCTTGGCTCGAAAAACAGCTTTCGCTTCGTCCTAGAAGCCTGAGACTTGGGGAAACGCAATATCACATGCTAAAAAACTCATTTTTGACAGCACGTAGAAGGCTTTGCGAAATATGTGCTGATGTATCGATTTTGATGAATTATGAGTTTCTTAACCTATTTACATTCACTTGTTGCAGTTTTCAACAGTTTTTATTTATTATGATAATAAATGTTAAAATTATATGTTGATTTTTTATAACTATAAATTTAAAGAAAAAAAAGCATATTTTGGTCAGAAAATGTTTTGTTGTATGTTAGCTCACTTGAAACAAGTAAAATTGTCCTGTGAAACTGCATGCTGTTTGTGCAAATACGCTTGGTTCGAAAAACCGCTTTCTCTTCGTCCTAGAAGCCTGAGACTTGGGGAAACGCAATATCACAAGCTAAGAAACTCATTCTTGACAGCACGTAGAAGGCTTTGCGAAATATGTGCTGATGTATCGATTTTGATAAATTATGAAGTTCTAACCCATTTACATTCACTTGTTACAGTTTTCAACAGTTTTTATAAAATTATGATAATAAATATAAAAATTTTTTAAAAATAATTATACATTTTTCTGTAAAAAAATATCATATTTTGGTCAGAAAATGTTTTGTTATATGTTAGCTCACTATAAACATGTAAAATTCTAATGGGAAAGTGCATGCTATTTGTGCATATACGCTTGGTTTGAAAAACCGCTTTCTCTTGGTCCTAAAAGCCTGAGACTTGGGGAAACGCAATATCACAGGCTAAGAAACTCATTCTTGACAGCACGTAGAAGGCTTTGCGAAATATGTGCTGATGTATTGAGTTTGATGAATTATGAGTTTCTTAACCTATTTACATTCACTTGTTGCAGTTTTCAACAGTTTTTTTTATTATGATAATGAAAATGAAAATTATATATTTTTTATAATTATCATTTTTAAGTAAAAAATATCATATTTTGGTCAGAAAATGTTTTGTTATATATTAGCTCACAATAAACATGTAAAATTGTCATGTGAAAGTGTATGCTGTTTGAGCAAATACGCTGGGCTCGAAAAACCGCTTTCTCTTAGTCCTAGAAGCCTGAGACTTGGGGAAACGCAATATCACAGGCTAAAAAACTCATTCTTGACAGCACGTAGAAGGCTTTGCGAAATATGTGCTGATGTATCGATTTTGATGAATTATGAGTTTCTTAACCTATTTACATTCACTTGTTGCAGTTTTCAACAGTTTTTTTTAGTATGATATAAAATAGTTTTTTTTTAATAACTATAAATTTTAAGAAAAAAAAAGCATATTTTTGTCAGAAAATGTTTTGTTATATGTTAGCTCACTTTAAACAAGTAAAATTGTCATGGAAAACTGCATGCTGTTTGTGCAAATACGCTTGGTTCGAAAAACCGCTTTCTCTTCATCCTAGAAGCCTGAGACTTTGGGAAACGCAATATCACAGGCTAAGAAACTCATTCTTGACGGCACGTAGAAGGCTTTGCGAAATATGTGCTGATGTATCGATTTTGATGAATTATAAGTTTCTTAACCTATTTACATTCACTTGTTGCAGTTTTCAACAGTTTTTTTTTTATTATGATAATGAAAATGAAAATTATATATTTTTTATAATTATCATTTTTAAGTAAAAAAAAATATCATATTTTGGTCAGAAAATGTTTTGTTATATGTTAGCTCACTTTAAACAAGTAAAATTGTCATGTGAAACTGCATGCTGTTTGAGCAAATACGCTTGGTTCGAAAAACCGCTTTCTCTTCGTCCTAGAAGCCTGAGACTTGGGGAAACGCAATATCACAAGCTAAGAAACTCATTCTTGACAGCACGTAGAAGGCTTTGCGAAATATGTGCTGATGTATCGATTTTGATAAATTATAAGTTTCTTAACCCATTTACATTCACTTGTTGCAGTTTTCAACAGTTTTTATAAAATTATGATAATAAATATAAAAATGTATTTTTTTAAAATAACTATAAATTTTTCTGTAAAAAAATATCATATTTTGGTCAGAAAATGTTTTGTTATATGTTAGCTCACTATAAACATGTAAAATTCTAATGGGAAAGTGCATGCTATTTGTGCATATACGCTTGGTTTGAAATACCGCTTTCTCTTGGTCCTAAAAGCCTGAGACTTGGGGAAACGCAATATCACAGGCTAAGAAACTCATTCTTGACAGCACGTAGAAGGCTTTGCGAAATATGTGCTGATGTATTGAGTTTGATGAATTATGAGTTTCTTAACCTATTTACATTCACTTGTTGCAGTTTTCAACAGTTTTTTTTATTATGATAATGAAAATTAAAATTATATATTTTTTATAATTATCATTTTTAAGTAAAAAATATCATATTTTGGTCAGAAAATGTTTTGTTATATGTTAGCTCACAATAAACATGTAAAATTGTCATGTGAAAGTGTATGCTGTTTGAGCAAATACGCTGGGCTCGAAAAACCGCTTTCTCTTAGTCCTAGAAGCCTGAGACTTGGGGAAACGCAATATCACAGGCTAAAAAAACTCATTCTTGACAGCACGTAGAAGGCTTTGCGAAATATGTGCTGATGTATCGATTTTGATGAATTATGAGTTTCTTAACCTATTTACATTCACTTGTTGCAGTTTTCAACAGTTTTTTTTAGTATGATATAAAATAGTTTTTTTTTAATAACTATAAATTTTAAGAAAAAAAAAGCATATTTTTGTCAGAAAATGTTTTGTTATATGTTAGCTCACTTTAAACAAGTAAAATTGTCATGGAAATCTGCATGCCTGTTTGTGCAAATACGCTTGGTTCGAAAAACCGCTTTCTCTTCGTCCTAGAAGCCTGAGACTTTGGGAAACGCAATATCACAGGCTAAGAAACTCATTCTTGACAGCACGTAGAAGGCTTTGCGAAATATGTGCTGATGTATCGATTTTGATGAATTATAAGTTTCTTAACCTATTTACATTCACTTGTTGCAGTTTTCAACAGTTTTTTTTATTATGATAATGAAAATTAAAATTATATATTTTTTATAATTATCATTTTTAAGTAAAAAAAAATATCATATTTTGGTCAGAAAATGTTTTGTTATATGTTAGCTCACTTTAAACAAGTAAAATTGTCATGTGAAACTGCATGCTGTTTGTGCAAATACGCTTGGTTCGAAAAACCGCTTTCTCTTCATCCTAGAAGCCTGAGACTTGGGGAAACGCAATATCACAAGCTAAGAAACTCATTCTTGACAGCACGTAGAAGGCTTTGCGAAATATGTGCTGATGTATCGATTTTGATAAATTATGAAGTTCTAACCCATTTACATTCACTTGTTACAGTTTTCAACAGTTTTTATAAAATTATGATAATAAATATAAAAATGTATTTTTTTAAAATAACTATAAATTTTTCTGTAAAAAAATATCATATTTTGGTCAGAAAATGTTTTGTTATATGTTAGCTCACTATAAACATGTAAAATTCTAATGGGAAAGTGCATGCTATTTGTGCATATACGCTTGGTTTGAAAAACCGCTTTCTCTTGGTCCTAAAAGCCTGAGACTTGGGGAAACGCAATATCACAGGCTAAGAAACTCATTCTTGACAGCACGTAGAAGGCTTTGCGAAATATGTGCTGATGTATTGAGTTTGATGAATTATGAGTTTCTTAACCTATTTACATTCACTTGTTGCAGTTTTCAACAGTTTTTTTTATTATGATAATGAAAATTAAAATTATATATTTTTTATAATTATCATTTTTAAGTAAAAAATATCATATTTTGGTCAGAAAATGTTTTGTTATATGTTAGCTCACAATAAACATGTAAAATTGTCATGTGAAAGTGTATGCTGTTTGAGCAAATACGCTGGGCTCGAAAAACCGCTTTCTCTTAGTCCTAGAAGCCTGAGACTTGGGGAAACGCAATATCACAGGCTAAAAAACTCATTCTTGACAGCACGTAGAAGGCTTTGCGAAATATGTGCTGATGTATCGATTTTGATGAATTATGAGTTTCTTAACCTATTTACATTCACTTGTTGCAGTTTTCAACAGTTTTTTTTAGTATGATATAAAATAGTTTTTTTTTAATAACTATAAATTTTAAGAAAAAAAAAGCATATTTTTGTCAGAAAATGTTTTGTTATATGTTAGCTCACTTTAAACAAGTAAAATTGTCATGGAAAACTGCATGCTGTTTGTGCAAATACGCTTGGTTCGAAAAACCGCTTTCTCTTCATCCTAGAAGCCTGAGACTTTGGGAAACGCAATATCACAGGCTAAGAAACTCATTCTTGACGGCACGTAGAAGGCTTTGCGAAATATGTGCTGATGTATCGATTTTGATGAATTATAAGTTTCTTAACCTATTTACATTCACTTGTTGCAGTTTTCAACAGTTTTTTTTTTATTATGATAATGAAAATTAAAATTATATATTTTTTATAATTATCATTTTTAAGTAAAAAATATCATATTTTGGTCAGAAAATGTTTTGTTATATGTTAGCTCACAATAAACATGTAAAATTGTCATGTGAAAGTGTATGCTGTTTGAGCAAATACGCTTGGCTCGAAAAACCGCTTTCTCTTAGTCCTAGAAGCCTGAGACTTGGGGAAACGCAATATCACAGGTTAAAAAACTCATTCTTGACAGCACGTAGAAGGCTTTGCGAAATATGTGCTGATGTATCGATTTGATGAATCATGAGTTTCTTAACCTATTAACATTCACTTGTTGCAGTTTTCAACAGTTTTTTTTTATTATGATAATGAATATTAAAATTATATATTTTTTATAATTATCATTTTTAAGTAAAAAATATCATATTTTGGTCAGAAAATGTTTTGTTATATGTTAGCTCACTATAAACATGTAAAATTGTCATGTGAAAGTGTATGCTGTTTGTGCAAATACGCTTGGCTCGAAAAACAGCTTTCGCTTCGTCCTAGAAGCCTGAGACTTGGGGAAACGCAATATCACATGCTAAAAAACTCATTTTTGACAGCACGTAGAAGGCTTTGCGAAATATGTGCTGATGTATCGATTTTGATGAATCATGAGTTTCTTAACCTATTTACATTCACTTGTTGCAATTTTCAACAGTTTTTATTTATTATGATAATAAATGTTAAAATTATATGTTGATTTTTTATAACTATAAATTTAAAGAAAAAAAAGCATATTTTGGTCAGAAAATGTTTTGTTGTATGTTAGCTCACTTTAAACAAGTAAAATTATCATGTGAAACTGCATGCTGTTTGTGCAAATACGCTTGGTTCGAAAAACCGCTTTCTATTCGTCCTAGAAGCCTGAGACTTGGGGAAACGCAATATCACAAGCTAAGAAACTCATTCTTAACAGCACGTAGAAGGCTTTGCGAAATATGTGCTGATGTATCGATTTTGATAAATTATGAAGTTCTAACCCATTTACATTCACTTGTTGCAGTTTTCAACAGTTTTAATAAAATTATGATAATAAATATAAAAATGTATTTTTTAAAAATAACTATAAATTTTTCTGTAAAAAAATATCATATTTTGTTTAGAAAATGTTTTGTTATATGTTAGCTCACTATAAACATGTAAAATTATCATGGGAAAGTGCATGCTATTTGTGCATATACGCTTGGTTTGAAAAACCGCTTTCTCTTCGTCCTAGAAGCCTGAGACTTGGGGAAACGCAATATCACAGGCTAAAAAACTCATTTTTGACAGCACGTAGAAGGCTTTGCGAAATATGTGCTGATGTATCGATTTTGATGAATTATGAGTTTCTTAACCTATTTACATTCACTTGTTGCAGTTTTCAACAGTTTTTATTTATTATGATAATAAATGTTAAAATTATATGTTGATTTTTTATAACTATAAATTTAAAGAAAAAAAAGCATATTTTGGTCAGAAAATGTTTTGTTGTATGTTAGCTCATTTTAAACAAGTAAAATTGTCATGTGAAACTGCATGCTGTTTGAGCAAATACGCTTGGTTCGAAAAACCGCTTTCTCTTCGTCCTAGAAGCCTGAGACTTGGGGAAACGCAATATCACAAGCTAAGAAACTCATTCTTGACAGCACGTAGAAGGCTTTGCGAAATATGTGCTGATGTATCGATTTTGATAAATTATGAAGTTCTAACCCATTTACATTCACTTGTTGCAGTTTTCAACAGTTTTTATTTATTATGATAATAAATGTTAAAATTATATGTTGATTTTTTATAACTATAAATTTAAAGAAAAAAAAGCATATTTTGGTCAGAAAATGTTTTGTTGTATGTTAGCTCACTTGAAACAAGTAAAATTATCATGGGAAAGTGCATGCTATTTGTGCATATACGCTTGGTTTGAAAAACCGCTTTCTCTTCGTCCTAGAAGCCTGAGACTTGGGGAAACGCAATATCACAGGCTAAGAAACTCATTCTTGACAGCACGTAGAAGGCTTTGCGAAATATGTGCTGATGTATCGATTTGATGAATCATGAGTTTCTTAACCTATTAACATTCACTTGTTGCAGTTTTCAACAGTTTTTTTTTTATTATGATAATGAATATTAAAATTATATATTTTTTATAATTATCATTTTTAAGTAAAAAATATCATATTTTGGTCAGAAAATGTTTTGTTATATGTTAGCTCACTATAAACATGTAAAATTGTCATGTGAAAGTGTATGCTGTTTGTGCAAATACGCTTGCTCGAAAAACAGCTTTCGCTTCGTCCTAGAAGCCAAAGACTTGGGGAAACGCAATATCACAGGCTAAAAAACTCATTTTTTACAGCACGTAGAAGGCTTTGCGAAATATGTGCTGATGTATCGATTTTGATGAATTATGAGTTTCTTAACCTATTTACATTCAATTGTTGCAGTTTTCAACAGTTTTTATTTATTATGATAATAAATGTTAAAATTATATGTTGATTTTTTATAACTATAAATTTAAAGAAAAAAAAGCATATTTTGGTCAGAAAATGTTTTGTTGTATGTTAGCTCACTTGAAACAAGTAAAATTGTCATGTGAAAGTGTATGCTGTTTGATCAAATACGCTTGGTTCGAAAAACCGCTTTCTCTTCGTCCTAGAAGCCTGAGACTTGGGGAAACGCAATATCACAAGCTAAGAAACTCATTCTTGACAGCACGTAGAAGGCTTTGCGAAATATGTGCTGATGTATCGATTTTGATGAATTATGAGTTTCTTAACCTATTTACATTCACTTGTTGCAGTTTTCAACAGTTTTTTTTTTTATTATGATAATGAAAATGAAAATTATATATTTTTTTTAATTATCATTTTTAAGTAAAAAAAAATATCATATTTTGGTCAGAAAATGTTTTGTTATATGTTAGCTCACTTTAAACAAGTAAAATTGTCATGTGAAACTGCATGCTGTTTGTGCAAATACGCTTGGTTCGAAAAACCGCTTTCTCTTCATCCTAGAAGCCTGAGACTTGGGGAAACGCAATATCACAAGCTAAGAAACTCATTCTTGACAGCACGTAGAAGGCTTTGCGAAATATGTGCTGATGTATCGATTTTGATAAATTATGAAGTTCTAACCCATTTACATTCACTTGTTGCAGTTTTTATAAAATTATGATAATAAATATAAAAATGTATTTTTTAAAAATAACTATAAATTTTTCTGTAAAAAAATATCATATTTTGTTTAGAAAATGTTTTGTTATATGTTAGCTCACTATAAACATGTAAAATTATCATGGGAAAGTGCATGCTATTTGTGCATATACGCTTGGTTTGAAAAACCGCTTTCTCTTCGTCCTAGAAGCCTGAGACTTGGGGAAACGCAATATCACAGGTTAAAAAACTCATTCTTGACAGCACGTAGAAGGCTTTGCGAAATATGTGCTGATGTATCGATTTGATGAATCATGAGTTTCTTAACCTATTAACATTCACTTGTTGCAGTTTTCAACAGTTTTTTTTTTATTATGATAATGAATATTAAAATTATATATTTTTTATAATTATCATTTTTAAGTAAAAAATATCATATTTTGGTCAGAAAATGTTTTGTTATATGTTAGCTCACTATAAACATGTAAAATTGTCATGTGAAAGTGTATGCTGTTTGTGCAAATACGCTTGGCTCGAAAAACAGCTTTCGCTTCATCCTAGAAGCCTGAGACTTGGGGAAACGCAATATCACATGCTAAAAAACTCATTTTTGACAGCACGTAGAGGGCTTTGCGAAATATGTGCTGATGTATCGATTTTGATGAATTATGAGTTTCTTAACCTATTTACATTCACTTGTTGCAGTTTTCAACAGTTTTTTATTTATTATGATAATAAATGTTAAAATTATATGTTGATTTTTTATAACTATAAATTTAAAGAAAAAAAAGCATATTTTGGTCAGAAAATGTTTGGTTGTATGTTAGCTCACTTGAAACAAATAAAATTGTCATGTGAAACTGCATGCTGTTTGTGCAAATACGCTTGGTTCGAAAAACCGCTTTCTCTTCGTCCTAGAAGCCTGAGACTTGGGGAAACGCAATATCACAAGCTAAGAAACTCATTCTTGACAGCACGTAGAAGGCTTTGCGAAATATGTGCTGATGTATCGATTTTGATAAATTATGAAGTTCTAACCCATTTACATTCACTTGTTACAGTTTTCAACAGTTTTTATAAAATTATGATAATAAATATAAAAATGTATTTTTTAAAAATAATTATACATTTTTCTGTAAAAAAATATCATATTTTGGTCAGAAAATGTTTTGTTATATGTTAGCTCACTATAAACATGTAAAATTCTCATGGGAAAGTGCATGCTATTTGTGCATATACGCTTGGTTTGAAAAACCGCTTTCTCTTCGTCCTAGAAGCCTGAGACTTGGGGAAACGCAATATCACAGGCTAAAAAACTCATTTTTGACAGCACGTAGAAGGCTTTGCGAAATATGTGCTGATGTATCGATTTTGATAAATTATGAAGTTCTAACCCATTTACATTCACTTGTTGCAGTTTTCAACAGTTTTTATTTATTATGATAATAAATGTTAAAATTATATGTTGATTTTTTATAACTATAAATTTAAAGAAAAAAAAGCATATTTTGGTCAGAAAATGTTTTGTTGTATGTTAGCTCACTTGAAACAAGTAAAATTATCATGGGAAAGTGCATGCTATTTGTGCATATACGCTTGGTTTGAAAAACCGCTTTCTCTTCGTCCTAGAAACCTGAGACTTGGGGAAACGCAATATCACAGGCTAAGAAACTCATTCTTGACAGCACGTAGAAGGCTTTGCGAAATATGTGCTGATGTATCGATTTGATGAATCATGAGTTTCTTAACCTATTAACATTCACTTGTTGCAGTTTTCAACAGTTTTTTTTTATTATGATAATGAATATTAAAATTATATATTTTTTATAATTATCATTTTTAAGTAAAAAATATCATATTTTGGTCAGAAAATGTTTTGTTATATGTTAGCTCACTATAAACATGTAAAATTGTCATGTGAAAGTGTATGCTGTTTGTGCAAATACGCTTGCTCGAAAAACAGCTTTCGCTTCGTCCTAGAAGCCAAAGACTTGGGGAAACGCAATATCACAGGCTAAAAAACTCATTTTTTACAGCACGTAGAAGGCTTTGCGAAATATGTGCTGATGTATCGATTTTGATGAATTATGAGTTTCTTAACCTATTTACATTCAATTGTTGCAGTTTTCAACAGTTTTTATTTATTATGATAATAAATGTTAAAATTATATGTTGATTTTTTATAACTATAAATTTAAAGAAAAAAAAGCATATTTTGGTCAGAAAATGTTTTGTTGTATGTTAGCTCACTTGAAACAAGTAAAATTGTCATGTGAAAGTGTATGCTGTTTGATCAAATACGCTTGGTTCGAAAAACCGCTTTCTCTTCGTCCTAGAAGCCTGAGACTTGGGGAAACGCAATATCACAAGCTAAGAAACTCATTCTTGACAGCACGTAGAAGGCTTTGCGAAATATGTGCTGATGTATCGATTTTGATGAATTATGAGTTTCTTAACCTATTTACATTCACTTGTTGCAGTTTTCAACAGTTTTTTTTTTTATTATGATAATGAAAATGAAAATTATATATTTTTTTTAATTATCATTTTTAAGTAAAAAAAAATATCATATTTTGGTCAGAAAATGTTTTGTTATATGTTAGCTCACTTTAAACAAGTAAAATTGTCATGTGAAACTGCATGCTGTTTGTGCAAATACGCTTGGTTCGAAAAACCGCTTTCTCTTCATCCTAGAAGCCTGAGACTTGGGGAAACGCAATATCACAAGCTAAGAAACTCATTCTTGACAGCACGTAGAAGGCTTTGCGAAATATGTGCTGATGTATCGATTTTGATAAATTATGAAGTTCTAACCCATTTACATTCACTTGTTGCAGTTTTCAACAGTTTTTATAAAATTATGATAATAAATATAAAAATGTATTTTTTAAAAATAACTATAAATTTTTCTGTAAAAAAAATATCATATTTTGTTTAGAAAATGTTTTGTTATATGTTAGCTCACTATAAACATGTAAAATTATCATGGGAAAGTGCATGCTATTTGTGCATATACGCTTGGTTTGAAAAACCGCTTTCTCTTCGTCCTAGAAGCCTGAGACTTGGGGAAACGCAATATCACAGGCTAAGAAACTCATTCTTGACAGCACGTAGAAGGCTTTGCGAAATATGTGCTGATGTATCGATTTGATGAATCATGAGTTTCTTAACCTATTAACATTCACTTGTTGCAGTTTTCAACAGTTTTTTTTTTATTATGATAATGAATATTAAAATTATATATTTTTTATAATTATCATTTTTAAGTAAAAAATATATTTTGGTCAGAAAATGTTTTGTTATATGTTAGCTCACTATAAACATGTAAAATTGTCATGTGAAAGTGTATGCTGTTTGTGCAAATACGCTTGGCTCGAAAAACAGCTTTCGCTTCGTCCTAGAAGCCTGAGACTTGGGGAAACGCAATATCACATGCTAAAAAACTCATTTTTGACAGCACGTAGAAGGCTTTGCGAAATATGTGCTGATGTATCGATTTTGATGAATTATGAGTTTCTTAACCTATTTACATTCACTTGTTGCAGTTTTCAACAGTTTTTTATTTATTATGATAATAAATGTTAAAATTATATGTTGATTTTTTATAACTATAAATTTAAAGAAAAAAAAGCATATTTTGGTCAGAAAATGTTTTGTTGTATGTTAGCTCACTTGAAACAAGTAAAATTGTCATGTGAAACTGCATGCTGTTTGTGCAAATACGCTTGGTTCGAAAAACCGCTTTCTCTTCGTCCTAGAAGCCTGAGACTTGGGGAAACGCAATATCACAAGCTAAGAAACTCATTCTTGACAGTACGTAGAAGGCTTTGCGAAATATGTGCTGATGTATCGATTTTGATAAATTATGAAGTTCTAACCCATTTACATTCACTTGTTACAGTTTTCAACAGTTTTTATAAAATTATCATAATAAATATAAAAATGTATTTTTTAAAAATAATTATACATTTTTCTGTAAAAAAATATCAAATTTTGGTCAGAAAATGTTTTGTTATATGTTAGCTCACTATAAACATGTAAAATTCTCATGGGAAAGTGCATGCTATTTGTGCATATACGCTTGGTTTGAAAAACCGCTTTCTCTTCGTCCTAGAAGCCTGAGACTTGGGGAAACGCAATATCACAGGCTAAAAAACTCATTTTTGACAGCACGTAGAAGGCTTTGCGAAATATGTGCTGATGTATTGATTTTGATGAATTATGAGTTTCTTAACCTATTTACATTCACTTGTTGCAGTTTTCAACAGTTTTTTTTTTATTATGATAATGAAAATGAAAATTATATATTTTTTATAATTATCATTTTTAAGTAAAAAATATCATATTTTGGTCAGAAAATGTTTTGTTATATGTTAGCTCACAATAAACATGTAAAATTGTCATGTGAAAGTGTATGCTGTTTGAGCAAATACGCCTGGCTCGAAAAACAGCTTTCGCTTTGTCCTAGAAGCCTGAGACTTGGGGAAACGCAATATCACAGGCTAAAAAACTCATTCTTGACAGCACGTAGAAGGCTTTGCGAAATATGTGCTGATGTATTGATTTTGATGAATTATGAGTTTCTTAACCTATTTACATTCACTTGTTGCAGTTTTCAACAGTTTTTTTTTCATTATGATATAAAATAATGTTTTTTTTTAATAACTATAAATTTAAGAAAAAAAAAGCATATTTTGGTCAGAAAATGTTTTGTTATATGTTAGCTCACTTTAAACAAGTAAAATTGTCATGGAAAACTGCATGCTGTTTGTGCAAATACGCTTGGTTCGAAAAACCGCTTTCTCTTCGTCCTAGAAGCCTGAGACTTTGGGAAACGCAATATCACAGGCTAAGAAACTCATTCTTGACAGCACGTAGAAGGCTTTGCGAAATATGTGCTGATGTATCGATTTTGATTAATTATAAGTTTCTTAACCTATTTACATTCACTTGTTGCAGTTTTCAACAGTTTTTTTTTTTATTACGATAAAGAAAATTAAAATTATATATTTTTTATAATTATCATTTTTAAGTAAAAAATATCATATTTTGGTCAGAAAATGTTTTGTTATATATTAGCTCACTTTAAACAAGTACAATTGTCATGTGAAACTGCATGCTGTTTGTGCAAATACGCTTGGTTCGAAAAACCGCTTTCTCTTCATCCTAGAAGCCTGAGACTTGGGGAAACGCAATATCACAAGCTAAGAAACTCATTCTTGACAGCACGTAGAAGGCTTTGCGAAATATGTGCTGATGTATCGATTTTGATAAATTATGAAGTTCTAACCCATTTACATTCACTTGTTGCAGTTTTCAACAGTTTTTATAAAATTATGATAATAAATATAAAAATGTATTTTTTTTAAATAACTATAAATTTTTCTGTAAAAAAATATCATATTTTGTTTAGAAAATGTTTTGTTATATGTTAGCTCACTATAAACATGTAAGATTATCATGGGAAAGTGCATGCTATTAGTGCATATACGCTTGGTTTGAAAAACCGCTTTCTCTTCGTCCTAGAAGCCTGAGACTTGGGGAAACGCAATATCACAGGCTAAGAAACTCATTCTTGACAGCACGTAGAAGGCTTTGCGAAATATGTGTTGATGTATCGATTTGATGAATCATGAGTTTCTTAACCTATTAACATTCACTTGTTGCAGTTTTCAACAGTTTTTTTTATTATGATAATGAATATTAAAATTATATATTTTTTATAATTATCATTTTTAAGTAAAAAATATCATATTTTGGTCAGAAAATGTTTTGTTATATGTTAGCTCACTATAAACATGTAAAATTGTCATGTGAAAGTGTATGCTGTTTGTGCAAATACGCTTGCTCGAAAAACAGCTTTCGCTTCGTCCTAGAAGCCTGAGACTTGGGGAAACGCAATATCACAGGCTAAAAAACTCATTCTTGACAGCACGTAGAAGGCTTTGCGAAATATGTGCTGATGTATCGATTTTGATGAATTATGAGTTTCTTAACCTATTTACATTCAATTGTTGCAGTTTTCAACAGTTTTTATTTATTATGATAATAAATGTTAAAATTATATGTTGATTTTTTATAACTATAAATTTAAAGAAAAAAAAGCATATTTTGGTCAGAAAATGTTTTGTTGTATGTTAGCTCACTTGAAACAAGTAAAATTGTCATGTGAAACTGCATGCTGTTTGAGCAAATACGCTTGGTTCGAAAAACCGCTTTCTCTTCGTCCTAGAAGCCTGAGACTTGGGGAAACGCAATATCACAAGCTAAGAAACTCATTCTTGACAGCACGTAGAAGGCTTTGCGAAATATGTGCTGATGTATCGATTTTGATAAATTATGAAGTTCTAACCCATTTACATTCACTTGTTGCAGTTTTCAACAGTTTTTATTTATTATGATAATAAATGTTAAAATTATATGTTGATTTTTTATAACTATAAATTTAAAGAAAAAAAAGCATATTTTGGTCAGAAAATGTTTTGTTGTATGTTAGCTCACTTGAAACAAGTAAAATTATCATGGGAAAGTGCATGCTATTTGTGCATATACGCTTGGTTTGAAAAACCGCTTTCTCTTCGTCCTAGAAGCCTGAGACTTGGGGAAACGCAATATCACAGGCTAAGAAACTCATTCTTGACAGCACGTAGAAGGCTTTGCGAAATATGTGCTGATGTATCGATTTGATGAATCATGAGTTTCTTAACCTATTAACATTCACTTGTTGCAGTTTTCAACAGTTTTTTTTTTATTATGATAATGAATATTAAAATTATATATTTTTTATAATTATCATTTTTAAGTAAAAAATATCATATTTTGGTCAGAAAATGTTTTGTTATATGTTAGCTCACTATAAACATGTAAAATTGTCATGTGAAAGTGTATGCTGTTTGAGCAAATACGCTTGGTTCGAAAAACCGCTTTCTCTTCGTCCTAGAAGCCTGAGACTTGGGGAAACGCAATATCACAAGCTAAGAAACTCATTCTTGACAGCACGTAGAAGGCTTTGCGAAATATGTGCTGATGTATCGATTTTGATAAATTATGAAGTTCTAACCCATTTACATTCACTTGTTGCAGTTTTCAACAGTTTTTATTTATTATGATAATAAATGTTAAAATTATATGTTGATTTTTTATAACTATAAATTTAAAGAAAAAAAAGCATATTTTGGTCAGAAAATGTTTTGTTGTATGTTAGCTCACTTGAAACAAGTAAAATTATCATGGGAAAGTGCATGCTATTTGTGCATATACGCTTGGTTTGAAAAACCGCTTTCTCTTCGTCCTAGAAGCCTGAGACTTGGGGAAACGCAATATCACAGGCTAAGAAACTCATTCTTGACAGCACGTAGAAGGCTTTGCGAAATATGTGCTGATGTATCGATTTGATGAATCATGAGTTTCTTAACCTATTAACATTCACTTGTTGCAGTTTTCAACAGTTTTTTTTTTATTATGATAATGAATATTAAAATTATATATTTTTTATAATTATCATTTTTAAGTAAAAAATATCATATTTTGGTCAGAAAATGTTTTGTTATATGTTAGCTCACTATAAACATGTAAAATTGTCATGTGAAAGTGTATGCTGTTTGAGCAAATACGCTTGGCTCGAAAAACAGCTTTCGCTTCGTCCTAGAAGCCTGAGACTTGGGGAAACGCAATATCACAGGCTAAAAAACTCATTTTTTACAGCACGTAGAAGGCTTTGCGAAATATGTGCTGATGTATCGATTTTGATGAATTATGAGTTTCTTAACCTATTTACATTCACTTGTTGCAGTTTTCAACAGATTTTATTTATTATGATAATAAATGTTAAAATTATATGTTGATTTTTTATAACTATAAATTTAAAGAAAAAAAAGCATATTTTGGTCAGAAAATGTTTTGTTGTATGTTAGCTTACTTTAAACAAGTAAAATTGTCATGTGAAACTGCATGCTGTTTGAGCAAATACGCTTGGTTCGAAAAGCCGCTTTCTCTTCGTCCAAGAAGCCTGAGACTTGGGGAAACGCAATATCACAAGCTAAGAAACTCATTTTTTACAGCACGTAGAAGGCTTTGCGAAATATGTGCTGATGTATCGATTTTGATGAATTATGAGTTTCTTAACCTATTTACATTCAATTGTTGCAGTTTTCAACAGTTTTTATTTATTATGATAATAAAAGTTAAAATTATATGTTGATTTTTTATAACTATAAATTTAAAGAAAAAAAAAGCATATTTTGGTCAGAAAATGTTTTGTTGTATGTTAGCTCACTTGAAACAAGTAAAATTGTCATGTGAAAGTGTATGCTGTTTGATCAAATACGCTTGGTTCGAAAAACCGCTTTCTCTTCGTCCTAGAAGCCTGAGACTTGGGGAAACGCAATATCACAAGCTAAGAAACTCATTCTTGACAGCACGTAGAAGGCTTTGCGAAATATGTGCTGATGTATCGATTTTGATGAATTATGAGTTTCTTAACCTATTTACATTCACTTGTTGCAGTTTTCAACAGTTCTTATTTATTATGATAATAAATGTTAAAATTATATGTTGATTTTTTATAACTATAAATTTAAAGAAAAAAAAGCATATTTTGGTCAGAAAATGTTTTGTTGTATGTTAGCTCACTTGAAACAAGTAAAATTATCATGGGAAAGTGCATGCTATTTGTGCATATACGCTTGGTTTGAAAAACCGCTTTCTCTTCGTCCTAGAAGCCTGAGACTTGGGGAAACGCAATATCACAGGCTAAGAAACTCATTCTTGACAGCACGTAGAAGGCTTTGCGAAATATGTGCTGATGTATCGATTTGATGAATCATGAGTTTCTTAACCTATTAACATTCACTTGTTGCAGTTTTCAACAGTTTTTTTTTATTATGATAATGAATATTAAAATTATATATTTTTTATAATTATCATTTTTAAGTAAAAAATATCATATTTTGGTCAGAAAATGTTTTGTTATATGTTAGCTCACTATAAACATGTAAAATTGTCATGTGAAAGTGTATGCTGTTTGTGCAAATACGCTTGCTCGAAAAACAGCTTTCGCTTCGTCCTAGAAGCCAAAGACTTGGGGAAACGCAATATCACAGGCTAAAAAACTCATTTTTTACAGCACGTAGAAGGCTTTGCGAAATATGTGCTGATGTATCGATTTTGATGAATTATGAGTTTCTTAACCTATTTACATTCAATTGTTGCAGTTTTCAACAGTTTTTATTTATTATGATAAAAAAAGTTACAATTATATGTTGATTTTTTATAACTATAAATTTAAAGAAAAAAAAGCATATTTTGGTCAGAAAATGTTTTGTTATATGTTAGCTCACTTTAAACAAGTAAAATTGTCATGTGAAACTGCATGCTGTTTGTGCAAATACGCTTGGTTCGAAAAACCGCTTTCTCTTCATCCTAGAAGCCTGAGACTTGGGGAAACGCAATATCACAAGCTAAGAAACTCATTCTTGACAGCACGTAGAAGGCTTTGCGAAATATGTGCTGATGTATCGATTTGATAAATTATGAAGTTCTAACCCATTTACATTCACTTGTTGCAGTTTTCAACAGTTTTTATTTATTATGATAATAAATGTTAAAATTATATGTTGATTTTTTATAACTATAAATTTAAAGAAAAAAAAGCATATTTTGGTCAGAAAATGTTTTGTTGTATGTTAGCTCACTTGAAACAAGTAAAATTATCATGGGAAAGTGCATGCTATTTGTGCATATACGCTTGGTTTGGAAAACCGCTTTCTCTTCGTCCTAGAAGCCTGAGACTTGGGGAAACGCAATATCACAGGCTAAGAAACTCATTCTTGACAGCACGTAGAAGGCTTTGCGAAATATGTGCTGATGTATCGATTTGATGAATCATGAGTTTCTTAACCTATTAACATTCACTTGTTGCAGTTTTCAACAGTTTTTTTTTTATTATGATAATGAAAATGAAAATTATATATTTTTTATAATTATCATTTTTAAGTAAAAAATATCATATTTTGGTCAGAAAATGTTTTGTTATATGTTAGCTCACTATAAACATGTAAAATTGTCATGTGAAAGTGTATGCTGTTTGTGCAAATACGCTTGCTCGAAAAACAGCTTTCGCTTCGTCCTAGAAGCCTGAGACTTGGGGAAACGCAATATCACAGGCTAAAAAACTCATTCTTGACAGCACGTAGAAGGCTTTGCGAAATATGTGCTGATGTATCGATTTTGATGAATTATGAGTTTCTTAACCTATTTACATTCAATTGTTGCAGTTTTCAACAGTTTTTATTTATTATGATAATAAATGTTAAAATTATATGTTGATTTTTTATAACTATAAATTTAAAGAAAAAAAAGCATATTTTGGTCAGAAAATGTTTTGTTGTATGTTAGCTCACTTGAAACAAGTAAAATTGTCATGTGAAACTGCATGCTGTTTGAGCAAATACGCTTGGTTCGAAAAACCGCTTTCTCTTCGTCCTAGAAGCCTGAGACTTGGGGAAACGCAATATCACAAGCTAAGAAACTCATTCTTGACAGCACGTAGAAGGCTTTGCGAAATATGTGCTGATGTATCGATTTTGATAAATTATGAAGTTCTAACCCTTTTACATTCACTTGTTGCAGTTTTCAACAGTTTTTATTTATTATGATAATAAATGTTAAAATTATATGTTGATTTTTTATAACTATAAATTTAAAGAAAAAAAAGCATATTTTGGTCAGAAAATGTTTTGTTGTATGTTAGCTCACTTGAAACAAGTAAAATTATCATGGGAAAGTGCATGCTATTTGTTCATATACGCTTGGTTTGAAAAACCGCTTTCTCTTCGTCCTAGAAGCCTGAGACTTGGGGAAACGCAATATCACAGGCTAAGAAACTCATTCTTGACAGCACGTAGAAGGCTTTGCGAAATATGTGCTGATGTATCGATTTGATGAATCATGAGTTTCTTAACCTATTAACATTCACTTGTTGCAGTTTTCAACAGTTTTTTTTTATTATGATAATGAATATTAAAATTATATATTTTTTATAATTATCATTTTTAAGTAAAAAATATCATATTTTGGTCAGAAAATGTTTTGTTATATGTTAGCTCACTATAAACATGTAAAATTGTCATGTGAAAGTGTATGCTGTTTGTGCAAATACGCTTGCTCGAAAAACAGCTTTCGCTTCGTCCTAGA
Organism: Silurus aristotelis; assembly: GCF_946808225.1. Taxonomy (NCBI): domain Eukaryota; kingdom Metazoa; phylum Chordata; class Actinopteri; order Siluriformes; family Siluridae; genus Silurus; species Silurus aristotelis. Next base: position 9,077,768 of record NC_139601.1, on the reverse strand, counting down.
AGCCTGAGACTTGGGGAAACGCAATATCACAAGCTAAGAAACTCATTCTTGACAGCACGTAGAAGGCTTTGCGAAATATGTGCTGATGTATCGATTTTGATGAATTATGAGTTTCTTAACCTATTTACATTCACTTGTTGCAGTTTTCAACAGTTTTTTTTAGTATGATATAAAATAATGTTTTTTTTTAATAACTATAAATTTTAAGAAAAAAAAAGCATATTTTGGTCAGAAAATGTTTTGTTATATGTTAGCTCACTTTAAACAAGTAAAATTGTCATGGAAAACTGCATGCTGTTTGTGCAAATACGCTTGGTTCGAAAAACCGCTTTCTCTTCGTCCTAGAAGCCTGAGACTTTGGGAAACGCAATATCACAGGCTAAGAAACTCATTCTTGACAGCACGTAGAAGGCTTTGCGAAATATGTGCTGATGTATCGATTTTGATGAATTATAAGTTTCTTAACCTATTTACATTCACTTGTTGCAGTTTTCAACAGTTTTTTTTTTTATTATGATAATGAAAATTAAAATTATATATTTTTTATAATTATCATTTTTAAGTAAAAAATATCATATTTTGGTCAGAAAATGTTTTGTTATAAGTTAGCTCACTTTAAACAAGTACAATTGTCATGTGAAACTGCATGCTGTTTGTGCAAATACGCTTGGTTCGAAAAACCGCTTTCTCTTCATCCTAGAAGCCTGAGACTTGGGGAAACGCAATATCACAAGCTAAGAAACTCATTCTTGACAGCACGTAGAAGGCTTTGCGAAATATGTGCTGATGTATCGATTTTGATAAATTATGAAGTTCTAACCCTTTTACATTCACTTGTTGCAGTTTTCAACAGTTTTTATTTATTATGATAATAAATGTTAAAATTATATGTTGATTTTTTATAACTATAAATTTAAAGATAAAAAAGCATATTTTGGTCAGAAAATGTTTTGTTGTATGTTAGCTCACTTGAAACAAGTAAAATTATCATGGGAAAGTGCATGCTATTTGTTCATATACGCTTGGTTTGAAAAACCGCTTTCTCTTCGTCCTAGAAGCCTGAGACTTGGGGAAACGCAATATCACAGGCTAAGAAACTCATTCTTGACAGCACGTAGAAGGCTTTGCGAAATATGTGCTGATGTATCGATTTGATGAATCATGAGTTTCTTAACCTATTAACATTCACTTGTTGCAGTTTTCAACAGTTTTTTTTTATTATGATAATGAATATTAAAATTATATATTTTTTATAATTATCATTTTTAAGTAAAAAATATCATATTTTGGTCAGAAAATGTTTTGTTATATGTTAGCTCACTATAAACATGTAAAATTGTCATGTGAAAGTGTATGCTGTTTGTGCAAATACGCTTGCTCGAAAAACAGCTTTCGCTTCGTCCTAGAAGCCTGAGACTTGGGGAAACGCAATATCACAAGCTAAGAAACTCATTCTTGACAGCACGTAGAAGGCTTTGCGAAATATGTGCTGATGTATCGATTTTGATGAATTATGAGTTTCTTAACCTATTTACATTCACTTGTTGCAGTTTTCAACAGTTTTTTTTAGTATGATATAAAATAATGTTTTTTTTTAATAACTATAAATTTTAAGAAAAAAAAAGCATATTTTGGTCAGAAAATGTTTTGTTATATGTTAGCTCACTTTAAACAAGTAAAATTGTCATGGAAAACTGCATGCTGTTTGTGCAAATACGCTTGGTTCGAAAAACCGCTTTCTCTTCGTCCTAGAAGCCTGAGACTTTGGGAAACGCAATATCACAGGCTAAGAAACTCATTCTTGACAGCACGTAGAAGGCTTTGCGAAATATGTGCTGATGTATCGATTTTGATGAATTATAAGTTTCTTAACCTATTTACATTCACTTGTTGCAGTTTTCAACAGTTTTTTTTTTATTATGATAATGAAAATTAAAATTATATATTTTTTATAATTATCATTTTTAAGTAAAAAATATCATATTTTGGTCAGAAAATGTTTTGTTATAAGTTAGCTCACTTTAAACAAGTACAATTGTCATGTGAAACTGCATGCTGTTTGTGCAAATACGCTTGGTTCGAAAAACCGCTTTCTCTTCATCCTAGAAGCCTGAGACTTGGGGAAACGCAATATCACAAGCTAAGAAACTCATTCTTGACAGCACGTAGAAGGCTTTGCGAAATATGTGCTGATGTATCGATTTTGATAAATTATGAAGTTCTAACCCTTTTACATTCACTTGTTGCAGTTTTCAACAGTTTTTATTTATTATGATAATAAATGTTAAAATTATATGTTGATTTTTTATAACTATAAATTTAAAGAAAAAAAAGCATATTTTGGTCAGAAAATGTTTTGTTGTATGTTAGCTCACTTGAAACAAGTAAAATTATCATGGGAAAGTGCATGCTATTTGTTCATATACGCTTGGTTTGAAAAACCGCTTTCTCTTCGTCCTAGAAGCCTGAGACTTGGGGAAACGCAATATCACAGGCTAAGAAACTCATTCTTGACAGCACGTAGAAGGCTTTGCGAAATATGTGCTGATGTATCGATTTGATGAATCATGAGTTTCTTAACCTATTAACATTCACTTGTTGCAGTTTTCAACAGTTTTTTTTTATTATGATAATGAATATTAAAATTATATATTTTTTATAATTATCATTTTTAAGTAAAAAATATCATATTTTGGTCAGAAAATGTTTTGTTATATGTTAGCTCACTATAAACATGTAAAATTGTCATGTGAAAGTGTATGCTGTTTGTGCAAATACGCTTGCTCGAAAAACAGCTTTCGCTTCGTCCTAGAAGCCTGAGACTTGGGGAAACGCAATATCACAAGCTAAGAAACTCATTCTTGACAGCACGTAGAAGGCTTTGCGAAATATGTGCTGATGTATCGATTTTGATGAATTATGAGTTTCTTAACCTATTTACATTCACTTGTTGCAGTTTTCAACAGTTTTTTTTAGTATGATATAAAATAATGTTTTTTTTTAATAACTATAAATTTTAAGAAAAAAAAAGCATATTTTGGTCAGAAAATGTTTTGTTATATGTTAGCTCACTTTAAACAAGTAAAATTGTCATGGAAAACTGCATGCTGTTTGTGCAAATACGCTTGGTTCGAAAAACCGCTTTCTCTTCGTCCTAGAAGCCTGAGACTTTGGGAAACGCAATATCACAGGCTAAGAAACTCATTCTTGACAGCACGTAGAAGGCTTTGCGAAATATGTGCTGATGTATCGATTTTGATGAATTATAAGTTTCTTAACCTATTTACATTCACTTGTTGCAGTTTTCAACAGTTTTTTTTTTTATTATGATAATGAAAATTAAAATTATATATTTTTTATAATTATCATTTTTAAGTAAAAAATATCATATTTTGGTCAGAAAATGTTTTGTTATAAGTTAGCTCACTTTAAACAAGTACAATTGTCATGTGAAACTGCATGCTGTTTGTGCAAATACGCTTGGTTCGAAAAACCGCTTTCTCTTCATCCTAGAAGCCTGAGACTTGGGGAAACGCAATATCACAAGCTAAGAAACTCATTCTTGACAGCACGTAGAAGGCTTTGCGAAATATGTGCTGATGTATCGATTTTGATAAATTATGAAGTTCTAACCCTTTTACATTCACTTGTTGCAGTTTTCAACAGTTTTTATTTATTATGATAATAAATGTTAAAATTATATGTTGATTTTTTATAACTATAAATTTAAAGAAAAAAAAGCATATTTTGGTCAGAAAATGTTTTGTTGTATGTTAGCTCACTTGAAACAAGTAAAATTATCATGGGAAAGTGCATGCTATTTGTTCATATACGCTTGGTTTGAAAAACCGCTTTCTCTTCGTCCTAGAAGCCTGAGACTTGGGGAAACGCAATATCACAGGCTAAGAAACTCATTCTTGACAGCACGTAGAAGGCTTTGCGAAATATGTGCTGATGTATCGATTTGATGAATCATGAGTTTCTTAACCTATTAACATTCACTTGTTGCAGTTTTCAACAGTTTTTTTTTATTATGATAATGAATATTAAAATTATATATTTTTTATAATTATCATTTTTAAGTAAAAAATATCATATTTTGGTCAGAAAATGTTTTGTTATATGTTAGCTCACTATAAACATGTAAAATTGTCATGTGAAAGTGTATGCTGTTTGTGCAAATACGCTTGCTCGAAAAACAGCTTTCGCTTCGTCCTAGAAGCCTGAGACTTGGGGAAACGCAATATCACAAGCTAAGAAACTCATTCTTGACAGCACGTAGAAGGCTTTGCGAAATATGTGCTGATGTATCGATTTTGATGAATTATGAGTTTCTTAACCTATTTACATTCACTTGTTGCAGTTTTCAACAGTTTTTTTTAGTATGATATAAAATAATGTTTTTTTTTAATAACTATAAATTTTAAGAAAAAAAAAGCATATTTTGGTCAGAAAATGTTTTGTTATATGTTAGCTCACTTTAAACAAGTAAAATTGTCATGGAAAACTGCATGCTGTTTGTGCAAATACGCTTGGTTCGAAAAACCGCTTTCTCTTCGTCCTAGAAGCCTGAGACTTTGGGAAACGCAATATCACAGGCTAAGAAACTCATTCTTGACAGCACGTAGAAGGCTTTGCGAAATATGTGCTGATGTATCGATTTTGATGAATTATAAGTTTCTTAACCTATTTACATTCACTTGTTGCAGTTTTCAACAGTTTTTTTTTTTATTATGATAATGAAAATTTAAATTATATATTTTTTATAATTATCATTTTTAAGTAAAAAATATCATATTTTGGTCAGAAAATGTTTTGTTATAAGTTAGCTCACTTTAAACAAGTACAATTGTCATGTGAAACTGCATGCTGTTTGTGCAAATACGCTTGGTTCGAAAAACCGCTTTCTCTTCATCCTAGAAGCCTGAGACTTGGGGAAACGCAATATCACAAGCTAAGAAACTCATTCTTGACAGCACGTAGAAGGCTTTGCGAAATATGTGCTGATGTATCGATTTTGATAAATTATGAAGTTCTAACCCTTTTACATTCACTTGTTGCAGTTTTCAACAGTTTTTATTTATTATGATAATAAATGTTAAAATTATATGTTGATTTTTTATAACTATAAATTTAAAGAAAAAAAAGCATATTTTGGTCAGAAAATGTTTTGTTGTATGTTAGCTCACTTGAAACAAGTAAAATTATCATGGGAAAGTGCATGCTATTTGTTCATATACGCTTGGTTTGAAAAACCGCTTTCTCTTCGTCCTAGAAGCCTGAGACTTGGGGAAACGCAATATCACAGGCTAAGAAACTCATTCTTGACAGCACGTAGAAGGCTTTGCGAAATATGTGCTGATGTATCGATTTGATGAATCATGAGTTTCTTAACCTATTAACATTCACTTGTTGCAGTTTTCAACAGTTTTTTTTTATTATGATAATGAATATTAAAATTATATATTTTTTATAATTATCATTTTTAAGTAAAAAATATCATATTTTGGTCAGAAAATGTTTTGTTATATGTTAGCTCACTATAAACATGTAAAATTGTCATGTGAAAGTGTATGCTGTTTGTGCAAATACGCTTGCTCGAAAAACAGCTTTCGCTTCGTCCTAGAAGCCTGAGACTTGGGGAAACGCAATATCACAAGCTAAGAAACTCATTCTTGACAGCACGTAGAAGGCTTTGCGAAATATGTGCTGATGTATCGATTTTGATGAATTATGAGTTTCTTAACCTATTTACATTCACTTGTTGCAGTTTTCAACAGTTTTTTTTAGTATGATATAAAATAATGTTTTTTTTTAATAACTATAAATTTTAAGAAAAAAAAAGCATATTTTGGTCAGAAAATGTTTTGTTATATGTTAGCTCACTTTAAACAAGTAAAATTGTCATGGAAAACTGCATGCTGTTTGTGCAAATACGCTTGGTTCGAAAAACCGCTTTCTCTTCGTCCTAGAAGCCTGAGACTTTGGGAAACGCAATATCACAGGCTAAGAAACTCATTCTTGACAGCACGTAGAAGGCTTTGCGAAATATGTGCTGATGTATCGATTTTGATGAATTATAAGTTTCTTAACCTATTTACATTCACTTGTTGCAGTTTTCAACAGTTTTTTTTTTTATTATGATAATGAAAATTAAAATTATATATTTTTTATAATTATCATTTTTAAGTAAAAAATATCATATTTTGGTCAGAAAATGTTTTGTTATAAGTTAGCTCACTTTAAACAAGTACAATTGTCATGTGAAACTGCATGCTGTTTGTGCAAATACGCTTGGTTCGAAAAACCGCTTTCTCTTCATCCTAGAAGCCTGAGACTTGGGGAAACGCAATATCACAAGCTAAGAAACTCATTCTTGACAGCACGTAGAAGGCTTTGCGAAATATGTGCTGATGTATCGATTTTGATAAATTATGAAGTTCTAACCCATTTACATTCACTTGTTGCAGTTTTCAACAGTTTTTATAAAATTATGATAATAAATATAAAAATTTATTTTTTAAAAATAACTATAAATTTTTCTGTAAAAAAATATCATATTTTGTTTAGAAAATGTTTTGTTATATGTTAGCTCACTATAAACATGTAAAATTATCATGGGAAAGTGCATGCTATTTGTGCATATACGCTTGGTTTGAAAAACCGCTTTCTCTTCGTCCTAGAAGCCTGAGACTTGGGGAAACGCAATATCACAGGCTAAGAAACTCATTCTTGACAGCACGTAGAAGGCTTTGCGAAATATGTGCTGATGTATCGATTTTGATGAATTATGAGTTTCTTAACCTATTAACATTCACTTGTTGCAGTTTTCAACAATTTTTTTTTATTATGATAATGAATATTAAAATTATATATTTTTTATAATTATCATTTTTAAGTAAAAAATATCATATTTTGGTCAGAAAATGTTTTGTTATATGTTAGCTCACTATAAACATGTAAAATTGTCATGTGAAAGTGTATGCTGTTTGTGCAAATACGCTTGGCTCGAAAAACAGCTTTCGCTTCGTCCTAGAAGCCTGAGACTTGTGGAAACGCAATATCACATGCTAAAAAACTCATTTTTGACAGCACGTAGAAGGCTTTGCGAAATATGTGCTGATGTATCGATTTTGATGAATTATGAGTTTCTTAACCTATTTACATTCACTTGTTGCAGTTTTCAACAGTTTTTATTTATTATGATAATAAATGTTAAAATTATATGTTGATTTTTTATAACTATAAATTTAAAGAAAAAAAAGCATATTTTGGTCAGAAAATGTTTTGTTGTATGTTAGCTCACTTGAAACAAGTAAAATTGTCCTGTGAAACTGCATGCTGTTTGTGCAAATACGCTTGGTTCGAAAAACCGCTTTCTCTTCGTCCTAGAAGCCTGAGACTTGGGGAAACGCAATATCACAAGCTAAGAAACTCATTCTTGACAGCACGTAGAAGGCTTTGCGAAATATGTGCTGATGTATCGATTTTGATGAATTATGAGTTTCTTAACCTATTTACATTCACTTGTTGCAGTTTTCAACAGTTTTTTTTTTTATTATGATAATGAAAATGAAAATTATATATATTTTTTAATTATCATTTTTAAGTAAAAAAAAATATCATATTTTGGTCAGAAAATGTTTTGTTATATGTTAGCTCACTTTAAACAAGTAAAATTGTCATGTGAAACTGCATGCTGTTTGTGCAAATACGCTTGGTTCGAAAAACCGCTTTCTCTTCATCCTAGAAGCCTGAGACTTGTGGAAACGCAATATCACATGCTAAAAAACTCATTTTTGACAGCACGTAGAAGGCTTTGCGAAATATGTGCTGATGTATCGATTTTGATGAATTATGAGTTTCTTAACCTATTTACATTCACTTGTTGCAGTTTTCAACAGTTTTTATTTATTATGATAATAAATAACAGGCTAAAAAACTCATTTTTGACAGCACGTAGAAGGCGTTGCGAAATATGTGCTGATGTATTGATTTTGATGAATTATGAGTTTCTGAACCTATTTACATTCACTTGTTGCAGTTTTCAACAGTTTTTTTTTATTATGATAATGAAAATGAAAATTATATATTTTTTATAATTATCATTTTTAAGTAAAAAATATCATATTTTGGTCAGAAAATGTTTTGTTATATGTTAGCTCACAATAAACATGTAAAATTGTCATGTGAAAGTGTTTGCTGTTTGAGCAAATACGCCTGGCTCGAAAAACAGCTTTCGCTTTGTCCTAGAAGCCTGAGACTTGGGTAAACGCAATATCACAGGCTAAAAAACTCATTCTTGACAGCACGTAGAAGGCTTTGCGAAATATGTGCTGATGTATCGATTTTGATGAATTATGAGTTTCTTAACCTATTTACATTCACTTGTTGCAGTTTTCAACAGTTTTTTTTAGTATGATATAAAATAATGTTTTTTTTTAATAACTATAAATTTTAAGAAAAAAAAAGCATATTTTGGTCAGAAAATGTTTTGTTATATGTTAGCTCACTTTAAACAAGTAAAATTGTCATGGAAAACTGCATGCTGTTTGTGCAAATACGCTTGGTTCGAAAAACCGCTTTCTCTTCGTCCTAGAAGCCTGAGACTTTGGGAAACGCAATATCACAGGCTAAGAAACTCATTCTTGACAGCACGTAGAAGGCTTTGCGAAATATGTGCTGATGTATCGATTTTGATAAATTATGAAGTTCTAACCCATTTACATTCACTTGTTGCAGTTTTCAACAGTTTTTATTTATTATGATATTAAATGTTAAAATTATATGTTGATTTTTTATAACTATAAATTTAAAGAAAAAAAAGCATATTTTGGTCAGAAAATGTTTTGTTGTATGTTAGCTCACTTGAAACAAGTAAAATTGTCATGTGAAACTGCATGCTGTTTGAGCAAATACGCTTGGTTCGAAAAACCGCTTTCTCTTCGTCCTAGAAGCCTGAGACTTGGGGAAACGCAATATCACAAGCTAAGAAACTCATTCTTGACAGCACGTAGAAGGCTTTGCGAAATATGTGCTGATGTATCGATTTTGATAAATTATGAAGTTCTAACCCATTTACATTCACTTGTTGCAGTTTTCAACAGTTTTTATTTATTATGATAATAAATGTTAAAATTATATGTTGATTTTTTATAACTATAAATTTAAAGAAAAAAAAGCATATTTTGGTCAGAAAATGTTTTGTTGTATGTTAGCTCACTTGAAACAAGTAAAATTATCATGGGAAAGTGCATGCTATTTGTGCATATACGCTTGGTTTGAAAAACCGCTTTCTCTTCGTCCTAGAAGCCTGAGACTTGGGGAAACGCAATATCACAGGCTAAGAAACTCATTCTTGACAGCACGTAGAAGGCTTTGCGAAATATGTGCTGATGTATCGATTTGATGAATCATGAGTTTCTTAACCTATTAACATTCACTTGTTGCAGTTTTCAACAGTTTTTTTTTTATTATGATAATGAATATTAAAATTATATATTTTTTATAATTATCATTTTTAAGTAAAAAATATCATATTTTGGTCAGAAAATGTTTTGTTATATGTTAGCTCACTATAAACATGTAAAATTGTCATGTGAAAGTGTATGCTGTTTGTGCAAATACGCTTGCTCGAAAAACAGCTTTCGCTTCGTCCTAGAAGCCAAAGACTTGGGGAAACGCAATATCACAGGCTAAAAAACTCATTTTTTACAGCACGTAGAAGGCTTTGCGAAATATGTGCTGATGTATCGATTTTGATGAATTATGAGTTTCTTAACCTATTTACATTCAATTGTTGCAGTTTTCAACAGTTTTTATTTATTATGATAATAAATGTTAAAATTATATGTTGATTTTTTATAACTATAAATTTAAAGAAAAAAAAAGCATATTTTGGTCAGAAAATGTTTTGTTGTATGTTAGCTCACTTGAAACAAGTAAAATTGTCATGTGAAACTGCATGCTGTTTGAGCAAATACGCTTGGTTCGAAAAACCGCTTTCTCTTCGTCCTAGAAGCCTGAGACTTGGGGAAACGCAATATCACAAGCTAAGAAACTCATTCTTGACAGCACGTAGAAGGCTTTGCGAAATATGTGCTGATGTATCGATTTTGATAAATTATGAAGTTCTAACCCATTTACATTCACTTGTTGCAGTTTTCAACAGTTTTTATAAAATTATGATAATAAATATAAAAATGTATTTTTTAAAAATAACTATAAATTTTTCTGTAAAAAAATATCATATTTTGGTCAGAAAATGTTTTGTTATATGTTAGCTCACTATAAACATGTAAAATTCTCATGGGAAAGTGCATGCTATTTGTGCATATACGCTTGGTTTGAAAAACCGCTTTCTCTTCGTCCTAGAAGCCTGAGACTTGGGGAAACGCAATATCACAGGCTAAGAAACTCATTCTTGACAGCACGTAGAAGGCTTTGCGAAATATGTGCTGATGTATCGATTTGATGAATCATGAGTTTCTTAACCTATTAACATTCACTTGTTGCAGTTTTCAACAGTTTTTTTTTATTATGATAATGAATATTAAAATTATATATTTTTTATAATTATAATTTTTAAGTAAAAAATATCATATTTTGGTCAGAAAATGTTTTGTTATATGTTAGCTCACTATAAACATGTAAAATTATCATGGGAAAGTGCATGCTATTTGTGCATATACGCTTGGTTTGAAAAACCGCTTTCTCTTCGTCCTAGAAGCCTGAGACTTGGGGAAACGCAATATCACAGGCTAAGAAACTCATTCTTGACAGCACGTAGAAGGCTTTGCGAAATATGTGCTGATGTATCGATTTGATGAATCATGAGTTTCTTAACCTATTAACATTCACTTGTTGCAGTTTTCAACAGTTTTTTTTTTATTATGATAATGAATATTAAAATTATATATTTTTTATAATTATCATTTTTAAGTAAAAAATATCATATTTTGGTCAGAAAATGTTTTGTTATATGTTAGCTCACTATAAACATGTAAAATTGTCATGTGAAAGTGTATGCTGTTTGAGCAAATACGCTTGGCTCGAAAAACAGCTTTCGCTTCGTCCTAGAAGCCTGAGACTTGGGGAAACGCAATATCACAGGCTAAAAAACTCATTTTTTACAGCACGTAGAAGGCTTTGCGAAATATGTGCTGATGTATCGATTTTGATGAATTATGAGTTTCTTAACCTATTTACATTCACTTGTTGCAGTTTTCAACAGTTTTTTTTTATTATGATAATGAATATTAAAATTATATATTTTTTATAATTATCATTTTTAAGTAAAAAATATCATATTTTGGTCAGAAAATGTTTTGTTATATGTTAGCTGACTATAAACATGTAAAATTGTCATGTGAAAGTGTATGCTGTTTGTGCAAATACGCTTGCTCGAAAAACAGCTTTCGCTTCGTCCTAGAAGCCAAAGACTTGGGGAAACGCAATATCACAGGCTAAAAAACTCATTTTTTACAGCACGTAGAAGGCTTTGCGAAATATGTGCTGATGTATCGATTTTGATGAATTATGAGTTTCTTAACCTATTTACATTCAATTGTTGCAGTTTTCAACAGTTTTTATTTATTATGATAATAAAAGTTAAAATTATATGTTGATTTTTTATAACTATAAATTTAAAGAAAAAAAAGCATATTTTGGTCAGAAAATGTTTTGTTATATGTTAGCTCACTTTAAACAAGTAAAATTGTCATGTGAAACTGCATGCTGTTTGTGCAAATACGCTTGGTTCGAAAAACCGCTTTCTCTTCATCCTAGAAGCCTGAGACTTGGGGAAACGCAATATCACAAGCTAAGAAACTCATTCTTGACAGCACGTAGAAGGCTTTGCGAAATATGTGCTGATGTATCGATTTGATAAATTATGAAGTTCTAACCCATTTACATTCACTTGTTGCAGTTTTCAACAGTTTTTATTTATTATGATAATAAATGTTAAAATTATATGTTGATTTTTTATAACTATAAATTTAAAGAAAAAAAAGCATATTTTGGTCAGAAAATGTTTTGTTGTATGTTAGCTCACTTGAAACAAGTAAAATTATCATGGGAAAGTGCATGCTATTTGTGCATATACGCTTGGTTTGGAAAACCGCTTTCTCTTCGTCCTAGAAGCCTGAGACTTGGGGAAACGCAATATCACAGGCTAAGAAACTCATTCTTGACAGCACGTAGAAGGCTTTGCGAAATATGTGCTGATGTATCGATTTGATGAATCATGAGTTTCTTAACCTATTAACATTCACTTGTTGCAGTTTTCAACAGTTTTTTTTTTATTATGATAATGAAAATGAAAATTATATATTTTTTATAATTATCATTTTTAAGTAAAAAATATCATATTTTGGTCAGAAAATGTTTTGTTATATGTTAGCTCACTATAAACATGTAAAATTGTCATGTGAAAGTGTATGCTGTTTGTGCAAATACGCTTGCTCGAAAAACAGCTTTCGCTTCGTCCTAGAAGCCTGAGACTTGGGGAAACGCAATATCACAGGCTAAAAAACTCATTCTTGACAGCACGTAGAAGGCTTTGCGAAATATGTGCTGATGTATCGATTTTGATGAATTATGAGTTTCTTAACCTATTTACATTCAATTGTTGCAGTTTTCAACAGTTTTTATTTATTATGATAATAAATGTTAAAATTATATGTTGATTTTTTATAACTATAAATTTAAAGAAAAAAAAGCATATTTTGGTCAGAAAATGTTTTGTTGTATGTTAGCTCACTTGAAACAAGTAAAATTGTCATGTGAAACTGCATGCTGTTTGAGCAAATACGCTTGGTTCGAAAAACCGCTTTCTCTTCGTCCTAGAAGCCTGAGACTTGGGGAAACGCAATATCACAAGCTAAGAAACTCATTCTTGACAGCACGTAGAAGGCTTTGCGAAATATGTGCTGATGTATCGATTTTGATAAATTATGAAGTTCTAACCCATTTACATTCACTTGTTGCAGTTTTCAACAGTTTTTATTTATTATGATAATAAATGTTAAAATTATATGTTGATTTTTTATAACTATAAATTTAAAGAAAAAAAAGCATATTTTGGTCAGAAAATGTTTTGTTGTATGTTAGCTCACTTGAAACAAGTAAAATTATCATGGGAAAGTGCATGCTATTTGTGCATATACGCTTGGTTTGAAAAACCGCTTTCTCTTCGTCCTAGAAGCCTGAGACTTGGGGAAACGCAATATCACAGGCTAAGAAACTCATTCTTGACAGCACGTAGAAGGCTTTGCGAAATATGTGCTGATGTATCGATTTGATGAATCATGAGTTTCTTAACCTATTAACATTCACTTGTTGCAGTTTTCAACAGTTTTTTTTTTATTATGATAATGAATATTAAAATTATATATTTTTTATAATTATCATTTTTAAGTAAAAAATATCATATTTTGGTCAGAAAATGTTTTGTTATATGTTAGCTCACTATAAACATGTAAAATTGTCATGTGAAAGTGTATGCTGTTTGTGCAAATACGCTTGCTCGAAAAACAGCTTTCGCTTCGTCCTAGAAGCCAAAGACTTGGGGAAACGCAATATCACAGGCTAAAAAACTCATTTTTTACAGCACGTAGAAGGCTTTGCGAAATATGTGCTGATGTATCGATTTTGATGAATTATGAGTTTCTTAACCTATTTACATTCAATTGTTGCAGTTTTCAACAGTTTTTATTTATTATGATAATAAATGTTAAAATTATATGTTGATTTTTTATAACTATAAATTTAAAGAAAAAAAAGCATATTTTGGTCAGAAAATGTTTTGTTGTATGTTAGCTCACTTGAAACAAGTAAAATTGTCATGTGAAAGTGTATGCTGTTTGATCAAATACGCTTGGTTCGAAAAACCGCTTTCTCTTCGTCCTAGAAGCCTGAGACTTGGGGAAACGCAATATCACAAGCTAAGAAACTCATTCTTGACAGCACGTAGAAGGCTTTGCGAAATATGTGCTGATGTATTGATTTTGATGAATTATGAGTTTCTTAACCTATTTACATTCACTTGTTGCAGTTTTCAACAGTTTTTTTTTTATTATGATAATGAAAATGAAAATTATATATTTTTTATAATTATCATTTTTAAGTAAAAAATATCATATTTTGGTCAGAAAATGTTTTGTTATATGTTAGCTCACAATAAACATGTAAAATTGTCATGTGAAAGTGTATGCTGTTTGAGCAAATACGCCTGGGTCGAAAAACAGCTTTCGCTTTGTCCTAGAAGCCTGAGACTTGGGGAAACGCAATATCACAGGCTAAAAAACTCATTCTTGACAGCACGTAGAAGGCTTTGCGAAATATGTGCTGATGTATCGATTTTGATGAATTATGAGTTTCTTAACCTATTTACATTCACTTGTTGCAGTTTTCAACAGTTTTTTTTAGTATGATATAAAATAATGTTTTTTTTTAATAACTATAAATTTTAAGAAAAAAAAAGCATATTTTGGTCAGAAAATGTTTTGTTATATGTTAGCTCACTTTAAACAAGTAAAATTGTCATGGAAAACTGCATGCTGTTTGTGCAAATACGCTTGGTTCGAAAAACCGCTTTCTCTTCGTCCTAGAAGCCTGAGACTTTGGGAAACGCAATATCACAGGCTAAGAAACTCATTCTTGACAGCACGTAGAAGGCTTTGCGAAATATGTGCTGATGTATCGATTTTGATGAATTATAAGTTTCTTAACCTATTTACATTCACTTGTTGCAGTTTTCAACAGTTTTTTTTTTATTATGATAATGAAAATTAAAATTATATATTTTTTATAATTATCATTTTTAAGTAAAAAATATCATATTTTGGTCAGAAAATGTTTTGTTATAAGTTAGCTCACTTTAAACAAGTACAATTGTCATGTGAAACTGCATGCTGTTTGTGCAAATACGCTTGGTTCGAAAAACCGCTTTCTCTTCATCCTAGAAGCCTGAGACTTGGGGAAACGCAATATCACAAGCTAAGAAACTCATTCTTGACAGCACGTAGAAGGCTTTGCGAAATATGTGCTGATGTATCGATTTTGATAAATTATGAAGTTCTAACCCATTTACATTCACTTGTTGCAGTTTTCAACAGTTTTTATAAAATTATGATAATAAATATAAAAATGTATTTTTTAAAAATAACTATAAATTTTTCTGTAAAAAAATATCATATTTTGTTTAGAAAATGTTTTGTTATATGTTAGCTCACTATAAACATGTAAAATTATCATGGGAAAGTGCATGCTATTTGTGCATATACGCTTGGTTTGAAAAACCGCTTTCTCTTCGTCCTAGAAGCCTGAGACTTGGGGAAACGCAATATCACAGGCTAAGAAACTCATTCTTGACAGCACGTAGAAGGCTTTGCGAAATATGTGCTGATGTATCGATTTGATGAATCATGAGTTTCTTAACCTATTAACATTCACTTGTTGCAGTTTTCAACAGTTTTTTTTTTATTATGATAATGAATATTAAAATTATATATTTTTTATAATTATCATTTTTAAGTAAAAAATATCATATTTTGGTCAGAAAATGTTTTGTTATATGTTAGCTCACTATAAACATGTAAAATTGTCATGTGAAAGTGTATGCTGTTTGAGCAAATACGCTTGGCTCGAAAAACAGCTTTCGCTTCGTCCTAGAAGCCTGAGACTTGGGGAAACGCAATATCACAGGCTAAAAAACTCATTTTTTACAGCACGTAGAAGGCTTTGCGAAATATGTGCTGATGTATCGATTTTGATGAATTATGAGTTTCTTAACCTATTTACATTCACTTGTTGCAGTTTTCAACAGTTTTTTTTTATTATGATAATGAATATTAAAATTATATATTTTTTATAATTATCATTTTTAAGTAAAAAATATCATATTTTGGTCAGAAAATGTTTTGTTATATGTTAGCTGACTATAAACATGTAAAATTGTCATGTGAAAGTGTATGCTGTTTGTGCAAATACGCTTCCTCGAAAAACAGCTTTCGCTTCGTCCTAGAAGCCAAAGACTTGGGGAAACGCAATATCACAGGCTAAAAAACTCATTTTTTACAGCACGTAGAAGGCTTTGCGAAATATGTGCTGATGTATCGATTTTGATGAATTATGAGTTTCTTAACCTATTTACATTCAATTGTTGCAGTTTTCAACAGTTTTTATTTATTATGATAATAAAAGTTAAAATTATATGTTGATTTTTTATAACTATAAATTTAAAGAAAAAAAAGCATATTTTGGTCAGAAAATGTTTTGTTATATGTTAGCTCACTTTAAACAAGTAAAATTGTCATGTGAAACTGCATGCTGTTTGTGCAAATACGCTTGGTTCGAAAAACCGCTTTCTCTTCATCCTAGAAGCCTGAGACTTGGGGAAACGCAATATCACAAGCTAAGAAACTCATTCTTGACAGCACGTAGAAGGCTTTGCGAAATATGTGCTGATGTATCGATTTGATAAATTATGAAGTTCTAACCCATTTACATTCACTTGTTGCAGTTTTCAACAGTTTTTATTTATTATGATAATAAATGTTAAAATTATATGTTGATTTTTTATAACTATAAATTTAAAGAAAAAAAAGCATATTTTGGTCAGAAAATGTTTTGTTGTATGTTAGCTCACTTGAAACAAGTAAAATTATCATGGGAAAGTGCATGCTATTTGTGCATATACGCTTGGTTTGGAAAACCGCTTTCTCTTCGTCCTAGAAGCCTGAGACTTGGGGAAACGCAATATCACAGGCTAAGAAACTCATTCTTGACAGCACGTAGAAGGCTTTGCGAAATATGTGCTGATGTATCGATTTGATGAATCATGAGTTTCTTAACCTATTAACATTCACTTGTTGCAGTTTTCAACAGTTTTTTTTTTATTATGATAATGAAAATGAAAATTATATATTTTTTATAATTATCATTTTTAAGTAAAAAATATCATATTTTGGTCAGAAAATGTTTTGTTATATGTTAGCTCACTATAAACATGTAAAATTGTCATGTGAAAGTGTATGCTGTTTGTGCAAATACGCTTGCTCGAAAAACAGCTTTCGCTTCGTCCTAGAAGCCTGAGACTTGGGGAAACGCAATATCACAGGCTAAAAAACTCATTCTTGACAGCACGTAGAAGGCTTTGCGAAATATGTGCTGATGTATCGATTTTGATGAATTATGAGTTTCTTAACCTATTTACATTCAATTGTTGCAGTTTTCAACAGTTTTTATTTATTATGATAATAAATGTTAAAATTATATGTTGATTTTTTATAACTATAAATTTAAAGAAAAAAAAGCATATTTTGGTCAGAAAATGTTTTGTTGTATGTTAGCTCACTTGAAACAAGTAAAATTGTCATGTGAAACTGCATGCTGTTTGAGCAAATACGCTTGGTTCGAAAAACCGCTTTCTCTTCGTCCTAGAAGCCTGAGACTTGGGGAAACGCAATATCACAAGCTAAGAAACTCATTCTTGACAGCACGTAGAAGGCTTTGCGAAATATGTGCTGATGTATCGATTTTGATAAATTATGAAGTTCTAACCCATTTACATTCACTTGTTGCAGTTTTCAACAGTTTTTATTTATTATGATAATAAATGTTAAAATTATATGTTGATTTTTTATAACTATAAATTTAAAGAAAAAAAAGCATATTTTGGTCAGAAAATGTTTTGTTGTATGTTAGCTCACTTGAAACAAGTAAAATTATCATGGGAAAGTGCATGCTATTTGTGCATATACGCTTGGTTTGAAAAACCGCTTTCTCTTCGTCCTAGAAGCCTGAGACTTGGGGAAACGCAATATCACAGGCTAAGAAACTCATTCTTGACAGCACGTAGAAGGCTTTGCGAAATATGTGCTGATGTATCGATTTGATGAATCATGAGTTTCTTAACCTATTAACATTCACTTGTTGCAGTTTTCAACAGTTTTTTTTTTATTATGATAATGAATATTAAAATTATATATTTTTTATAATTATCATTTTTAAGTAAAAAATATCATATTTTGGTCAGAAAATGTTTTGTTATATGTTAGCTCACTATAAACATGTAAAATTGTCATGTGAAAGTGTATGCTGTTTGTGCAAATACGCTTGCTCGAAAAACAGCTTTCGCTTCGTCCTAGAAGCCAAAGACTTGGGGAAACGCAATATCACAGGCTAAAAAACTCATTTTTTACAGCACGTAGAAGGCTTTGCGAAATATGTGCTGATGTATCGATTTTGATGAATTATGAGTTTCTTAACCTATTTACATTCAATTGTTGCAGTTTTCAACAGTTTTTATTTATTATGATAATAAATGTTAAAATTATATGTTGATTTTTTATAACTATAAATTTAAAGAAAAAAAAGCATATTTTGGTCAGAAAATGTTTTGTTGTATGTTAGCTCACTTGAAACAAGTAAAATTGTCATGTGAAAGTGTATGCTGTTTGATCAAATACGCTTGGTTCGAAAAACCGCTTTCTCTTCGTCCTAGAAGCCTGAGACTTGGGGAAACGCAATATCACAAGCTAAGAAACTCATTCTTGACAGCACGTAGAAGGCTTTGCGAAATATGTGCTGATGTATTGATTTTGATGAATTATGAGTTTCTTAACCTATTTACATTCACTTGTTGCAGTTTTCAACAGTTTTTTTTTTATTATGATAATGAAAATGAAAATTATATATTTTTTATAATTATCATTTTTAAGTAAAAAATATCATATTTTGGTCAGAAAATGTTTTGTTATATGTTAGCTCACAATAAACATGTAAAATTGTCATGTGAAAGTGTATGCTGTTTGAGCAAATACGCCTGGGTCGAAAAACAGCTTTCGCTTTGTCCTAGAAGCCTGAGACTTGGGGAAACGCAATATCACAGGCTAAAAAACTCATTCTTGACAGCACGTAGAAGGCTTTGCGAAATATGTGCTGATGTATCGATTTTGATGAATTATGAGTTTCTTAACCTATTTACATTCACTTGTTGCAGTTTTCAACAGTTTTTTTTAGTATGATATAAAATAATGTTTTTTTTTAATAACTATAAATTTTAAGAAAAAAAAAGCATATTTTGGTCAGAAAATGTTTTGTTATATGTTAGCTCACTTTAAACAAGTAAAATTGTCATGGAAAACTGCATGCTGTTTGTGCAAATACGCTTGGTTCGAAAAACCGCTTTCTCTTCGTCCTAGAAGCCTGAGACTTTGGGAAACGCAATATCACAGGCTAAGAAACTCATTCTTGACAGCACGTAGAAGGCTTTGCGAAATATGTGCTGATGTATCGATTTTGATGAATTATAAGTTTCTTAACCTATTTACATTCACTTGTTGCAGTTTTCAACAGTTTTTTTTTTATTATGATAATGAAAATTAAAATTATATATTTTTTATAATTATCATTTTTAAGTAAAAAATATCATATTTTGGTCAGAAAATGTTTTGTTATAAGTTAGCTCACTTTAAACAAGTACAATTGTCATGTGAAACTGCATGCTGTTTGTGCAAATACGCTTGGTTCGAAAAACCGCTTTCTCTTCATCCTAGAAGCCTGAGACTTGGGGAAACGCAATATCACAAGCTAAGAAACTCATTCTTGACAGCACGTAGAAGGCTTTGCGAAATATGTGCTGATGTATCGATTTTGATAAATTATGAAGTTCTAACCCATTTACATTCACTTGTTGCAGTTTTCAACAGTTTTTATAAAATTATGATAATAAATATAAAAATGTATTTTTTAAAAATAACTATAAATTTTTCTGTAAAAAAATATCATATTTTGTTTAGAAAATGTTTTGTTATATGTTAGCTCACTATAAACATGTAAAATTATCATGGGAAAGTGCATGCTATTTGTGCATATACGCTTGGTTTGAAAAACCGCTTTCTCTTCGTCCTAGAAGCCTGAGACTTGGGGAAACGCAATATCACAGGCTAAGAAACTCATTCTTGACAGCACGTAGAAGGCTTTGCGAAATATGTGCTGATGTATCGATTTGATGAATCATGAGTTTCTTAACCTATTAACATTCACTTGTTGCAGTTTTCAACAGTTTTTTTTTATTATGATAATGAATATTAAAATTATATATTTTTTATAATTATCATTTTTAAGTAAAAAATATCATATTTTGGTCAGAAAATGTTTTGTTATATGTTAGCTCACTATAAACATGTAAAATTGTCATGTGAAAGTGTATGCTGTTTGTGCAAATACGCTTGGCTCGAAAAACAGCTTTCGCTTCGTCCTAGAAGCCTGAGACTTGGGGAAACGCAATATCACATGCTAAAAAACTCATTTTTGACAGCACGTAGAAGGCTTTGCGAAATATGTGCTGATGTATCGATTTTGATGAATCATGAGTTTCTTAACCTATTTACATTCACTTGTTGCAATTTTCAACAGTTTTTATTTATTATGATAATAAATGTTAAAATTATATGTTGATTTTTTATAACTATAAATTTAAAGAAAAAAAAGCATATTTTGGTCAGAAAATGTTTTGTTGTATGTTAGCTCACTTTAAACAAGTAAAATTATCATGTGAAACTGCATGCTGTTTGTGCAAATACGCTTGGTTCGAAAAACCGCTTTCTATTCGTCCTAGAAGCCTGAGACTTGGGGAAACGCAATATCACAAGCTAAGAAACTCATTCTTAACAGCACGTAGAAGGCTTTGCGAAATATGTGCTGATGTATCGATTTTGATAAATTATGAAGTTCTAACCCATTTACATTCACTTGTTGCAGTTTTCAACAGTTTTAATAAAATTATGATAATAAATATAAAAATGTATTTTTTAAAAATAACTATAAATTTTTCTGTAAAAAAATATCATATTTTGTTTAGAAAATGTTTTGTTATATGTTAGCTCACTATAAACATGTAAAATTATCATGGGAAAGTGCATGCTATTTGTGCATATACGCTTGGTTTGAAAAACCGCTTTCTCTTCGTCCTAGAAGCCTGAGACTTGGGGAAACGCAATATCACAGGCTAAAAAACTCATTTTTGACAGCACGTAGAAGGCTTTGCGAAATATGTGCTGATGTATCGATTTTGATGAATTATGAGTTACTTAACCTATTTACATTCACTTGTTGCAGTTTTCAACAGTTTTTATTTATTATGATAATAAATGTTAAAATTATATGTTGATTTTTTATAACTATAAATTTAAAGAAAAAAAAGCATATTTTGGTCAGAAAATGTTTTGTTGTATGTTAGCTCATTTTAAACAAGTAAAATTGTCATGTGAAACTGCATGCTGTTTGAGCAAATACGCTTGGTTCGAAAAACCGCTTTCTCTTCGTCCTAGAAGCCTGAGACTTGGGGAAACGCAATATCACAAGCTAAGAAACTCATTCTTGACAGCACGTAGAAGGCTTTGCGAAATATGTGCTGATGTATCGATTTTGATAAATTATGAAGTTCTAACCCATTTACATTCACTTGTTGCAGTTTTCAACAGTTTTTATTTATTATGATAATAAATGTTAAAATTATATGTTGATTTTTTATAACTATAAATTTAAAGAAAAAAAAGCATATTTTGGTCAGAAAATGTTTTGTTGTATGTTAGCTCACTTGAAACAAGTAAAATTATCATGGGAAAGTGCATGCTATTTGTGCATATACGCTTGGTTTGAAAAACCGCTTTCTCTTCGTCCTAGAAGCCTGAGACTTGGGGAAACGCAATATCACAGGCTAAGAAACTCATTCTTGACAGCACGTAGAAGGCTTTGCGAAATATGTGCTGATGTATCGATTTGATGAATCATGAGTTTCTTAACCTATTAACATTCACTTGTTGCAGTTTTCAACAGTTTTTTTTTTATTATGATAATGAATATTAAAATTATATATTTTTTATAATTATCATTTTTAAGTAAAAAATATCATATTTTGGTCAGAAAATGTTTTGTTATATGTTAGCTCACTATAAACATGTAAAATTGTCATGTGAAAGTGTATGCTGTTTGTGCAAATACGCTTGCTCGAAAAACAGCTTTCGCTTCGTCCTAGAAGCCAAAGACTTGGGGAAACGCAATATCACAGGCTAAAAAACTCATTTTTTACAGCACGTAGAAGGCTTTGCGAAATATGTGCTGATGTATCGATTTTGATGAATTATGAGTTTCTTAACCTATTTACATTCAATTGTTGCAGTTTTCAACAGTTTTTATTTATTATGATAATAAATGTTAAAATTATATGTTGATTTTTTATAACTATAAATTTAAAGAAAAAAAAGCATATTTTGGTCAGAAAATGTTTTGTTGTATGTTAGCTCACTTGAAACAAGTAAAATTGTCATGTGAAAGTGTATGCTGTTTGATCAAATACGCTTGGTTCGAAAAACCGCTTTCTCTTCGTCCTAGAAGCCTGAGACTTGGGGAAACGCAATATCACAAGCTAAGAAACTCATTCTTGACAGCACGTAGAAGGCTTTGCGAAATATGTGCTGATGTATCGATTTTGATGAATTATGAGTTTCTTAACCTATTTACATTCACTTGTTGCAGTTTTCAACAGTTTTTTTTTTTATTATGATAATGAAAATGAAAATTATATATTTTTTTTAATTATCATTTTTAAGTAAAAAAAAATATCATATTTTGGTCAGAAAATGTTTTGTTATATGTTAGCTCACTTTAAACAAGTAAAATTGTCATGTGAAACTGCATGCTGTTTGTGCAAATACGCTTGGTTCGAAAAACCGCTTTCTCTTCATCCTAGAAGCCTGAGACTTGGGGAAACGCAATATCACAAGCTAAGAAACTCATTCTTGACAGCACGTAGAAGGCTTTGCGAAATATGTGCTGATGTATCGATTTTGATAAATTATGAAGTTCTAACCCATTTACATTCACTTGTTGCAGTTTTTATAAAATTATGATAATAAATATAAAAATGTATTTTTTAAAAATAACTATAAATTTTTCTGTAAAAAAATATCATATTTTGTTTAGAAAATGTTTTGTTATATGTTAGCTCACTATAAACATGTAAAATTATCATGGGAAAGTGCATGCTATTTGTGCATATACGCTTGGTTTGAAAAACCGCTTTCTCTTCGTCCTAGAAGCCTGAGACTTGGGGAAACGCAATATCACAGGTTAAAAAACTCATTCTTGACAGCACGTAGAAGGCTTTGCGAAATATGTGCTGATGTATCGATTTGATGAATCATGAGTTTCTTAACCTATTAACATTCACTTGTTGCAGTTTTCAACAGTTTTTTTTTTATTATGATAATGAATATTAAAATTATATATTTTTTATAATTATCATTTTTAAGTAAAAAATATCATATTTTGGTCAGAAAATGTTTTGTTATATGTTAGCTCACTATAAACATGTAAAATTGTCATGTGAAAGTGTATGCTGTTTGTGCAAATACGCTTGGCTCGAAAAACAGCTTTCGCTTCATCCTAGAAGCCTGAGACTTGGGGAAACGCAATATCACATGCTAAAAAACTCATTTTTGACAGCACGTAGAGGGCTTTGCGAAATATGTGCTGATGTATCGATTTTGATGAATTATGAGTTTCTTAACCTATTTACATTCACTTGTTGCAGTTTTCAACAGTTTTTTATTTATTATGATAATAAATGTTAAAATTATATGTTGATTTTTTATAACTATAAATTTAAAGAAAAAAAAGCATATTTTGGTCAGAAAATGTTTGGTTGTATGTTAGCTCACTTGAAACAAATAAAATTGTCATGTGAAACTGCATGCTGTTTGTGCAAATACGCTTGGTTCGAAAAACCGCTTTCTCTTCGTCCTAGAAGCCTGAGACTTGGGGAAACGCAATATCACAAGCTAAGAAACTCATTCTTGACAGCACGTAGAAGGCTTTGCGAAATATGTGCTGATGTATCGATTTTGATAAATTATGAAGTTCTAACCCATTTACATTCACTTGTTACAGTTTTCAACAGTTTTTATAAAATTATGATAATAAATATAAAAATGTATTTTTTAAAAATAATTATACATTTTTCTGTAAAAAAATATCATATTTTGGTCAGAAAATGTTTTGTTATATGTTAGCTCACTATAAACATGTAAAATTGTCATGTGAAAGTGTATGCTGTTTGTGCAAATACGCTTGCTCGAAAAACAGCTTTCGCTTCGTCCTAGAAGCCAAAGACTTGGGGAAACGCAATATCACAGGCTAAAAAACTCATTTTTTTACAGCACGTAGAAGGCTTTGCGAAATATGTGCTGATGTATCGATTTTGATGAATTATGAGTTTCTTAACCTATTTACATTCAATTGTTGCAGTTTTCAACAGTTTTTATTTATTATGATAATAAATGTTAAAATTATATGTTGATTTTTTATAACTATAAATTTAAAGAAAAAAAAGCATATTTTGGTCAGAAAATGTTTTGTTGTATGTTAGCTCACTTGAAACAAGTAAAATTGTCATGTGAAAGTGTATGCTGTTTGATCAAATACGCTTGGTTCGAAAAACCGCTTTCTCTTCGTCCTAGAAGCCTGAGACTTGGGGAAACGCAATATCACAAGCTAAGAAACTCATTCTTGACAGCACGTAGAAGGCTTTGCGAAATATGTGCTGATGTATCGATTTTGATGAATTATGAGTTTCTTAACCTATTTACATTCACTTGTTGCAGTTTTCAACAGTTTTTTTTTTTATTATGATAATGAAAATGAAAATTATATATTTTTTTTAATTATCATTTTTAAGTAAAAAAAAATATCATATTTTGGTCAGAAAATGTTTTGTTATATGTTAGCTCACTTTAAACAAGTAAAATTGTCATGTGAAACTGCATGCTGTTTGTGCAAATACGCTTGGTTCGAAAAACCGCTTTCTCTTCATCCTAGAAGCCTGAGACTTGGGGAAACGCAATATCACAAGCTAAGAAACTCATTCTTGACAGCACGTAGAAGGCTTTGCGAAATATGTGCTGATGTATCGATTTTGATAAATTATGAAGTTCTAACCCATTTACATTCACTTGTTGCAGTTTTCAACAGTTTTTATAAAATTATGATAATAAATATAAAAATGTATTTTTTAAAAATAACTATAAATTTTTCTGTAAAAAAAATATCATATTTTGTTTAGAAAATGTTTTGTTATATGTTAGCTCACTATAAACATGTAAAATTATCATGGGAAAGTGCATGCTATTTGTGCATATACGCTTGGTTTGAAAAACCGCTTTCTCTTCGTCCTAGAAGCCTGAGACTTGGGGAAACGCAATATCACAGGCTAAGAAACTCATTCTTGACAGCACGTAGAAGGCTTTGCGAAATATGTGCTGATGTATCGATTTGATGAATCATGAGTTTCTTAACCTATTAACATTCACTTGTTGCAGTTTTCAACAGTTTTTTTTTTATTATGATAATGAATATTAAAATTATATATTTTTTATAATTATCATTTTTAAGTAAAAAATATATTTTGGTCAGAAAATGTTTTGTTATATGTTAGCTCACTATAAACATGTAAAATTGTCATGTGTAAGTGTATGCTGTTTGTGCAAATACGCTTGGCTCGAAAAACAGCTTTCGCTTCGTCCTAGAAGCCTGAGACTTGGGGAAACGCAATATCACATGCTAAAAAACTCATTTTTGACAGCACGTAGAAGGCTTTGCGAAATATGTGCTGATGTATCGATTTTGATGAATTATGAGTTTCTTAACCTATTTACATTCACTTGTTGCAGTTTTCAACAGTTTTTTATTTATTATGATAATAAATGTTAAAATTATATGTTGATTTTTTATAACTATAAATTTAAAGAAAAAAAAGCATATTTTGGTCAGAAAATGTTTTGTTGTATGTTAGCTCACTTGAAACAAGTAAAATTGTCATGTGAAACTGCATGCTGTTTGTGCAAATACGCTTGGTTCGAAAAACCGCTTTCTCTTCGTCCTAGAAGCCTGAGACTTGGGGAAACGCAATATCACAAGCTAAGAAACTCATTCTTGACAGCACGTAGAAGGCTTTGCGAAATATGTGCTGATGTATCGATTTTGATAAATTATGAAGTTCTAACCCATTTACATTCACTTGTTACAGTTTTCAACAGTTTTTATAAAATTATGATAATAAATATAAAAATGTATTTTTTAAAAATAATTATACATTTTTCTGTAAAAAAATATCAAATTTTGGTCAGAAAATGTTTTGTTATATGTTAGCTCACTATAAACATGTAAAATTCTCATGGGAAAGTGCATGCTATTTGTGCATATACGCTTGGTTTGAAAAACCGCTTTCTCTTCGTCCTAGAAGCCTGAGACTTGGGGAAACGCAATATCACAGGCTAAAAAACTCATTTTTGACAGCACGTAGAAGGCTTTGCGAAATATGTGCTGATGTATTGATTTTGATGAATTATGAGTTTCTTAACCTATTTACATTCACTTGTTGCAGTTTTCAACAGTTTTTTTTTCATTATGATAATGAAAATGAAAATTATATATTTTTTATAATCATCATTTTTAAGTAAAAAATATCATATTTTGGTCAGAAAATGTTTTGTTATATGTTAGCTCACAATAAACATGTAAAATTGTCATGTGAAAGTGTATGCTGTTTGAGCAAATACGCCTGGCTCGAAAAACAGCTTTCGCTTTGTCCTAGAAGCCTGAGACTTGGGGAAACGCAATATCACAGGCTAAAAAACTCATTCTTGACAGCACGTAGAAGGCTTTGCGAAATATGTGCTGATGTATCGATTTTGATGAATTATGAGTTTCTTAACCTATTTACATTCACTTGTTGCAGTTTTCAACAGTTTTTATAAAATTATGATAATAAATATAAAAATGTATTTTTTTAAAATAACTATAAATTTTTCTGTAAAAAAATATCATATTTTGTTTAGAAAATGTTTTGTTATATGTTAGCTCACTATAAACATGTAAAATTATCATGGGAAAGTGCATGCTATTTGTGCATATACGCTTGGTTTGAAAAACCGCTTTCTCTTCGTCCTAGAAGCCTGAGACTTGGGGAAACGCAATATCACAGGCTAAGAAACTCATTCTTGACAGCACGTAGAAGGCTTTGCGAAATATGTGCTGATGTATCGATTTGATGAATCATGAGTTTCTTAACCTATTAACATTCACTTGTTGCAGTTTTCAACAGTTTTTTTTTTATTATGATAATGAATATTAAAATTATATATTTTTTATAATTATCATTTTTAAGTAAAAAATATATTTTGGTCAGAAAATGTTTTGTTATATGTTAGCTCACTATAAACATGTAAAATTGTCATGTGAAAGTGTATGCTGTTTGTGCAAATACGCTTGGCTCGAAAAACAGCTTTCGCTTCGTCCTAGAAGCCTGAGACTTGGGGAAACGCAATATCACATGCTAAAAAACTCATTTTTGACAGCACGTAGAAGGCTTTGCGAAATATGTGCTGATGTATCGATTTTGATGAATTATGAGTTTCTTAACCTATTTACATTCACTTGTTGCAGTTTTCAACAGTTTTTTATTTATTATGATAATAAATGTTAAAATTATATGTTGATTTTTTATAACTATAAATTTAAAGAAAAAAAAGCATATTTTGGTCAGAAAATGTTTTGTTGTATGTTAGCTCACTTGAAACAAGTAAAATTGTCATGTGAAACTGCATGCTGTTTGTGCAAATACGCTTGGTTCGAAAAACCGCTTTCTCTTCGTCCTAGAAGCCTGAGACTTGGGGAAACGCAATATCACAAGCTAAGAAACTCATTCTTGACAGCACGTAGAAGGCTTTGCGAAATATGTGCTGATGTATCGATTTTGATAAATTATGAAGTTCTAACCCATTTACATTCACTTGTTACAGTTTTCAACAGTTTTTATAAAATTATGATAATAAATATAAAAATGTATTTTTTAAAAATAATTATACATTTTTCTGTAAAAAAATATCAAATTTTGGTCAGAAAATGTTTTGTTATATGTTAGCTCACTATAAACATGTAAAATTCTCATGGGAAAGTGCATGCTATTTGTGCATATACGCTTGGTTTGAAAAACCGCTTTCTCTTCGTCCTAGAAGCCTGAGACTTGGGGAAACGCAATATCACAGCTAAAAAACTCATTTTTGACAGCACGTAGAAGGCTTTGCGAAATATGTGCTGATGTATTGATTTTGATGAATTATGAGTTTCTTAACCTATTTACATTCACTTGTTGCAGTTTTCAACAGTTTTTTTTTTATTATGATAATGAAAATGAAAATTATATATTTTTTATAATTATCATTTTTAAGTAAAAAATATCATATTTTGGTCAGAAAATGTTTTGTTATATGTTAGCTCACAATAAACATGTAAAATTGTCATGTGAAAGTGTATGCTGTTTGAGCAAATACGCCTGGCTCGAAAAACAGCTTTCGCTTTGTCCTAGAAGCCTGAGACTTGGGGAAACGCAATATCACAGGCTAAAAAACTCATTCTTGACAGCACGTAGAAGGCTTTGCGAAATATGTGCTGATGTATTGATTTTGATGAATTATGAGTTTCTTAACCTATTTACATTCACTTGTTGCAGTTTTCAACAGTTTTTTTTTCATTATGATATAAAATAATGTTTTTTTTTAATAACTATAAATTTAAGAAAAAAAAAGCATATTTTGGTCAGAAAATGTTTTGTTATATGTTAGCTCACTTTAAACAAGTAAAATTGTCATGGAAAACTGCATGCTGTTTGTGCAAATACGCTTGGTTCGAAAAACCGCTTTCTCTTCGTCCTAGAAGCCTGAGACTTTGGGAAACGCAATATCACAGGCTAAGAAACTCATTCTTGACAGCACGTAGAAGGCTTTGCGAAATATGTGCTGATGTATCGATTTTGATTAATTATAAGTTTCTTAACCTATTTACATTCACTTGTTGCAGTTTTCAACAGTTTTTTTTTTTATTACGATAATGAAAATTAAAATTATATATTTTTTATAATTATCATTTTTAAGTAAAAAATATCATATTTTGGTCAGAAAATGTTTTGTTATATATTAGCTCACTTTAAACAAGTACAATTGTCATGTGAAACTGCATGCTGTTTGTGCAAATACGCTTGGTTCGAAAAACCGCTTTCTCTTCATCCTAGAAGCCTGAGACTTGGGGAAACGCAATATCACAAGCTAAGAAACTCATTCTTGACAGCACGTAGAAGGCTTTGCGAAATATGTGCTGATGTATCGATTTTGATAAATTATGAAGTTCTAACCCATTTACATTCACTTGTTGCAGTTTTCAACAGTTTTTATAAAATTATGATAATAAATATAAAAATGTATTTTTTTAAAATAACTATAAATTTTTCTGTAAAAAAATATCATATTTTGTTTAGAAAATGTTTTGTTATATGTTAGCTCACTATAAACATGTAAGATTATCATGGGAAAGTGCATGCTATTAGTGCATATACGCTTGGTTTGAAAAACCGCTTTCTCTTCGTCCTAGAAGCCTGAGACTTGGGGAAACGCAATATCACAGGCTAAGAAACTCATTCTTGACAGCACGTAGAAGGCTTTGCGAAATATGTGTTGATGTATCGATTTGATGAATCATGAGTTTCTTAACCTATTAACATTCACTTGTTGCAGTTTTCAACAGTTTTTTTTATTATGATAATGAATATTAAAATTATATATTTTTTATAATTATCATTTTTAAGTAAAAAATATCATATTTTGGTCAGAAAATGTTTTGTTATATGTTAGCTCACTATAAACATGTAAAATTGTCATGTGAAAGTGTATGCTGTTTGTGCAAATACGCTTGCTCGAAAAACAGCTTTCGCTTCGTCCTAGAAGCCTGAGACTTGGGGAAACGCAATATCACAGGCTAAAAAACTCATTCTTGACAGCACGTAGAAGGCTTTGCGAAATATGTGCTGATGTATCGATTTTGATGAATTATGAGTTTCTTAACCTATTTACATTCAATTGTTGCAGTTTTCAACAGTTTTTATTTATTATGATAATAAATGTTAAAATTATATGTTGATTTTTTATAACTATAAATTTAAAGAAAAAAAAGCATATTTTGGTCAGAAAATGTTTTGTTGTATGTTAGCTCACTTGAAACAAGTAAAATTGTCATGTGAAACTGCATGCTGTTTGAGCAAATACGCTTGGTTCGAAAAACCGCTTTCTCTTCGTCCTAGAAGCCTGAGACTTGGGGAAACGCAATATCACAAGCTAAGAAACTCATTCTTGACAGCACGTAGAAGGCTTTGCGAAATATGTGCTGATGTATCGATTTTGATAAATTATGAAGTTCTAACCCATTTACATTCACTTGTTGCAGTTTTCAACAGTTTTTATTTATTATGATAATAAATGTTAAAATTATATGTTGATTTTTTATAACTATAAATTTAAAGAAAAAAAAGCATATTTTGGTCAGAAAATGTTTTGTTGTATGTTAGCTCACTTGAAACAAGTAAAATTATCATGGGAAAGTGCATGCTATTTGTGCATATACGCTTGGTTTGAAAAACCGCTTTCTCTTCGTCCTAGAAGCCTGAGACTTGGGGAAACGCAATATCACAGGCTAAGAAACTCATTCTTGACAGCACGTAGAAGGCTTTGCGAAATATGTGCTGATGTATCGATTTGATGAATCATGAGTTTCTTAACCTATTAACATTCACTTGTTGCAGTTTTCAACAGTTTTTTTTTTATTATGATAATGAATATTAAAATTATATATTTTTTATAATTATCATTTTTAAGTAAAAAATATCATATTTTGGTCAGAAAATGTTTTGTTATATGTTAGCTCACTATAAACATGTAAAATTGTCATGTGAAAGTGTATGCTGTTTGTGCAAATACGCTTGCTCGAAAAACAGCTTTCGCTTTGTCCTAGAAGCCAAAGACTTGGGGAAACGCAATATCACAGGCTAAAAAACTCATTTTTTACAGCACGTAGAAGGCTTTGCGAAATATGTGCTGATGTATCGATTTTGATGAATTATGAGTTTCTTAACCTATTTACATTCAATTGTTGCAGTTTTCAACAGTTTTTATTTATTATGATAATAAATGTTAAAATTATATGTTGATTTTTTATAACTATAAATTTAAAGAAAAAAAAGCATATTTTGGTCAGAAAATGTTTTGTTGTATGTTAGCTCACTTGAAACAAGTAAAATTGTCATGTGAAAGTGTATGCTGTTTGATCAAATACGCTTGGTTCGAAAAACCGCTTTCTCTTCGTCCTAGAAGCCTGAGACTTGGGGAAACGCAATATCACAAGCTAAGAAACTCATTCTTGACAGCACGTAGAAGGCTTTGCGAAATATGTGCTGATGTATCGATTTTGATGAATTATGAGTTTCTTAACCTATTTACATTCACTTGTTGCAGTTTTCAACAGTTTTTTTTTTTATTATGATAATGAAAATGAAAATTATATATTTTTTTTAATTATCATTTTTAAGTAAAAAAAAATATCATATTTTGGTCAGAAAATGTTTTGTTATATGTTAGCTCACTTTAAACAAGTAAAATTGTCATGTGAAACTGCATGCTGTTTGTGCAAATACGCTTGGTTCGAAAAACCGCTTTCTCTTCATCCTAGAAGCCTGAGACTTGGGGAAACGCAATATCACAAGCTAAGAAACTCATTCTTGACAGCACGTAGAAGGCTTTGCGAAATATGTGCTGATGTATCGATTTTGATAAATTATGAAGTTCTAACCCATTTACATTCACTTGTTGCAGTTTTCAACAGTTTTTATAAAATTATGATAATAAATATAAAAATGTATTTTTTAAAAATAACTATAAATTTTTCTGTAAAAAAAATATCATATTTTGTTTAGAAAATGTTTTGTTATATGTTAGCTCACTATAAACATGTAAAATTATCATGGGAAAGTGCATGCTATTTGTGCATATACGCTTGGTTTGAAAAACCGCTTTCTCTTCGTCCTAGAAGCCTGAGACTTGGGGAAACGCAATATCACAGGCTAAGAAACTCATTCTTGACAGCACGTAGAAGGCTTTGCGAAATATGTGCTGATGTATCGATTTGATGAATCATGAGTTTCTTAACCTATTAACATTCACTTGTTGCAGTTTTCAACAGTTTTTTTTTTATTATGATAATGAATATTAAAATTATATATTTTTTATAATTATCATTTTTAAGTAAAAAATATATTTTGGTCAGAAAATGTTTTGTTATATGTTAGCTCACTATAAACATGTAAAATTGTCATGTGAAAGTGTATGCTGTTTGTGCAAATACGCTTGGCTCGAAAAACAGCTTTCGCTTCGTCCTAGAAGCCTGAGACTTGGGGAAACGCAATATCACATGCTAAAAAACTCATTTTTGACAGCACGTAGAAGGCTTTGCGAAATATGTGCTGATGTATCGATTTTGATGAATTATGAGTTTCTTAACCTATTTACATTCACTTGTTGCAGTTTTCAACAGTTTTTTATTTATTATGATAATAAATGTTAAAATTATATGTTGATTTTTTATAACTATAAATTTAAAGAAAAAAAAGCATATTTTGGTCAGAAAATGTTTTGTTGTATGTTAGCTCACTTGAAACAAGTAAAATTGTCATGTGAAACTGCATGCTGTTTGTGCAAATACGCTTGGTTCGAAAAACCGCTTTCTCTTCGTCCTAGAAGCCTGAGACTTGGGGAAACGCAATATCACAAGCTAAGAAACTCATTCTTGACAGCACGTAGAAGGCTTTGCGAAATATGTGCTGATGTATCGATTTTGATAAATTATGAAGTTCTAACCCATTTACATTCACTTGTTACAGTTTTCAACAGTTTTTATAAAATTATGATAATAAATATAAAAATGTATTTTTTAAAAATAATTATACATTTTTCTGTAAAAAAATATCAAATTTTGGTCAGAAAATGTTTTGTTATATGTTAGCTCACTATAAACATGTAAAATTCTCATGGGAAAGTGCATGCTATTTGTGCATATACGCTTGGTTTGAAAAACCGCTTTCTCTTCGTCCTAGAAGCCTGAGACTTGGGGAAACGCAATATCACAGGCTAAAAAACTCATTTTTGACAGCACGTAGAAGGCTTTGCGAAATATGTGCTGATGTATTGATTTTGATGAATTATGAGTTTCTTAACCTATTTACATTCACTTGTTGCAGTTTTCAACAGTTTTTTTTTCATTATGATAATGAAAATGAAAATTATATATTTTTTATAATCATCATTTTTAAGTAAAAAATATCATATTTTGGTCAGAAAATGTTTTGTTATATGTTAGCTCACAATAAACATGTAAAATTGTCATGTGAAAGTGTATGCTGTTTGAGCAAATACGCCTGGCTCGAAAAACAGCTTTCGCTTTGTCCTAGAAGCCTGAGACTTGGGGAAACGCAATATCACAGGCTAAAAAACTCATTCTTGACAGCACGTAGAAGGCTTTGCGAAATATGTGCTGATGTATCGATTTTGATGAATTATGAGTTTCTTAACCTATTTACATTCACTTGTTGCAGTTTTCAACAGTTTTTATAAAATTATGATAATAAATATAAAAATGTATTTTTTTAAAATAACTATAAATTTTTCTGTAAAAAAATATCATATTTTGTTTAGAAAATGTTTTGTTATATGTTAGCTCACTATAA
The DNA here is from genome assembly GCF_946808225.1 of Silurus aristotelis. Lineage (NCBI taxonomy): Eukaryota > Metazoa > Chordata > Actinopteri > Siluriformes > Siluridae > Silurus > Silurus aristotelis. The sequence continues at coordinate 9,044,101 of NC_139601.1, read as the reverse complement.
ACATGTAAAATTATCATGGGAAAGTGCATGCTATTTGTGCATATACGCTTGGTTTGAAAAACCGCTTTCTCTTCGTCCTAGAAGCCTGAGACTTGGGGAAACGCAATATCACAGGCTAAGAAACTCATTCTTGACAGCACGTAGAAGGCTTTGCGAAATATGTGCTGATGTATCGATTTGATGAATCATGAGTTTCTTAACCTATTAACATTCACTTGTTGCAGTTTTCAACAGTTTTTTTTTTATTATGATAATGAATATTAAAATTATATATTTTTTATAATTATCATTTTTAAGTAAAAAATATATTTTGGTCAGAAAATGTTTTGTTATATGTTAGCTCACTATAAACATGTAAAATTGTCATGTGAAAGTGTATGCTGTTTGTGCAAATACGCTTGGCTCGAAAAACAGCTTTCGCTTCGTCCTAGAAGCCTGAGACTTGGGGAAACGCAATATCACATGCTAAAAAACTCATTTTTGACAGCACGTAGAAGGCTTTGCGAAATATGTGCTGATGTATCGATTTTGATGAATTATGAGTTTCTTAACCTATTTACATTCACTTGTTGCAGTTTTCAACAGTTTTTTATTTATTATGATAATAAATGTTAAAATTATATGTTGATTTTTTATAACTATAAATTTAAAGAAAAAAAAGCATATTTTGGTCAGAAAATGTTTTGTTGTATGTTAGCTCACTTGAAACAAGTAAAATTGTCATGTGAAACTGCATGCTGTTTGTGCAAATACGCTTGGTTCGAAAAACCGCTTTCTCTTCGTCCTAGAAGCCTGAGACTTGGGGAAACGCAATATCACAAGCTAAGAAACTCATTCTTGACAGCACGTAGAAGGCTTTGCGAAATATGTGCTGATGTATCGATTTTGATAAATTATGAAGTTCTAACCCATTTACATTCACTTGTTACAGTTTTCAACAGTTTTTATAAAATTATGATAATAAATATAAAAATGTATTTTTTAAAAATAATTATACATTTTTCTGTAAAAAAATATCAAATTTTGGTCAGAAAATGTTTTGTTATATGTTAGCTCACTATAAACATGTAAAATTCTCATGGGAAAGTGCATGCTATTTGTGCATATACGCTTGGTTTGAAAAACCGCTTTCTCTTCGTCCTAGAAGCCTGAGACTTGGGGAAACGCAATATCACAGCTAAAAAACTCATTTTTGACAGCACGTAGAAGGCTTTGCGAAATATGTGCTGATGTATTGATTTTGATGAATTATGAGTTTCTTAACCTATTTACATTCACTTGTTGCAGTTTTCAACAGTTTTTTTTTTATTATGATAATGAAAATGAAAATTATATATTTTTTATAATTATCATTTTTAAGTAAAAAATATCATATTTTGGTCAGAAAATGTTTTGTTATATGTTAGCTCACAATAAACATGTAAAATTGTCATGTGAAAGTGTATGCTGTTTGAGCAAATACGCCTGGCTCGAAAAACAGCTTTCGCTTTGTCCTAGAAGCCTGAGACTTGGGGAAACGCAATATCACAGGCTAAAAAACTCATTCTTGACAGCACGTAGAAGGCTTTGCGAAATATGTGCTGATGTATTGATTTTGATGAATTATGAGTTTCTTAACCTATTTACATTCACTTGTTGCAGTTTTCAACAGTTTTTTTTTCATTATGATATAAAATAATGTTTTTTTTTAATAACTATAAATTTAAGAAATAAAAAGCATATTTTGGTCAGAAAATGTTTTGTTATATGTTAGCTCACTTTAAACAAGTAAAATTGTCATGGAAAACTGCATGCTGTTTGTGCAAATACGCTTGGTTCGAAAAACCGCTTTCTCTTCGTCCTAGAAGCCTGAGACTTTGGGAAACGCAATATCACAGGCTAAGAAACTCATTCTTGACAGCACGTAGAAGGCTTTGCGAAATATGTGCTGATGTATCGATTTTGATTAATTATAAGTTTCTTAACCTATTTACATTCACTTGTTGCAGTTTTCAACAGTTTTTTTTTTTATTACGATAATGAAAATTAAAATTATATATTTTTTATAATTATCATTTTTAAGTAAAAAATATCATATTTTGGTCAGAAAATGTTTTGTTATATATTAGCTCACTTTAAACAAGTACAATTGTCATGTGAAACTGCATGCTGTTTGTGCAAATACGCTTGGTTCGAAAAACCGCTTTCTCTTCATCCTAGAAGCCTGAGACTTGGGGAAACGCAATATCACAAGCTAAGAAACTCATTCTTGACAGCACGTAGAAGGCTTTGCGAAATATGTGCTGATGTATCGATTTTGATAAATTATGAAGTTCTAACCCATTTACATTCACTTGTTGCAGTTTTCAACAGTTTTTATAAAATTATGATAATAAATATAAAAATGTATTTTTTTAAAATAACTATAAATTTTTCTGTAAAAAAATATCATATTTTGTTTAGAAAATGTTTTGTTATATGTTAGCTCACTATAAACATGTAAGATTATCATGGGAAAGTGCATGCTATTAGTGCATATACGCTTGGTTTGAAAAACCGCTTTCTCTTCGTCCTAGAAGCCTGAGACTTGGGGAAACGCAATATCACAGGCTAAGAAACTCATTCTTGACAGCACGTAGAAGGCTTTGCGAAATATGTGTTGATGTATCGATTTGATGAATCATGAGTTTCTTAACCTATTAACATTCACTTGTTGCAGTTTTCAACAGTTTTTTTTATTATGATAATGAATATTAAAATTATATATTTTTTATAATTATCATTTTTAAGTAAAAAATATCATATTTTGGTCAGAAAATGTTTTGTTATATGTTAGCTCACTATAAACATGTAAAATTGTCATGTGAAAGTGTATGCTGTTTGTGCAAATACGCTTGCTCGAAAAACAGCTTTCGCTTCGTCCTAGAAGCCTGAGACTTGGGGAAACGCAATATCACAGGCTAAAAAACTCATTCTTGACAGCACGTAGAAGGCTTTGCGAAATATGTGCTGATGTATCGATTTTGATGAATTATGAGTTTCTTAACCTATTTACATTCAATTGTTGCAGTTTTCAACAGTTTTTATTTATTATGATAATAAATGTTAAAATTATATGTTGATTTTTTATAACTATAAATTTAAAGAAAAAAAAGCATATTTTGGTCAGAAAATGTTTTGTTGTATGTTAGCTCACTTGAAACAAGTAAAATTGTCATGTGAAACTGCATGCTGTTTGAGCAAATACGCTTGGTTCGAAAAACCGCTTTCTCTTCGTCCTAGAAGCCTGAGACTTGGGGAAACGCAATATCACAAGCTAAGAAACTCATTCTTGACAGCACGTAGAAGGCTTTGCGAAATATGTGCTGATGTATCGATTTTGATAAATTATGAAGTTCTAACCCATTTACATTCACTTGTTGCAGTTTTCAACAGTTTTTATAAAATTATGATAATAAATATAAAAATGTATTTTTTTAAAATAACTATAAATTTTTCTGTAAAAAAATATCATATTTTGTTTAGAAAATGTTTTGTTATATGTTAGCTCACTATAAACATGTAAGATTATCATGGGAAAGTGCATGCTATTAGTGCATATACGCTTGGTTTGAAAAACCGCTTTCTCTTCGTCCTAGAAGCCTGAGACTTGGGGAAACGCAATATCACAGGCTAAGAAACTCATTCTTGACAGCACGTAGAAGGCTTTGCGAAATATGTGTTGATGTATCGATTTGATGAATCATGAGTTTCTTAACCTATTAACATTCACTTGTTGCAGTTTTCAACAGTTTTTTTTATTATGATAATGAATATTAAAATTATATATTTTTTATAATTATCATTTTTAAGTAAAAAATATCATATTTTGGTCAGAAAATGTTTTGTTATATGTTAGCTCACTATAAACATGTAAAATTGTCATGTGAAAGTGTATGCTGTTTGTGCAAATACGCTTGCTCGAAAAACAGCTTTCGCTTCGTCCTAGAAGCCTGAGACTTGGGGAAACGCAATATCACAGGCTAAAAAACTCATTCTTGACAGCACGTAGAAGGCTTTGCGAAATATGTGCTGATGTATCGATTTTGATGAATTATGAGTTTCTTAACCTATTTACATTCAATTGTTGCAGTTTTCAACAGTTTTTATTTATTATGATAATAAATGTTAAAATTATATGTTGATTTTTTATAACTATAAATTTAAAGAAAAAAAAGCATATTTTGGTCAGAAAATGTTTTGTTGTATGTTAGCTCACTTGAAACAAGTAAAATTGTCATGTGAAACTGCATGCTGTTTGAGCAAATACGCTTGGTTCGAAAAACCGCTTTCTCTTCGTCCTAGAAGCCTGAGACTTGGGGAAACGCAATATCACAAGCTAAGAAACTCATTCTTGACAGCACGTAGAAGGCTTTGCGAAATATGTGCTGATGTATCGATTTTGATAAATTATGAAGTTCTAACCCATTTACATTCACTTGTTGCAGTTTTCAACAGTTTTTATTTATTATGATAATAAATGTTAAAATTATATGTTGATTTTTTATAACTATAAATTTAAAGAAAAAAAAGCATATTTTGGTCAGAAAATGTTTTGTTGTATGTTAGCTCACTTGAAACAAGTAAAATTATCATGGGAAAGTGCATGCTATTTGTGCATATACGCTTGGTTTGAAAAACCGCTTTCTCTTCGTCCTAGAAGCCTGAGACTTGGGGAAACGCAATATCACAGGCTAAGAAACTCATTCTTGACAGCACGTAGAAGGCTTTGCGAAATATGTGCTGATGTATCGATTTGATGAATCATGAGTTTCTTAACCTATTAACATTCACTTGTTGCAGTTTTCAACAGTTTTTTTTTTATTATGATAATGAATATTAAAATTATATATTTTTTATAATTATCATTTTTAAGTAAAAAATATCATATTTTGGTCAGAAAATGTTTTGTTATATGTTAGCTCACTATAAACATGTAAAATTGTCATGTGAAAGTGTATGCTGTTTGAGCAAATACGCTTGGTTCGAAAAACCGCTTTCTCTTCGTCCTAGAAGCCTGAGACTTGGGGAAACGCAATATCACAAGCTAAGAAACTCATTCTTGACAGCACGTAGAAGGCTTTGCGAAATATGTGCTGATGTATCGATTTTGATAAATTATGAAGTTCTAACCCATTTACATTCACTTGTTGCAGTTTTCAACAGTTTTTATTTATTATGATAATAAATGTTAAAATTATATGTTGATTTTTTATAACTATAAATTTAAAGAAAAAAAAGCATATTTTGGTCAGAAAATGTTTTGTTGTATGTTAGCTCACTTGAAACAAGTAAAATTATCATGGGAAAGTGCATGCTATTTGTGCATATACGCTTGGTTTGAAAAACCGCTTTCTCTTCGTCCTAGAAGCCTGAGACTTGGGGAAACGCAATATCACAGGCTAAGAAACTCATTCTTGACAGCACGTAGAAGGCTTTGCGAAATATGTGCTGATGTATCGATTTGATGAATCATGAGTTTCTTAACCTATTAACATTCACTTGTTGCAGTTTTCAACAGTTTTTTTTTTATTATGATAATGAATATTAAAATTATATATTTTTTATAATTATCATTTTTAAGTAAAAAATATCATATTTTGGTCAGAAAATGTTTTGTTATATGTTAGCTCACTATAAACATGTAAAATTGTCATGTGAAAGTGTATGCTGTTTGAGCAAATACGCTTGGCTCGAAAAACAGCTTTCGCTTCGTCCTAGAAGCCTGAGACTTGGGGAAACGCAATATCACAGGCTAAAAAACTCATTTTTTACAGCACGTAGAAGGCTTTGCGAAATATGTGCTGATGTATCGATTTTGATGAATTATGAGTTTCTTAACCTATTTACATTCACTTGTTGCAGTTTTCAACAGTTTTTATTTATTATGATAATAAATGTTAAAATTATATGTTGATTTTTTATAACTATAAATTTAAAGAAAAAAAAGCATATTTTGGTCAGAAAATGTTTTGTTGTATGTTAGCTTACTTTAAACAAGTAAAATTGTCATGTGAAACTGCATGCTGTTTGAGCAAATACGCTTGGTTCGAAAAGCCGCTTTCTCTTCGTCCTAGAAGCCTGAGACTTGGGGAAACGCAATATCACAAGCTAAGAAACTCATTTTTTACAGCACGTAGAAGGCTTTGCGAAATATGTGCTGATGTATCGATTTTGATGAATTATGAGTTTCTTAACCTATTTACATTCAATTGTTGCAGTTTTCAACAGTTTTTATTTATTATGATAATAAAAGTTAAAATTATATGTTGATTTTTTATAACTATAAATTTAAAGAAAAAAAAAGCATATTTTGGTCAGAAAATGTTTTGTTGTATGTTAGCTCACTTGAAACAAGTAAAATTGTCATGTGAAACTGCATGCTGTTTGTGCAAATACGCTTGGTTCGAAAAACCGCTTTCTCTTCATCCTAGAAGCCTGAGACTTGGGGAAACGCAATATCACAAGCTAAGAAACTCATTCTTGACAGCACGTAGAAGGCTTTGCGAAATATGTGCTGATGTATCGATTTTGATAAATTATGAAGTTCTAACCCATTTACATTCACTTGTTGCAGTTTTCAACAGTTTTTATAAAATTATGATAATAAATATAAAAATGTATTTTTTAAAAATAACTATAAATTTTTCTGTAAAAAAAATATCATATTTTGTTTAGAAAATGTTTTGTTATATGTTAGCTCACTATAAACATGTAAAATTATCATGGGAAAGTGCATGCTATTTGTGCATATACGCTTGGTTTGAAAAACCGCTTTCTCTTCGTCCTAGAAGCCTGAGACTTGGGGAAACGCAATATCACAGGCTAAGAAACTCATTCTTGACAGCACGTAGAAGGCTTTGCGAAATATGTGCTGATGTATCGATTTGATGAATCATGAGTTTCTTAACCTATTAACATTCACTTGTTGCAGTTTTCAACAGTTTTTTTTTTATTATGATAATGAATATTAAAATTATATATTTTTTATAATTATCATTTTTAAGTAAAAAATATATTTTGGTCAGAAAATGTTTTGTTATATGTTAGCTCACTATAAACATGTAAAATTGTCATGTGAAAGTGTATGCTGTTTGTGCAAATACGCTTGGCTCGAAAAACAGCTTTCGCTTCGTCCTAGAAGCCTGAGACTTGGGGAAACGCAATATCACATGCTAAAAAACTCATTTTTGACAGCACGTAGAAGGCTTTGCGAAATATGTGCTGATGTATCGATTTTGATGAATTATGAGTTTCTTAACCTATTTACATTCACTTGTTGCAGTTTTCAACAGTTTTTTATTTATTATGATAATAAATGTTAAAATTATATGTTGATTTTTTATAACTATAAATTTAAAGAAAAAAAAGCATATTTTGGTCAGAAAATGTTTTGTTGTATGTTAGCTCACTTGAAACAAGTAAAATTGTCATGTGAAACTGCATGCTGTTTGTGCAAATACGCTTGGTTCGAAAAACCGCTTTCTCTTCGTCCTAGAAGCCTGAGACTTGGGGAAACGCAATATCACAAGCTAAGAAACTCATTCTTGACAGCACGTAGAAGGCTTTGCGAAATATGTGCTGATGTATCGATTTTGATAAATTATGAAGTTCTAACCCATTTACATTCACTTGTTACAGTTTTCAACAGTTTTTATAAAATTATGATAATAAATATAAAAATGTATTTTTTAAAAATAATTATACATTTTTCTGTAAAAAAATATCAAATTTTGGTCAGAAAATGTTTTGTTATATGTTAGCTCACTATAAACATGTAAAATTCTCATGGGAAAGTGCATGCTATTTGTGCATATACGCTTGGTTTGAAAAACCGCTTTCTCTTCGTCCTAGAAGCCTGAGACTTGGGGAAACGCAATATCACAGCTAAAAAACTCATTTTTGACAGCACGTAGAAGGCTTTGCGAAATATGTGCTGATGTATTGATTTTGATGAATTATGAGTTTCTTAACCTATTTACATTCACTTGTTGCAGTTTTCAACAGTTTTTTTTTTATTATGATAATGAAAATGAAAATTATATATTTTTTATAATTATCATTTTTAAGTAAAAAATATCATATTTTGGTCAGAAAATGTTTTGTTATATGTTAGCTCACAATAAACATGTAAAATTGTCATGTGAAAGTGTATGCTGTTTGAGCAAATACGCCTGGCTCGAAAAACAGCTTTCGCTTTGTCCTAGAAGCCTGAGACTTGGGGAAACGCAATATCACAGGCTAAAAAACTCATTCTTGACAGCACGTAGAAGGCTTTGCGAAATATGTGCTGATGTATTGATTTTGATGAATTATGAGTTTCTTAACCTATTTACATTCACTTGTTGCAGTTTTCAACAGTTTTTTTTTCATTATGATATAAAATAATGTTTTTTTTTAATAACTATAAATTTAAGAAAAAAAAAGCATATTTTGGTCAGAAAATGTTTTGTTATATGTTAGCTCACTTAAAAAAAGTAAAATTGTCATGGAAAACTGCATGCTGTTTGTGCAAATACGCTTGGTTCGAAAAACCGCTTTCTCTTCGTCCTAGAAGCCTGAGACTTTGGGAAACGCAATATCACAGGCTAAGAAACTCATTCTTGACAGCACGTAGAAGGCTTTGCGAAATATGTGCTGATGTATCGATTTTGATTAATTATAAGTTTCTTAACCTATTTACATTCACTTGTTGCAGTTTTCAACAGTTTTTTTTTTTATTACGATAATGAAAATTAAAATTATATATTTTTTATAATTATCATTTTTAAGTAAAAAATATCATATTTTGGTCAGAAAATGTTTTGTTATATATTAGCTCACTTTAAACAAGTACAATTGTCATGTGAAACTGCATGCTGTTTGTGCAAATACGCTTGGTTCGAAAAACCGCTTTCTCTTCATCCTAGAAGCCTGAGACTTGGGGAAACGCAATATCACAAGCTAAGAAACTCATTCTTGACAGCACGTAGAAGGCTTTGCGAAATATGTGCTGATGTATCGATTTTGATAAATTATGAAGTTCTAACCCATTTACATTCACTTGTTGCAGTTTTCAACAGTTTTTATAAAATTATGATAATAAATATAAAAATGTATTTTTTTAAAATAACTATAAATTTTTCTGTAAAAAAATATCATATTTTGTTTAGAAAATGTTTTGTTATATGTTAGCTCACTATAAACATGTAAGATTATCATGGGAAAGTGCATGCTATTAGTGCATATACGCTTGGTTTGAAAAACCGCTTTCTCTTCGTCCTAGAAGCCTGAGACTTGGGGAAACGCAATATCACAGGCTAAGAAACTCATTCTTGACAGCACGTAGAAGGCTTTGCGAAATATGTGTTGATGTATCGATTTGATGAATCATGAGTTTCTTAACCTATTAACATTCACTTGTTGCAGTTTTCAACATTTTTTTTTATTATGATAATGAATATTAAAATTATATATTTTTTATAATTATCATTTTTAAGTAAAAAATATCATATTTTGGTCAGAAAATGTTTTGTTATATGTTAGCTCACTATAAACATGTAAAATTGTCATGTGAAAGTGTATGCTGTTTGTGCAAATACGCTTGCTCGAAAAACAGCTTTCGCTTCGTCCTAGAAGCCTGAGACTTGGGGAAACGCAATATCACAGGCTAAAAAACTCATTCTTGACAGCACGTAGAAGGCTTTGCGAAATATGTGCTGATGTATCGATTTTGATGAATTATGAGTTTCTTAACCTATTTACATTCAATTGTTGCAGTTTTCAACAGTTTTTATTTATTATGATAATAAATGTTAAAATTATATGTTGATTTTTTATAACTATAAATTTAAAGAAAAAAAAGCATATTTTGGTCAGAAAATGTTTTGTTGTATGTTAGCTCACTTGAAACAAGTAAAATTGTCATGTGAAACTGCATGCTGTTTGAGCAAATACGCTTGGTTCGAAAAACCGCTTTCTCTTCGTCCTAGAAGCCTGAGACTTGGGGAAACGCAATATCACAAGCTAAGAAACTCATTCTTGACAGCACGTAGAAGGCTTTGCGAAATATGTGCTGATGTATCGATTTTGATAAATTATGAAGTTCTAACCCATTTACATTCACTTGTTGCAGTTTTCAACAGTTTTTATAAAATTATGATAATAAATATAAAAATGTATTTTTTTAAAATAACTATAAATTTTTCTGTAAAAAAATATCATATTTTGTTTAGAAAATGTTTTGTTATATGTTAGCTCACTATAAACATGTAAGATTATCATGGGAAAGTGCATGCTATTAGTGCATATACGCTTGGTTTGAAAAACCGCTTTCTCTTCGTCCTAGAAGCCTGAGACTTGGGGAAACGCAATATCACAGGCTAAGAAACTCATTCTTGACAGCACGTAGAAGGCTTTGCGAAATATGTGTTGATGTATCGATTTGATGAATCATGAGTTTCTTAACCTATTAACATTCACTTGTTGCAGTTTTCAACAGTTTTTTTTATTATGATAATGAATATTAAAATTATATATTTTTTATAATTATCATTTTTAAGTAAAAAATATCATATTTTGGTCAGAAAATGTTTTGTTATATGTTAGCTCACTATAAACATGTAAAATTGTCATGTGAAAGTGTATGCTGTTTGTGCAAATACGCTTGCTCGAAAAACAGCTTTCGCTTCGTCCTAGAAGCCTGAGACTTGGGGAAACGCAATATCACAGGCTAAAAAACTCATTCTTGACAGCACGTAGAAGGCTTTGCGAAATATGTGCTGATGTATCGATTTTGATGAATTATGAGTTTCTTAACCTATTTACATTCAATTGTTGCAGTTTTCAACAGTTTTTATTTATTATGATAATAAATGTTAAAATTATATGTTGATTTTTTATAACTATAAATTTAAAGAAAAAAAAGCATATTTTGGTCAGAAAATGTTTTGTTGTATGTTAGCTCACTTGAAACAAGTAAAATTGTCATGTGAAACTGCATGCTGTTTGAGCAAATACGCTTGGTTCGAAAAACCGCTTTCTCTTCGTCCTAGAAGCCTGAGACTTGGGGAAACGCAATATCACAAGCTAAGAAACTCATTCTTGACAGCACGTAGAAGGCTTTGCGAAATATGTGCTGATGTATCGATTTTGATAAATTATGAAGTTCTAACCCATTTACATTCACTTGTTGCAGTTTTCAACAGTTTTTATTTATTATGATAATAAATGTTAAAATTATATGTTGATTTTTTATAACTATAAATTTAAAGAAAAAAAAGCATATTTTGGTCAGAAAATGTTTTGTTGTATGTTAGCTCACTTGAAACAAGTAAAATTATCATGGGAAAGTGCATGCTATTTGTGCATATACGCTTGGTTTGAAAAACCGCTTTCTCTTCGTCCTAGAAGCCTGAGACTTGGGGAAACGCAATATCACAGGCTAAGAAACTCATTCTTGACAGCACGTAGAAGGCTTTGCGAAATATGTGCTGATGTATCGATTTGATGAATCATGAGTTTCTTAACCTATTAACATTCACTTGTTGCAGTTTTCAACAGTTTTTTTTTTATTATGATAATGAATATTAAAATTATATATTTTTTATAATTATCATTTTTAAGTAAAAAATATCATATTTTGGTCAGAAAATGTTTTGTTATATGTTAGCTCACTATAAACATGTAAAATTGTCATGTGAAAGTGTATGCTGTTTGAGCAAATACGCTTGGTTCGAAAAACCGCTTTCTCTTCGTCCTAGAAGCCTGAGACTTGGGGAAACGCAATATCACAAGCTAAGAAACTCATTCTTGACAGCACGTAGAAGGCTTTGCGAAATATGTGCTGATGTATCGATTTTGATAAATTATGAAGTTCTAACCCATTTACATTCACTTGTTGCAGTTTTCAACAGTTTTTATTTATTATGATAATAAATGTTAAAATTATATGTTGATTTTTTATAACTATAAATTTAAAGAAAAAAAAGCATATTTTGGTCAGAAAATGTTTTGTTGTATGTTAGCTCACTTGAAACAAGTAAAATTATCATGGGAAAGTGCATGCTATTTGTGCATATACGCTTGGTTTGAAAAACCGCTTTCTCTTCGTCCTAGAAGCCTGAGACTTGGGGAAACGCAATATCACAGGCTAAGAAACTCATTCTTGACAGCACGTAGAAGGCTTTGCGAAATATGTGCTGATGTATCGATTTGATGAATCATGAGTTTCTTAACCTATTAACATTCACTTGTTGCAGTTTTCAACAGTTTTTTTTTTATTATGATAATGAATATTAAAATTATATATTTTTTATAATTATCATTTTTAAGTAAAAAATATCATATTTTGGTCAGAAAATGTTTTGTTATATGTTAGCTCACTATAAACATGTAAAATTGTCATGTGAAAGTGTATGCTGTTTGAGCAAATACGCTTGGCTCGAAAAACAGCTTTCGCTTCGTCCTAGAAGCCTGAGACTTGGGGAAACGCAATATCACAGGCTAAAAAACTCATTTTTTACAGCACGTAGAAGGCTTTGCGAAATATGTGCTGATGTATCGATTTTGATGAATTATGAGTTTCTTAACCTATTTACATTCACTTGTTGCAGTTTTCAACAGTTTTTATTTATTATGATAATAAATGTTAAAATTATATGTTGATTTTTTATAACTATAAATTTAAAGAAAAAAAAGCATATTTTGGTCAGAAAATGTTTTGTTGTATGTTAGCTTACTTTAAACAAGTAAAATTGTCATGTGAAAGTGTATGCTGTTTGAGCAAATACGCTTGGTTCGAAAAGCCGCTTTCTCTTCGTCCTAGAAGCCTGAGACTTGGGGAAACGCAATATCACAAGCTAAGAAACTCATTTTTTACAGCACGTAGAAGGCTTTGCGAAATATGTGCTGATGTATCGATTTTGATGAATTATGAGTTTCTTAACCTATTTACATTCAATTGTTGCAGTTTTCAACAGTTTTTATTTATTATGATAATAAAAGTTAAAATTATATGTTGATTTTTTATAACTATAAATTTAAAGAAAAAAAAAGCATATTTTGGTCAGAAAATGTTTTGTTGTATGTTAGCTCACTTGAAACAAGTAAAATTGTCATGTGAAACTGCATGCTGTTTGTGCAAATACGCTTGGTTCGAAAAACCGCTTTCTCTTCATCCTAGAAGCCTGAGACTTGGGGAAACGCAATATCACAAGCTAAGAAACTCATTCTTGACAGCACGTAGAAGGCTTTGCGAAATATGTGCTGATGTATCGATTTTGATAAATTATGAAGTTCTAACCCATTTACATTCACTTGTTGCAGTTTTCAACAGTTTTTATAAAATTATGATAATAAATATAAAAATGTATTTTTTAAAAATAACTATAAATTTTTCTGTAAAAAAAATATCATATTTTGTTTAGAAAATGTTTTGTTATATGTTAGCTCACTATAAACATGTAAAATTATCATGGGAAAGTGCATGCTATTTGTGCATATACGCTTGGTTTGAAAAACCGCTTTCTCTTCGTCCTAGAAGCCTGAGACTTGGGGAAACGCAATATCACAGGCTAAGAAACTCATTCTTGACAGCACGTAGAAGGCTTTGCGAAATATGTGCTGATGTATCGATTTGATGAATCATGAGTTTCTTAACCTATTAACATTCACTTGTTGCAGTTTTCAACAGTTTTTTTTTTATTATGATAATGAATATTAAAATTATATATTTTTTATAATTATCATTTTTAAGTAAAAAATATATTTTGGTCAGAAAATGTTTTGTTATATGTTAGCTCACTATAAACATGTAAAATTGTCATGTGAAAGTGTATGCTGTTTGTGCAAATACGCTTGGCTCGAAAAACAGCTTTCGCTTCGTCCTAGAAGCCTGAGACTTGGGGAAACGCAATATCACATGCTAAAAAACTCATTTTTGACAGCACGTAGAAGGCTTTGCGAAATATGTGCTGATGTATCGATTTTGATGAATTATGAGTTTCTTAACCTATTTACATTCACTTGTTGCAGTTTTCAACAGTTTTTTATTTATTATGATAATAAATGTTAAAATTATATGTTGATTTTTTATAACTATAAATTTAAAGAAAAAAAAGCATATTTTGGTCAGAAAATGTTTTGTTGTATGTTAGCTCACTTGAAACAAGTAAAATTGTCATGTGAAACTGCATGCTGTTTGTGCAAATACGCTTGGTTCGAAAAACCGCTTTCTCTTCGTCCTAGAAGCCTGAGACTTGGGGAAACGCAATATCACAAGCTAAGAAACTCATTCTTGACAGCACGTAGAAGGCTTTGCGAAATATGTGCTGATGTATCGATTTTGATAAATTATGAAGTTCTAACCCATTTACATTCACTTGTTACAGTTTTCAACAGTTTTTATAAAATTATGATAATAAATATAAAAATGTATTTTTTAAAAATAATTATACATTTTTCTGTAAAAAAATATCAAATTTTGGTCAGAAAATGTTTTGTTATATGTTAGCTCACTATAAACATGTAAAATTCTCATGGGAAAGTGCATGCTATTTGTGCATATACGCTTGGTTTGAAAAACCGCTTTCTCTTCGTCCTAGAAGCCTGAGACTTGGGGAAACGCAATATCACAGGCTAAAAAACTCATTTTTGACAGCACGTAGAAGGCTTTGCGAAATATGTGCTGATGTATCGATTTTGATTAATTATAAGTTTCTTAACCTATTTACATTCACTTGTTGCAGTTTTCAACAGTTTTTTTTTTTATTACGATAATGAAAATTAAAATTATATATTTTTTATAATTATCATTTTTAAGTAAAAAATATCATATTTTGGTCAGAAAATGTTTTGTTATATATTAGCTCACTTTAAACAAGTACAATTGTCATGTGAAACTGCATGCTGTTTGTGCAAATACGCTTGGTTCGAAAAACCGCTTTCTCTTCATCCTAGAAGCCTGAGACTTGGGGAAACGCAATATCACAAGCTAAGAAACTCATTCTTGACAGCACGTAGAAGGCTTTGCGAAATATGTGCTGATGTATCGATTTTGATAAATTATGAAGTTCTAACCCATTTACATTCACTTGTTGCAGTTTTCAACAGTTTTTATAAAATTATGATAATAAATATAAAAATGTATTTTTTTAAAATAACTATAAATTTTTCTGTAAAAAAATATCATATTTTGTTTAGAAAATGTTTTGTTATATGTTAGCTCACTATAAACATGTAAGATTATCATGGGAAAGTGCATGCTATTAGTGCATATACGCTTGGTTTGAAAAACCGCTTTCTCTTCGTCCTAGAAGCCTGAGACTTGGGGAAACGCAATATCACAGGCTAAGAAACTCATTCTTGACAGCACGTAGAAGGCTTTGCGAAATATGTGTTGATGTATCGATTTGATGAATCATGAGTTTCTTAACCTATTAACATTCACTTGTTGCAGTTTTCAACAGTTTTTTTTATTATGATAATGAATATTAAAATTATATATTTTTTATAATTATCATTTTTAAGTAAAAAATATCATATTTTGGTCAGAAAATGTTTTGTTATATGTTAGCTCACTATAAACATGTAAAATTGTCATGTGAAAGTGTATGCTGTTTGTGCAAATACGCTTGCTCGAAAAACAGCTTTCGCTTCGTCCTAGAAGCCTGAGACTTGGGGAAACGCAATATCACAGGCTAAAAAACTCATTCTTGACAGCACGTAGAAGGCTTTGCGAAATATGTGCTGATGTATCGATTTTGATGAATTATGAGTTTCTTAACCTATTTACATTCAATTGTTGCAGTTTTCAACAGTTTTTATTTATTATGATAATAAATGTTAAAATTATATGTTGATTTTTTATAACTATAAATTTAAAGAAAAAAAAGCATATTTTGGTCAGAAAATGTTTTGTTGTATGTTAGCTCACTTGAAACAAGTAAAATTGTCATGTGAAACTGCATGCTGTTTGAGCAAATACGCTTGGTTCGAAAAACCGCTTTCTCTTCGTCCTAGAAGCCTGAGACTTGGGGAAACGCAATATCACAAGCTAAGAAACTCATTCTTGACAGCACGTAGAAGGCTTTGCGAAATATGTGCTGATGTATCGATTTTGATAAATTATGAAGTTCTAACCCATTTACATTCACTTGTTGCAGTTTTCAACAGTTTTTATTTATTATGATAATAAATGTTAAAATTATATGTTGATTTTTTTATAACTATAAATTTAAAGAAAAAAAAGCATATTTTGGTCAGAAAATGTTTTGTTGTATGTTAGCTCACTTGAAACAAGTAAAATTATCATGGGAAAGTGCATGCTATTTGTGCATATACGCTTGGTTTGAAAAACCGCTTTCTCTTCGTCCTAGAAGCCTGAGACTTGGGGAAACGCAATATCACAGGCTAAGAAACTCATTCTTGACAGCACGTAGAAGGCTTTGCGAAATATGTGCTGATGTATCGATTTGATGAATCATGAGTTTCTTAACCTATTAACATTCACTTGTTGCAGTTTTCAACAGTTTTTTTTTTATTATGATAATGAATATTAAAATTATATATTTTTTATAATTATCATTTTTAAGTAAAAAATATCATATTTTGGTCAGAAAATGTTTTGTTATATGTTAGCTCACTATAAACATGTAAAATTGTCATGTGAAAGTGTATGCTGTTTGAGCAAATACGCTTGGTTCGAAAAACCGCTTTCTCTTCGTCCTAGAAGCCTGAGACTTGGGGAAACGCAATATCACAAGCTAAGAAACTCATTCTTGACAGCACGTAGAAGGCTTTGCGAAATATGTGCTGATGTATCGATTTTGATAAATTATGAAGTTCTAACCCATTTACATTCACTTGTTGCAGTTTTCAACAGTTTTTATTTATTATGATAATAAATGTTAAAATTATATGTTGATTTTTTATAACTATAAATTTAAAGAAAAAAAAGCATATTTTGGTCAGAAAATGTTTTGTTGTATGTTAGCTCACTTGAAACAAGTAAAATTATCATGGGAAAGTGCATGCTATTTGTGCATATACGCTTGGTTTGAAAAACCGCTTTCTCTTCGTCCTAGAAGCCTGAGACTTGGGGAAACGCAATATCACAGGCTAAGAAACTCATTCTTGACAGCACGTAGAAGGCTTTGCGAAATATGTGCTGATGTATCGATTTGATGAATCATGAGTTTCTTAACCTATTAACATTCACTTGTTGCAGTTTTCAACAGTTTTTTTTTTATTATGATAATGAATATTAAAATTATATATTTTTTATAATTATCATTTTTAAGTAAAAAATATCATATTTTGGTCAGAAAATGTTTTGTTATATGTTAGCTCACTATAAACATGTAAAATTGTCATGTGAAAGTGTATGCTGTTTGAGCAAATACGCTTGGCTCGAAAAACAGCTTTCGCTTCGTCCTAGAAGCCTGAGACTTGGGGAAACGCAATATCACAGGCTAAAAAACTCATTTTTTACAGCACGTAGAAGGCTTTGCAAAATATGTGCTGATGTATCGATTTTGATGAATTATGAGTTTCTTAACCTATTTACATTCACTTGTTGCAGTTTTCAACAGTTTTTATTTATTATGATAATAAATGTTAAAATTATATGTTGATTTTTTATAACTATAAATTTAAAGAAAAAAAAGCATATTTTGGTCAGAAAATGTTTTGTTGTATGTTAGATTACTTTAAACAAGTAAAATTGTCATGTGAAACTGCATGCTATTTGAGCAAATACGCTTGGTTCGAAAAACCGCTTTCTCTTCATCCTAGAAGCCTGAGACTTGGGGAAACGCAATATCACAAGCTAAGAAACTCATTCTTGACAGCACGTAGAAGGCTTTGCGAAATATGTGCTGATGTATCGATTTGATAAATTATGAAGTTCTAACCCATTTACATTCACTTGTTGCAGTTTTCAACAGTTTTTATTTATTATGATAATAAATGTTAAAATTATATGTTGATTTTTTATAACTATAAATTTAAAGAAAAAAAAGCATATTTTGGTCAGAAAATGTTTTGTTGTATGTTAGCTCACTTGAAACAAGTAAAATTATCATGGGAAAGTGCATGCTATTTGTGCATATACGCTTGGTTTGGAAAACCGCTTTCTCTTCGTCCTAGAAGCCTGAGACTTGGGGAAACGCAATATCACAGGCTAAGAAACTCATTCTTGACAGCACGTAGAAGGCTTTGCGAAATATGTGCTGATGTATCGATTTGATGAATCATGAGTTTCTTAACCTATTAACATTCACTTGTTGCAGTTTTCAACAGTTTTTTTTTTATTATGATAATGAAAATGAAAATTATATATTTTTTATAATTATCATTTTTAAGTAAAAAATATCATATTTTGGTCAGAAAATGTTTTGTTATATGTTAGCTCACTATAAACATGTAAAATTGTCATGTGAAAGTGTATGCTGTTTGTGCAAATACGCTTGCTCGAAAAACAGCTTTCGCTTCGTCCTAGAAGCCTGAGACTTGGGGAAACGCAATATCACAGGCTAAAAAACTCATTCTTGACAGCACATAGAAGGCTTTGCGAAATATGTGCTGATGTATCGATTTTGATGAATTATGAGTTTCTTAACCTATTTACATTCAATTGTTGCAGTTTTCAACAGTTTTTATTTATTATGATAATAAATGTTAAAATTATATGTTGATTTTTTATAACTATAAATTTAAAGAAAAAAAAGCATATTTTGGTCAGAAAATGTTTTGTTGTATGTTAGCTCACTTGAAACAAGTAAAATTGTCATGTGAAACTGCATGCTGTTTGAGCAAATACGCTTGGTTCGAAAAACCGCTTTCTCTTCGTCCTAGAAGCCTGAGACTTGGGGAAACGCAATATCACAAGCTAAGAAACTCATTCTTGACAGCACGTAGAAGGCTTTGCGAAATATGTGCTGATGTATCGATTTTGATAAATTATGAAGTTCTAACCCTTTTACATTCACTTGTTGCAGTTTTCAACAGTTTTTATTTATTATGATAATAAATGTTAAAATTATATGTTGATTTTTTATAACTATAAATTTAAAGAAAAAAAAGCATATTTTGGTCAGAAAATGTTTTGTTGTATGTTAGCTCACTTGAAACAAGTAAAATTATCATGGGAAAGTGCATGCTATTTGTTCATATACGCTTGGTTTGAAAAACCGCTTTCTCTTCGTCCTAGAAGCCTGAGACTTGGGGAAACGCAATATCACAGGCTAAGAAACTCATTCTTGACAGCACGTAGAAGGCTTTGCGAAATATGTGCTGATGTATCGATTTGATGAATCATGAGTTTCTTAACCTATTAACATTCACTTGTTGCAGTTTTCAACAGTTTTTTTTTATTATGATAATGAATATTAAAATTATATATTTTTTATAATTATCATTTTTAAGTAAAAAATATCATATTTTGGTCAGAAAATGTTTTGTTATATGTTAGCTCACTATAAACATGTAAAATTGTCATGTGAAAGTGTATGCTGTTTGTGCAAATACGCTTGCTCGAAAAACAGCTTTCGCTTCGTCCTAGAAGCCTGAGACTTGGGGAAACGCAATATCACAAGCTAAGAAACTCATTCTTGACAGCACGTAGAAGGCTTTGCGAAATATGTGCTGATGTATCGATTTTGATGAATTATGAGTTTCTTAACCTATTTACATTCACTTGTTACAGTTTTTTTTAGTATGATATAAAATAGTTTTTTTTTAATAACTATAAATTTTAAGAAAAAAAAAGCATATTTTGGTCAGAAAATGTTTTGTTATATGTTAGCTCACTTTAAACAAGTGAAATTGTC
Organism: Silurus aristotelis; assembly: GCF_946808225.1. Taxonomy (NCBI): domain Eukaryota; kingdom Metazoa; phylum Chordata; class Actinopteri; order Siluriformes; family Siluridae; genus Silurus; species Silurus aristotelis. Next base: position 9,024,275 of record NC_139601.1, on the reverse strand, counting down.
ATGGAAAACTGCATGCTGTTTGTGCAAATACGCTTGGTACGAAAAACCGCTTTCTCTTCGTCCTAGAAGCCTGAGACTTTGGGAAACGCAATATCACAGGCTAAGAAACTCATTCTTGACAGCACGTAGAAGGCTTTGCGAAATATGTGCTGATGTATCGATTTTGATGAATTATAAGTTTCTTAACCTATTTACATTCACTTGTTGCAGTTTTCAACAGTTTTTTTTTTTATTATGATAATGAAAATTAAAATTATATATTTTTTATAATTATCATTTTTAAGTAAAAAATATCATATTTTGGTCAGAAAATGTTTTGTTATAAGTTAGCTCACTTTAAACAAGTACAATTGTCATGTGAAACTGCATGCTGTTTGTGCAAATACGCTTGGTTCGAAAAACCGCTTTCTCTTCATCCTAGAAGCCTGAGACTTGGGGAAACGCAATATCACAAGCTAAGAAACTCATTCTTGACAGCACGTAGAAGGCTTTGCGAAATATGTGCTGATGTATCGATTTTGATAAATTATGAAGTTCTAACCCATTTACATTCACTTGTTGCAGTTTTCAACAGTTTTTATAAAATTATGATAATAAATATAAAAATTTATTTTTTAAAAATAACTATAAATTTTTCTGTAAAAAAATATCATATTTTGTTTAGAAAATGTTTTGTTATATGTTAGCTCACTATAAACATGTAAAATTATCATGGGAAAGTGCATGCTATTTGTGCATATACGCTTGGTTTGAAAAACCGCTTTCTCTTCGTCCTAGAAGCCTGAGACTTGGGGAAACGCAATATCACAGGCTAAGAAACTCATTCTTGACAGCACGTAGAAGGCTTTGCGAAATATGTGCTGATGTATCGATTTTGATGAATTATGAGTTTCTTAACCTATTAACATTCACTTGTTGCAGTTTTCAACAATTTTTTTTTATTATGATAATGAATATTAAAATTATATATTTTTTATAATTATCATTTTTAAGTAAAAAATATCATATTTTGGTCAGAAAATGTTTTGTTATATGTTAGCTCACTATAAACATGTAAAATTGTCATGTGAAAGTGTATGCTGTTTGTGCAAATACGCTTGGCTCGAAAAACAGCTTTCGCTTCGTCCTAGAAGCCTGAGACTTGTGGAAACGCAATATCACATGCTAAAAAACTCATTTTTGACAGCACGTAGAAGGCTTTGCGAAATATGTGCTGATGTATCGATTTTGATGAATTATGAGTTTCTTAACCTATTTACATTCACTTGTTGCAGTTTTCAACAGTTTTTATTTATTATGATAATAAATGTTAAAATTATATGTTGATTTTTTATAACTATAAATTTAAAGAAAAAAAAGCATATTTTGGTCAGAAAATGTTTTGTTGTATGTTAGCTCACTTGAAACAAGTAAAATTGTCCTGTGAAACTGCATGCTGTTTGTGCAAATACGCTTGGTTCGAAAAACCGCTTTCTCTTCGTCCTAGAAGCCTGAGACTTGGGGAAACGCAATATCACAAGCTAAGAAACTCATTCTTGACAGCACGTAGAAGGCTTTGCGAAATATGTGCTGATGTATCGATTTTGATGAATTATGAGTTTCTTAACCTATTTACATTCACTTGTTGCAGTTTTCAACAGTTTTTTTTTTTATTATGATAATGAAAATGAAAATTATATATTTTTTTTAATTATCATTTTTAAGTAAAAAAAAATATCATATTTTGGTCAGAAAATGTTTTGTTATATGTTAGCTCACTTTAAACAAGTAAAATTGTCATGTGAAACTGCATGCTGTTTGTGCAAATACGCTTGGTTCGAAAAACCGCTTTCTCTTCATCCTAGAAGCCTGAGACTTGTGGAAACGCAATATCACATGCTAAAAAACTCATTTTTGACAGCACGTAGAAGGCTTTGCGAAATATGTGCTGATGTATCGATTTTGATGAATTATGAGTTTCTTAACCTATTTACATTCACTTGTTGCAGTTTTCAACAGTTTTTATTTATTATGATAATAAATAACAGGCTAAAAAACTCATTTTTGACAGCACGTAGAAGGCGTTGCGAAATATGTGCTGATGTATTGATTTTGATGAATTATGAGTTTCTGAACCTATTTACATTCACTTGTTGCAGTTTTCAACAGTTTTTTTTTATTATGATAATGAAAATGAAAATTATATATTTTTTATAATTATCATTTTTAAGTAAAAAATATCATATTTTGGTCAGAAAATGTTTTGTTATATGTTAGCTCACAATAAACATGTAAAATTGTCATGTGAAAGTGTATGCTGTTTGAGCAAATACGCCTGGCTCGAAAAACAGCTTTCGCTTTGTCCTAGAAGCCTGAGACTTGGGTAAACGCAATATCACAGGCTAAAAAACTCATTCTTGACAGCACGTAGAAGGCTTTGCGAAATATGTGCTGATGTATCGATTTTGATGAATTATGAGTTTCTTAACCTATTTACATTCACTTGTTGCAGTTTTCAACAGTTTTTTTTAGTATGATATAAAATAATGTTTTTTTTTAATAACTATAAATTTTAAGAAAAAAAAAGCATATTTTGGTCAGAAAATGTTTTGTTATATGTTAGCTCACTTTAAACAAGTAAAATTGTCATGGAAAACTGCATGCTGTTTGTGCAAATACGCTTGGTTCGAAAAACCGCTTTCTCTTCGTCCTAGAAGCCTGAGACTTTGGGAAACGCAATATCACAGGCTAAGAAACTCATTCTTGACAGCACGTAGAAGGCTTTGCGAAATATGTGCTGATGTATCGATTTGATGAATCATGAGTTTCTTAACCTATTAACATTCACTTGTTGCAGTTTTCAACAGTTTTTATTTATTATGATATTAAATGTTAAAATTATATGTTGATTTTTTATAACTATAAATTTAAAGAAAAAAAAGCATATTTTGGTCAGAAAATGTTTTGTTGTATGTTAGCTCACTTGAAACAAGTAAAATTGTCATGTGAAACTGCATGCTGTTTGAGCAAATACGCTTGGTTCGAAAAACCGCTTTCTCTTCGTCCTAGAAGCCTGAGACTTGGGGAAACGCAATATCACAAGCTAAGAAACTCATTCTTGACAGCACGTAGAAGGCTTTGCGAAATATGTGCTGATGTATCGATTTTGATAAATTATGAAGTTCTAACCCATTTACATTCACTTGTTGCAGTTTTCAACAGTTTTTATTTATTATGATAATAAATGTTAAAATTATATGTTGATTTTTTATAACTATAAATTTAAAGAAAAAAAAGCATATTTTGGTCAGAAAATGTTTTGTTGTATGTTAGCTCACTTGAAACAAGTAAAATTGTCATGTGAAACTGCATGCTGTTTGTGCAAATACGCTTGGTTCGAAAAACCGCTTTCTCTTCGTCCTAGAAGCCTGAGACTTGGGGAAACGCAATATCACAAGCTAAGAAACTCATTCTTGACAGCACGTAGAAGGCTTTGCGAAATATGTGCTGATGTATCGATTTTGATAAATTATGAAGTTCTAACCCATTTACATTCACTTGTTACAGTTTTCAACAGTTTTTATAAAATTATGATAATAAATATAAAAATGTATTTTTTAAAAATAATTATACATTTTTCTGTAAAAAAATATCAAATTTTGGTCAGAAAATGTTTTGTTATATGTTAGCTCACTATAAACATGTAAAATTCTCATGGGAAAGTGCATGCTATTTGTGCATATACGCTTGGTTTGAAAAACCGCTTTCTCTTCGTCCTAGAAGCCTGAGACTTGGGGAAACGCAATATCACAGGCTAAAAAACTCATTTTTGACAGCACGTAGAAGGCTTTGCGAAATATGTGCTGATGTATTGATTTTGATGAATTATGAGTTTCTTAACCTATTTACATTCACTTGTTGCAGTTTTCAACAGTTTTTTTTTTATTATGATAATGAAAATGAAAATTATATATTTTTTATAATTATCATTTTTAAGTAAAAAATATCATATTTTGGTCAGAAAATGTTTTGTTATATGTTAGCTCACAATAAACATGTAAAATTGTCATGTGAAAGTGTATGCTGTTTGAGCAAATACGCCTGGGTCGAAAAACAGCTTTCGCTTTGTCCTAGAAGCCTGAGACTTGGGGAAACGCAATATCACAGGCTAAAAAACTCATTCTTGACAGCACGTAGAAGGCTTTGCGAAATATGTGCTGATGTATCGATTTTGATGAATTATGAGTTTCTTAACCTATTTACATTCACTTGTTGCAGTTTTCAACAGTTTTTTTTAGTATGATATAAAATAATGTTTTTTTTTAATAACTATAAATTTTAAGAAAAAAAAAGCATATTTTGGTCAGAAAATGTTTTGTTATATGTTAGCTCACTTTAAACAAGTAAAATTGTCATGGAAAACTGCATGCTGTTTGTGCAAATACGCTTGGTTCGAAAAACCGCTTTCTCTTCGTCCTAGAAGCCTGAGACTTTGGGAAACGCAATATCACAGGCTAAGAAACTCATTCTTGACAGCACGTAGAAGGCTTTGCGAAATATGTGCTGATGTATCGATTTTGATAAATTATGAAGTTCTAACCCATTTACATTCACTTGTTGCAGTTTTCAACAGTTTTTATTTATTATGATATTAAATGTTAAAATTATATGTTGATTTGTTATAACTATAAATTTAAAGAAAAAAAAGCATATTTTGGTCAGAAAATGTTTTGTTGTATGTTAGCTCACTTGAAACAAGTAAAATTGTCATGTGAAACTGCATGCTGTTTGAGCAAATACGCTTGGTTCGAAAAACCGCTTTCTCTTCGTCCTAGAAGCCTGAGACTTGGGGAAACGCAATATCACAAGCTAAGAAACTCATTCTTGACAGCACGTAGAAGGCTTTGCGAAATATGTGCTGATGTATCGATTTTGATGAATTATGAGTTTCTTAACCTATTTACATTCACTTGTTGCAGTTTTCAACAGTTTTTTTTAGTATGATATAAAATAATGTTTTTTTTTAATAACTATAAATTTTAAGAAAAAAAAAGCATATTTTGGTCAGAAAATGTTTTGTTATATGTTAGCTCACTTTAAACAAGTAAAATTGTCATGGAAAACTGCATGCTGTTTGTGCAAATACGCTTGGTTCGAAAAACCGCTTTCTCTTCGTCCTAGAAGCCTGAGACATTGGGAAACGCAATATCACAGGCTAAGAAACTCATTCTTGACAGCACGTAGAAGGCTTTGCGAAATATGTGCTGATGTATCGATTTTGATGAATTATAAGTTTCTTAACCTATTTACATTCACTTGTTGCAGTTTTCAACAGTTTTTTTTTTATTATGATAATGAAAATTAAAATTATATATTTTTTATAATTATCATTTTTAAGTAAAAAATATCATATTTTGGTCAGAAAATGTTTTGTTATAAGTTAGCTCACTTTAAACAAGTACAATTGTCATGTGAAACTGCATGCTGTTTGTGCAAATACGCTTGGTTCGAAAAACCGCTTTCTCTTCATCCTAGAAGCCTGAGACTTGGGGAAACGCAATATCACAAGCTAAGAAACTCATTCTTGACAGCACGTAGAAGGCTTTGCGAAATATGTGCTGATGTATCGATTTTGATAAATTATGAAGTTCTAACCCATTTACATTCACTTGTTGCAGTTTTCAACAGTTTTTATAAAATTATGATAATAAATATAAAAATGTATTTTTTAAAAATAACTATAAATTTTTCTGTAAAAAAATATCATATTTTGTTTAGAAAATGTTTTGTTATATGTTAGCTCACTATAAACATGTAAAATTATCATGGGAAAGTGCATGCTATTTGTGCATATACGCTTGGTTTGAAAAACCGCTTTCTCTTCGTCCTAGAAACCTGAGACTTGGGGAAACGCAATATCACAGGCTAAGAAACTCATTCTTGACAGCACGTAGAAGGCTTTGCGAAATATGTGCTGATGTATCGATTTGATGAATCATGAGTTTCTTAACCTATTAACATTCACTTGTTGCAGTTTTCAACAATTTTTTTTTATTATGATAATGAATATTAAAATTATATATTTTTTATAATTATCATTTTTAAGTAAAAAATATCATATTTTGGTCAGAAAATGTTTTGTTATATGTTAGCTCACTATAAACATGTAAAATTGTCATGTGAAAGTGTATGCTGTTTGTGCAAATACGCTTGGCTCGAAAAACAGCTTTCGCTTCGTCCTAGAAGCCTGAGACTTGGGGAAACGCAATATCACAGGCTAAAAAACTCATTTTTTACAGCACGTAGAAGGCTTTGCGAAATATGTGCTGATGTATCGATTTTGATGAATTATGAGTTTCTTAACCTATTTACATTCAATTGTTGCAGTTTTCAACAGTTTTTATTTATTATGATAATAAATGTTAAAATTATATGTTGATTTTTTATAACTATAAATTTAAAGAAAAAAAAGCATATTTTGGTCAGAAAATGTTTTGTTGTATGTTAGCTCACTTGAAACAAGTAAAATTGTCATGTGAAACTGCATGCTGTTTGAGCAAATACGCTTGGTTCGAAAAACCGCTTTCTCTTCGTCCTAGAAGCCTGAGACTTGGGGAAACGCAATATCACAAGCTAAGAAACTCATTCTTGACAGCACGTAGAAGGCTTTGCGAAATATGTGCTGATGTATCGATTTTGATGAATTATGAGTTTCTTAACCTATTTACATTCACTTGTTGCAGTTTTCAACAGTTTTTTTTTTTATTATGATAATGAAAATTAAAATTATATATTTTTTTTAATTATCATTTTTAAGTAAAAAAAAATATCATATTTTGGTCAGAAAATGTTTTGTTATATGTTAGCTCACTTTAAACAAGTAAAATTGTCATGTGAAACTGCATGCTGTTTGTGCAAATACGCTTGGTTCGAAAAACCGCTTTCTCTTCATCCTAGAAGCCTGAGACTTGTGGAAACGCAATATCACATGCTAAAAAACTCATTTTTGACAGCACGTAGAAGGCTTTGCGAAATATGTGCTGATGTATCGATTTTGATGAATTATGAGTTTCTTAACCTATTTACATTCACTTGTTGCAGTTTTCAACAGTTTTTATTTATTACGATAATAAATAACAGGCTAAAAAACTCATTTTTGACAGCACGTAGAAGGCTTTGCGAAATATGTGCTGATGTATTGATTTTGATGAATTATGAGTTTCTTAACCTATTTACATTCACTTGTTGCAGTTTTCAACAGTTTTTTTTTTATTATGATAATGAAAATGAAAATTATATATTTTTTATAATTATCATTTTTAAGTAAAAAATATCATATTTTGGTCAGAAAATGTTTTGTTATATTTTAGCTCACAATAAACATGTAAAATTGTCATGTGAAAGTGTATGCTGTTTGAGCAAATACGCCTGGCTCGAAAAACAGCTTTCGCTTTGTCCTAGAAGCCTGAGACTTGGGGAAACGCAATATCACAGGCTAAAAAACTCATTCTTGACAGCACGTAGAAGGCTTTGCGAAATATGTGCTGATGTATCGATTTTGATGAATTATGAGTTTCTTAACCTATTTACATTCACTTGTTGCTGTTTTCAACAGTTTTTTTTAGTATGATATAAAATAATGTTTTTTTTTAATAACTATAAATTTTAAGAAAAAAAAAGCATATTTTGGTCAGAAAATGTTTTGTTATATGTTAGCTCACTTTAAACAAGTAAAATTGTCATGGAAAACTGCATGCTGTTTGTGCAAATACGCTTGGTTCGAAAAACCGCTTTCTCTTCGTCCTAGAAGCCTGAGACTTTGGGAAACGCAATATCACAGGCTAAGAAACTCATTCTTGACAGCACGTAGAAGGCTTTGCGAAATATGTGCTGATGTATCGATTTTGATAAATTATGAAGTTCTAACCCATTTACATTCACTTGTTGCAGTTTTCAACAGTTTTTATTTATTATGATATTAAATGTTAAAATTATATGTTGATTTTTTATAACTATAAATTTAAAGAAAAAAAAGCATATTTTGGTCAGAAAATGTTTTGTTGTATGTTAGCTCACTTGAAACAAGTAAAATTGTCATGTGAAACTGCATGCTGTTTGAGCAAATACGCTTGGTTCGAAAAACCGCTTTCTCTTCGTCCTAGAAGCCTGAGACTTGGGGAAACGCAATATCACAAGCTAAGAAACTCATTCTTGACAGCACGTAGAAGGCTTTGCGAAATATGTGCTGATGTATCGATTTTGATAAATTATGAAGTTCTAACCCATTTACATTCACTTGTTGCAGTTTTCAACAGTTTTTATTTATTATGATAATATATGTTAAAATTATATGTTGATTTTTTATAACTATAAATTTAAAGAAAAAAAAGCATATTTTGGTCAGAAAATGTTTTGTTGTATGTTAGCTCACTTGAAACAAGTAAAATTATCATGGGAAAGTGCATGCTATTTGTGCATATACGCTTGGTTTGAAAAACCGCTTTCTCTTCGTCCTAGAAGCCTGAGACTTGGGGAAACGCAATATCACAGGCTAAGAAACTCATTCTTGACAGCACGTAGAAGGCTTTGCGAAATATGTGCTGATGTATCGATTTAATGAATCATGAGTTTCTTAACCTATTAACATTCACTTGTTGCAGTTTTCAACAGTTTTTTTTTATTATGATAATGAATATTAAAATTATATATTTTTTATAATTATAATTTTTAAGTAAAAAATATCATATTTTGGTCAGAAAATGTTTTGTTATATGTTAGCTCACTATAAACATGTAAAATTATCATGGGAAAGTGCATGCTATTTGTGCATATACGCTTGGTTTAAAAAACCGCTTTCTCTTCGTCCTAGAAGCCTGAGACTTGGGGAAACGCAATATCACAGGCTAAGAAACTCATTCTTGACAGCACGTAGAAGGCTTTGCGAAATATGTGCTGATGTATCGATTTGATGAATCATGAGTTTCTTAACCTATTAACATTCACTTGTTGCAGTTTTCAACAGTTTTTTTTTTATTATGATAATGAATATTAAAATTATATATTTTTTATAATTATCATTTTTAAGTAAAAAATATCATATTTTGGTCAGAAAATGTTTTGTTATATGTTAGCTCACTATAAACATGTAAAATTGTCATGTGAAAGTGTATGCTGTTTGAGCAAATACGCTTGGCTCGAAAAACAGCTTTCGCTTCGTCCTAGAAGCCTGAGACTTGGGGAAACGCAATATCACAGGCTAAAAAACTCATTTTTTACAGCACGTAGAAGGCTTTGCGAAATATGTGCTGATGTATCGATTTTGATGAATTATGAGTTTCTTAACCTATTTACATTCACTTGTTGCAGTTTTCAACAGTTTTTATTTATTATGATAATAAATGTTAAAATTATATGTTGATTTTTTATAACTATAAATTTAAAGAAAAAAAAGCATATTTTGGTCAGAAAATGTTTTGTTGTATGTTAGCTTACTTTAAACAAGTAAAATTGTCATGTGAAACTGCATGCTGTTTGAGCAAATACGCTTGGTTCGAAAAACCGCTTTCTCTTCGTCCTAGAAGCCTGAGACTTGGGGAAACGCAATATCACAAGCTAAGAAACTCATTTTTTACAGCACGTAGAAGGCTTTGCGAAATATGTGCTGATGTATCGATTTTGATGAATTATGAGTTTCTTAACCTATTTACATTCAATTGTTGCAGTTTTCAACAGTTTTTATTTATTATGATAATAAAAGTTAAAATTATATGTTGATTTTTTATAACTATAAATTTAAAGAAAAAAAAAGCATATTTTGGTCAGAAAATGTTTTGTTGTATGTTAGCTCACTTGAAACAAGTAAAATTGTCATGTGAAAGTGTATGCTGTTTGATCAAATACGCTTGGTTCGAAAAACCGCTTTCTCTTCGTCCTAGAAGCCTGAGACTTGGGGAAACGCAATATCACAAGCTAAGAAACTCATTCTTGACAGCACGTAGAAGGCTTTGCGAAATATGTGCTGATGTATCGATTTTGATGAATTATGAGTTTCTTAACCTATTTACATTCACTTGTTGCAGTTTTCAAAAGTTTTTTTTAGTATGATATAAAATAATGTTTTTTTTAAATAACTATAAATTTAAAGAAAAAAAAAGCATATTTTGGTCAGAAAATGTTTTGTTATATGTTAGCTCACTTTAAACAAGTAAAATTGTCATGGAAAACTGCATGCTGTTTGTGCAAATACGCTTGGTTCGAAAAACCGCTTTCTCTTCGTCCTAGAAGCCTGAGACTTTGGGAAACGCAATATCACAGGTTAAAAAACTCATTCTTGACAGCACGTAGAAGGCTTTGCGAAATATGTGCTGATGTATCGATTTGATGAATCATGAGTTTCTTAACCTATTTACATTCACTTGTTGCAGTTTTCAACAGTTTTTTTTTTTTTATTATGATAATGAAAATTAAAATTATATATTTTTTATAATTATCATTTTTAAGTAAAAAATATCATATTTTGGTCAGAAAATGTTTTGTTATATGTTAGCTCACTTTAAACAAGTAAAATTGTCATGTGAAACTGCATGCTGTTTGTGCAAATACGCTTGGTTCGAAAAACCGCTTTCTCTTCATCCTAGAAGCCTGAGACTTGGGGAAACGCAATATCACAAGCTAAGAAACTCATTCTTGACAGCACGTAGAAGGCTTTGCGAAATATGTGCTGATGTATCGATTTTGATAAATTATGAAGTTCTAACCCATTTACATTCACTTGTTGCAGTTTTCAACAGTTTTTATTTATTATGATAATAAATGTTAAAATTATATGTTGATTTTTTATAACTATAAATTTAAAGAAAAAAAAGCATATTTTGGTCAGAAAATGTTTTGTTGTATGTTAGCTCACTTGAAACAAGTAAAATTATCATGGGAAAGTGCATGCTATTTGTGCATATACGCTTGGTTTGGAAAACCGCTTTCTCTTCGTCCTAGAAGCCTGAGACTTGGGGAAACGCAATATCACAGGCTAAGAAACTCATTCTTGACAGCACGTAGAAGGCTTTGCGAAATATGTGCTGATGTATCGATTTGATGAATCATGAGTTTCTTAACCTATTAACATTCACTTGTTGCAGTTTTCAACAGTTTTTTTTTTATTATGATATAAAATAATGTTTTTTTTTAATAACTATAAATTTTAAGAAAAAAAAAGCATATTTTGGTCAGAAAATGTTTTGTTATATGTTAGCTCACTTTAAACAAGTAAAATTGTCATGGAAAACTGCATGCTGTTTGTGCAAATACGCTTGGTTCGAAAAACCGCTTTCTCTTCATCCTAGAAGCCTGAGACTTGGGGAAACGCAATATCACAAGCTAAGAAACTCATTGTTGACAGCACATAGAAGGCTTTGCGAAATATGTGCTGATGTATCGATTTTGATAAATTATGAAGTTCTAACCCATTTACATTCACTTGTTGCAGTTTTCAACAGTTTTTTTTTATTATGATAATGAAAATGAAAATTATATATTTTTTATAATTATCATTTTTAAGTAAAAAAAAATATCATATTTTGGTCAGAAAATGTTTTGTTATATGTTAGCTCACTTTAAACAAGTAAAATTGTCATGTGAAACTGCATGCTGTTTGTGCAAATACGCTTGGTTCGAAAAACCGCTTTCTCTTCATCCTAGAAGCCTGAGACTTGGGGAAACGCAATATCACAAGCTAAGAAACTCATTCTTGACAGCACGTAGAAGGCTTTGCGAAATATGTGCTGATGTATCGATTTTGATAAATTATGAAGTTCTAACCCATTTACATTCACTTGTTGCAGTTTTCAACAGTTTTTATAAAATTATGATAATAAATTTAAAAATGTATTTTTTAAAAATAACTATAAATTTTTCTGTAAAAAAATATCATATTTTGTTTAGAAAATGTTTTGTTATATGTTAGCTCACTATAAACATGTAAAATTATCATGGGAAAGTGCATGCTTTTTGTGCATATACGCTTGGTTTGAAAAACCGCTTTCTCTTCGTCCTAGAAGCCTGAGACTTGGGGAAACGCAATATCACAGGCTAAGAAACTCATTCATGACAGCACGTTGAAGGCTTTGCGACATATGTGCTGATGTATCGATTTGATGAATCATGAGTTTCTTAACCTATTAACATTCACTTGTTGCAGTTTTCAACAGTTTTTTTTTATTATGATAATGAATATTAAAATTATATATTTTTTATAATTATCATTTTTAAGTAAAAAATATCATATTTTGGTCAGAAAATGTTTTGTTATATGTTAGCTCACTATAAACATGTAAAATTGTCATGTGAAAGTGTATGCTGTTTGTGCAAATACGCTTGCTCGAAAAACAGCTTTCGCTTCGTCCTAGAAGCCTGAGACTTGGGGAAACGCAATATCACAGGCTAAAAAACTCATTCTTGACAGCACGTAGAAGGCTTTGCGAAATATGTGCTGATGTATCGATTTTGATGAATTATGAGTTTCTTAACCTATTTACATTCACTTGTTGCAGTTTTCAACAGTTTTTTTTAGTATGATATAAAATAATGTTTTTTTTTAATAACTATAAATTTTAAGAAAAAAAAAGCATATTTTGGTCAGAAAATGTTTTGTTATATGTTAGCTCACTTTAAACAAGTAAAATTGTCATGGAAAACTGCATGCTGTTTGTGCAAATACGCTTGGTTCGAAAAACCGCTTTCTCTTCGTCCTAGAAGCCTGAGACTTTGGGAAACGCAATATCACAGGCTAAGAAACTCATTCTTGACAGCACGTAGAAGGCTTTGCGAAATATGTGCTGATGTATCGATTTTGATGAATTATAAGTTTCTTAACCTATTTACATTCACTTGTTGCAGTTTTCAACAGTTTTTTTTTTTATTATGATAATGAAAATTAAAATTATATATTTTTTATAATTATCATTTTTAAGTAAAAAATATCATATTTTGGTCAGAAAATGTTTTGTTATAAGTTAGCTCACTTTAAACAAGTACAATTGTCATGTGAAACTGCATGCTGTTTGTGCAAATACGCTTGGTTCGAAAAACCGCTTTCTCTTCATCCTAGAAGCCTGAGACTTGGGGAAACGCAATATCACAAGCTAAGAAACTCATTCTTGACAGCACGTAGAAGGCTTTGCGAAATATGTGCTGATGTATCGATTTTGATAAATTATGAAGTTCTAACCCATTTACATTCACTTGTTGCAGTTTTCAACAGTTTTTATAAAATTATGATAATAAATATAAAAATGTATTTTTTAAAAATAACTATAAATTTTTCTGTAAAAAAATATCATATTTTGTTTAGAAAATGTTTTGTTATATGTTAGCTCACTATAAACATGTAAAATTATCATGGGAAAGTGCATGCTATTTGTGCATATACGCTTGGTTTGAAAAACCGCTTTCTCTTCGTCCTAGAAGCCTGAGACTTGGGGAAACGCAATATCACAGGCTAAGAAACTCATTCTTGACAGCACGTAGAAGGCTTTGCGAAATATGTGCTGATGTATCGATTTGATGAATCATGAGTTTCTTAACCTATTAACATTCACTTGTTGCAGTTTTCAACAATTTTTTTTTATTATGATAATGAATATTAAAATTATATATTTTTTATAATTATCATTTTTAAGTAAAAAATATCATATTTTGGTCAGAAAATGTTTTGTTATATGTTAGCTCACTATAAACATGTAAAATTGTCATGTGAAAGTGTATGCTGTTTGTGCAAATACGCTTGGCTCGAAAAACAGCTTTCGCTTCGTCCTAGAAGCCTGAGACTTGTGGAAACGCAATATCACATGCTAAAAAACTCATTTTTGACAGCACGTAGAAGGCTTTGCGAAATATGTGCTGATGTATCGATTTTGATGAATTATGAGTTTCTTAACCTATTTACATTCACTTGTTGCAGTTTTCAACAGTTTTTATTTATTATGATAATAAATAACAGGCTAAAAAACTCATTTTTGACAGCACGTAGAAGGCGTTGCGAAATATGTGCTGATGTATTGATTTTGATGAATTATGAGTTTCTGAACCTATTTACATTCACTTGTTGCAGTTTTCAACAGTTTTTTTTTATTATGATAATGAAAATGAAAATTATATATTTTTTATAATTATCATTTTTAAGTAAAAAATATCATATTTTGGTCAGAAAATGTTTTGTTATATGTTAGCTCACAATAAACATGTAAAATTGTCATGTGAAAGTGTATGCTGTTTGAGCAAATACGCCTGGCTCGAAAAACAGCTTTCGCTTTGTCCTAGAAGCCTGAGACTTGGGTAAACGCAATATCACAGGCTAAAAAACTCATTCTTGACAGCACGTAGAAGGCTTTGCGAAATATGTGCTGATGTATCGATTTTGATGAATTATGAGTTTCTTAACCTATTTACATTCACTTGTTGCAGTTTTCAACAGTTTTTTTTAGTATGATATAAAATAATGTTTTTTTTTAATAACTATAAATTTTAAGAAAAAAAAAGCATATTTTGGTCAGAAAATGTTTTGTTATATGTTAGCTCACTTTAAACAAGTAAAATTGTCATGGAAAACTGCATGCTGTTTGTGCAAATACGCTTGGTTCGAAAAACCGCTTTCTCTTCGTCCTAGAAGCCTGAGACTTTGGGAAACGCAATATCACAGGCTAAGAAACTCATTCTTGACAGCACGTAGAAGGCTTTGCGAAATATGTGCTGATGTATCGATTTGATGAATCATGAGTTTCTTAACCTATTAACATTCACTTGTTGCAGTTTTCAACAGTTTTTATTTATTATGATATTAAATGTTAAAATTATATGTTGATTTTTTATAACTATAAATTTAAAGAAAAAAAAGCATATTTTGGTCAGAAAATGTTTTGTTGTATGTTAGCTCACTTGAAACAAGTAAAATTGTCATGTGAAACTGCATGCTGTTTGAGCAAATACGCTTGGTTCGAAAAACCGCTTTCTCTTCGTCCTAGAAGCCTGAGACTTGGGGAAACGCAATATCACAAGCTAAGAAACTCATTCTTGACAGCACGTAGAAGGCTTTGCGAAATATGTGCTGATGTATCGATTTTGATAAATTATGAAGTTCTAACCCATTTACATTCACTTGTTGCAGTTTTCAACAGTTTTTATTTATTATGATAATAAATGTTAAAATTATATGTTGATTTTTTATAACTATAAATTTAAAGAAAAAAAAGCATATTTTGGTCAGAAAATGTTTTGTTGTATGTTAGCTCACTTGAAACAAGTAAAATTGTCATGTGAAACTGCATGCTGTTTGTGCAAATACGCTTGGTTCGAAAAACCGCTTTCTCTTCGTCCTAGAAGCCTGAGACTTGGGGAAACGCAATATCACAAGCTAAGAAACTCATTCTTGACAGCACGTAGAAGGCTTTGCGAAATATGTGCTGATGTATCGATTTTGATAAATTATGAAGTTCTAACCCATTTACATTCACTTGTTACAGTTTTCAACAGTTTTTATAAAATTATGATAATAAATATAAAAATGTATTTTTTAAAAATAATTATACATTTTTCTGTAAAAAAATATCAAATTTTGGTCAGAAAATGTTTTGTTATATGTTAGCTCACTATAAACATGTAAAATTCTCATGGGAAAGTGCATGCTATTTGTGCATATACGCTTGGTTTGAAAAACCGCTTTCTCTTCGTCCTAGAAGCCTGAGACTTGGGGAAACGCAATATCACAGGCTAAAAAACTCATTTTTGACAGCACGTAGAAGGCTTTGCGAAATATGTGCTGATGTATTGATTTTGATGAATTATGAGTTTCTTAACCTATTTACATTCACTTGTTGCAGTTTTCAACAGTTTTTTTTTTATTATGATAATGAAAATGAAAATTATATATTTTTTATAATTATCATTTTTAAGTAAAAAATATCATATTTTGGTCAGAAAATGTTTTGTTATATGTTAGCTCACAATAAACATGTAAAATTGTCATGTGAAAGTGTATGCTGTTTGAGCAAATACGCCTGGGTCGAAAAACAGCTTTCGCTTTGTCCTAGAAGCCTGAGACTTGGGGAAACGCAATATCACAGGCTAAAAAACTCATTCTTGACAGCACGTAGAAGGCTTTGCGAAATATGTGCTGATGTATCGATTTTGATGAATTATGAGTTTCTTAACCTATTTACATTCACTTGTTGCAGTTTTCAACAGTTTTTTTTAGTATGATATAAAATAATGTTTTTTTTTAATAACTATAAATTTTAAGAAAAAAAAAGCATATTTTGGTCAGAAAATGTTTTGTTATATGTTAGCTCACTTTAAACAAGTAAAATTGTCATGGAAAACTGCATGCTGTTTGTGCAAATACGCTTGGTTCGAAAAACCGCTTTCTCTTCGTCCTAGAAGCCTGAGACTTTGGGAAACGCAATATCACAGGCTAAGAAACTCATTCTTGACAGCACGTAGAAGGCTTTGCGAAATATGTGCTGATGTATCGATTTTGATAAATTATGAAGTTCTAACCCATTTACATTCACTTGTTGCAGTTTTCAACAGTTTTTATTTATTATGATATTAAATGTTAAAATTATATGTTGATTTGTTATAACTATAAATTTAAAGAAAAAAAAGCATATTTTGGTCAGAAAATGTTTTGTTGTATGTTAGCTCACTTGAAACAAGTAAAATTGTCATGTGAAACTGCATGCTGTTTGAGCAAATACGCTTGGTTCGAAAAACCGCTTTCTCTTCGTCCTAGAAGCCTGAGACTTGGGGAAACGCAATATCACAAGCTAAGAAACTCATTCTTGACAGCACGTAGAAGGCTTTGCGAAATATGTGCTGATGTATCGATTTTGATGAATTATGAGTTTCTTAACCTATTTACATTCACTTGTTGCAGTTTTCAACAGTTTTTTTTAGTATGATATAAAATAATGTTTTTTTTTAATAACTATAAATTTTAAGAAAAAAAAAGCATATTTTGGTCAGAAAATGTTTTGTTATATGTTAGCTCACTTTAAACAAGTAAAATTGTCATGGAAAACTGCATGCTGTTTGTGCAAATACGCTTGGTTCGAAAAACCGCTTTCTCTTCGTCCTAGAAGCCTGAGACATTGGGAAACGCAATATCACAGGCTAAGAAACTCATTCTTGACAGCACGTAGAAGGCTTTGCGAAATATGTGCTGATGTATCGATTTTGATGAATTATAAGTTTCTTAACCTATTTACATTCACTTGTTGCAGTTTTCAACAGTTTTTTTTTTATTATGATAATGAAAATTAAAATTATATATTTTTTATAATTATCATTTTTAAGTAAAAAATATCATATTTTGGTCAGAAAATGTTTTGTTATAAGTTAGCTCACTTTAAACAAGTACAATTGTCATGTGAAACTGCATGCTGTTTGTGCAAATACGCTTGGTTCGAAAAACCGCTTTCTCTTCATCCTAGAAGCCTGAGACTTGGGGAAACGCAATATCACAAGCTAAGAAACTCATTCTTGACAGCACGTAGAAGGCTTTGCGAAATATGTGCTGATGTATCGATTTTGATAAATTATGAAGTTCTAACCCATTTACATTCACTTGTTGCAGTTTTCAACAGTTTTTATAAAATTATGATAATAAATATAAAAATGTATTTTTTAAAAATAACTATAAATTTTTCTGTAAAAAAATATCATATTTTGTTTAGAAAATGTTTTGTTATATGTTAGCTCACTATAAACATGTAAAATTATCATGGGAAAGTGCATGCTATTTGTGCATATACGCTTGGTTTGAAAAACCGCTTTCTCTTCGTCCTAGAAACCTGAGACTTGGGGAAACGCAATATCACAGGCTAAGAAACTCATTCTTGACAGCACGTAGAAGGCTTTGCGAAATATGTGCTGATGTATCGATTTGATGAATCATGAGTTTCTTAACCTATTAACATTCACTTGTTGCAGTTTTCAACAATTTTTTTTTATTATGATAATGAATATTAAAATTATATATTTTTTATAATTATCATTTTTAAGTAAAAAATATCATATTTTGGTCAGAAAATGTTTTGTTATATGTTAGCTCACTATAAACATGTAAAATTGTCATGTGAAAGTGTATGCTGTTTGTGCAAATACGCTTGGCTCGAAAAACAGCTTTCGCTTCGTCCTAGAAGCCTGAGACTTGGGGAAACGCAATATCACAGGCTAAAAAACTCATTTTTTACAGCACGTAGAAGGCTTTGCGAAATATGTGCTGATGTATCGATTTTGATGAATTATGAGTTTCTTAACCTATTTACATTCAATTGTTGCAGTTTTCAACAGTTTTTATTTATTATGATAATAAATGTTAAAATTATATGTTGATTTTTTATAACTATAAATTTAAAGAAAAAAAAGCATATTTTGGTCAGAAAATGTTTTGTTGTATGTTAGCTCACTTGAAACAAGTAAAATTGTCATGTGAAACTGCATGCTGTTTGAGCAAATACGCTTGGTTCGAAAAACCGCTTTCTCTTCGTCCTAGAAGCCTGAGACTTGGGGAAACGCAATATCACAAGCTAAGAAACTCATTCTTGACAGCACGTAGAAGGCTTTGCGAAATATGTGCTGATGTATCGATTTTGATGAATTATGAGTTTCTTAACCTATTTACATTCACTTGTTGCAGTTTTCAACAGTTTTTTTTTTTATTATGATAATGAAAATTAAAATTATATATTTTTTTTAATTATCATTTTTAAGTAAAAAAAAATATCATATTTTGGTCAGAAAATGTTTTGTTATATGTTAGCTCACTTTAAACAAGTAAAATTGTCATGTGAAACTGCATGCTGTTTGTGCAAATACGCTTGGTTCGAAAAACCGCTTTCTCTTCATCCTAGAAGCCTGAGACTTGTGGAAACGCAATATCACATGCTAAAAAACTCATTTTTGACAGCACGTAGAAGGCTTTGCGAAATATGTGCTGATGTATCGATTTTGATGAATTATGAGTTTCTTAACCTATTTACATTCACTTGTTGCAGTTTTCAACAGTTTTTATTTATTACGATAATAAATAACAGGCTAAAAAACTCATTTTTGACAGCACGTAGAAGGCTTTGCGAAATATGTGCTGATGTATTGATTTTGATGAATTATGAGTTTCTTAACCTATTTACATTCACTTGTTGCAGTTTTCAACAGTTTTTTTTTTATTATGATAATGAAAATGAAAATTATATATTTTTTATAATTATCATTTTTAAGTAAAAAATATCATATTTTGGTCAGAAAATGTTTTGTTATATTTTAGCTCACAATAAACATGTAAAATTGTCATGTGAAAGTGTATGCTGTTTGAGCAAATACGCCTGGCTCGAAAAACAGCTTTCGCTTTGTCCTAGAAGCCTGAGACTTGGGGAAACGCAATATCACAGGCTAAAAAACTCATTCTTGACAGCACGTAGAAGGCTTTGCGAAATATGTGCTGATGTATCGATTTTGATGAATTATGAGTTTCTTAACCTATTTACATTCACTTGTTGCTGTTTTCAACAGTTTTTTTTAGTATGATATAAAATAATGTTTTTTTTTAATAACTATAAATTTTAAGAAAAAAAAAGCATATTTTGGTCAGAAAATGTTTTGTTATATGTTAGCTCACTTTAAACAAGTAAAATTGTCATGGAAAACTGCATGCTGTTTGTGCAAATACGCTTGGTTCGAAAAACCGCTTTCTCTTCGTCCTAGAAGCCTGAGACTTTGGGAAACGCAATATCACAGGCTAAGAAACTCATTCTTGACAGCACGTAGAAGGCTTTGCGAAATATGTGCTGATGTATCGATTTTGATAAATTATGAAGTTCTAACCCATTTACATTCACTTGTTGCAGTTTTCAACAGTTTTTATTTATTATGATATTAAATGTTAAAATTATATGTTGATTTTTTATAACTATAAATTTAAAGAAAAAAAAGCATATTTTGGTCAGAAAATGTTTTGTTGTATGTTAGCTCACTTGAAACAAGTAAAATTGTCATGTGAAACTGCATGCTGTTTGAGCAAATACGCTTGGTTCGAAAAACCGCTTTCTCTTCGTCCTAGAAGCCTGAGACTTGGGGAAACGCAATATCACAAGCTAAGAAACTCATTCTTGACAGCACGTAGAAGGCTTTGCGAAATATGTGCTGATGTATCGATTTTGATAAATTATGAAGTTCTAACCCATTTACATTCACTTGTTGCAGTTTTCAACAGTTTTTATTTATTATGATAATATATGTTAAAATTATATGTTGATTTTTTATAACTATAAATTTAAAGAAAAAAAAGCATATTTTGGTCAGAAAATGTTTTGTTGTATGTTAGCTCACTTGAAACAAGTAAAATTATCATGGGAAAGTGCATGCTATTTGTGCATATACGCTTGGTTTGAAAAACCGCTTTCTCTTCGTCCTAGAAGCCTGAGACTTGGGGAAACGCAATATCACAGGCTAAGAAACTCATTCTTGACAGCACGTAGAAGGCTTTGCGAAATATGTGCTGATGTATCGATTTAATGAATCATGAGTTTCTTAACCTATTAACATTCACTTGTTGCAGTTTTCAACAGTTTTTTTTTATTATGATAATGAATATTAAAATTATATATTTTTTATAATTATAATTTTTAAGTAAAAAATATCATATTTTGGTCAGAAAATGTTTTGTTATATGTTAGCTCACTATAAACATGTAAAATTATCATGGGAAAGTGCATGCTATTTGTGCATATACGCTTGGTTTAAAAAACCGCTTTCTCTTCGTCCTAGAAGCCTGAGACTTGGGGAAACGCAATATCACAGGCTAAGAAACTCATTCTTGACAGCACGTAGAAGGCTTTGCGAAATATGTGCTGATGTATCGATTTGATGAATCATGAGTTTCTTAACCTATTAACATTCACTTGTTGCAGTTTTCAACAGTTTTTTTTTTATTATGATAATGAATATTAAAATTATATATTTTTTATAATTATCATTTTTAAGTAAAAAATATCATATTTTGGTCAGAAAATGTTTTGTTATATGTTAGCTCACTATAAACATGTAAAATTGTCATGTGAAAGTGTATGCTGTTTGAGCAAATACGCTTGGCTCGAAAAACAGCTTTCGCTTCGTCCTAGAAGCCTGAGACTTGGGGAAACGCAATATCACAGGCTAAAAAACTCATTTTTTACAGCACGTAGAAGGCTTTGCGAAATATGTGCTGATGTATCGATTTTGATGAATTATGAGTTTCTTAACCTATTTACATTCACTTGTTGCAGTTTTCAACAGTTTTTATTTATTATGATAATAAATGTTAAAATTATATGTTGATTTTTTATAACTATAAATTTAAAGAAAAAAAAGCATATTTTGGTCAGAAAATGTTTTGTTGTATGTTAGCTTACTTTAAACAAGTAAAATTGTCATGTGAAACTGCATGCTGTTTGAGCAAATACGCTTGGTTCGAAAAACCGCTTTCTCTTCGTCCTAGAAGCCTGAGACTTGGGGAAACGCAATATCACAAGCTAAGAAACTCATTTTTTACAGCACGTAGAAGGCTTTGCGAAATATGTGCTGATGTATCGATTTTGATGAATTATGAGTTTCTTAACCTATTTACATTCAATTGTTGCAGTTTTCAACAGTTTTTATTTATTATGATAATAAAAGTTAAAATTATATGTTGATTTTTTATAACTATAAATTTAAAGAAAAAAAAAGCATATTTTGGTCAGAAAATGTTTTGTTGTATGTTAGCTCACTTGAAACAAGTAAAATTGTCATGTGAAAGTGTATGCTGTTTGATCAAATACGCTTGGTTCGAAAAACCGCTTTCTCTTCGTCCTAGAAGCCTGAGACTTGGGGAAACGCAATATCACAAGCTAAGAAACTCATTCTTGACAGCACGTAGAAGGCTTTGCGAAATATGTGCTGATGTATCGATTTTGATGAATTATGAGTTTCTTAACCTATTTACATTCACTTGTTGCAGTTTTCAAAAGTTTTTTTTAGTATGATATAAAATAATGTTTTTTTTAAATAACTATAAATTTAAAGAAAAAAAAAGCATATTTTGGTCAGAAAATGTTTTGTTATATGTTAGCTCACTTTAAACAAGTAAAATTGTCATGGAAAACTGCATGCTGTTTGTGCAAATACGCTTGGTTCGAAAAACCGCTTTCTCTTCGTCCTAGAAGCCTGAGACTTTGGGAAACGCAATATCACAGGTTAAAAAACTCATTCTTGACAGCACGTAGAAGGCTTTGCGAAATATGTGCTGATGTATCGATTTGATGAATCATGAGTTTCTTAACCTATTTACATTCACTTGTTGCAGTTTTCAACAGTTTTTTTTTTTTTATTATGATAATGAAAATTAAAATTATATATTTTTTATAATTATCATTTTTAAGTAAAAAATATCATATTTTGGTCAGAAAATGTTTTGTTATATGTTAGCTCACTTTAAACAAGTAAAATTGTCATGTGAAACTGCATGCTGTTTGTGCAAATACGCTTGGTTCGAAAAACCGCTTTCTCTTCATCCTAGAAGCCTGAGACTTGGGGAAACGCAATATCACAAGCTAAGAAACTCATTCTTGACAGCACGTAGAAGGCTTTGCGAAATATGTGCTGATGTATCGATTTTGATAAATTATGAAGTTCTAACCCATTTACATTCACTTGTTGCAGTTTTCAACAGTTTTTATTTATTATGATAATAAATGTTAAAATTATATGTTGATTTTTTATAACTATAAATTTAAAGAAAAAAAAGCATATTTTGGTCAGAAAATGTTTTGTTGTATGTTAGCTCACTTGAAACAAGTAAAATTATCATGGGAAAGTGCATGCTATTTGTGCATATACGCTTGGTTTGGAAAACCGCTTTCTCTTCGTCCTAGAAGCCTGAGACTTGGGGAAACGCAATATCACAGGCTAAGAAACTCATTCTTGACAGCACGTAGAAGGCTTTGCGAAATATGTGCTGATGTATCGATTTGATGAATCATGAGTTTCTTAACCTATTAACATTCACTTGTTGCAGTTTTCAACAGTTTTTTTTTTATTATGATATAAAATAATGTTTTTTTTTAATAACTATAAATTTTAAGAAAAAAAAAGCATATTTTGGTCAGAAAATGTTTTGTTATATGTTAGCTCACTTTAAACAAGTAAAATTGTCATGGAAAACTGCATGCTGTTTGTGCAAATACGCTTGGTTCGAAAAACCGCTTTCTCTTCATCCTAGAAGCCTGAGACTTGGGGAAACGCAATATCACAAGCTAAGAAACTCATTGTTGACAGCACATAGAAGGCTTTGCGAAATATGTGCTGATGTATCGATTTTGATAAATTATGAAGTTCTAACCCATTTACATTCACTTGTTGCAGTTTTCAACAGTTTTTTTTTATTATGATAATGAAAATGAAAATTATATATTTTTTATAATTATCATTTTTAAGTAAAAAAAAATATCATATTTTGGTCAGAAAATGTTTTGTTATATGTTAGCTCACTTTAAACAAGTAAAATTGTCATGTGAAACTGCATGCTGTTTGTGCAAATACGCTTGGTTCGAAAAACCGCTTTCTCTTCATCCTAGAAGCCTGAGACTTGGGGAAACGCAATATCACAAGCTAAGAAACTCATTCTTGACAGCACGTAGAAGGCTTTGCGAAATATGTGCTGATGTATCGATTTTGATAAATTATGAAGTTCTAACCCATTTACATTCACTTGTTGCAGTTTTCAACAGTTTTTATAAAATTATGATAATAAATTTAAAAATGTATTTTTTAAAAATAACTATAAATTTTTCTGTAAAAAAATATCATATTTTGTTTAGAAAATGTTTTGTTATATGTTAGCTCACTATAAACATGTAAAATTATCATGGGAAAGTGCATGCTTTTTGTGCATATACGCTTGGTTTGAAAAACCGCTTTCTCTTCGTCCTAGAAGCCTGAGACTTGGGGAAACGCAATATCACAGGCTAAGAAACTCATTCATGACAGCACGTTGAAGGCTTTGCGACATATGTGCTGATGTATCGATTTGATGAATCATGAGTTTCTTAACCTATTAACATTCACTTGTTGCAGTTTTCAACAGTTTTTTTTTATTATGATAATGAATATTAAAATTATATATTTTTTATAATTATCATTTTTAAGTAAAAAATATCATATTTTGGTCAGAAAATGTTTTGTTATATGTTAGCTCACTATAAACATGTAAAATTGTCATGTGAAAGTGTATGCTGTTTGTGCAAATACGCTTGCTCGAAAAACAGCTTTCGCTTCGTCCTAGAAGCCTGAGACTTGGGGAAACGCAATATCACAGGCTAAAAAACTCATTCTTGACAGCACGTAGAAGGCTTTGCGAAATATGTGCTGATGTATCGATTTTGATGAATTATGAGTTTCTTAACCTATTTACATTCACTTGTTGCAGTTTTCAACAGTTTTTTTTAGTATGATATAAAATAATGTTTTTTTTTAATAACTATAAATTTTAAGAAAAAAAAAGCATATTTTGGTCAGAAAATGTTTTGTTATATGTTAGCTCACTTTAAACAAGTAAAATTGTCATGGAAAACTGCATGCTGTTTGTGCAAATACGCTTGGTTCGAAAAACCGCTTTCTCTTCGTCCTAGAAGCCTGAGACTTTGGGAAACGCAATATCACAGGCTAAGAAACTCATTCTTGACAGCACGTAGAAGGCTTTGCGAAATATGTGCTGATGTATCGATTTTGATGAATTATAAGTTTCTTAACCTATTTACATTCACTTGTTGCAGTTTTCAACAGTTTTTTTTTTTATTATGATAATGAAAATTAAAATTATATATTTTTTATAATTATCATTTTTAAGTAAAAAATATCATATTTTGGTCAGAAAATGTTTTGTTATAAGTTAGCTCACTTTAAACAAGTACAATTGTCATGTGAAACTGCATGCTGTTTGTGCAAATACGCTTGGTTCGAAAAACCGCTTTCTCTTCATCCTAGAAGCCTGAGACTTGGGGAAACGCAATATCACAAGCTAAGAAACTCATTCTTGACAGCACGTAGAAGGCTTTGCGAAATATGTGCTGATGTATCGATTTTGATAAATTATGAAGTTCTAACCCATTTACATTCACTTGTTGCAGTTTTCAACAGTTTTTATAAAATTATGATAATAAATATAAAAATGTATTTTTTAAAAATAACTATAAATTTTTCTGTAAAAAAATATCATATTTTGTTTAGAAAATGTTTTGTTATATGTTAGCTCACTATAAACATGTAAAATTATCATGGGAAAGTGCATGCTATTTGTGCATATACGCTTGGTTTGAAAAACCGCTTTCTCTTCGTCCTAGAAGCCTGAGACTTGGGGAAACGCAATATCACAGGCTAAGAAACTCATTCTTGACAGCACGTAGAAGGCTTTGCGAAATATGTGCTGATGTATCGATTTGATGAATCATGAGTTTCTTAACCTATTAACATTCACTTGTTGCAGTTTTCAACAATTTTTTTTTATTATGATAATGAATATTAAAATTATATATTTTTTATAATTATCATTTTTAAGTAAAAAATATCATATTTTGGTCAGAAAATGTTTTGTTATATGTTAGCTCACTATAAACATGTAAAATTGTCATGTGAAAGTGTATGCTGTTTGTGCAAATACGCTTGGCTCGAAAAACAGCTTTCGCTTCGTCCTAGAAGCCTGAGACTTGTGGAAACGCAATATCACATGCTAAAAAACTCATTTTTGACAGCACGTAGAAGGCTTTGCGAAATATGTGCTGATGTATCGATTTTGATGAATTATGAGTTTCTTAACTTATTTACATTCACTTGTTGCAGTTTTCAACAGTTTTTATTTATTATGATAATAAATGTTAAAATTATATGTTGATTTTTTATAACTATAAATTAAAAGAAAAAAAAGCATATTTTGGTCAGAAAATGTTTTGTTGTATGTTAGCTCACTTGAAACAAGTAAAATTGTCCTGTGAAACTGCATGCTGTTTGTGCAAATACGCTTGGTTCGAAAAACCGCTTTCTCTTCGTCCTAGAAGCCTGAGACTTGGGGAAACGCAATATCACAAGCTAAGAAACTCATTCTTGACAGCACGTAGAAGGCTTTGCGAAATATGTGCTGATGTATCGATTTTGATAAATTATGAAGTTCTAACCCATTTACATTCACTTGTTACAGTTTTCAACAGTTTTTATAAAATTATGATAATAAATATAAAAATGTATTTTTTAAAAATAATTATACATTTTTCTGTTAAAAAATATCATATTTTGGTCAGAAAATGTTTTGTTATATGTTAGCTTACTATAAACATGTAAAATTCTCATGGGAAAGTGCATGCTATTTGTGCATATACGCTTGGTTTGAAAAACCGCTTTCTCTTCGTCCTAGAAGCCTGAGACTTGGGGAAACGCAATATCACAGGCTAAAAAACTCATTTTTGACAGCACGTAGAAGGCTTTGCGGAATATGTGCTGATGTATTGATTTTGATGAATTATGAGTTTCTTAACCTATTTACATTCACTTGTTGCAGTTTTCAACAGTTTTTTTTTTTATTATGATAATGAAAATGAAAATTATATATTTTTTATAATTATCATTTTTAAGTAAAAAATATCATATTTTGGTCAGAAAATGTTTTGTTATATGTTAGCTCACAATAAACATGTAAAATTGTCATGTGAAAGTGTATGCTGTTTGAGCAAATACGCCTGGCTCGATAAACAGCTTTCGCTTTGTCCTAGAAGCCTGAGACTTGGGGAAACGCAATATCACAGGCTAAAAAACTCATTCTTGACAGCACGTAGAAGGCTTTGCGAAATATGTGCTGATGTATCGATTTTGATGAATTATGAGTTTCTTAACCTATTTACATTCACTTGTTGCAGTTTTTTTTAGTATGATATAAAATAATGTTTTTTTTTAATAACTATGGAAAACTGCATGCTGTTTGTGCAAATACGCTTGGTTCGAAAAACCGCTTTCTCTTCGTCCTAGAAGCCTGAGACTTGGGGAAACGCAATATCACAAGCTAAGAAACTCATTCTTGACAGCACGTAGAAGGCTTTGCGAAATATGTGCTGATGTATCGATTTTGATAAATTATGAAGTTCTAACCCATTTACATTCACTTGTTGCAGTTTTCAACAGTTTTTATTTATTATGATAATAAATGTTAAAATTATATGTTGATTTTTTATAACTATAAATTTAAAGAAAAAAAAGCATATTTTGGTCAGAAAATGTTTTGTTGTATGTTAGCTCACTTGAAACAAGTAAAATTGTCATGGGAAAGTGCATGCTATTTGTGCATATACGCTTGGTTTGAAAAACCGCTTTCTCTTCGTCCTAGAAGCCTGAGACTTGGGGAAACGCAATATCACAGGCTAAGAAACTCATTCTTGACAGCACGTAGAAGGCTTTGCGAAATATGTGCTGATGTATCGATTTTGATGAATTATGAGTTTCTTAACCTATTTACATTCACTTGTTGCAGTTTTCAACAGTTTTTATTTATTACGATAATAAATAACAGGCTAAAAAACTCATTTTTGACATCACGTAGAAGGCTTTGCGAAATATGTGCTGATGTATTGATTTTGATGAATTATGAGTTTCTTAACCTATTTACATTCACTTGTTGCAGTTTTCAACAGTTTTTTATTTATTATGATAATGAAAATGAAAATTATATATTTTTTATAATTATCATTTTTAAGTAAAAAATATCATATTTTGGTCAGAAAATGTTTTGTTATATGTTAGCTCACAATAAACATGTAAAATTGTCATGTGAAAGTGTATGCTGTTTGAGCAAATACGCCTGGGTCGAAAAACAGCTTTCGCTTTGTCCTAGAAGCCTGAGACTTGGGGAAACGCAATATCACAGGCTAAAAAACTCATTCTTGACAGCACGTAGAAGGCTTTGCGAAATATGTGCTGATGTATCGATTTTGATGAATTATGAGTTTCTTAACCTATTTACATTCACTTGTTGCAGTTTTCAACAGTTTTTTTTAGTATGATATAAAATAATGTTTTTTTTTAATAACTATAAATTTTAAGAAAAAAAAAGCATATTTTGGTCAGAAAATGTTTTGTTATATGTTAGCTCACTTTAAACAAGTAAAATTGTCATGGAAAACTGCATGCTGTTTGTGCAAATACGCTTGGTTCGAAAAACCGCTTTCTCTTCGTCCTAGAAGCCTGAGACTTTGGGAAACGCAATATCACAGGCTAAGAAACTCATTCTTGACAGCACGTAGAAGGCTTTGCGAAATATGTGCTGATGTATCGATTTTGATAAATTATGAAGTTCTAACCCAATTACATTCACTTGTTGCAGTTTTCAACAGTTTTTATTTATTATGATATTAAATGTTAAAATTATATGTTGATTTGTTATAACTATAAATTTAAAGAAAAAAAAGCATATTTTGGTCAGAAAATGTTTTGTTGTATGTTAGCTCACTTGAAACAAGTAAAATTGTCATGTGAAACTGCATGCTGTTTGAGCAAATACGCTTGGTTCGAAAAACCGCTTTCTCTTCGTCCTAGAAGCCTGAGACTTGGGGAAACGCAATATCACAAGCTAAGAAACTCATTCTTGACAGCACGTAGAAGGCTTTGCGAAATATGTGCTGATGTATCGATTTTGATGAATTATGAGTTTCTTAACCTATTTACATTCACTTGTTGCAGTTTTCAACAGTTTTTTTTAGTATGATATAAAATAATGTTTTTTTTTAATAACTATAAATTTTAAGAAAAAAAAAGCATATTTTGGTCAGAAAATGTTTTGTTATATGTTAGCTCACTTTAAACAAGTAAAATTGTCATGGAAAACTGCATGCTGTTTGTGCAAATACGCTTGGTTCGAAAAACCGCTTTCTCTTCGTCCTAGAAGCCTGAGACATTGGGAAACGCAATATCACAGGCTAAGAAACTCATTCTTGACAGCACGTAGAAGGCTTTGCGAAATATGTGCTGATGTATCGATTTTGATGAATTATAAGTTTCTTAACCTATTTACATTCACTTGTTGCAGTTTTCAACAGTTTTTTTTTTAATTATGATAATGAAAATTAAAATTATATATTTTTTATAATTATCATTTTTAAGTAAAAAATATCATATTTTGGTCAGAAAATGTTTTGTTATAAGTTAGCTCACTTTAAACAAGTACAATTGTCATGTGAAACTGCATGCTGTTTGTGCAAATACGCTTGGTTCGAAAAACCGCTTTCTCTTCATCCTAGAAGCCTGAGACTTGGGGAAACGCAATATCACAAGCTAAGAAACTCATTCTTGACAGCACGTAGAAGGCTTTGCGAAATATGTGCTGATGTATCGATTTTGATAAATTATGAAGTTCTTACCCATTTACATTCACTTGTTGCAGTTTTCAACAGTTTTTATAAAATTATGATAATAAATATAAAAATGTATTTTTTAAAAATAACTATAAATTTTTCTGTAAAAAAATATCATATTTTGTTTAGAAAATGTTTTGTTATATGTTAGCTCACTATAAACATGTAAAATTATCATGGGAAAGTGCATGCTATTTGTGCATATACGCTTGGTTTGAAAAACCGCTTTCTCTTCGTCCTAGAAACCTGAGACTTGGGGAAACGCAATATCACAGGCTAAGAAACTCATTCTTGACAGCACGTAGAAGGCTTTGCGAAATATGTGCTGATGTATCGATTTGATGAATCATGAGTTTCTTAACCTATTAACATTCACTTGTTGCAGTTTTCAACAATTTTTTTTTATTATGATAATGAATATTAAAATTATATATTTTTTATAATTATCATTTTTAAGTAAAAAATATCATATTTTGGTCAGAAAATGTTTTGTTATATGTTAGCTCACTATAAACATGTAAAATTGTCATGTGAAAGTGTATGCTGTTTGTGCAAATACGCTTGGCTCGAAAAACAGCTTTCGCTTCGTCCTAGAAGCCAAAGACTTGGGGAAACGCAATATCACAGGCTAAAAAACTCATTTTTTACAGCACGTAGAAGGCTTTGCGAAATATGTGCTGATGTATCGATTTTGATGAATTATGAGTTTCTTAACCTATTTACATTCAATTGTTGCAGTTTTCAACAGTTTTTATTTATTATGATAATAAATGTTAAAATTATATGTTGATTTTTTATAACTATAAATTTAAAGAAAAAAAAGCATATTTTGGTCAGAAAATGTTTTGTTGTATGTTAGCTCACTTGAAACAAGTAAAATTGTCATGTGAAACTGCATGCTGTTTGAGCAAATACGCTTGGTTCGAAAAACCGCTTTCTCTTCGTCCTAGAAGCCTGAGACTTGGGGAAACGCAATATCACAAGCTAAGAAACTCATTCTTGACAGCACGTAGAAGGCTTTGCGAAATATGTGCTGATGTATCGATTTTGATGAATTATGAGTTTCTTAACCTATTTACATTCACTTGTTGCAGTTTTCAACAGTTTTTTTTTTTATTATGATAATGAAAATGAAAATTATATATTTTTTTTAATTATCATTTTTAAGTAAAAAAAAATATCATATTTTGGTCAGAAAATGTTTTGTTATATGTTAGCTCACTTTAAACAAGTAAAATTGTCATGTGAAACTGCATGCTGTTTGTGCAAATACGCTTGGTTCGAAAAACCGCTTTCTCTTCATCCTAGAAGCCTGAGACTTGTGGAAACGCAATATCACATGCT
This sequence comes from Silurus aristotelis, assembly GCF_946808225.1. Classification (NCBI taxonomy): domain Eukaryota; kingdom Metazoa; phylum Chordata; class Actinopteri; order Siluriformes; family Siluridae; genus Silurus; species Silurus aristotelis. Next base: position 8,993,502 of record NC_139601.1, on the reverse strand, counting down.
AAAAAACTCATTTTTGACAGCACGTAGAAGGCTTTGCGAAATATGTGCTGATGTATCGATTTTGATGAATTATGAGTTTCTTAACCTATTTACATTCACTTGTTGCAGTTTTCAACAGTTTTTATTTATTACGATAATAAATAACAGGCTAAAAAACTCATTTTTGACAGCACGTAGAAGGCTTTGCGAAATATGTGCTGATGTATTGATTTTGATGAATTATGAGTTTCTTAACCTATTTACATTCACTTGTTGCAGTTTTCAACAGTTTTTTTTTATTATGATAATGAAAATGAAAATTATATATTTTTTATAATTATCATTTTTAAGTAAAAAATATCATATTTTGGTCAGAAAATGTTTTGTTATATTTTAGCTCACAATAAACATGTAAAATTGTCATGTGAAAGTGTATGCTGTTTGAGCAAATACGCCTGGCTCGAAAAACAGCTTTCGCTTTGTCCTAGAAGCCTGAGACTTGGGGAAACGCAATATCACAGGCTAAAAAACTCATTCTTGACAGCACGTAGAAGGCTTTGCGAAATATGTGCTGATGTATCGATTTTGATGAATTATGAGTTTCTTAACCTATTTACATTCACTTGTTGCTGTTTTCAACAGTTTTTTTTAGTATGATATAAAATAATGTTTTTTTTTAATAACTATAAATTTTAAGAAAAAAAAAGCATATTTTGGTCAGAAAATGTTTTGTTATATGTTAGCTCACTTTAAACAAGTAAAATTGTCATGGAAAACTGCATGCTGTTTGTGCAAATACGCTTGGTTCGAAAAACCGCTTTCTCTTCGTCCTAGAAGCCTGAGACTTTGGGAAACGCAATATCACAGGCTAAGAAACTCATTCTTGACAGCACGTAGAAGGCTTTGCGAAATATGTGCTGATGTATCGATTTTGATAAATTATAAAGTTCTAACCCATTTACATTCACTTGTTGCAGTTTTCAACAGTTTTTATTTATTATGATATTAAATGTTAAAATTATATGTTGATTTTTTATAACTATAAATTTAAAGAAAAAAAAGCATATTTTGGTCAGAAAATGTTTTGTTGTATGTTAGCTCACTTGAAACAAGTAAAATTGTCATGTGAAACTGCATGCTGTTTGAGCAAATACGCTTGGTTCGAAAAACCGCTTTCTCTTCGTCCTAGAAGCCTGAGACTTGGGGAAACGCAATATCACAAGCTAAGAAACTCATTCTTGACAGCACGTAGAAGGCTTTGCGAAATATGTGCTGATGTATCGATTTTGATAAATTATGAAGTTCTAACCCATTTACATTCACTTGTTGCAGTTTTCAACAGTTTTTATTTATTATGATAATAAATGTTAAAATTATATGTTGATTTTTTATAACTATAAATTTAAAGAAAAAAAAGCATATTTTGGTCAGAAAATGTTTTGTTGTATGTTAGCTCACTTGAAACAAGTAAAATTATCATGGGAAAGTGCATGCTATTTGTGCATATACGCTTGGTTTGAAAAACCGCTTTCTCTTCGTCCTAGAAGCCTGAGACTTGGGGTAAACGCAATATCACAGGCTAAGAAACTCATTCTTGACAGCACGTAGAAGGCTTTGCGAAATATGTGCTGATGTATCGATTTGATGAATCATGAGTTTCTTAACCTATTAACATTCACTTGTTGCAGTTTTCAACAGTTTTTTTTTATTATGATAATGAATATTAAAATTATATATTTTTTATAATTATAATTTTTAAGTAAAAAATATCATATTTTGGTCAGAAAATGTTTTGTTATATGTTAGCTCACTATAAACATGTAAAATTATCATGGGAAAGTGCATGCTATTTGTGCATATACGCTTGGTTTGAAAAACCGCTTTCTCTTCGTCCTAGAAGCCTGAGACTTGGGGAAACGGAATATCACAGGCTAAGAAACTCATTCTTGACAGCACGTAGAAGGCTTTGCGAAATATGTGCTGATGTATCGATTTGATGAATCATGAGTTTCTTAACCTATTAACATTCACTTGTTGCAGTTTTCAACAGTTTTTTTTTTATTATGATAATGAATATTAAAATTATATATTTTTTATAATTATCATTTTTAAGTAAAAAATATCATATTTTGGTCAGAAAATGTTTTGTTATATGTTAGCTCACTATAAACATGTAAAATTGTCATGTGAAAGTGTATGCTGTTTGAGCAAATACGCTTGGCTCGAAAAACAGCTTTCGCTTCGTCCTAGAAGCCTGAGACTTGGGGAAACGCAATATCACAGGCTAAAAAACTCATTTTTTACAGCACGTAGAAGGCTTTGCGAAATATGTGCTGATGTATCGATTTTGATGAATTATGAGTTTCTTAACCTATTTACATTCACTTGTTGCAGTTTTCAACAGTTTTTATTTATTATGATAATAAATGTTAAAATTATATGTTGATTTTTTATAACTATAAATTTAAAGAAAAAAAAGCATATTTTGGTCAGAAAATGTTTTGTTGTATGTTAGCTTACTTTAAACAAGTAAAATTGTCATGTGAAACTGCATGCTGTTTGAGCAAATACGCTTGGTTCGAAAAACCGCTTTCTCTTCGTCCTAGAAGCCTGAGACTTGGGGAAACGCAATATCACAAGCTAAGAAACTCATTTTTTACAGCACGTAGAAGGCTTTGCGAAATATGTGCTGATGTATCGATTTTGATGAATTATGAGTTTCTTAACCTATTTACATTCAATTGTTGCAGTTTTCAACAGTTTTTATTTATTATGATAATAAAAGTTAAAATTATATGTTGATTTTTTATAACTATAAATTTAAAGAAAAAAAAAGCATATTTTGGTCAGAAAATGTTTTGTTGTATGTTAGCTCACTTGAAACAAGTAAAATTGTCATGTGAAAGTGTATGCTGTTTGATCAAATACGCTTGGTTCGAAAAACCGCTTTCTCTTCGTCTTAGAAGCCTGAGACTTGGGGAAACGCAATATCACAAGCTAAGAAACTCATTCTTGACAGCACGTAGAAGGCTTTGCGAAATATGTGCTGATGTATCGATTTTGATGAATTATGAGTTTCTTAACCTATTTACATTCACTTGTTGCAGTTTTCAAAAGTTTTTTTTAGTATGATATAAAATAATGTTTTTTTTTAATAACTATAAATTTAAAGAAAAAAAAAGCATATTTTGGTCAGAAAATGTTTTGTTATATGTTAGCTCACTTTAAACAAGTAAAATTGTCATGGAAAACTGCATGCTGTTTGTGCAAATACGCTTGGTTCGAAAAACCGCTTTCTCTTCGTCCTAGAAGCCTGAGACTTTGGGAAACGCAATATCACAGGTTAAAAAACTCATTCTTGACAGCACGTAGAAGGCTTTGCGAAATATGTGCTGATGTATCGATTTGATGAATCATGAGTTTCTTAACCTATTTACATTCACTTGTTGCAGTTTTCAACAGTTTTTTTTTTTTTATTATGATAATGAAAATTAAAATTATATATTTTTTATAATTATCATTTTTAAGTAAAAAATATCATATTTTGGTCAGAAAATGTTTTGTTATATGTTAGCTCACTTTAAACAAGTAAAATTGTCATGTGAAACTGCATGCTGTTTGTGCAAATACGCTTGGTTCGAAAAACCGCTTTCTCTTCATCCTAGAAGCCTGAGACTTGGGGAAACGCAATATCACAAGCTAAGAAACTCATTCTTGACAGCACGTAGAAGGCTTTGCGAAATATGTGCTGATGTATCGATTTTGATAAATTATGAAGTTCTAACCCATTTACATTCACTTGTTGCAGTTTTCAACAGTTTTTATTTATTATGATAATAAATGTTAAAATTATATGTTGATTTTTTATAACTATAAATTTAAAGAAAAAAAAGCATATTTTGGTCAGAAAATGTTTTGTTGTATGTTAGCTCACTTGAAACAAGTAAAATTATCATGGGAAAGTGCATGCTATTTGTGCATATACGCTTGGTTTGGAAAACCGCTTTCTCTTCGTCCTAGAAGCCTGAGACTTGGGGAAACGCAATATCACAGGCTAAGAAACTCATTCTTGACAGCACGTAGAAGGCTTTGCGAAATATGTGCTGATGTATCGATTTGATGAATCATGAGTTTCTTAACCTATTAACATTCACTTGTTGCAGTTTTCAACAGTTTTTTTTTTTTTATTATGATAATGAAAATTAAAATTATATATTTTTTATAATTATCATTTTTAAGTAAAAAATATCATATTTTGGTCAGAAAATGTTTTGTTATATGTTAGCTCACTTTAAACAAGTAAAATTGTCATGTGAAACTGCATGCTGTTTGTGCAAATACGCTTGGTTCGAAAAACCGCTTTCTCTTCATCCTAGAAGCCTGAGACTTGGGGAAACGCAATATCACAAGCTAAGAAACTCATTCTTGACAGCACGTAGAAGGCTTTGCGAAATATGTGCTGATGTATCGATTTTGATAAATTATGAAGTTCTAACCCATTTACATTCACTTGTTGCAGTTTTCAACAGTTTTTATTTATTATGATAATAAATGTTAAAATTATATGTTGATTTTTTATAACTATAAATTTAAAGAAAAAAAAGCATATTTTGGTCAGAAAATGTTTTGTTGTATGTTAGCTCACTTGAAACAAGTAAAATTATCATGGGAAAGTGCATGCTATTTGTGCATATACGCTTGGTTTGGAAAACCGCTTTCTCTTCGTCCTAGAAGCCTGAGACTTGGGGAAACGCAATATCACAGGCTAAGAAACTCATTCTTGACAGCACGTAGAAGGCTTTGCGAAATATGTGCTGATGTATCGATTTGATGAATCATGAGTTTCTTAACCTATTAACATTCACTTGTTGCAGTTTTCAACAGTTTTTTTTTTATTATGATATAAAATAATGTTTTTTTTTAATAACTATAAATTTTAAGAAAAAAAAAGCATATTTTGGTCAGAAAATGTTTTGTTATATGTTAGCTCACTTTAAACAAGTAAAATTGTCATGGAAAACTGCATGCTGTTTGTGCAAATACGCTTGGTTCGAAAAACCGCTTTCTCTTCGTCCTAGAAGCCTGAGACTTTGGGAAACGCAATATCACAGGTTAAAAAACTCATTCTTGACAGCACGTAGAAGGCTTTGCGAAATATGTGCTGATGTATCGATTTGATGAATCATGAGTTTCTTAACCTATTTACATTCACTTGTTGCAGTTTTCAACAGTTTTTTTTTTTTTATTATGATAAAGAAAATTAAAATTATATATTTTTTATAATTATCATTTTTAAGTAAAAAATATCATATTTTGGTCAGAAAATGTTTTGTTATATGTTAGCTCACTTTAAACAAGTAAAATTGTCATGTGAAACTGCATGCTGTTTGTGCAAATACGCTTGGTTCGAAAAACCGCTTTCTCTTCATCCTAGAAGCCTGAGACTTGGGGAAACGCAATATCACAAGCTAAGAAACTCATTCTTGACAGCACATAGAAGGCTTTGCGAAATATGTGCTGATGTATCGATTTTGATAAATTATGAAGTTCTAACCCATTTACATTCACTTGTTGCAGTTTTCAACAGTTTTTTTTTATTATGATAATGAAAATGAAAATTATATATTTTTTATAATTATCATTTTTAAGTAAAAAAAAATATCATATTTTGGTCAGAAAATGTTTTGTTATATGTTAGCTCACTTTAAACAAGTAAAATTGTCATGTGAAACTGCATGCTGTTTGTGCAAATACGCTTGGTTCGAAAAACCGCTTTCTCTTCGTCCTAGAAGCCTGAGACTTGTGGAAACGCAATATCACATGCTAAAAAACTCATTTTTGACAGCACGTAGAAGGCTTTGCGAAATATGTGCTGATGTATCGATTTTGATGAATTATGAGTTTCTTAACCTATTTACATTCACTTGTTGCAGTTTTCAACATTTTTTTTTTTATTATGATAATGAAAATGAAAATTATATATTTTTTTTAATTATCATTTTTAAGTAAAAAAAAATATCATATTTTGGTCAGAAAATGTTTTGTTATTTGTTAGCTCACTTTAAACAAGTAAAATTGTCATGTGAAACTGCATGCTGTTTGTGCAAATACGCTTGGTTCGAAAAACCGCTTTCTCTTCATCCTAGAAGCCTGAGACTTGGGGAAACGCAATATCACAAGCTAAGAAACTCATTCTTGACAGCACGTAGAAGGCTTTGCGAAATATGTGCTGATGTATCGATTTTGATAAATTATGAAGTTCTAACCCATTTACATTCACTTGTTGCAGTTTTCAACAGTTTTTATAAAATTATGATAATAAATATAAAAATGTATTTTTTAAAAATAACTATAAATTTTTCTGTAAAAAAATATATTTTGGTCAGAAAATGTTTTGTTATATGTTAGCTCACTATAAACATGTAAAATTCTCATGGGAAAGTGTATGCTGTTTGTGCATATACGCTTGGTTTGAACAACCGCTTTCTCTTCGTCCTAGAAGCCTGAGACTTGGGGAAACGCAATATCACAGGCTAAGAAACTCATTCTTGACAGCACGTAGAAGGCTTTGCGAAATATGTGCTGATGTATTGATTTTGATGAATTATGAGTTTCTTAACCTATTTACATTCACTTGTTGCAGTTTTCAACAGTTTTTTTTTATTATGATAATGAAAATGAAAATGATATATTTTTTATAATTATCATTTTTAAGTAAAAAATATCATATTTTGGTCAGAAAATGTTTTGTTATATGTTAGCTCACAATAAACATGTAAAATTGTCATGTGAAAGTGTATGCTGTTTGAGCAAATACGCTTGGCTCGAAAAACCGCTTTCTCTTAGTCCTAGAAGCCTGAGACTTTGGGAAACGCAATATCACAGGCTAAAAAACTCATTCTTGACAGCACGTAGAAGGCTTTGCGAAATATGTGCTGATGTATCGATTTTGATGAATTATGAGTTTCTTAACCTATTTACATTCACTTGTTGCAGTTTTCAACAGTTTTTTATTTATTATGATAATAAATGTTAAAATTATATGTTGATTTTTTATAACTATAAATTTAAAGAAAAAAAAGCATATTTTGGTCAGAAAATGTTTTGTTGTATGTTAGCTCACTTGAAACAAGTAAAATTGTCATGTGAAACTGCATGCTGTTTGAGCAAATACGCTTGGTTCGAAAAACCGCTTTCTCTTCGTCCTAGAAGCCTGAGACTTGGGGAAACGCAATATCACAAGCTAAGAAACTCATTCTTGACAGCACGTAGAAGGCTTTGCGAAATATGTGCTGATGTATCGATTTTGATGAATTATGAGTTTCTTAACCTATTTACATTCACTTGTTGCAGTTTTCAACAGTTTTTTTTAGTATGATATAAAATAGTTTTTTTTTAATAACTATACATTTTAAGAAAAAAAAAGCATATTTTGGTCAGAAAATGTTTTGTTATATGTTAGCTCACTTTAAACAAGTAAAATTGTCATGGAAAACTGCATGCTGTTTGTGCAAATACGCTTGGTTCGAAAAACCGCTTTCTCTTCATCCTAGAAGCCTGAGACTTTGGGAAACGCAATATCACAGGCTAAGAAACTCATTCTTGACGGCACGTAGAAGGCTTTGCGAAATATGTGCTGATGTATCGATTTTGATGAATTATAAGTTTCTTAACCTATTTACATTCACTTGTTGCAGTTTTCAACAGTTTTTTTTTATTATGATAATGAAAATGAAAATTATATATTTTTTATAATTATCATTTTTAAGTAAAAAAAAATATCATATTTTGGTCAGAAAATGTTTTGTTATATGTTAGCTCACTATAAACGTAAAATTATCATGGGAAAGTGCATGCTATTTGTGCATATACGCTTGGTTTGAAAAACCGGTTTCTCTTCGTCCTAGAAGCCTGAGACTTGGGGAAACGCAATATCACAGGCTAAGAAACTCATTCTTGACAGCACGTAGAAGGCTTTGCGAAATATGTGCTGGTGTATCGATTTTGATGAATTATAAGTTTTTTAACCTATTTACATTCACTTGTTGCAGTTTTCAACATTTTTTTTTATTATGATAATGAATATTAAAATTATATGTTTTTTATAATTATCATTTTTAAGTAAAAAATATAATATTTTGGTCAGAAAATGTTTTGTTATATGTTAGCTCACAATAAACATGTAAAATTGTCATGTGAAAGTGTATGCTGTTTGTGCATATACGCTTGGTTTGAAAAAACGCTTTCTCTTCGTCCTAGAAGCCTGAGACTTGAGGAAACGCAATATCACAGGCTAAAAAACTCATTCTTGACAGCACGTAGAAGGCTTTGCGAAATATGTGCTAATGTATCGATTTTGATGAATTATGAGTTTCTAAACCTATTTACGTTCACTTGTTGCAGTTTTCAACAGTTTTTTTTAGTATGATATAAAATAATATGTTTTTTTTTAATAACTATAAATTTTAAGAAAAAACAGCATATTTTGGTCAGAAAATGTTTTGTTATATGTTAGCTCACTTTAAACAAGTAAAATTGTCGTGGAAAACTGCATGCTGTTTGTGCAAATACGCTTGGTTCGAAAAACCGCTTTCTCTTCGTCCTAGAAGACTGAGACTTTGGGAAACGCAATATCACAGGCTAAGAAACTCATTCTTGACAGCACGTAGAAGGCTTTGCGAAATATGTGCTGATGTATTGATTTTGATGAATTAAAAGTTTCTTAACCTATTAACATTCACTTGTTGCAGTTTTCAACAGTTTTTTTTTTTTATTATGATAATGAAAATTAAAATTATATATTTTTTATAATTATCATTTTTAAGTAAAAAATATCATATTTTGGTCAAAAAATGTTTTGTTATATGTAAGCTCACAATAAACATGTAAAATTGTCATGTGAAAGTGTATGCTGTTTGAGCAAATACGCTTGGCTCGAAAAACCGCTTTATCTTAGTCCTAGAAGCCTGAGACTTTGGGAAACGCAATATCACAGGCTAAGAAACTCATTCTTGACAGCACGTAAAAGGCTTTGCGAAATATGTGCTGATGTATCGATTTTGATGAATTATGAGTTTCTTAACCTTTTCACATTCACTTGTTGCAGTTTTCAACAGTTTTTATTTATTATGATAATGAATGTTAAATTTATATGTTTATTTTTTATAACTATAAATTTAAAGAAAAAAAAAGCATATTTTGGTCAGAAAATGTTTTGTTATATGTTAGCTCACTATAAACATGTAAAATTATCATGGGAAAGTGCATGCTATTTGTGCATTTACGCTTGGTTTGAAAAACCGCTTTCTTTTCGTCCTAGAAGCCTGAGACTTGGGGAAACGCAATATCACAGGCTAAGAAACTCATTCTTGACAGCACGTAGAAGGCTTTGCGAAATATGTGCTGATGTATCGATTTGATGAATCATGAGTTTCTTAACCTATTAACATTCACTTGTTGCAGTTTTCAACATTTTTTTTTTTTATTATGATAATGAATATTAAAATTATATATTTTTTATAATTATCATTTTTAAGTAAAAAATATCATATTTTGGTCAGAAAATGTTTTGTTATATGTTAGCTCACTATAAACATGTAAAATTATCATGTGAAAGTGTATGCTGTTTGAGCAAATACGCTTGGCTCGAAAAACAGCTTTCGCTTCGTCCTAGAAGCCTGAGACTTGGGGAAACGCAATATCACAGGCTAAGAAACTCATTCTTGACAGCACGTAGAAGGCTTTGCGAAATATGTGCTGATGTATTGATTTTGATGAATTATGAGTTTCTTAACCTATTTACATTCACTTGTTGCAGTTTTCAACAGTTTTTTTTAGTATGATATAAAATAATGTTTTTTTTTAATAACTATAAATTTTAAGGAAAAAAAAGCATATTTTGGTCAGAAAATGTTTTGTTATATGTTAGCTCACTTTAAACAAGTAAAATTGTCATGGAAATCTGCATGCTGTTTGTGCAAATACGCTTGGTTCGAAAAACCGCTTTCTCTTCGTCCTAGAAGCCTGAGACTTTGGGAAACGCAATATCACAGGCTAAGAAACTCATTCTTGACAGCACGTAGAAGGCTTTGCGAAATATGTGCTGATGTATCGATTTTGATGAATTATGAGTTTCTTAACCTATTTACATTCACTTGTTTCAGTTTTCAACAGTTTTTTTTTTTATTATGATAATGAAAATGAAAATTATATATTTTTTATAATTATCATTTTTAAGTAAAAAAAAATATCATATTTTGGTCAGAAAATGTTTTGTTATATGTTAGCTCACTTTAAACAAGTAAAATTGTCATGTGAAACTGCATGCTGTTTGTGCAAATACGCTTGGTTCGAAAAACCGCTTTCTCTTCATCCTAGAAGCCTGAGACTTGGGGAAACGCAATATCACAAGCTAAGAAACTCATTCTTGACAGCACGTAGAAGACTTTGCGAAATATGTGCTGATGTGTTGCAGTTTTCAACAGTTTTTTTTTATTATGATAATGAATATTAAAATTATATATTTTTTATAATTATCATTTTTAAGTAAAAAATATCATATTTTGGTCAGAAAATGTTTTGTTATATGTTAGCTCACTATAAACATGTAAAATTCTCATGGGAAAGTGCATGCTATTTGTGCATATACGCTTGGTTTGAAAAACCGCTTTCTCTTCGTCCTAGAAGCCTGAGACTTGGGGAAACGCAATATCACAGGCTAAGAAACTCATTCTTGACAGCACGTAGAAGGCTTTGCGAAATATGTGCTGATGTATCGATTTGATGAATCATGAGTTTCTTAACCTATTAACATTCACTTGTTGCAGTTTTCAACAGTTTTTTTTTTTATTATGATAATGAATATTAAAATTATATATTTTTTATAATTATCATTTTTAAGTAAAAAATATCATATTTTGGTCAGAAAATGTTTTGTTATATGTTAGCTCACTATAAACATGTAAAATTGTCATGTGAAAGTGTATGCTGTTTGAGCAAATACGCTTGGCTCGAAAAACCGCTTTCTCTTCATCCTAGAAGCCTGAGACTTGGGGAAACGCAATATCACAAGCTAAGAAACTCATTCTTGACAGCACGTAGAAGGCTTTGCGAAATATGTGCTGATGTATCGATTTTGATAAATTATGAAGTTCTAACCCATTTACATTCACTTGTTGCAGTTTTTATAAAATTATGATAATAAATATAAAAATGTATTTTTTAAAAATAACTATAAATTTTTCTGTAAAAAAATATCATATTTTGTTTAGAAAATGTTTTGTTATATGTTAGCTCACTTTAAACAAGTAAAATTGTCATGGAAATCTGCATGCTGTTTGTGCAAATACGCTTGGTTCGAAAAACCGCTTTCTCTTCGTCCTAGAAGCCTGAGACTTTGGGAAACGCAATATCACAGGCTAAGAAACTCATTCTTGACAGCACGTAGAAGGCTTTGCGAAATATGTGCTGATGTATCGATTTTGATGAATTATAAGTTTCTTAACCTATTTACATTCACTTGTTGCAGTTTTCAACAGTGTTTTTTTTATTATGATAATGAAAATGAAAATTATATATTTTTTATAATTATCATTTTTAAGTAAAAAAAAATATCATATTTTGGTCAGAAAATGTTTTGTTATATGTTAGCTCACTTTAAACAAGTAAAATTGTCATGTGAAACTGCATGCTGTTTGTGCAAATACGCTTGGTTCGAAAAACCGCTTTCTCTTCGTCCTAGAAGCCTGAGACTTGGGGAAACGCAATATCACAAGCTAAGAAACTCATTCTTGACAGCACGTAGAAGGCTTTGCGAAATATGTGCTGATGTATCGATTTTGATAAATTATGAAGTTCTAACCCATTTACATTCACTTGTTGCAGTTTTCAACAGTTTTTATAAAATTATGATAATAAATATAAAAATGTATTTTTTAAAAATAACTATAAATTTTTCTGTAAAAAAATATCATATTTTGTTTAGAAAATGTTTTGTTATATGTTAGCTCACTATATAAACATGTAAAATTCTCATGGGAAAGTGCATGCTATTTGTGCATATACGCTTGGTTTGAAAAACCGCTTTCTCTTCGTCCTAGAAGCCTGAGACTTGGGGAAACGCAATATCACAGGCTAAGAAACTCATTCTTGACAGCACGTAGAAGGCTTTGCGAAATATGTGCTGATGTATCGATTTGATGAATCATGAGTTTCTTAACCTATTAACATTCACTTGTTGCAGTTTTCAACAGTTTTTTTTTATTATGATAATGAATATTAAAATTATATATTTTTTATAATTATCATTTTTAAGTAAAAAAAAATATCATATTTTGGTCAGAAAATGTTTTGTTATATGTTAGCTCACTTTAAACAAGTAAAATTGTCATGTGGAAACTGCATGCTGTTTGAGCAAATACGCTTGGTTCGAAAAACCGCTTTCTCTTAGTCCTAGAAGCCTGAGACTTATGGAAACGCAATATCACAGGCTAAGAAACTCATTCTTGACGGCACGTAGAAGGCTTTGCGAAATATGTGCTGATGTATCGATTTTGATGAATTATAAGTTTCTTAACCTATTTACATTCACTTGTTGCAGTTTTCAACAGTTTTTTTTTATTATGATAATGAAAATGAAAATTATATATTTTTTATAATTATAATTTTTAAGTAAAAAATATCATATTTTGGTCAGAAAATGTTTTGTTATATGTTAGCTCACAATAAACATGTAAAATTGTCATGTGAAAGTGTATGCTGTTTGAGCAAATACGCTTGGCTCGAAAAACCGCTTTCTCTTAGTCCTAGAAGCCTGAGACTTGGGGAAACGCAATATCACAGGCTAAAAAACTCATTCTTGACAGCACGTAGAAGGCTTTGCGAAATATGTGCTGATGTATCGATTTTGATGAATTATGAGTTTCTTAACCTATTTACATTCACTTGTTGCAGTTTTCAACAGTTTTTTTTAGTATGATATAAAATGTTTTTTTTTAATAACTATAAATTTTAAGAAAAAAAAAGCATATTTTGGTCAGAAAATGTTTTGTTATATGTTAGCTCACTTTAAACAAGTAAAATTGTCATGTGAAACTGCATGCTGTTTGAGCAAATACGCTTGGTTCGAAAAACCGCTTTCTCTTCGTCCTAGAAGCCTGAGACTTGGGGAAACGCAATATCACAAGCTAAGAAACTCATTCTTGACAGCACGTAGAAGGCTTTGCGAAATATGTGCTGATGTATCGATTTTGATAAATTATGAAGTTCTAACCCATTTACATTCACTTGTTGCAGTTTTCAACAGTTTTTATTTATTATGATAATAAATGTTAAAATTATATGTTGATTTTTTATAACTATAAATTTAAAGAAAAAAAAGCATATTTTGGTCAGAAAATGTTTTGTTGTATGTTAGCTCACTTGAAACAAGTAAAATTATCATGGGAAAGTGCATGCTATTTGTGCATATACGCTTGGTTTGAAAAACCGCTTTCTCTTCGTCCTAGAAGCCTGAGACTTGTGGAAACGCAATATCACAAGCTAAGAAACTCATTCTTGACAGCACGTAGAAGGCTTTGCGAAATATGTGCTGATGTATCGATTTTGATAAATTATGAAGTTCTAACCCATTTACATTCACTTGTTGCAGTTTTCAACAGTTTTTATTTATTATGATAATAAATGTTAAAATTATATGTTGATTTTTTATAACTATAAATTTAAAGAAAAAATATCATTTTTTGGTCAGAAAATGTTTTGTTATATGTTAGCTCACTATAAACATGTAAAATTGTCATGTGAAAGTGTATGCTGTTTGTGCAAATACGCTTGCTCGAAAAACAGCTTTCGCTTCGTCCTAGAAGCCAAAGACTTGGGGAAACGCAATATCACAGGCTAAAAAACTCATTTTTTATAGCACGTAGAAGGCTTTGCGAAATATGTGCTGATGTATCGATTTTGATGAATTATGAGTTTCTTAACCTATTTACATTCAATTGTTGCAGTTTTCAACAGTTTTTATTTATTATGATAATAAATGTTAAAATTATATGTTGATTTTTTATAACTATAAATTTAAAGAAAAAAAAGCATATTTTGGTCAGAAAATGTTTTGTTGTATGTTAGCTCACTTGAAACAAGTAAAATTGTCATGTGAAAGTGTATGCTGTTTGATCAAATACGCTTGGTTCGAAAAACCGCTTTCTCTTCGTCCTAGAAGCCTGAGACTTGGGGAAACGCAATATCACAAGCTAAGAAACTCATTCTTGACAGCACGTAGAAGGCTTTGCGAAATATGTGCTGATGTATCGATTTTGATGAATTATGAGTTTCTTAATGTATTTACATTCACTTGTTGCAGTTTGCAACAGTTTTTTTTAGTATGATATAAAATAATGTTTTTTTTTAATAACTATACATTTTAAAATTATATATTTTTTATAATTATCATTTTTAAGTAAAAAATATCATATTTTGGTCAGAAAATGTTTTGTTATATGTTAGCTCACTATAAACATGTAAAATTGTCATGTGAAAGTGTATGCTGTTTGAGCAAATACGCTTGGCTCGAAAAACAGCTTTCGCTTCGTCCTAGAAGCCTGAGACTTGGGGAAACGCAATATCACAGGCTAAAAAACTCATTTTTGACAGCACGTAGAAGGCTTTGCGAAATATGTGCTGATGTATCGATTTTGATGAATTATGAGTTTCTTAACCTATTTACATTCACTTGTTGCAGTTTTCAACAGTTTTTATTTATTATGATAATAAATGTTAAAATTATATGTTGATTTTTTATAACTATAAATTTAAAGAAAAAAAAGCATATTTTGGTCAGAAAATGTTTTGTTGTATGTTAGCTCACTTTAAACAAGTAAAATTGTCATGTGAAACTGCATGCTGTTTGAGCAAATACGCTTGGTTCGAAAAACCGCTTTCTCTTCGTCCTAGAAGCCTGAGACTTGGGGAAACGCAATATCACAAGCTAAGAAACTCATTCTTGACAGCACGTAGAAGGCTTTGCGAAATATGTGCTGATGTATCGATTTTGATAAATTATGAAGTTCTAACCCATTTACATTCACTTGTTGCAGTTTTCAACAGTTTTTATAAAATTATGATAATAAATATAAAAATGTATTTTTTAAAAATAACTATACATTTTTCTGTAAAAAAATATCATATTTTGGTCAGAAAATGTTTTGTTATATGTTAGCTCACTATAAACATGTAAAATTCTCATGGGAAAGTGCATGCTATTTGTGCATATACGCTTGGTTTGAAAAACCGCTTTCTCTTAGTCCTAGAAGCCTGAGACTTATGGAAACGCAATATCACAGGCTAAGAAACTCATTCTTGACGGCACGTAGAAGGCTTTGCGAAATATGTGCTGATGTATCGATTTTGATGAATTATAAGTTTCTTAACCTATTTACATTCACTTGTTGCAGTTTTCAACAGTTTTTTTTTATTATGATAATGAAAATGAAAATTATATATTTTTTATAATTATAATTTTTAAGTAAAAAATATCATATTTTGGTCAGAAAATGTTTTGTTATATGTTAGCTCACAATAAACATGTAAAATTGTCATGTGAAAGTGTATGCTGTTTGAGCAAATACGCTTGGCTCGAAAAACCGCTTTCTCTTAGTCCTAGAAGCCTGAGACTTGGGGAAACGCAATATCACAGGCTAAAAAACTCATTCTTGACAGCACGTAGAAGGCTTTGCGAAATATGTGCTGATGTATCGATTTTGATGAATTATGAGTTTCTTAACCTATTTACATTCACTTGTTGCAGTTTTCAACAGTTTTTTTTAGTATGATATAAAATGTTTTTTTTTAATAACTATAAATTTTAAGAAAAAAAAAGCATATTTTGGTCAGAAAATGTTTTGTTATATGTTAGCTCACTTTAAAAGAGTAAAATTGTCATGTGAAACTGCATGCTGTTTGAGCAAATACGCTTGGTTCGAAAAACCGCTTTCTCTTCGTCCTAGAAGCCTGAGACTTGGGGAAACGCAATATCACAAGCTAAGAAACTCATTCTTGACAGCACGTAGAAGGCTTTGCGAAATATGTGCTGATGTATCGATTTTGATGAATTATGAGTTTCTTAATGTATTTACATTCACTTGTTGCAGTTTGCAACAGTTTTTTTTAGTATGATATAAAATAATGTTTTTTTTTAATAACTATACATTTTAAAATTATATATTTTTTATAATTATCATTTTTAAGTAAAAAATATCATATTTTGGTCAGAAAATGTTTTGTTATATGTTAGCTCACTATAAACATGTAAAATTGTCATGTGAAAGTGTATGCTGTTTGAGCAAATACGCTTGGCTCGAAAAACAGCTTTCGCTTCGTCCTAGAAGCCTGAGACTTGGGGAAACGCAATATCACAGGCTAAAAAACTCATTTTTGACAGCACGTAGAAGGCTTTGCGAAATATGTGCTGATGTATCGATTTTGATGAATTATGAGTTTCTTAACCTATTTACATTCACTTGTTGCAGTTTTCAACAGTTTTTATTTATTATGATAATAAATGTTAAAATTATATGTTGATTTTTTATAACTATAAATTTAAAGAAAAAAAAGCATATTTTGGTCAGAAAATGTTTTGTTGTATGTTAGCTCACTTGAAACAAGTAAAATTGTCATGTGAAAGTGTATGCTGTTTGATCAAATACGCTTGGTTCGAAAAACCGCTTTCTCTTCGTCCTAGAAGCCTGAGACTTGGGGAAACGCAATATCACAAGCTAAGAAACTCATTCTTGACAGCACGTAGAAGGCTTTGCGAAATATGTGCTGATGTATCGATTTTGATGAATTATGAGTTTCTTAATGTATTTACATTCACTTGTTGCAGTTTGCAACAGTTTTTTTTAGTATGATATAAAATAATGTTTTTTTTTAATAACTATACATTTTAAAATTATATATTTTTTATAATTATCATTTTTAAGTAAAAAATATCATATTTTGGTCAGAAAATGTTTTGTTATATGTTAGCTCACAATAAACATGTAAAATTGTCATGTGAAAGTGTATGCTGTTTGAGCAAATACGCTTGGCTCGAAAAACCGCTTTCTCTTAGTCCTAGAAGCCTGAGACGTTGGGAAACGCAATATCACAGGCTAAAAAACTCATTCTTGACAGCACGTAGAAGGCTTTGCGAAATATGTGCTGATGTATCGATTTTGATGAATTATGAGTTTCTTAACCTATTTACATTCACTTGTTGCAGTTTTCAACAGTTTTTTTTAGTATGATATAAAATAATGTTTTTTCTTAATAACTATAAATTTTAAGAAAAAAAAAGCATATTTTGGTCAGAAAGTGTTTTGTTATATGTTAGCTCACTATAAACATGTAAAATTCTCATGGGAAAGTGCATGCTATTTGTGCATATACGCTTGGTTTGAAAAACCGCTTTCTCTTCGTCCTAGAAGCCTGAGACTTGGGGAAACGCAATATCACAGGCTAAGAAACTCATTTTTTATAGCACGTAGAAGGCTTTGCGAAATATGTGCTGATGTATCGATTTTGATGAATTATGAGTTTCTTAACCTATTTACATTCAATTGTTGCAGTTTTCAACAGTTTTTATTTATTATGATAATAAATGTTAAAATTATATGTTGATTTTTTATAACTATAAATTTAAAGAAAAAAAAAGCATATTTTGGTCAGAAAATGTTTTGTTGTATGTTAGCTCACTTGAAACAAGTAAAATTGTCATGTGAAAGTGTATGCTGTTTGATCAAATACGCTTGGTTCGAAAAACCGCTTTCTCTTCGTCCTAGAAGCCTGAGACTTGGGGAAACGCAATATCACAAGCTAAGAAACTCATTCTTGACAGCACGTAGAAGGCTTTGCGAAATATGTGCTGATGTATCGATTTTGATAAATTATGAAGTTCTAACCCATTTACATTCACTTGTTGCAGTTTTCAACAGTTTTTATAAAATTATGATAATAAATATAAAAATGTATTTTTTAAAAATAACTATAAATTTTTCTGTAAAAAAATATATTTTGGTCAGAAAATGTTTTGTTATATGTTAGCTCACTATAAACATGTAAAATTCTCATGGGAAAGTGTATGCTGTTTGTGCATATACGCTTGGTTTGAACAACCGCTTTCTCTTCGTCCTAGAAGCCTGAGACTTGGGGAAACGCAATATCACAGGCTAAGAAACTCATTCTTGACAGCACGTAGAAGGCTTTGCGAAATATGTGCTGATGTATTGATTTTGATGAATTATGAGTTTCTTAACCTATTTACATTCACTTGTTGCAGTTTTCAACAGTTTTTTTTTATTATGATAATGAAAATGAAAATGATATATTTTTTATAATTATCATTTTTAAGTAAAAAATATCATATTTTGGTCAGAAAATGTTTTGTTATATGTTAGCTCACAATAAACATGTAAAATTGTCATGTGAAAGTGTATGCTGTTTGAGCAAATACGCTTGGCTCGAAAAACCGCTTTCTCTTAGTCCTAGAAGCCTGAGACTTTGGGAAACGCAATATCACAGGCTAAAAAACTCATTCTTGACAGCACGTAGAAGGCTTTGCGAAATATGTGCTGATGTATCGATTTTGATGAATTATGAGTTTCTTAACCTATTTACATTCACTTGTTGCAGTTTTCAACAGTTTTTTTTAGTATGATATAAAATAGTTTTTTTTTAATAACTATAAATTTTAAGAAAAAAAAAGCATATTTTGGTCAGAAAATGTTTTGTTATATGTTAGCTCACTTTAAACAAGTAAAATTGTCATGGAAAACTGCATGCTGTTTGTGCAAATACGCTTGGTTCGAAAAACCGCTTTCTCTTCATCCTAGAAGCCTGAGACTTTGGGAAACGCAATATCACAGGCTAAGAAACTCATTCTTGACGGCACGTAGAAGGCTTTGCGAAATATGTGCTGATGTATCGATTTTGATGAATTATAAGTTTCTTAACCTATTTACATTCACTTGTTGCAGTTTTCAACAGTTTTTTTTTATTATGATAATGAAAATGAAAATTATATATTTTTTATAATTATCATTTTTAAGTAAAAAAAAATATCATATTTTGGTCAGAAAATGTTTTGTTATATGTTAGCTCACTATAAACGTAAAATTATCATGGGAAAGTGCATGCTATTTGTGCATATACGCTTGGTTTGAAAAACCGGTTTCTCTTCGTCCTAGAAGCCTGAGACTTGGGGAAACGCAATATCACAGGCTAAGAAACTCATTCTTGACAGCACGTAGAAGGCTTTGCGAAATATGTGCTGGTGTATCGATTTTGATGAATTATAAGTTTTTTAACCTATTTACATTCACTTGTTGCAGTTTTCAACATTTTTTTTTATTATGATAATGAATATTAAAATTATATGTTTTTTATAATTATCATTTTTAAGTAAAAAATATAATATTTTGGTCAGAAAATGTTTTGTTATATGTTAGCTCACAATAAACATGTAAAATTGTCATGTGAAAGTGTATGCTGTTTGTGCATATACGCTTGGTTTGAAAAACCGCTTTCTCTTCGTCCTAGAAGCCTGAGACTTGAGGAAACGCAATATCACAGGCTAAAAAACTCATTCTTGACAGCACGTAGAAGGCTTTGCGAAATATGTGCTAATGTATCGATTTTGATGAATTATGAGTTTCTAAACCTATTTACGTTCACTTGTTGCAGTTTTCAACAGTTTTTTTTAGTATGATATAAAATAATATGTTTTTTTTTAATAACTATAAATTTTAAGAAAAAACAGCATATTTTGGTCAGAAAATGTTTTGTTATATGTTAGCTCACTTTAAACAAGTAAAATTGTCGTGGAAAACTGCATGCTGTTTGTGCAAATACGCTTGGTTCGAAAAACCGCTTTCTCTTCGTCCTAGAAGACTGAGACTTTGGGAAACGCAATATCACAGGCTAAGAAACTCATTCTTGACAGCACGTAGAAGGCTTTGCGAAATATGTGCTGATGTATTGATTTTGATGAATTAAAAGTTTCTTAACCTATTAACATTCACTTGTTGCAGTTTTCAACAGTTTTTTTTTTTTATTATGATAATGAAAATTAAAATTATATATTTTTTATAATTATCATTTTTAAGTAAAAAATATCATATTTTGGTCAAAAAATGTTTTGTTATATGTAAGCTCACAATAAACATGTAAAATTGTCATGTGAAAGTGTATGCTGTTTGAGCAAATACGCTTGGCTCGAAAAACCGCTTTATCTTAGTCCTAGAAGCCTGAGACTTGGGGAAACGCAATATCACAGGCTAAAAAACTCATTCTTGACAGCACGTAGAAGGCTTTGCGAAATATGTGCTGATGTATCGATTTTGATGAATTATGAGTTTCTTAACCTTTTCACATTCACTTGTTGCAGTTTTCAACAGTTTTTATTTATTATGATAATGAATGTTAAATTTATATGTTTATTTTTTATAACTATAAATTTAAAGAAAAAAAAGCATATTTTGGTCAGAAAATGTTTTGTTATATGTTAGCTCACTATAAACATGTAAAATTATCATGGGAAAGTGCATGCTATTTGTGCATTTACGCTTGGTTTGAAAAACCGCTTTCTTTTCGTCCTAGAAGCCTGAGACTTGGGGAAACGCAATATCACAGGCTAAGAAACTCATTCTTGACAGCACGTAGAAGGCTTTGCGAAATATGTGCTGATGTATCGATTTGATGAATCATGAGTTTCTTAACCTATTAACATTCACTTGTTGCAGTTTTCAACATTTTTTTTTTTTATTATGATAATGAATATTAAAATTATATATTTTTTATAATTATCATTTTTAAGTAAAAAATATCATATTTTGGTCAGAAAATGTTTTGTTATATGTTAGCTCACTATAAACATGTAAAATTATCATGTGAAAGTGTATGCTGTTTGAGCAAATACGCTTGGCTCGAAAAACAGCTTTCGCTTCGTCCTAGAAGCCTGAGACTTGGGGAAACGCAATATCACAGGCTAAGAAACTCATTCTTGACAGCACGTAGAAGGCTTTGCGAAATATGTGCTGATGTATTGATTTTGATGAATTATGAGTTTCTTAACCTATTTACATTCACTTGTTGCAGTTTTCAACAGTTTTTTTTAGTATGATATAAAATAATGTTTTTTTTTAATAACTATAAATTTTAAGGAAAAAAAAGCATATTTTGGTCAGAAAATGTTTTGTTATATGTTAGCTCACTTTAAACAAGTAAAATTGTCATGGAAATCTGCATGCTGTTTGTGCAAATACGCTTGGTTCGAAAAACCGCTTTCTCTTCGTCCTAGAAGCCTGAGACTTTGGGAAACGCAATATCACAGGCTAAGAAACTCATTCTTGACAGCACGTAGAAGGCTTTGCGAAATATGTGCTGATGTATCGATTTTGATGAATTATGAGTTTCTTAACCTATTTACATTCACTTGTTTCAGTTTTCAACAGTTTTTTTTTTTATTATGATAATGAAAATGAAAATTATATATTTTTTATAATTATCATTTTTAAGTAAAAAAAAATATCATATTTTGGTCAGAAAATGTTTTGTTATATGTTAGCTCACTTTAAACAAGTAAAATTGTCATGTGAAACTGCATGCTGTTTGTGCAAATACGCTTGGTTCGAAAAACCGCTTTCTCTTCATCCTAGAAGCCTGAGACTTGGGGAAACGCAATATCACAAGCTAAGAAACTCATTCTTGACAGCACGTAGAAGACTTTGCGAAATATGTGCTGATGTGTTGCAGTTTTCAACAGTTTTTTTTTATTATGATAATGAATATTAAAATTATATATTTTTTATAATTATCATTTTTAAGTAAAAAATATCATATTTTGGTCAGAAAATGTTTTGTTATATGTTAGCTCACTATAAACATGTAAAATTCTCATGGGAAAGTGCATGCTATTTGTGCATATACGCTTGGTTTGAAAAACCGCTTTCTCTTCGTCCTAGAAGCCTGAGACTTGGGGAAACGCAATATCACAAGCTAAGAAACTCATTCTTGACAGCACGTAGAAGGCTTTGCGAAATATGTGCTGATGTATCGATTTGATGAATCATGAGTTTCTTAACCTATTAACATTCACTTGTTGCAGTTTTCAACAGTTTTTTTTTTTATTATGATAATGAATATTAAAATTATATATTTTTTATAATTATCATTTTTAAGTAAAAAATATCATATTTTGGTCAGAAAATGTTTTGTTATATGTTAGCTCACTATAAACATGTAAAATTGTCATGTGAAAGTGTATGCTGTTTGAGCAAATACGCTTGGCTCGAAAAACCGCTTTCTCTTCATCCTAGAAGCCTGAGACTTGGGGAAACGCAATATCACAAGCTAAGAAACTCATTCTTGACAGCACGTAGAAGGCTTTGCGAAATATGTGCTGATGTATCGATTTTGATAAATTATGAAGTTCTAACCCATTTACATTCACTTGTTGCAGTTTTTATAAAATTATGATAATAAATATAAAAATGTATTTTTTAAAAATAACTATAAATTTTTCTGTAAAAAAATATCATATTTTGTTTAGAAAATGTTTTGTTATATGTTAGCTCACTTTAAACAAGTAAAATTGTCATGGAAATCTGCATGCTGTTTGTGCAAATACGCTTGGTTCGAAAAACCGCTTTCTCTTCGTCCTAGAAGCCTGAGACTTTGGGAAACGCAATATCACAGGCTAAGAAACTCATTCTTGACAGCACGTAGAAGGCTTTGCGAAATATGTGCTGATGTATCGATTTTGATGAATTATAAGTTTCTTAACCTATTTACATTCACTTGTTGCAGTTTTCAACAGTGTTTTTTTTATTATGATAATGAAAATGAAAATTATATATTTTTTATAATTATCATTTTTAAGTAAAAAAAAATATCATATTTTGGTCAGAAAATGTTTTGTTATATGTTAGCTCACTTTAAACAAGTAAAATTGTCATGTGAAACTGCATGCTGTTTGTGCAAATACGCTTGGTTCGAAAAACCGCTTTCTCTTCGTCCTAGAAGCCTGAGACTTGGGGAAACGCAATATCACAAGCTAAGAAACTCATTCTTGACAGCACGTAGAAGGCTTTGCGAAATATGTGCTGATGTATCGATATTGATAAATTATGAAGTTCTAACCCATTTACATTCACTTGTTGCAGTTTTCAACAGTTTTTATAAAATTATGATAATAAATATAAAAATGTATTTTTTAAAAATAACTATAAATTTTTCTGTAAAAAAATATCATATTTTGTTTAGAAAATGTTTTGTTATATGTTAGCTCACTATATAAACATGTAAAATTCTCATGGGAAAGTGCATGCTATTTGTGCATATACGCTTGGTTTGAAAAACCGCTTTCTCTTCGTCCTAGAAGCCTGAGACTTGGGGAAACGCAATATCACAGGCTAAGAAACTCATTCTTGACAGCACGTAGAAGGCTTTGCGAAATATGTGCTGATGTATCGATTTGATGAATCATGAGTTTCTTAACCTATTAACATTCACTTGTTGCAGTTTTCAACAGTTTTTTTTTATTATGATAATGAATATTAAAATTATATATTTTTTATAATTATCATTTTTAAGTAAAAAAAAATATCATATTTTGGTCAGAAAATGTTTTGTTATATGTTAGCTCACTTTAAACAAGTAAAATTGTCATGTGGAAACTGCATGCTGTTTGAGCAAATACGCTTGGTTCGAAAAACCGCTTTCTCTTAGTCCTAGAAGCCTGAGACTTATGGAAACGCAATATCACAGGCTAAGAAACTCATTCTTGACGGCACGTAGAAGGCTTTGCGAAATATGTGCTGATGTATCGATTTTGATGAATTATAAGTTTCTTAACCTATTTACATTCACTTGTTGCAGTTTTCAACAGTTTTTTTTTATTATGATAATGAAAATGAAAATTATATATTTTTTATAATTATAATTTTTAAGTAAAAAATATCATATTTTGGTCAGAAAATGTTTTGTTATATGTTAGCTCACAATAAACATGTAAAATTGTCATGTGAAAGTGTATGCTGTTTGAGCAAATACGCTTGGCTCGAAAAACCGCTTTCTCTTAGTCCTAGAAGCCTGAGACTTGGGGAAACGCAATATCACAGGCTAAAAAACTCATTCTTGACAGCACGTAGAAGGCTTTGCGAAATATGTGCTGATGTATCGATTTTGATGAATTATGAGTTTCTTAACCTATTTACATTCACTTGTTGCAGTTTTCAACAGTTTTTTTTAGTATGATATAAAATGTTTTTTTTTAATAACTATAAATTTTAAGAAAAAAAAAGCATATTTTGGTCAGAAAATGTTTTGTTGTATGTTAGCTCACTTGAAACAAGTAAAATTATCATGGGAAAGTGCATGCTATTTGTGCATATACGCTTGGTTTGAAAAACCGCTTTCTCTTCGTCCTAGAAGCCTGAGACTTGTGGAAACGCAATATCACAAGCTAAGAAACTCATTCTTGACAGCACGTAGAAGGCTTTGCGAAATATGTGCTGATGTATCGATTTTGATAAATTATGAAGTTCTAACCCATTTACATTCACTTGTTGCAGTTTTCAACAGTTTTTATTTATTATGATAATAAATGTTAAAATTATATGTTGATTTTTTATAACTATAAATTTAAAGAAAAAAAAGCATATTTTGGTCAGAAAATGTTTTGTTGTATGTTAGCTCACTTGAAACAAGTAAAATTGTCATGTGAAAGTGTATGCTGTTTGATCAAATACGCTTGGTTCGAAAAACCGCTTTCTCTTCGTCCTAGAAGCCTGAGACTTGGGGAAACGCAATATCACAAGCTAAGAAACTCATTCTTGACAGCACGTAGAAGGCTTTGCGAAATATGTGCTGATGTATCGATTTTGATGAATTATGAGTTTCTTAATGTATTTACATTCACTTGTTGCAGTTTGCAACAGTTTTTTTTAGTATGATATAAAATAATGTTTTTTTTTAATAACTATACATTTTAAAATTATATATTTTTTATAATTATCATTTTTAAGTAAAAAATATCATATTTTGGTCAGAAAATGTTTTGTTATATGTTAGCTCACTATAAACATGTAAAATTGTCATGTGAAAGTGTATGCTGTTTGAGCAAATACGCTTGGCTCGAAAAACAGCTTTCGCTTCGTCCTAGAAGCCTGAGACTTGGGGAAACGCAATATCACAGGCTAAAAAACTCATTTTTGACAGCACGTAGAAGGCTTTGCGAAATATGTGCTGATGTATCGATTTTGATGAATTATGAGTTTCTTAACCTATTTACATTCACTTGTTGCAGTTTTCAACAGTTTTTATTTATTATGATAATAAATGTTAAAATTATATGTTGATTTTTTATAACTATAAATTTAAAGAAAAAAAAGCATATTTTGGTCAGAAAATGTTTTGTTGTATGTTAGCTCACTTTAAACAAGTAAAATTGTCATGTGAAACTGCATGCTGTTTGAGCAAATACGCTTGGTTCGAAAAACCGCTTTCTCTTCGTCCTAGAAGCCTGAGACTTGGGGAAACGCAATATCACAAGCTAAGAAACTCATTCTTGACAGCACGTAGAAGGCTTTGCGAAATATGTGCTGATGTATCGATTTTGATAAATTATGAAGTTCTAACCCATTTACATTCACTTGTTGCAGTTTTCAACAGTTTTTATAAAATTATGATAATAAATATAAAAATGTATTTTTTAAAAATAACTATACATTTTTCTGTAAAAAAATATCATATTTTGGTCAGAAAATGTTTTGTTATATGTTAGCTCACTATAAACATGTAAAATTCTCATGGGAAAGTGCATGCTATTTGTGCATATACGCTTGGTTTGAACAACCGCTTTCTCTTCGTCCTAGAAGCCTGAGACTTGGGGAAACGCAATATCACAGGCTAAGAAACTCATTCTTGACAGCACGTAGAAGGCTTTGCGAAATATGTGCTGATGTATTGATTTTGATGAATTATGAGTTTCTTAACCTATTTACATTCACTTGTTGCAGTTTTCAACAGTTTTTTTTATTATGATAATGAAAATGAAAATTATATATTTTTTATAATTATCATTTTTAAGTAAAAAATATCATATTTTGGTCAGAAAATGTTTTGTTATATGTTAGCTCACAATAAACATGTAAAATTGTCATGTGAAAGTGTATGCTGTTTGAGCAAATACGCTTGGCTCGAAAAACCGCTTTCTCTTAGTCCTAGAAGCCTGAGACTTTGGGAAACGCAATATCACAGGCTAAAAAACTCATTCTTGACAGCACGTAGAAGGCTTTGCGAAATATGTGCTGATGTATCGATTTTGATGAATTATGAGTTTCTTAACCTATTTACATTCACTTGTTGCAGTTTTCAACAGTTTTTTTTAGTATGATATAAAATAATGTTTTTTCTTAATAACTATAAATTTTAAGAAAAAAAAAGCATATTTTGGTCAGAAAATGTTTTGTTATATGTTAGCTCACTATAAACATGTAAAATTCTCATGGGAAAGTGCATGCTATTTGTGCATATACGCTTGGTTTGAAAAACCGCTTTCTCTTCGTCCTAGAAGCCTGAGACTTGGGGAAACGCAATATCACAGGCTAAGAAACTCATTCTTGACAGCACGTAGAAGGCTTTGCGAAATATGTGCTGATGTATCGATTTGATGAATCATGAGTTTCTTAACCTATTAACATTCACTTGTTGCAGTTTTCAACAGTTTTTTTTTTATTATGATAATGAATATTAAAATTATATATTTTTTATAATTATCATTTTTAAGTAAAAAATATCATATTTTGGTCAGAAAATGTTTTGTTATATGTTAGCTCACTATAAACATGTAAAATTGTCATGTGAAAGTGTATGCTGTTTGTGCAAATACGCTTGCTCGAAAAACAGCTTTCGCTTCGTCCTAGAAGCCAAAGACTTGGGGAAACGCAATATCACAGGCTAAAAAACTCATTTTTTACAGCACGTAGAAGGCTTTGCGAAATATGTGCTGATGTATCGATTTTGATGAATTATGAGTTTCTTAACCTATTTACATTCACTTGTTGCAGTTTTCAACAGTTTTTTTTAGTATGATATAAAATGTTTTTTTTTAATAACTATAAATTTTAAGAAAAAAAAAGCATATTTTGGTCAGAAAATGTTTTGTTATATGTTAGCTCACTTTAAAAGAGTAAAATTGTCATGTGAAACTGCATGCTGTTTGAGCAAATACGCTTGGTTCGAAAAACCGCTTTCTCTTCGTCCTAGAAGCCTGAGACTTGGGGAAACGCAATATCACAAGCTAAGAAACTCATTCTTGACAGCACGTAGAAGGCTTTGCGAAATATGTGCTGATGTATCGATTTTGATGAATTATGAGTTTCTTAATGTATTTACATTCACTTGTTGCAGTTTGCAACAGTTTTTTTTAGTATGATATAAAATAATGTTTTTTTTTAATAACTATACATTTTAAAATTATATATTTTTTATAATTATCATTTTTAAGTAAAAAATATCATATTTTGGTCAGAAAATGTTTTGTTATATGTTAGCTCACTATAAACATGTAAAATTGTCATGTGAAAGTGTATGCTGTTTGAGCAAATACGCTTGGCTCGAAAAACAGCTTTCGCTTCGTCCTAGAAGCCTGAGACTTGGGGAAACGCAATATCACAGGCTAAAAAACTCATTTTTGACAGCACGTAGAAGGCTTTGCGAAATATGTGCTGATGTATCGATTTTGATGAATTATGAGTTTCTTAACCTATTTACATTCACTTGTTGCAGTTTTCAACAGTTTTTATTTATTATGATAATAAATGTTAAAATTATATGTTGATTTTTTATAACTATAAATTTAAAGAAAAAAAAGCATATTTTGGTCAGAAAATGTTTTGTTGTATGTTAGCTCACTTGAAACAAGTAAAATTGTCATGTGAAAGTGTATGCTGTTTGATCAAATACGCTTGGTTCGAAAAACCGCTTTCTCTTCGTCCTAGAAGCCTGAGACTTGGGGAAACGCAATATCACAAGCTAAGAAACTCATTCTTGACAGCACGTAGAAGGCTTTGCGAAATATGTGCTGATGTATCGATTTTGATGAATTATGAGTTTCTTAATGTATTTACATTCACTTGTTGCAGTTTGCAACAGTTTTTTTTAGTATGATATAAAATAATGTTTTTTTTTAATAACTATACATTTTAAAATTATATATTTTTTATAATTATCATTTTTAAGTAAAAAATATCATATTTTGGTCAGAAAATGTTTTGTTATATGTTAGCTCACAATAAACATGTAAAATTGTCATGTGAAAGTGTATGCTGTTTGAGCAAATACGCTTGGCTCGAAAAACCGCTTTCTCTTAGTCCTAGAAGCCTGAGACTTTGGGAAACGCAATATCACAGGCTAAAAAACTCATTCTTGACAGCACGTAGAAGGCTTTGCGAAATATGTGCTGATGTATCGATTTTGATGAATTATGAGTTTCTTAACCTATTTACATTCACTTGTTGCAGTTTTCAACAGTTTTTTTTAGTATGATATAAAATAATGTTTTTTCTTAATAACTATAAATTTTAAGAAAAAAAAAGCATATTTTGGTCAGAAAATGTTTTGTTATATGTTAGCTCACTATAAACATGTAAAATTCTCATGGGAAAGTGCATGCTATTTGTGCATATACGCTTGGTTTGAAAAACCGCTTTCTCTTCGTCCTAGAAGCCTGAGACTTGGGGAAACGCAATATCACAGGCTAAGAAACTCATTTTTTATAGCACGTAGAAGGCTTTGCGAAATATGTGCTGATGTATCGATTTTGATGAATTATGAGTTTCTTAACCTATTTACATTCAATTGTTGCAGTTTTCAACAGTTTTTATTTATTATGATAATAAATGTTAAAATTATATGTTGATTTTTTATAACTATAAATTTAAAAAAAAAAAAAGCATATTTTGGTCAGAAAATGTTTTGTTGTATGTTAGCTCACTTGAAACAAGTAAAATTGTCATGTGAAAGTGTATGCTGTTTGATCAAATACGCTTGGTTCGAAAAACCGCTTTCTCTTCGTCCTAGAAGCCTGAGACTTGGGGAAACGCAATATCACAAGCTAAGAAACTCATTCTTGACAGCACGTAGAAGGCTTTGCGAAATATGTGCTGATGTATCGATTTTGATAAATTATGAAGTTCTAACCCATTTACATTCACTTGTTGCAGTTTTCAACAGTTTTTATAAAATTATGATAATAAATATAAAAATGTATTTTTTAAAAATAACTATAAATTTTTCTGTAAAAAAATATATTTTGGTCAGAAAATGTTTTGTTATATGTTAGCTCACTATAAACATGTAAAATTCTCATGGGAAAGTGTATGCTGTTTGTGCATATACGCTTGGTTTGAACAACCGCTTTCTCTTCGTCCTAGAAGCCTGAGACTTGGGGAAACGCAATATCACAGGCTAAGAAACTCATTCTTGACAGCACGTAGAAGGCTTTGCGAAATATGTGCTGATGTATCGATTTGATGAATCATGAGTTTCTTAACCTATTAACATTCACTTGTTGCAGTTTTCAACAGTTTTTTTTTTATTATGATAATGAATATTAAAATTATATATTTTTTATAATTATCATTTTTAAGTAAAAAATATCATATTTTGGTCAGAAAATGTTTTGTTATATGTTAGCTCACTATAAACATGTAAAATTGTCATGTGAAAGTGTATGCTGTTTGTGCAAATACGCTTGCTCGAAAAACAGCTTTCGCTTCGTCCTAGAAGCCAAAGACTTGGGGAAACGCAATATCACAGGCTAAAAAACTCATTTTTTACAGCACGTAGAAGGCTTTGCGAAATATGTGCTGATGTATCGATTTTGATGAATTATGAGTTTCTTAACCTATTTACATTCACTTGTTGCAGTTTTCAACAGTTTTTTTTAGTATGATATAAAATGTTTTTTTTTAATAACTATAAATTTTAAGAAAAAAAAAGCATATTTTGGTCAGAAAATGTTTTGTTATATGTTAGCTCACTTTAAAAGAGTAAAATTGTCATGTGAAACTGCATGCTGTTTGAGCAAATACGCTTGGTTCGAAAAACCGCTTTCTCTTCGTCCTAGAAGCCTGAGACTTGGGGAAACGCAATATCACAAGCTAAGAAACTCATTCTTGACAGCACGTAGAAGGCTTTGCGAAATATGTGCTGATGTATCGATTTTGATG
Source organism: Silurus aristotelis (assembly GCF_946808225.1). Taxonomy (NCBI): domain Eukaryota; kingdom Metazoa; phylum Chordata; class Actinopteri; order Siluriformes; family Siluridae; genus Silurus; species Silurus aristotelis. Next base: position 8,963,257 of record NC_139601.1, on the reverse strand, counting down.
AATTATGAGTTTCTTAATGTATTTACATTCACTTGTTGCAGTTTGCAACAGTTTTTTTTAGTATGATATAAAATAATGTTTTTTTTTAATAACTATACATTTTAAAATTATATATTTTTTATAATTATCATTTTTAAGTAAAAAATATCATATTTTGGTCAGAAAATGTTTTGTTATATGTTAGCTCACTATAAACATGTAAAATTGTCATGTGAAAGTGTATGCTGTTTGAGCAAATACGCTTGGCTCGAAAAACAGCTTTCGCTTCGTCCTAGAAGCCTGAGACTTGGGGAAACGCAATATCACAGGCTAAAAAACTCATTTTTGACAGCACGTAGAAGGCTTTGCGAAATATGTGCTGATGTATCGATTTTGATGAATTATGAGTTTCTTAACCTATTTACATTCACTTGTTGCAGTTTTCAACAGTTTTTATTTATTATGATAATAAATGTTAAAATTATATGTTGATTTTTTATAACTATAAATTTAAAGAAAAAAAAGCATATTTTGGTCAGAAAATGTTTTGTTGTATGTTAGCTCACTTGAAACAAGTAAAATTGTCATGTGAAAGTGTATGCTGTTTGATCAAATACGCTTGGTTCGAAAAACCGCTTTCTCTTCGTCCTAGAAGCCTGAGACTTGGGGAAACGCAATATCACAAGCTAAGAAACTCATTCTTGACAGCACGTAGAAGGCTTTGCGAAATATGTGCTGATGTATCGATTTTGATGAATTATGAGTTTCTTAATGTATTTACATTCACTTGTTGCAGTTTGCAACAGTTTTTTTTAGTATGATATAAAATAATGTTTTTTTTTAATAACTATACATTTTAAAATTATATATTTTTTATAATTATCATTTTTAAGTAAAAAATATCATATTTTGGTCAGAAAATGTTTTGTTATATGTTAGCTCACAATAAACATGTAAAATTGTCATGTGAAAGTGTATGCTGTTTGAGCAAATACGCTTGGCTCGAAAAACCGCTTTCTCTTAGTCCTAGAAGCCTGAGACTTTGGGAAACGCAATATCACAGGCTAAAAAACTCATTCTTGACAGCACGTAGAAGGCTTTGCGAAATATGTGCTGATGTATCGATTTTGATGAATTATGAGTTTCTTAACCTATTTACATTCACTTGTTGCAGTTTTCAACAGTTTTTTTTAGTATGATATAAAATAATGTTTTTTCTTAATAACTATAAATTTTAAGAAAAAAAAAGCATATTTTGGTCAGAAAATGTTTTGTTATATGTTAGCTCACTATAAACATGTAAAATTCTCATGGGAAAGTGCATGCTATTTGTGCATATACGCTTGGTTTGAAAAACCGCTTTCTCTTCGTCCTAGAAGCCTGAGACTTGGGGAAACGCAATATCACAGGCTAAGAAACTCATTTTTTATAGCACGTAGAAGGCTTTGCGAAATATGTGCTGATGTATCGATTTTGATGAATTATGAGTTTCTTAACCTATTTACATTCAATTGTTGCAGTTTTCAACAGTTTTTATTTATTATGATAATAAATGTTAAAATTATATGTTGATTTTTTATAACTATAAATTTAAAAAAAAAAAAAGCATATTTTGGTCAGAAAATGTTTTGTTGTATGTTAGCTCACTTGAAACAAGTAAAATTGTCATGTGAAAGTGTATGCTGTTTGATCAAATACGCTTGGTTCGAAAAACCGCTTTCTCTTCGTCCTAGAAGCCTGAGACTTGGGGAAACGCAATATCACAAGCTAAGAAACTCATTCTTGACAGCACGTAGAAGGCTTTGCGAAATATGTGCTGATGTATCGATTTTGATAAATTATGAAGTTCTAACCCATTTACATTCACTTGTTGCAGTTTTCAACAGTTTTTATAAAATTATGATAATAAATATAAAAATGTATTTTTTAAAAATAACTATAAATTTTTCTGTAAAAAAATATATTTTGGTCAGAAAATGTTTTGTTATATGTTAGCTCACTATAAACATGTAAAATTCTCATGGGAAAGTGTATGCTGTTTGTGCATATACGCTTGGTTTGAACAACCGCTTTCTCTTCGTCCTAGAAGCCTGAGACTTGGGGAAACGCAATATCACAGGCTAAGAAACTCATTCTTGACAGCACGTAGAAGGCTTTGCGAAATATGTGCTGATGTATTGATTTTGATGAATTATGAGTTTCTTAACCTATTTACATTCACTTGTTGCAGTTTTCAACAGTTTTTTTTTATTATGATAATGAAAATGAAAATGATATATTTTTTATAATTATCATTTTTAAGTAAAAAATATCATATTTTGGTCAGAAAATGTTTTGTTATATGTTAGCTCACAATAAACATGTAAAATTGTCATGTGAAAGTGTATGCTGTTTGAGCAAATACGCTTGGCTCGAAAAACCGCTTTCTCTTAGTCCTAGAAGCCTGAGACTTTGGGAAACGCAATATCACAGGCTAAAAAACTCATTCTTGACAGCACGTAGAAGGCTTTGCGAAATATGTGCTGATGTATCGATTTTGATGAATTATGAGTTTCTTAACCTATTTACATTCACTTGTTGCAGTTTTCAACAGTTTTTTTTAGTATGATATAAAATAGTTTTTTTTTAATAACTATAAATTTTAAGAAAAAAAAAGCATATTTTGGTCAGAAAATGTTTTGTTATATGTTAGCTCACTTTAAACAAGTAAAATTGTCATGGAAAACTGCATGCTGTTTGTGCAAATACGCTTGGTTCGAAAAACCGCTTTCTCTTCATCCTAGAAGCCTGAGACTTTGGGAAACGCAATATCACAGGCTAAGAAACTCATTCTTGACGGCACGTAGAAGGCTTTGCGAAATATGTGCTGATGTATCGATTTTGATGAATTATAAGTTTCTTAACCTATTTACATTCACTTGTTGCAGTTTTCAACAGTTTTTTTTTATTATGATAATGAAAATGAAAATTATATATTTTTTATAATTATCATTTTTAAGTAAAAAAAAATATCATATTTTGGTCAGAAAATGTTTTGTTATATGTTAGCTCACTATAAACGTAAAATTATCATGGGAAAGTGCATGCTATTTGTGCATATACGCTTGGTTTGAAAAACCGGTTTCTCTTCGTCCTAGAAGCCTGAGACTTGGGGAAACGCAATATCACAGGCTAAGAAACTCATTCTTGACAGCACGTAGAAGGCTTTGCGAAATATGTGCTGGTGTATCGATTTTGATGAATTATAAGTTTTTTAACCTATTTACATTCACTTGTTGCAGTTTTCAACATTTTTTTTTATTATGATAATGAATATTAAAATTATATGTTTTTTATAATTATCATTTTTAAGTAAAAAATATAATATTTTGGTCAGAAAATGTTTTGTTATATGTTAGCTCACAATAAACAGGTAAAATTGTCATGTGAAAGTGTATGCTGTTTGTGCATATACGCTTGGTTTGAAAAACCGCTTTCTCTTCGTCCTAGAAGCCTGAGACTTGAGGAAACGCAATATCACAGGCTAAAAAACTCATTCTTGACAGCACGTAGAAGGCTTTGCGAAATATGTGCTAATGTATCGATTTTGATGAATTATGAGTTTCTAAACCTATTTACGTTCACTTGTTGCAGTTTTCAACAGTTTTTTTTAGTATGATATAAAATAATATGTTTTTTTTTAATAACTATAAATTTTAAGAAAAAACAGCATATTTTGGTCAGAAAATGTTTTGTTATATGTTAGCTCACTTTAAACAAGTAAAATTGTCGTGGAAAACTGCATGCTGTTTGTGCAAATACGCTTGGTTCGAAAAACCGCTTTCTCTTCGTCCTAGAAGACTGAGACTTTGGGAAACGCAATATCACAGGCTAAGAAAATCATTCTTGACAGCACGTAGAAGGCTTTGCGAAATATGTGCTGATGTATTGATTTTGATGAATTAAAAGTTTCTTAACCTATTAACATTCACTTGTTGCAGTTTTCAACAGTTTTTTTTTTTTATTATGATAATGAAAATTAAAATTATATATTTTTTATAATTATCATTTTTAAGTAAAAAATATCATATTTTGGTCAAAAAATGTTTTGTTATATGTAAGCTCACAATAAACATGTAAAATTGTCATGTGAAAGTGTATGCTGTTTGAGCAAATACGCTTGGCTCGAAAAACCGCTTTATCTTAGTCCTAGAAGCCTGAGACTTGGGGAAACGCAATATCACAGGCTAAAAAACTCATTCTTGACAGCACGTAGAAGGCTTTGCGAAATATGTGCTGATGTATCGATTTTGATGAATTATGAGTTTCTTAACCTTTTCACATTCACTTGTTGCAGTTTTCAACAGTTTTTATTTATTATGATAATGAATGTTAAATTTATATGTTTATTTTTTATAACTATAAATTTAAAGAAAAAAAAGCATATTTTGGTCAGAAAATGTTTTGTTATATGTTAGCTCACTATAAACATGTAAAATTATCATGGGAAAGTGCATGCTATTTGTGCATTTACGCTTGGTTTGAAAAACCGCTTTCTTTTCGTCCTAGAAGCCTGAGACTTGGGGAAACGCAATATCACAGGCTAAGAAACTCATTCTTGACAGCACGTAGAAGGCTTTGCGAAATATGTGCTGATGTATCGATTTGATGAATCATGAGTTTCTTAACCTATTAACATTCACTTGTTGCAGTTTTCAACATTTTTTTTTTTTATTATGATAATGAATATTAAAATTATATATTTTTTATAATTATCATTTTTAAGTAAAAAATATCATATTTTGGTCAGAAAATGTTTTGTTATATGTTAGCTCACTATAAACATGTAAAATTATCATGTGAAAGTGTATGCTGTTTGAGCAAATACGCTTGGCTCGAAAAACAGCTTTCGCTTCGTCCTAGAAGCCTGAGACTTGGGGAAACGCAATATCACAGGCTAAGAAACTCATTCTTGACAGCACGTAGAAGGCTTTGCGAAATATGTGCTGATGTATTGATTTTGATGAATTATGAGTTTCTTAACCTATTTACATTCACTTGTTGCAGTTTTCAACAGTTTTTTTTAGTATGATATAAAATAATGTTTTTTTTTAATAACTATAAATTTTAAGGAAAAAAAAGCATATTTTGGTCAGAAAATGTTTTGTTATATGTTAGCTCACTTTAAACAAGTAAAATTGTCATGGAAATCTGCATGCTGTTTGTGCAAATACGCTTGGTTCGAAAAACCGCTTTCTCTTCGTCCTAGAAGCCTGAGACTTTGGGAAACGCAATATCACAGGCTAAGAAACTCATTCTTGACAGCACGTAGAAGGCTTTGCGAAATATGTGCTGATGTATCGATTTTGATGAATTATGAGTTTCTTAACCTAATTACATTCACTTGTTTCAGTTTTCAACAGTTTTTTTTTTTATTATGATAATGAAAATGAAAATTATATATTTTTTATAATTATCATTTTTAAGTAAAAAAAAATATCATATTTTGGTCAGAAAATGTTTTGTTATATGTTAGCTCACTTTAAACAAGTAAAATTGTCATGTGAAACTGCATGCTGTTTGTGCAAATACGCTTGGTTCGAAAAACCGCTTTCTCTTCATCCTAGAAGCCTGAGACTTGGGGAAACGCAATATCACAAGCTAAGAAACTCATTCTTGACAGCACGTAGAAGACTTTGCGAAATATGTGCTGATGTGTTGCAGTTTTCAACAGTTTTTTTTTATTATGATAATGAATATTAAAATTATATATTTTTTATAATTATCATTTTTAAGTAAAAAATATCATATTTTGGTCAGAAAATGTTTTGTTATATGTTAGCTCACTATAAACATGTAAAATTCTCATGGGAAAGTGCATGCTATTTGTGCATATACGCTTGGTTTGAAAAACCGCTTTCTCTTCGTCCTAGAAGCCTGAGACTTGGGGAAACGCAATATCACAGGCTAAGAAACTCATTCTTGACAGCACGTAGAAGGCTTTGCGAAATATGTGCTGATGTATCGATTTGATGAATCATGAGTTTCTTAACCTATTAACATTCACTTGTTGCAGTTTTCAACAGTTTTTTTTTTTATTATGATAATGAATATTAAAATTATATATTTTTTATAATTATCATTTTTAAGTAAAAAATATCATATTTTGGTCAGAAAATGTTTTGTTATATGTTAGCTCACTATAAACATGTAAAATTGTCATGTGAAAGTGTATGCTGTTTGAGCAAATACGCTTGGCTCGAAAAACCGCTTTCTCTTCATCCTAGAAGCCTGAGACTTGGGGAAACGCAATATCACAAGCTAAGAAACTCATTCTTGACAGCACGTAGAAGGCTTTGCGAAATATGTGCTGATGTATCGATTTTGATAAATTATGAAGTTCTAACCCATTTACATTCACTTGTTGCAGTTTTTATAAAATTATGATAATAAATATAAAAATGTATTTTTTAAAAATAACTATAAATTTTTCTGTAAAAAAATATCATATTTTGTTTAGAAAATGTTTTGTTATATGTTAGCTCACTTTAAACAAGTAAAATTGTCATGGAAATCTGCATGCTGTTTGTGCAAATACGCTTGGTTCGAAAAACCGCTTTCTCTTCGTCCTAGAAGCCTGAGACTTTGGGAAACGCAATATCACAGGCTAAGAAACTCATTCTTGACAGCACGTAGAAGGCTTTGCGAAATATGTGCTGATGTATCGATTTTGATGAATTATAAGTTTCTTAACCTATTTACATTCACTTGTTGCAGTTTTCAACAGTGTTTTTTTTATTATGATAATGAAAATGAAAATTATATATTTTTTATAATTATCATTTTTAAGTAAAAAAAAATATCATATTTTGGTCAGAAAATGTTTTGTTATATGTTAGCTCACTTTAAACAAGTAAAATTGTCATGTGAAACTGCATGCTGTTTGTGCAAATACGCTTGGTTCGAAAAACCGCTTTCTCTTCGTCCTAGAAGCCTGAGACTTGGGGAAACGCAATATCACAAGCTAAGAAACTCATTCTTGACAGCACGTAGAAGGCTTTGCGAAATATGTGCTGATGTATCGATATTGATAAATTATGAAGTTCTAACCCATTTACATTCACTTGTTGCAGTTTTCAACAGTTTTTATAAAATTATGATAATAAATATAAAAATGTATTTTTTAAAAATAACTATAAATTTTTCTGTAAAAAAATATCATATTTTGTTTAGAAAATGTTTTGTTATATGTTAGCTCACTATATAAACATGTAAAATTCTCATGGGAAAGTGCATGCTATTTGTGCATATACGCTTGGTTTGAAAAACCGCTTTCTCTTCGTCCTAGAAGCCTGAGACTTGGGGAAACGCAATATCACAGGCTAAGAAACTCATTCTTGACAGCACGTAGAAGGCTTTGCGAAATATGTGCTGATGTATCGATTTGATGAATCATGAGTTTCTTAACCTATTAACATTCACTTGTTGCAGTTTTCAACAGTTTTTTTTTATTATGATAATGAATATTAAAATTATATATTTTTTATAATTATCATTTTTAAGTAAAAAAAAATATCATATTTTGGTCAGAAAATGTTTTGTTATATGTTAGCTCACTTTAAACAAGTAAAATTGTCATGTGGAAACTGCATGCTGTTTGAGCAAATACGCTTGGTTCGAAAAACCGCTTTCTCTTAGTCCTAGAAGCCTGAGACTTATGGAAACGCAATATCACAGGCTAAGAAACTCATTCTTGACGGCACGTAGAAGGCTTTGCGAAATATGTGCTGATGTATCGATTTTGATGAATTATAAGTTTCTTAACCTATTTACATTCACTTGTTGCAGTTTTCAACAGTTTTTTTTTATTATGATAATGAAAATGAAAATTATATATTTTTTATAATTATAATTTTTAAGTAAAAAATATCATATTTTGGTCAGAAAATGTTTTGTTATATGTTAGCTCACAATAAACATGTAAAATTGTCATGTGAAAGTGTATGCTGTTTGAGCAAATACGCTTGGCTCGAAAAACTGCTTTCTCTTAGTCCTAGAAGCCTGAGACTTGGGGAAACGCAATATCACAGGCTAAAAAACTCATTCTTGACAGCACGTAGAAGGCTTTGCGAAATATGTGCTGATGTATCGATTTTGATGAATTATGAGTTTCTTAACCTATTTACATTCACTTGTTGCAGTTTTCAACAGTTTTTTTTAGTATGATATAAAATGTTTTTTTTTAATAACTATAAATTTTAAGAAAAAAAAAGCATATTTTGGTCAGAAAATGTTTTGTTATATGTTAGCTCACTTTAAACAAGTAAAATTGTCATGTGAAACTGCATGCTGTTTGAGCAAATACGCTTGGTTCGAAAAACCGCTTTCTCTTCGTCCTAGAAGCCTGAGACTTGGGGAAACGCAATATCACAAGCTAAGAAACTCATTCTTGACAGCACGTAGAAGGCTTTGCGAAATATGTGCTGATGTATCGATTTTGATAAATTATGAAGTTCTAACCCATTTACATTCACTTGTTGCAGTTTTCAACAGTTTTTATTTATTATGATAATAAATGTTAAAATTATATGTTGATTTTTTATAACTATAAATTTAAAGAAAAAAAAGCATATTTTGGTCAGAAAATGTTTTGTTGTATGTTAGCTCACTTGAAACAAGTAAAATTATCATGGGAAAGTGCATGCTATTTGTGCATATACGCTTGGTTTGAAAAACCGCTTTCTCTTCGTCCTAGAAGCCTGAGACTTGTGGAAACGCAATATCACAAGCTAAGAAACTCATTCTTGACAGCACGTAGAAGGCTTTGCGAAATATGTGCTGATGTATCGATTTTGATAAATTATGAAGTTCTAACCCATTTACATTCACTTGTTGCAGTTTTCAACAGTTTTTATTTATTATGATAATAAATGTTAAAATTATATGTTGATTTTTTATAACTATAAATTTAAAGAAAAAATATCATTTTTTGGTCAGAAAATGTTTTGTTATATGTTAGCTCACTATAAACATGTAAAATTGTCATGTGAAAGTGTATGCTGTTTGTGCAAATACGCTTGCTCGAAAAACAGCTTTCGCTTCGTCCTAGAAGCCAAAGACTTGGGGAAACGCAATATCACAGGCTAAAAAACTCATTTTTTATAGCACGTAGAAGGCTTTGCGAAATATGTGCTGATGTATCGATTTTGATGAATTATGAGTTTCTTAACCTATTTACATTCAATTGTTGCAGTTTTCAACAGTTTTTATTTATTATGATAATAAATGTTAAAATTATATGTTGATTTTTTATAACTATAAATTTAAAGAAAAAAAAGCATATTTTGGTCAGAAAATGTTTTGTTGTATGTTAGCTCACTTGAAACAAGTAAAATTGTCATGTGAAAGTGTATGCTGTTTGATCAAATACGCTTGGTTCGAAAAACCGCTTTCTCTTCGTCCTAGAAGCCTGAGACTTGGGGAAACGCAATATCACAAGCTAAGAAACTCATTCTTGACAGCACGTAGAAGGCTTTGCGAAATATGTGCTGATGTATCGATTTTGATGAATTATGAGTTTCTTAATGTATTTACATTCACTTGTTGCAGTTTGCAACAGTTTTTTTTAGTATGATATAAAATAATGTTTTTTTTTAATAACTATACATTTTAAAATTATATATTTTTTATAATTATCATTTTTAAGTAAAAAATATCATATTTTGGTCAGAAAATGTTTTGTTATATGTTAGCTCACTATAAACATGTAAAATTGTCATGTGAAAGTGTATGCTGTTTGAGCAAATACGCTTGGCTCGAAAAACAGCTTTCGCTTCGTCCTAGAAGCCTGAGACTTGGGGAAACGCAATATCACAGGCTAAAAAACTCATTTTTGACAGCACGTAGAAGGCTTTGCGAAATATGTGCTGATGTATCGATTTTGATGAATTATGAGTTTCTTAACCTATTTACATTCACTTGTTGCAGTTTTCAACAGTTTTTATTTATTATGATAATAAATGTTAAAATTATATGTTGATTTTTTATAACTATAAATTTAAAGAAAAAAAAGCATATTTTGGTCAGAAAATGTTTTGTTGTATGTTAGCTCACTTTAAACAAGTAAAATTGTCATGTGAAACTGCATGCTGTTTGAGCAAATACGCTTGGTTCGAAAAACCGCTTTCTCTTCGTCCTAGAAGCCTGAGACTTGGGGAAACGCAATATCACAAGCTAAGAAACTCATTCTTGACAGCACGTAGAAGGCTTTGCGAAATATGTGCTGATGTATCGATTTTGATAAATTATGAAGTTCTAACCCATTTACATTCACTTGTTGCAGTTTTCAACAGTTTTTATAAAATTATGATAATAAATATAAAAATGTATTTTTTAAAAATAACTATACATTTTTCTGTAAAAAAATATCATATTTTGGTCAGAAAATGTTTTGTTATATGTTAGCTCACTATAAACATGTAAAATTCTCATGGGAAAGTGCATGCTATTTGTGCATATACGCTTGGTTTGAACAACCGCTTTCTCTTCGTCCTAGAAGCCTGAGACTTGGGGAAACGCAATATCACAGGCTAAGAAACTCATTCTTGACAGCACGTAGAAGGCTTTGCGAAATATGTGCTGATGTATTGATTTTGATGAATTATGAGTTTCTTAACCTATTTACATTCACTTGTTGCAGTTTTCAACAGTTTTTTTTATTATGATAATGAAAATGAAAATTATATATTTTTTATAATTATCATTTTTAAGTAAAAAATATCATATTTTGGTCAGAAAATGTTTTGTTATATGTTAGCTCACAATAAACATGTAAAATTGTCATGTGAAAGTGTATGCTGTTTGAGCAAATACGCTTGGCTCGAAAAACCGCTTTCTCTTAGTCCTAGAAGCCTGAGACTTTGGGAAACGCAATATCACAGGCTAAAAAACTCATTCTTGACAGCACGTAGAAGGCTTTGCGAAATATGTGCTGATGTATCGATTTTGATGAATTATGAGTTTCTTAACCTATTTACATTCACTTGTTGCAGTTTTCAACAGTTTTTTTTAGTATGATATAAAATAATGTTTTTTCTTAATAACTATAAATTTTAAGAAAAAAAAAGCATATTTTGGTCAGAATATGTTTTGTTATATGTTAGCTCACTATAAACATGTAAAATTCTCATGGGAAAGTGCATGCTATTTGTGCATATACGCTTGGTTTGAAAAACCGCTTTCTCTTCGTCCTAGAAGCCTGAGACTTGGGGAAACGCAATATCACAGGCTAAGAAACTCATTCTTGACAGCACGTAGAAGGCTTTGCGAAATATGTGCTGATGTATCGATTTGATGAATCATGAGTTTCTTAACCTATTAACATTCACTTGTTGCAGTTTTCAACAGTTTTTTTTTTATTATGATAATGAATATTAAAATTATATATTTTTTATAATTATCATTTTTAAGTAAAAAATATCATATTTTGGTCAGAAAATGTTTTGTTATATGTTAGCTCACTATAAACATGTAAAATTGTCATGTGAAAGTGTATGCTGTTTGTGCAAATACGCTTGCTCGAAAAACAGCTTTCGCTTCGTCCTAGAAGCCAAAGACTTGGGGAAACGCAATATCACAGGCTAAAAAACTCATTTTTTACAGCACGTAGAAGGCTTTGCGAAATATGTGCTGATGTATCGATTTTGATGAATTATGAGTTTCTTAACCTATTTACATTCAATTGTTGCAGTTTTCAACAGTTTTTATTTATTATGATAATAAATGTTAAAATTATATGTTGATTTTTTATAACTATAAATTTAAAGAAAAAAAAGCATATTTTGGTCAGAAAATGTTTTGTTGTATGTTAGCTCACTTGAAACAAGTAAAATTGTCATGTGAAAGTGTATGCTGTTTGATCAAATACGCTTGGTTCGAAAAACCGCTTTCTCTTCGTCCTAGAAGCCTGAGACTTGGGGAAACGCAATATCACAAGCTAAGAAACTCATTCTTGACAGCACGTAGAAGGCTTTGCGAAATATGTGCTGATGTATCGATTTTGATGAATTATGAGTTTCTTAATGTATTTACATTCACTTGTTGCAGTTTGCAACAGTTTTTTTTAGTATGATATAAAATAATGTTTTTTTTTAATAACTATACATTTTAAAATTATATATTTTTTATAATTATCATTTTTAAGTAAAAAATATCATATTTTGGTCAGAAAATGTTTTGTTATATGTTAGCTCACAATAAACATGTAAAATTGTCATGTGAAAGTGTATGCTGTTTGAGCAAATACGCTTGGCTCGAAAAACCGCTTTCTCTTAGTCCTAGAAGCCTGAGACTTTGGGAAACGCAATATCACAGGCTAAAAAACTCATTCTTGACAGCACGTAGAAGGCTTTGCGAAATATGTGCTGATGTATCGATTTTGATGAATTATGAGTTTCTTAACCTATTTACATTCACTTGTTGCAGTTTTCAACAGTTTTTTTTAGTATGATATAAAATAATGTTTTTTCTTAATAACTATAAATTTTAAGAAAAAAAAAGCATATTTTGGTCAGAAAATGTTTTGTTATATGTTAGCTCACTATAAACATGTAAAATTCTCATGGGAAAGTGCATGCTATTTGTGCATATACGCTTGGTTTGAAAATCCGCTTTCTCTTCGTCCTAGAAGCCTGAGACTTGGGGAAACGCAATATCACAGGCTAAGAAACTCATTTTTTATAGCACGTAGAAGGCTTTGCGAAATATGTGCTGATGTATCGATTTTGATGAATTATGAGTTTCTTAACCTATTTACATTCAATTGTTGCAGTTTTCAACAGTTTTTATTTATTATGATAATAAATGTTAAAATTATATGTTGATTTTTTATAACTATAAATTTAAAGAAAAAAAAAGCATATTTTGGTCAGAAAATGTTTTGTTGTATGTTAGCTCACTTGAAACAAGTAAAATTGTCATGTGAAAGTGTATGCTGTTTGATCAAATACGCTTGGTTCGAAAAACCGCTTTCTCTTCGTCCTAGAAGCCTGAGACTTGGGGAAACGCAATATCACAAGCTAAGAAACTCATTCTTGACAGCACGTAGAAGGCTTTGCGAAATATGTGCTGATGTATCGATTTTGATAAATTATGAAGTTCTAACCCATTTACATTCACTTGTTGCAGTTTTCAACAGTTTTTATAAAATTATGATAATAAATATAAAAATGTATTTTTTAAAAATAACTATAAATTTTTCTGTAAAAAAATATATTTTGGTCAGAAAATGTTTTGTTATATGTTAGCTCACTATAAACATGTAAAATTCTCATGGGAAAGTGTATGCTGTTTGTGCATATACGCTTGGTTTGAACAACCGCTTTCTCTTCGTCCTAGAAGCCTGAGACTTGGGGAAACGCAATATCACAGGCTAAGAAACTCATTCTTGACAGCACGTAGAAGGCTTTGCGAAATATGTGCTGATGTATTGATTTTGATGAATTATGAGTTTCTTAACCTATTTACATTCACTTGTTGCAGTTTTCAACAGTTTTTTTTTATTATGATAATGAAAATGAAAATGATATATTTTTTATAATTATCATTTTTAAGTAAAAAATATCATATTTTGGTCAGAAAATGTTTTGTTATATGTTAGCTCACAATAAACATGTAAAATTGTCATGTGAAAGTGTATGCTGTTTGAGCAAATACGCTTGGCTCGAAAAACCGCTTTCTCTTAGTCCTAGAAGCCTGAGACTTTGGGAAACGCAATATCACAGGCTAAAAAACTCATTCTTGACAGCACGTAGAAGGCTTTGCGAAATATGTGCTGATGTATCGATTTTGATGAATTATGAGTTTCTTAACCTATTTACATTCACTTGTTGCAGTTTTCAACAGTTTTTTTTAGTATGATATAAAATAGTTTTTTTTTAATAACTATAAATTTTAAGAAAAAAAAAGCATATTTTGGTCAGAAAATGTTTTGTTATATGTTAGCTCACTTTGAACAAGTAAAATTGTCATGGAAAACTGCATGCTGTTTGTGCAAATACGCTTGGTTCGAAAAACCGCTTTCTCTTCATCCTAGAAGCCTGAGACTTTGGGAAACGCAATATCACAGGCTAAGAAACTCATTCTTGACGGCACGTAGAAGGCTTTGCGAAATATGTGCTGATGTATCGATTTTGATGAATTATGAGTTTCTTAACCTATTTACATTCACTTGTTGCAGTTTTCAACAGTTTTTTTTTATTATGATAATGAAAATGAAAATTATATGTTTTTTATAATTATCATTTTTAAGTAAAAAATATAATATTTTGGTCAGAAAATGTTTTGTTATATGTTAGCTCACAATAAACATGTAAAATTGTCATGTGAAAGTGTATGCTGTTTGTGCATATACGCTTGGTTTGAAAAACCGCTTTCTCTTCGTCCTAGAAGCCTGAGACTTGAGGAAACGCAATATCACAGGCTAAAAAACTCATTCTTGACAGCACGTAGAAGGCTTTGCGAAATATGTGCTAATGTATCGATTTTGATGAATTATGAGTTTCTAAACCTATTTACGTTCACTTGTTGCAGTTTTCAACAGTTTTTTTTAGTATGATATAAAATAATATGGTTTTTTTTAATAACTATAAATTTTAAGAAAAAACAGCATATTTTGGTCAGAAAATGTTTTGTTATATGTTAGCTCACTTTAAACAAGTAAAATTGTCGTGGAAAACTGCATGCTGTTTGTGCAAATACGCTTGGTTCGAAAAACCGCTTTCTCTTCGTCCTAGAAGACTGAGACTTTGGGAAACGCAATATCACAGGCTAAGAAACTCATTCTTGACAGCACGTAGAAGGCTTTGCGAAATATGTGCTGATGTATTGATTTTGATGAATTAAAAGTTTCTTAACCTATTAACATTCACTTGTTGCAGTTTTCAACAGTTTTTTTTTTTATTATGATAATGAAAATTAAAATTATATATTTTTTATAATTATCATTTTTAAGTAAAAAATATCATATTTTGGTCAAAAAATGTTTTGTTATATGTAAGCTCACAATAAACATGTAAAATTGTCATGTGAAAGTGTATGCTGTTTGAGCAAATACGCTTGGCTCGAAAAACCGCTTTATCTTAGTACTAGAAGCCTGAGACTTGGGGAAACGCAATATCACAGGCTAAAAAACTCATTCTTGACAGCACGTAGAAGGCTTTGCGAAATATGTGCTGATGTATCGATTTTGATGAATTATGAGTTTCTTAACCTTTTCACATTCACTTGTTGCAGTTTTCAACAGTTTTTATTTATTATGATAATGAATGTTAAATTTATATGTTTATTTTTTATAACTATAAATTTAAAGAAAAAAAAGCATATTTTGGTCAGAAAATGTTTTGTTATATGTTAGCTCACTATAAACATGTAAAATTATCATGGGAAAGTGCATGCTATTTGTGCATTTACGCTTGGTTTGAAAAACCGCTTTCTTTTCGTCCTAGAAGCCTGAGACTTGGGGAAACGCAATATCACAGGCTAAGAAACTCATTCTTGACAGCACGTAGAAGGCTTTGCGAAATATGTGCTGATGTATCGATTTGATGAATCATGAGTTTCTTAACCTATTAACATTCACTTGTTGCAGTTTTCAACATTTTTTTTTTTTATTATGATAATGAATATTAAAATTATATATTTTTTATAATTATCATTTTTAAGTAAAAAATATCATATTTTGGTCAGAAAATGTTTTGTTATATGTTAGCTCACTATAAACATGTAAAATTATCATGTGAAAGTGTATGCTGTTTGAGCAAATACGCTTGGCTCGAAAAACAGCTTTCGCTTCGTCCTAGAAGCCTGAGACTTGGGGAAACGCAATATCACAGGCTAAGAAACTCATTCTTGACAGCACGTAGAAGGCTTTGCGAAATATGTGCTGATGTATTGATTTTGATGAATTATGAGTTTCTTAACCTATTTACATTCACTTGTTGCAGTTTTCAACAGTTTTTTTTAGTATGATATAAAATAATGTTTTTTTTTAATAACTATAAATTTTAAGGAAAAAAAAGCATATTTTGGTCAGAAAATGTTTTGTTATATGTTAGCTCACTTTAAACAAGTAAAATTGTCATGGAAATCTGCATGCTGTTTGTGCAAATACGCTTGGTTCGAAAAACCGCTTTCTCTTCGTCCTAGAAGCCTGAGACTTTGGGAAACGCAATATCACAGGCTAAGAAACTCATTCTTGACAGCACGTAGAAGGCTTTGCGAAATATGTGCTGATGTATCGATTTTGATGAATTATGAGTTTCTTAACCTATTTACATTCACTTGTTTCAGTTTTCAACAGTTTTTTTTTTTTATTATGATAATGAAAATGAAAATTATATATTTTTTATAATTATCATTTTTAAGTAAAAAAAAATATCATATTTTGGTCAGAAAATGTTTTGTTATATGTTAGCTCACTTTAAACAAGTAAAATTGTCATGTGAAACTGCATGCTGTTTGTGCAAATACGCTTGGTTCGAAAAACCGCTTTCTCTTCATCCTAGAAGCCTGAGACTTGGGGAAACGCAATATCACAAGCTAAGAAACTCATTCTTGACAGCACGTAGAAGACTTTGCGAAATATGTGCTGATGTGTTGCAGTTTTCAACAGTTTTTTTTTATTATGATAATGAATATTAAAATTATATATTTTTTATAATTATCATTTTTAAGTAAAAAATATCATATTTTGGTCAGAAAATGTTTTGTTATATGTTAGCTCACTATAAACATGTAAAATTCTCATGGGAAAGTGCATGCTATTTGTGCATATACGCTTGGTTTGAAAAACCGCTTTCTCTTCGTCCTAGAAGCCTGAGACTTGGGGAAACGCAATATCACAGGCTAAGAAACTCATTCTTGACAGCACGTAGAAGGCTTTGCGAAATATGTGCTGATGTATCGAATTGATGAATCATGAGTTTCTTAACCTATTAACATTCACTTGTTGCAGTTTTCAACAGTTTTTTTTTTTATTATGATAATGAATATTAAAATTATATATTTTTTATAATTATCATTTTTAAGTAAAAAATATCATATTTTGGTCAGAAAATGTTTTGTTATATGTTAGCTCACTATAAACATGTAAAATTGTCATGTGAAAGTGTATGCTGTTTGAGCAAATACGCTTGGCTCGAAAAACCGCTTTCTCTTCATCCTAGAAGCCTGAGACTTGGGGAAACGCAATATCACAAGCTAAGAAACTCATTCTTGACAGCACGTAGAAGGCTTTGCGAAATATGTGCTGATGTATCGATTTTGATAAATTATGAAGTTCTAACCCATTTACATTCACTTGTTGCAGTTTTTATAAAATTATGATAATAAATATAAAAATGTATTTTTTAAAAATAACTATAAATTTTTCTGTAAAAAAATATCATATTTTGTTTAGAAAATGTTTTGTTATATGTTAGCTCACTTTAAACAAGTAAAATTGTCATGGAAATCTGCATGCTGTTTGTGCAAATACGCTTGGTTCGAAAAACCGCTTTCTCTTCGTCCTAGAAGCCTGAGACTTTGGGAAACGCAATATCACAGGCTAAGAAACTCATTCTTGACAGCACGTAGAAGGCTTTGCGAAATATGTGCTGATGTATCGATTTTGATGAATTATAAGTTTCTTAACCTATTTACATTCACTTGTTGCAGTTTTCAACAGTGTTTTTTTTATTATGATAATGAAAATGAAAATTATATATTTTTTATAATTATCATTTTTAAGTAAAAAAAAATATCATATTTTGGTCAGAAAATGTTTTGTTATATGTTAGCTCACTTTAAACAAGTAAAATTGTCATGTGAAACTGCATGCTGTTTGTGCAAATACGCTTGGTTCGAAAAACCGCTTTCTCTTCGTCCTAGAAGCCTGAGACTTGGGGAAACGCAATATCACAAGCTAAGAAACTCATTCTTGACAGCACGTAGAAGGCTTTGCGAAATATGTGCTGATGTATCGATTTTGATAAATTATGAAGTTCTAACCCATTTACATTCACTTGTTGCAGTTTTCAACAGTTTTTATAAAATTATGATAATAAATATAAAAATGTATTTTTTAAAAATAACTATAAATTTTTCTGTAAAAAAATATCATATTTTGTTTAGAAAATGTTTTGTTATATGTTAGCTCACTATATAAACATGTAAAATTCTCATGGGAAAGTGCATGCTATTTGTGCATATACGCTTGGTTTGAAAAACCGCTTTCTCTTCGTCCTAGAAGCCTGAGACTTGGGGAAACGCAATATCACAGGCTAAGAAACTCATTCTTGACAGCACGTAGAAGGCTTTGCGAAATATGTGCTGATGTATCGATTTGATGAATCATGAGTTTCTTAACCTATTAACATTCACTTGTTGCAGTTTTCAACAGTTTTTTTTTATTATGATAATGAATATTAAAATTATATATTTTTTATAATTATCATTTTTAAGTAAAAAAAAATATCATATTTTGGTCAGAAAATGTTTTGTTATATGTTAGCTCACTTTAAACAAGTAAAATTGTCATGTGGAAACTGCATGCTGTTTGAGCAAATACGCTTGGTTCGAAAAACCGCTTTCTCTTAGTCCTAGAAGCCTGAGACTTATGGAAACGCAATATCACAGGCTAAGAAACTCATTCTTGACGGCACGTAGAAGGCTTTGCGAAATATGTGCTGATGTATCGATTTTGATGAATTATAAGTTTCTTAACCTATTTACATTCACTTGTTGCAGTTTTCAACAGTTTTTTTTTATTATGATAATGAAAATGAAAATTATATATTTTTTATAATTATAATTTTTAAGTAAAAAATATCATATTTTGGTCAGAAAATGTTTTGTTATATGTTAGCTCACAATAAACATGTAAAATTGTCATGTGAAAGTGTATGCTGTTTGAGCAAATACGCTTGGCTCGAAAAACCGCTTTCTCTTAGTCCTAGAAGCCTGAGACTTGGGGAAACGCAATATCACAGGCTAAAAAACTCATTCTTGACAGCACGTAGAAGGCTTTGCGAAATATGTGCTGATGTATCGATTTTGATGAATTATGAGTTTCTTAACCTATTTACATTCACTTGTTGCAGTTTTCAACAGTTTTTTTTAGTATGATATAAAATAGTTTTTTTTTAATAACTATAAATTTTAAGAAAAAAAAAGCATATTTTGGTCAGAAAATGTTTTGTTATATGTTAGCTCACTTTAAACAAGTAAAATTGTCATGGAAAACTGCATGCTGTTTGTGCAAATACGCTTGGTTCGAAAAACCGCTTTCTCTTCATCCTAGAAGCCTGAGACTTTGGGAAACGCAATATCACAGGCTAAGAAACTCATTCTTGACGGCACGTAGAAGGCTTTGCGAAATATGTGCTGATGTATCGATTTTGATGAATTATAAGTTTCTTAACCTATTTACATTCACTTGTTGCAGTTTTCAACAGTTTTTTTTTATTATGATAATGAAAATGAAAATTATATATTTTTTATAATTATCATTTTTAAGTAAAAAAAAATATCATATTTTGGTCAGAAAATGTTTTGTTATATGTTAGCTCACTATAAACGTAAAATTATCATGGGAAAGTGCATGCTATTTGTGCATATACGCTTGGTTTGAAAAACCGGTTTCTCTTCGTCCTAGAAGCCTGAGACTTGGGGAAACGCAATATCACAGGCTAAGAAACTCATTCTTGACAGCACGTAGAAGGCTTTGCGAAATATGTGCTGGTGTATCGATTTTGATGAATTATAAGTTTTTTAACCTATTTACATTCACTTGTTGCAGTTTTCAACATTTTTTTTTATTATGATAATGAATATTAAAATTATATGTTTTTTATAATTATCATTTTTAAGTAAAAAATATAATATTTTGGTCAGAAAATGTTTTGTTATATGTTAGCTCACAATAAACATGTAAAATTGTCATGTGAAAGTGTATGCTGTTTGTGCATATACGCTTGGTTTGAAAAACCGCTTTCTCTTCGTCCTAGAAGCCTGAGACTTGAGGAAACGCAATATCACAGGCTAAAAAACTCATTCTTGACAGCACGTAGAAGGCTTTGCGAAATATGTGCTAATGTATCGATTTTGATGAATTATGAGTTTCTAAACCTATTTACGTTCACTTGTTGCAGTTTTCAACAGTTTTTTTTAGTATGATATAAAATAATATGTTTTTTTTTAATAACTATAAATTTTAAGAAAAAACAGCATATTTTGGTCAGAAAATGTTTTGTTATATGTTAGCTCACTTTAAACAAGTAAAATTGTCGTGGAAAACTGCATGCTGTTTGTGCAAATACGCTTGGTTCGAAAAACCGCTTTCTCTTCGTCCTAGAAGACTGAGACTTTGGGAAACGCAATATCACAGGCTAAGAAACTCATTCTTGACAGCACGTAGAAGGCTTTGCGAAATATGTGCTGATGTATTGATTTTGATGAATTAAAAGTTTCTTAACCTATTAACATTCACTTGTTGCAGTTTTCAACAGTTTTTTTTTTTATTATGATAATGAAAATTAAAATTATATATTTTTTATAATTATCATTTTTAAGTAAAAAATATCATATTTTGGTCAAAAAATGTTTTGTTATATGTAAGCTCACAATAAACATGTAAAATTGTCATGTGAAAGTGTATGCTGTTTGAGCAAATACGCTTGGCTCGAAAAACCGCTTTATCTTAGTCCTAGAAGCCTGAGACTTGGGGAAACGCAATATCACAGGCTAAAAAACTCATTCTTGACAGCATGTAGAAGGCTTTGCGAAATATGTGCTGATGTATCGATTTTGATGAATTATGAGTTTCTTAACCTTTTCACATTCACTTGTTGCAGTTTTCAACAGTTTTTATTTATTATGATAATGAATGTTAAATTTATATGTTTATTTTTTATAACTATAAATTTAAAGAAAAAAAAGCATATTTTGGTCAGAAAATGTTTTGTTATATGTTAGCTCACTATAAACATGTAAAATTATCATGGGAAAGTGCATGCTATTTGTGCATTTACGCTTGGTTTGAAAAACCGCTTTCTTTTCGTCCTAGAAGCCTGAGACTTGGGGAAACGCAATATCACAGGCTAAGAAACTCATTCTTGACAGCACGTAGAAGGCTTTGCGAAATATGTGCTGATGTATCGATTTGATGAATCATGAGTTTCTTAACCTATTAACATTCACTTGTTGCAGTTTTCAACATTTTTTTTTTTTATTATGATAATGAATATTAAAATTATATATTTTTTATAATTATCATTTTTAAGTAAAAAATATCATATTTTGGTCAGAAAATGTTTTGTTATATGTTAGCTCACTATAAACATGTAAAATTATCATGTGAAAGTGTATGCTGTTTGAGCAAATACGCTTGGCTCGAAAAACAGCTTTCGCTTCGTCCTAGAAGCCTGAGACTTGGGGAAACGCAATATCACAGGCTAAGAAACTCATTCTTGACAGCACGTAGAAGGCTTTGCGAAATATGTGCTGATGTATTGATTTTGATGAATTATGAGTTTCTTAACCTATTTACATTCACTTGTTGCAGTTTTCAACAGTTTTTTTTAGTATGATATAAAATAATGTTTTTTTTTAATAACTATAAATTTTAAGGAAAAAAAAGCATATTTTGGTCAGAAAATGTTTTGTTATATGTTAGCTCACTTTAAACAAGTAAAATTGTCATGGAAATCTGCATGCTGTTTGTGCAAATACGCTTGGTTCGAAAAACCGCTTTCTCTTCGTCCTAGAAGCCTGAGACTTTGGGAAACGCAATATCACAGGCTAAGAAACTCATTCTTGACAGCACGTAGAAGGCTTTGCGAAATATGTGCTGATGTATCGATTTTGATGAATTATGAGTTTCTTAACCTATTTACATTCACTTGTTTCAGTTTTCAACAGTTTTTTTTTTTTATTATGATAATGAAAATGAAAATTATATATTTTTTATAATTATCATTTTTAAGTAAAAAAAAATATCATATTTTGGTCAGAAAATGTTTTGTTATATGTTAGCTCACTATAAACATGTAAAATTGTCATGTGAAAGTGTATGCTGTTTGAGCAAATACGCTTGGCTCGAAAAACCGCTTTCTCTTCATCCTAGAAGCCTGAGACTTGGGGAAACGCAATATCACAAGCTAAGAAACTCATTCTTGACAGCACGTAGAAGGCTTTGCGAAATATGTGCTGATGTATCGATTTTGATAAATTATGAAGTTCTAACCCATTTACATTCACTTGTTGCAGTTTTTATAAAATTATGATAATAAATATAAAAATGTATTTTTTAAAAATAACTATAAATTTTTCTGTAAAAAAATATCATATTTTGTTTAGAAAATGTTTTGTTATATGTTAGCTCACTTTAAACAAGTAAAATTGTCATGGAAATCTGCATGCTGTTTGTGCAAATACGCTTGGTTCGAAAAACCGCTTTCTCTTCGTCCTAGAAGCCTGAGACTTTGGGAAACGCAATATCACAGGCTAAGAAACTCATTCTTGACAGCACGTAGAAGGCTTTGCGAAATATGTGCTGATGTATCGATTTTGATGAATTATAAGTTTCTTAACCTATTTACATTCACTTGTTGCAGTTTTCAACAGTGTTTTTTTTATTATGATAATGAAAATGAAAATTATATATTTTTTATAATTATCATTTTTAAGTAAAAAAAAATATCATATTTTGGTCAGAAAATGTTTTGTTATATGTTAGCTCACTTTAAACAAGTAAAATTGTCATGTGAAACTGCATGCTGTTTGTGCAAATACGCTTGGTTCGAAAAACCGCTTTCTCTTCGTCCTAGAAGCCTGAGACTTGGGGAAACGCAATATCACAAGCTAAGAAACTCATTCTTGACAGCACGTAGAAGGCTTTGCGAAATATGTGCTGATGTATCGATATTGATAAATTATGAAGTTCTAACCCATTTACATTCACTTGTTGCAGTTTTCAACAGTTTTTATAAAATTATGATAATAAATATAAAAATGTATTTTTTAAAAATAACTATAAATTTTTCTGTAAAAAAATATCATATTTTGTTTAGAAAATGTTTTGTTATATGTTAGCTCACTATATAAACATGTAAAATTCTCATGGGAAAGTGCATGCTATTTGTGCATATACGCTTGGTTTGAAAAACCGCTTTCTCTTCGTCCTAGAAGCCTGAGACTTGGGGAAACGCAATATCACAGGCTAAGAAACTCATTCTTGACAGCACGTAGAAGGCTTTGCGAAATATGTGCTGATGTATCGATTTGATGAATCATGAGTTTCTTAACCTATTAACATTCACTTGTTGCAGTTTTCAACAGTTTTTTTTTATTATGATAATGAATATTAAAATTATATATTTTTTATAATTATCATTTTTAAGTAAAAAAAAATATCATATTTTGGTCAGAAAATGTTTTGTTATATGTTAGCTCACTTTAAACAAGTAAAATTGTCATGTGGAAACTGCATGCTGTTTGAGCAAATACGCTTGGTTCGAAAAACCGCTTTCTCTTAGTCCTAGAAGCCTGAGACTTATGGAAACGCAATATCACAGGCTAAGAAACTCATTCTTGACGGCACGTAGAAGGCTTTGCGAAATATGTGCTGATGTATCGATTTTGATGAATTATAAGTTTCTTAACCTATTTACATTCACTTGTTGCAGTTTTCAACAGTTTTTTTTTATTATGATAATGAAAATGAAAATTATATATTTTTTATAATTATAATTTTTAAGTAAAAAATATCATATTTTGGTCAGAAAATGTTTTGTTATATGTTAGCTCACAATAAACATGTAAAATTGTCATGTGAAAGTGTATGCTGTTTGAGCAAATACGCTTGGCTCGAAAAACTGCTTTCTCTTAGTCCTAGAAGCCTGAGACTTGGGGAAACGCAATATCACAGGCTAAAAAACTCATTCTTGACAGCACGTAGAAGGCTTTGCGAAATATGTGCTGATGTATCGATTTTGATGAATTATGAGTTTCTTAACCTATTTACATTCACTTGTTGCAGTTTTCAACAGTTTTTTTTAGTATGATATAAAATGTTTTTTTTTAATAACTATAAATTTTAAGAAAAAAAAAGCATATTTTGGTCAGAAAATGTTTTGTTATATGTTAGCTCACTTTAAACAAGTAAAATTGTCATGTGAAACTGCATGCTGTTTGAGCAAATACGCTTGGTTCGAAAAACCGCTTTCTCTTCGTCCTAGAAGCCTGAGACTTGGGGAAACGCAATATCACAAGCTAAGAAACTCATTCTTGACAGCACGTAGAAGGCTTTGCGAAATATGTGCTGATGTATCGATTTTGATAAATTATGAAGTTCTAACCCATTTACATTCACTTGTTGCAGTTTTCAACAGTTTTTATTTATTATGATAATAAATGTTAAAATTATATGTTGATTTTTTATAACTATAAATTTAAAGAAAAAAAAGCATATTTTGGTCAGAAAATGTTTTGTTGTATGTTAGCTCACTTGAAACAAGTAAAATTATCATGGGAAAGTGCATGCTATTTGTGCATATACGCTTGGTTTGAAAAACCGCTTTCTCTTCGTCCTAGAAGCCTGAGACTTGTGGAAACGCAATATCACAAGCTAAGAAACTCATTCTTGACAGCACGTAGAAGGCTTTGCGAAATATGTGCTGATGTATCGATTTTGATAAATTATGAAGTTCTAACCCATTTACATTCACTTGTTGCAGTTTTCAACAGTTTTTATTTATTATGATAATAAATGTTAAAATTATATGTTGATTTTTTATAACTATAAATTTAAAGAAAAAATATCATTTTTTGGTCAGAAAATGTTTTGTTATATGTTAGCTCACTATAAACATGTAAAATTGTCATGTGAAAGTGTATGCTGTTTGTGCAAATACGCTTGCTCGAAAAACAGCTTTCGCTTCGTCCTAGAAGCCAAAGACTTGGGGAAACGCAATATCACAGGCTAAAAAACTCATTTTTTATAGCACGTAGAAGGCTTTGCGAAATATGTGCTGATGTATCGATTTTGATGAATTATGAGTTTCTTAACCTATTTACATTCAATTGTTGCAGTTTTCAACAGTTTTTATTTATTATGATAATAAATGTTAAAATTATATGTTGATTTTTTATAACTATAAATTTAAAGAAAAAAAAGCATATTTTGGTCAGAAAATGTTTTGTTGTATGTTAGCTCACTTGAAACAAGTAAAATTGTCATGTGAAAGTGTATGCTGTTTGATCAAATACGCTTGGTTCGAAAAACCGCTTTCTCTTCGTCCTAGAAGCCTGAGACTTGGGGAAACGCAATATCACAAGCTAAGAAACTCATTCTTGACAGCACGTAGAAGGCTTTGCGAAATATGTGCTGATGTATCGATTTTGATGAATTATGAGTTTCTTAATGTATTTACATTCACTTGTTGCAGTTTGCAACAGTTTTTTTTAGTATGATATAAAATAATGTTTTTTTTTAATAACTATACATTTTAAAATTATATATTTTTTATAATTATCATTTTTAAGTAAAAAATATCATATTTTGGTCAGAAAATGTTTTGTTATATGTTAGCTCACTATAAACATGTAAAATTGTCATGTGAAAGTGTATGCTGTTTGAGCAAATACGCTTGGCTCGAAAAACAGCTTTCGCTTCGTCCTAGAAGCCTGAGACTTGGGGAAACGCAATATCACAGGCTAAAAAACTCATTTTTGACAGCACGTAGAAGGCTTTGCGAAATATGTGCTGATGTATCGATTTTGATGAATTATGAGTTTCTTAACCTATTTACATTCACTTGTTGCAGTTTTCAACAGTTTTTATTTATTATGATAATAAATGTTAAAATTATATGTTGATTTTTTATAACTATAAATTTAAAGAAAAAAAAGCATATTTTGGTCAGAAAATGTTTTGTTGTATGTTAGCTCACTTTAAACAAGTAAAATTGTCATGTGAAACTGCATGCTGTTTGAGCAAATACGCTTGGTTCGAAAAACCGCTTTCTCTTCGTCCTAGAAGCCTGAGACTTGGGGAAACGCAATATCACAAGCTAAGAAACTCATTCTTGACAGCACGTAGAAGGCTTTGCGAAATATGTGCTGATGTATCGATTTTGATAAATTATGAAGTTCTAACCCATTTACATTCACTTGTTGCAGTTTTCAACAGTTTTTATAAAATTATGATAATAAATATAAAAATGTATTTTTTAAAAATAACTATACATTTTTCTGTAAAAAAATATCATATTTTGGTCAGAAAATGTTTTGTTATATGTTAGCTCACTATAAACATGTAAAATTCTCATGGGAAAGTGCATGCTATTTGTGCATATACGCTTGGTTTGAACAACCGCTTTCTCTTCGTCCTAGAAGCCTGAGACTTGGGGAAACGCAATATCACAGGCTAAGAAACTCATTCTTGACAGCACGTAGAAGGCTTTGCGAAATATGTGCTGATGTATTGATTTTGATGAATTATGAGTTTCTTAACCTATTTACATTCACTTGTTGCAGTTTTCAACAGTTTTTTTTATTATGATAATGAAAATGAAAATTATATATTTTTTATAATTATCATTTTTAAGTAAAAAATATCATATTTTGGTCAGAAAATGTTTTGTTATATGTTAGCTCACAATAAACATGTAAAATTGTCATGTGAAAGTGTATGCTGTTTGAGCAAATACGCTTGGCTCGAAAAACCGCTTTCTCTTAGTCCTAGAAGCCTGAGACTTTGGGAAACGCAATATCACAGGCTAAAAAACTCATTCTTGACAGCACGTAGAAGGCTTTGCGAAATATGTGCTGATGTATCGATTTTGATGAATTATGAGTTTCTTAACCTATTTACATTCACTTGTTGCAGTTTTCAACAGTTTTTTTTAGTATGATATAAAATAATGTTTTTTCTTAATAACTATAAATTTTAAGAAAAAAAAAGCATATTTTGGTCAGAATATGTTTTGTTATATGTTAGCTCACTATAAACATGTAAAATTCTCATGGGAAAGTGCATGCTATTTGTGCATATACGCTTGGTTTGAAAAACCGCTTTCTCTTCGTCCTAGAAGCCTGAGACTTGGGGAAACGCAATATCACAGGCTAAGAAACTCATTCTTGACAGCACGTAGAAGGCTTTGCGAAATATGTGCTGATGTATCGATTTGATGAATCATGAGTTTCTTAACCTATTAACATTCACTTGTTGCAGTTTTCAACAGTTTTTTTTTTATTATGATAATGAATATTAAAATTATATATTTTTTATAATTATCATTTTTAAGTAAAAAATATCATATTTTGGTCAGAAAATGTTTTGTTATATGTTAGCTCACTATAAACATGTAAAATTGTCATGTGAAAGTGTATGCTGTTTGTGCAAATACGCTTGCTCGAAAAACAGCTTTCGCTTCGTCCTAGAAGCCAAAGACTTGGGGAAACGCAATATCACAGGCTAAAAAACTCATTTTTTACAGCACGTAGAAGGCTTTGCGAAATATGTGCTGATGTATCGATTTTGATGAATTATGAGTTTCTTAACCTATTTACATTCAATTGTTGCAGTTTTCAACAGTTTTTATTTATTATGATAATAAATGTTAAAATTATATGTTGATTTTTTATAACTATAAATTTAAAGAAAAAAAAGCATATTTTGGTCAGAAAATGTTTTGTTGTATGTTAGCTCACTTGAAACAAGTAAAATTGTCATGTGAAAGTGTATGCTGTTTGATCAAATACGCTTGGTTCGAAAAACCGCTTTCTCTTCGTCCTAGAAGCCTGAGACTTGGGGAAACGCAATATCACAAGCTAAGAAACTCATTCTTGACAGCACGTAGAAGGCTTTGCGAAATATGTGCTGATGTATCGATTTTGATGAATTATGAGTTTCTTAATGTATTTACATTCACTTGTTGCAGTTTGCAACAGTTTTTTTTAGTATGATATAAAATAATGTTTTTTTTTAATAACTATACATTTTAAAATTATATATTTTTTATAATTATCATTTTTAAGTAAAAAATATCATATTTTGGTCAGAAAATGTTTTGTTATATGTTAGCTCACAATAAACATGTAAAATTGTCATGTGAAAGTGTATGCTGTTTGAGCAAATACGCTTGGCTCGAAAAACCGCTTTCTCTTAGTCCTAGAAGCCTGAGACTTTGGGAAACGCAATATCACAGGCTAAAAAACTCATTCTTGACAGCACGTAGAAGGCTTTGCGAAATATGTGCTGATGTATCGATTTTGATGAATTATGAGTTTCTTAACCTATTTACATTCACTTGTTGCAGTTTTCAACAGTTTTTTTTAGTATGATATAAAATAATGTTTTTTCTTAATAACTATAAATTTTAAGAAAAAAAAAGCATATTTTGGTCAGAAAATGTTTTGTTATATGTTAGCTCACTATAAACATGTAAAATTCTCATGGGAAAGTGCATGCTATTTGTGCATATACGCTTGGTTTGAAAATCCGCTTTCTCTTCGTCCTAGAAGCCTGAGACTTGGGGAAACGCAATATCACAGGCTAAGAAACTCATTTTTTATAGCACGTAGAAGGCTTTGCGAAATATGTGCTGATGTATCGATTTTGATGAATTATGAGTTTCTTAACCTATTTACATTCAATTGTTGCAGTTTTCAACAGTTTTTATTTATTATGATAATAAATGTTAAAATTATATGTTGATTTTTTATAACTATAAATTTAAAGAAAAAAAAAGCATATTTTGGTCAGAAAATGTTTTGTTGTATGTTAGCTCACTTGAAACAAGTAAAATTGTCATGTGAAAGTGTATGCTGTTTGATCAAATACGCTTGGTTCGAAAAACCGCTTTCTCTTCGTCCTAGAAGCCTGAGACTTGGGGAAACGCAATATCACAAGCTAAGAAACTCATTCTTGACAGCACGTAGAAGGCTTTGCGAAATATGTGCTGATGTATCGATTTTGATAAATTATGAAGTTCTAACCCATTTACATTCACTTGTTGCAGTTTTCAACAGTTTTTATAAAATTATGATAATAAATATAAAAATGTATTTTTTAAAAATAACTATAAATTTTTCTGTAAAAAAATATATTTTGGTCAGAAAATGTTTTGTTATATGTTAGCTCACTATAAACATGTAAAATTCTCATGGGAAAGTGTATGCTGTTTGTGCATATACGCTTGGTTTGAACAACCGCTTTCTCTTCGTCCTAGAAGCCTGAGACTTGGGGAAACGCAATATCACAGGCTAAGAAACTCATTCTTGACAGCACGTAGAAGGCTTTGCGAAATATGTGCTGATGTATTGATTTTGATGAATTATGAGTTTCTTAACCTATTTACATTCACTTGTTGCAGTTTTCAACAGTTTTTTTTTATTATGATAATGAAAATGAAAATGATATATTTTTTATAATTATCATTTTTAAGTAAAAAATATCATATTTTGGTCAGAAAATGTTTTGTTATATGTTAGCTCACAATAAACATGTAAAATTGTCATGTGAAAGTGTATGCTGTTTGAGCAAATACGCTTGGCTCGAAAAACCGCTTTCTCTTAGTCCTAGAAGCCTGAGACTTTGGGAAACGCAATATCACAGGCTAAAAAACTCATTCTTGACAGCACGTAGAAGGCTTTGCGAAATATGTGCTGATGTATCGATTTTGATGAATTATGAGTTTCTTAACCTATTTACATTCACTTGTTGCAGTTTTCAACAGTTTTTTTTAGTATGATATAAAATAGTTTTTTTTTAATAACTATAAATTTTAAGAAAAAAAAAGCATATTTTGGTCAGAAAATGTTTTGTTATATGTTAGCTCACTTTGAACAAGTAAAATTGTCATGGAAAACTGCATGCTGTTTGTGCAAATACGCTTGGTTCGAAAAACCGCTTTCTCTTCATCCTAGAAGCCTGAGACTTTGGGAAACGCAATATCACAGGCTAAGAAACTCATTCTTGACGGCACGTAGAAGGCTTTGCGAAATATGTGCTGATGTATCGATTTTGATGAATTATGAGTTTCTTAACCTATTTACATTCACTTGTTGCAGTTTTCAACAGTTTTTTTTTATTATGATAATGAAAATGAAAATTATATGTTTTTTATAATTATCATTTTTAAGTAAAAAATATAATATTTTGGTCAGAAAATGTTTTGTTATATGTTAGCTCACAATAAACATGTAAAATTGTCATGTGAAAGTGTATGCTGTTTGTGCATATACGCTTGGTTTGAAAAACCGCTTTCTCTTCGTCCTAGAAGCCTGAGACTTGAGGAAACGCAATATCACAGGCTAAAAAACTCATTCTTGACAGCACGTAGAAGGCTTTGCGAAATATGTGCTAATGTATCGATTTTGATGAATTATGAGTTTCTAAACCTATTTACGTTCACTTGTTGCAGTTTTCAACAGTTTTTTTTAGTATGATATAAAATAATATGGTTTTTTTTAATAACTATAAATTTTAAGAAAAAACAGCATATTTTGGTCAGAAAATGTTTTGTTATATGTTAGCTCACTTTAAACAAGTAAAATTGTCGTGGAAAACTGCATGCTGTTTGTGCAAATACGCTTGGTTCGAAAAACCGCTTTCTCTTCGTCCTAGAAGACTGAGACTTTGGGAAACGCAATATCACAGGCTAAGAAACTCATTCTTGACAGCACGTAGAAGGCTTTGCGAAATATGTGCTGATGTATTGATTTTGATGAATTAAAAGTTTCTTAACCTATTAACATTCACTTGTTGCAGTTTTCAACAGTTTTTTTTTTTATTATGATAATGAAAATTAAAATTATATATTTTTTATAATTATCATTTTTAAGTAAAAAATATCATATTTTGGTCAAAAAATGTTTTGTTATATGTAAGCTCACAATAAACATGTAAAATTGTCATGTGAAAGTGTATGCTGTTTGAGCAAATACGCTTGGCTCGAAAAACCGCTTTATCTTAGTACTAGAAGCCTGAGACTTGGGGAAACGCAATATCACAGGCTAAAAAACTCATTCTTGACAGCACGTAGAAGGCTTTGCGAAATATGTGCTGATGTATCGATTTTGATGAATTATGAGTTTCTTAACCTTTTCACATTCACTTGTTGCAGTTTTCAACAGTTTTTATTTATTATGATAATGAATGTTAAATTTATATGTTTATTTTTTATAACTATAAATTTAAAGAAAAAAAAGCATATTTTGGTCAGAAAATGTTTTGTTATATGTTAGCTCACTATAAACATGTAAAATTATCATGGGAAAGTGCATGCTATTTGTGCATTTACGCTTGGTTTGAAAAACCGCTTTCTTTTCGTCCTAGAAGCCTGAGACTTGGGGAAACGCAATATCACAGGCTAAGAAACTCATTCTTGACAGCACGTAGAAGGCTTTGCGAAATATGTGCTGATGTATCGATTTGATGAATCATGAGTTTCTTAACCTATTAACATTCACTTGTTGCAGTTTTCAACATTTTTTTTTTTTATTATGATAATGAATATTAAAATTATATATTTTTTATAATTATCATTTTTAAGTAAAAAATATCATATTTTGGTCAGAAAATGTTTTGTTATATGTTAGCTCACTATAAACATGTAAAATTATCATGTGAAAGTGTATGCTGTTTGAGCAAATACGCTTGGCTCGAAAAACAGCTTTCGCTTCGTCCTAGAAGCCTGAGACTTGGGGAAACGCAATATCACAGGCTAAGAAACTCATTCTTGACAGCACGTAGAAGGCTTTGCGAAATATGTGCTGATGTATTGATTTTGATGAATTATGAGTTTCTTAACCTATTTACATTCACTTGTTGCAGTTTTCAACAGTTTTTTTTAGTATGATATAAAATAATGTTTTTTTTTAATAACTATAAATTTTAAGGAAAAAAAAGCATATTTTGGTCAGAAAATGTTTTGTTATATGTTAGCTCACTTTAAACAAGTAAAATTGTCATGGAAATCTGCATGCTGTTTGTGCAAATACGCTTGGTTCGAAAAACCGCTTTCTCTTCGTCCTAGAAGCCTGAGACTTTGGGAAACGCAATATCACAGGCTAAGAAACTCATTCTTGACAGCACGTAGAAGGCTTTGCGAAATATGTGCTGATGTATCGATTTTGATGAATTATGAGTTTCTTAACCTATTTACATTCACTTGTTTCAGTTTTCAACAGTTTTTTTTTTTTATTATGATAATGAAAATGAAAATTATATATTTTTTATAATTATCATTTTTAAGTAAAAAAAAATATCATATTTTGGTCAGAAAATGTTTTGTTATATGTTAGCTCACTTTAAACAAGTAAAATTGTCATGTGAAACTGCATGCTGTTTGTGCAAATACGCTTGGTTCGAAAAACCGCTTTCTCTTCATCCTAGAAGCCTGAGACTTGGGGAAACGCAATATCACAAGCTAAGAAACTCATTCTTGACAGCACGTAGAAGACTTTGCGAAATATGTGCTGATGTGTTGCAGTTTTCAACAGTTTTTTTTTATTATGATAATGAATATTAAAATTATATATTTTTTATAATTATCATTTTTAAGTAAAAAATATCATATTTTGGTCAGAAAATGTTTTGTTATATGTTAGCTCACTATAAACATGTAAAATTCTCATGGGAAAGTGCATGCTATTTGTGCATATACGCTTGGTTTGAAAAACCGCTTTCTCTTCGTCCTAGAAGCCTGAGACTTGGGGAAACGCAATATCACAGGCTAAGAAACTCATTCTTGACAGCACGTAGAAGGCTTTGCGAAATATGTGCTGATGTATCGAATTGATGAATCATGAGTTTCTTAACCTATTAACATTCACTTGTTGCAGTTTTCAACAGTTTTTTTTTTTATTATGATAATGAATATTAAAATTATATATTTTTTATAATTATCATTTTTAAGTAAAAAATATCATATTTTGGTCAGAAAATGTTTTGTTATATGTTAGCTCACTATAAACATGTAAAATTGTCATGTGAAAGTGTATGCTGTTTGAGCAAATACGCTTGGCTCGAAAAACCGCTTTCTCTTCATCCTAGAAGCCTGAGACTTGGGGAAACGCAATATCACAAGCTAAGAAACTCATTCTTGACAGCACGTAGAAGGCTTTGCGAAATATGTGCTGATGTATCGATTTTGATAAATTATGAAGTTCTAACCCATTTACATTCACTTGTTGCAGTTTTTATAAAATTATGATAATAAATATAAAAATGTATTTTTTAAAAATAACTATAAATTTTTCTGTAAAAAAATATCATATTTTGTTTAGAAAATGTTTTGTTATATGTTAGCTCACTTTAAACAAGTAAAATTGTCATGGAAATCTGCATGCTGTTTGTGCAAATACGCTTGGTTCGAAAAACCGCTTTCTCTTCGTCCTAGAAGCCTGAGACTTTGGGAAACGCAATATCACAGGCTAAGAAACTCATTCTTGACAGCACGTAGAAGGCTTTGCGAAATATGTGCTGATGTATCGATTTTGATGAATTATAAGTTTCTTAACCTATTTACATTCACTTGTTGCAGTTTTCAACAGTGTTTTTTTTATTATGATAATGAAAATGAAAATTATATATTTTTTATAATTATCATTTTTAAGTAAAAAAAAATATCATATTTTGGTCAGAAAATGTTTTGTTATATGTTAGCTCACTTTAAACAAGTAAAATTGTCATGTGAAACTGCATGCTGTTTGTGCAAATACGCTTGGTTCGAAAAACCGCTTTCTCTTCGTCCTAGAAGCCTGAGACTTGGGGAAACGCAATATCACAAGCTAAGAAACTCATTCTTGACAGCACGTAGAAGGCTTTGCGAAATATGTGCTGATGTATCGATTTTGATAAATTATGAAGTTCTAACCCATTTACATTCACTTGTTGCAGTTTTCAACAGTTTTTATAAAATTATGATAATAAATATAAAAATGTATTTTTTAAAAATAACTATAAATTTTTCTGTAAAAAAATATCATATTTTGTTTAGAAAATGTTTTGTTATATGTTAGCTCACTATATAAACATGTAAAATTCTCATGGGAAAGTGCATGCTATTTGTGCATATACGCTTGGTTTGAAAAACCGCTTTCTCTTCGTCCTAGAAGCCTGAGACTTGGGGAAACGCAATATCACAGGCTAAGAAACTCATTCTTGACAGCACGTAGAAGGCTTTGCGAAATATGTGCTGATGTATCGATTTGATGAATCATGAGTTTCTTAACCTATTAACATTCACTTGTTGCAGTTTTCAACAGTTTTTTTTTATTATGATAATGAATATTAAAATTATATATTTTTTATAATTATCATTTTTAAGTAAAAAAAAATATCATATTTTGGTCAGAAAATGTTTTGTTATATGTTAGCTCACTTTAAACAAGTAAAATTGTCATGTGGAAACTGCATGCTGTTTGAGCAAATACGCTTGGTTCGAAAAACCGCTTTCTCTTAGTCCTAGAAGCCTGAGACTTATGGAAACGCAATATCACAGGCTAAGAAACTCATTCTTGACGGCACGTAGAAGGCTTTGCGAAATATGTGCTGATGTATCGATTTTGATGAATTATAAGTTTCTTAACCTATTTACATTCACTTGTTGCAGTTTTCAACAGTTTTTTTTTATTATGATAATGAAAATGAAAATTATATATTTTTTATAATTATAATTTTTAAGTAAAAAATATCATATTTTGGTCAGAAAATGTTTTGTTATATGTTAGCTCACAATAAACATGTAAAATTGTCATGTGAAAGTGTATGCTGTTTGAGCAAATACGCTTGGCTCGAAAAACCGCTTTCTCTTAGTCCTAGAAGCCTGAGACTTGGGGAAACGCAATATCACAGGCTAAAAAACTCATTCTTGACAGCACGTAGAAGGCTTTGCGAAATATGTGCTGATGTATCGATTTTGATGAATTATGAGTTTCTTAACCTATTTACATTCACTTGTTGCAGTTTTCAACAGTTTTTTTTAGTATGATATAAAATAGTTTTTTTTTAATAACTATAAATTTTAAGAAAAAAAAAGCATATTTTGGTCAGAAAATGTTTTGTTATATGTTAGCTCACTTTAAACAAGTAAAATTGTCATGGAAAACTGCATGCTGTTTGTGCAAATACGCTTGGTTCGAAAAACCGCTTTCTCTTCATCCTAGAAGCCTGAGACTTTGGGAAACGCAATATCACAGGCTAAGAAACTCATTCTTGACGGCACGTAGAAGGCTTTGCGAAATATGTGCTGATGTATCGATTTTGATGAATTATAAGTTTCTTAACCTATTTACATTCACTTGTTGCAGTTTTCAACAGTTTTTTTTTATTATGATAATGAAAATGAAAATTATATATTTTTTATAATTATCATTTTTAAGTAAAAAAAAATATCATATTTTGGTCAGAAAATGTTTTGTTATATGTTAGCTCACTATAAACGTAAAATTATCATGGGAAAGTGCATGCTATTTGTGCATATACGCTTGGTTTGAAAAACCGGTTTCTCTTCGTCCTAGAAGCCTGAGACTTGGGGAAACGCAATATCACAGGCTAAGAAACTCATTCTTGACAGCACGTAGAAGGCTTTGCGAAATATGTGCTGGTGTATCGATTTTGATGAATTATAAGTTTTTTAACCTATTTACATTCACTTGTTGCAGTTTTCAACATTTTTTTTTATTATGATAATGAATATTAAAATTATATGTTTTTTATAATTATCATTTTTAAGTAAAAAATATAATATTTTGGTCAGAAAATGTTTTGTTATATGTTAGCTCACAATAAACATGTAAAATTGTCATGTGAAAGTGTATGCTGTTTGTGCATATACGCTTGGTTTGAAAAACCGCTTTCTCTTCGTCCTAGAAGCCTGAGACTTGAGGAAACGCAATATCACAGGCTAAAAAACTCATTCTTGACAGCACGTAGAAGGCTTTGCGAAATATGTGCTAATGTATCGATTTTGATGAATTATGAGTTTCTAAACCTATTTACGTTCACTTGTTGCAGTTTTCAACAGTTTTTTTTAGTATGATATAAAATAATATGTTTTTTTTTAATAACTATAAATTTTAAGAAAAAACAGCATATTTTGGTCAGAAAATGTTTTGTTATATGTTAGCTCACTTTAAACAAGTAAAATTGTCGTGGAAAACTGCATGCTGTTTGTGCAAATACGCTTGGTTCGAAAAACCGCTTTCTCTTCGTCCTAGAAGACTGAGACTTTGGGAAACGCAATATCACAGGCTAAGAAACTCATTCTTGACAGCACGTAGAAGGCTTTGCGAAATATGTGCTGATGTATTGATTTTGATGAATTAAAAGTTTCTTAACCTATTAACATTCACTTGTTGCAGTTTTCAACAGTTTTTTTTTTTATTATGATAATGAAAATTAAAATTATATATTTTTTATAATTATCATTTTTAAGTAAAAAATATCATATTTTGGTCAAAAAATGTTTTGTTATATGTAAGCTCACAATAAACATGTAAAATTGTCATGTGAAAGTGTATGCTGTTTGAGCAAATACGCTTGGCTCGAAAAACCGCTTTATCTTAGTCCTAGAAGCCTGAGACTTGGGGAAACGCAATATCACAGGCTAAAAAACTCATTCTTGACAGCATGTAGAAGGCTTTGCGAAATATGTGCTGATGTATCGATTTTGATGAATTATGAGTTTCTTAACCTTTTCACATTCACTTGTTGCAGTTTTCAACAGTTTTTATTTATTATGATAATGAATGTTAAATTTATATGTTTATTTTTTATAACTATAAATTTAAAGAAAAAAAAGCATATTTTGGTCAGAAAATGTTTTGTTATATGTTAGCTCACTATAAACATGTAAAATTATCATGGGAAAGTGCATGCTATTTGTGCATTTACGCTTGGTTTGAAAAACCGCTTTCTTTTCGTCCTAGAAGCCTGAGACTTGGGGAAACGCAATATCACAGGCTAAGAAACTCATTCTTGACAGCACGTAGAAGGCTTTGCGAAATATGTGCTGATGTATCGATTTGATGAATCATGAGTTTCTTAACCTATTAACATTCACTTGTTGCAGTTTTCAACATTTTTTTTTTTTATTATGATAATGAATATTAAAATTATATATTTTTTATAATTATCATTTTTAAGTAAAAAATATCATATTTTGGTCAGAAAATGTTTTGTTATATGTTAGCTCACTATAAACATGTAAAATTATCATGTGAAAGTGTATGCTGTTTGAGCAAATACGCTTGGCTCGAAAAACAGCTTTCGCTTCGTCCTAGAAGCCTGAGACTTGGGGAAACGCAATATCACAGGCTAAGAAACTCATTCTTGACAGCACGTAGAAGGCTTTGCGAAATATGTGCTGATGTATTGATTTTGATGAATTATGAGTTTCTTAACCTATTTACATTCACTTGTTGCAGTTTTCAACAGTTTTTTTTAGTATGATATAAAATAATGTTTTTTTTTAATAACTATAAATTTTAAGGAAAAAAAAGCATATTTTGGTCAGAAAATGTTTTGTTATATGTTAGCTCACTTTAAACAAGTAAAATTGTCATGGAAATCTGCATGCTGTTTGTGCAAATACGCTTGGTTCGAAAAACCGCTTTCTCTTCGTCCTAGAAGCCTGAGACTTTGGGAAACGCAATATCACAGGCTAAGAAACTCATTCTTGACAGCACGTAGAAGGCTTTGCGAAATATGTGCTGATGTATCGATTTTGATGAATTATGAGTTTCTTAACCTATTTACATTCACTTGTTTCAGTTTTCAACAGTTTTTTTTTTTATTATGATAATGAAAATGAAAATTATATATTTTTTATAATTATCATTTTTAAGTAAAAAAAAATATCATATTTTGGTCAGAAAATGTTTTGTTATATGTTAGCTCACTTTAAACAAGTAAAATTGTCATGTGAAACTGCATGCTGTTTGTGCAAATACGCTTGGTTCGAAAAACCGCTTTCTCTTCATCCTAGAAGCCTGAGACTTGGGGAAACGCAATATCACAAGCTAAGAAACTCATTCTTGACAGCACGTAGAAGACTTTGCGAAATATGTGCTGATGTGTTGCAGTTTTCAACAGTTTTTTTTATTATGATAATGAATATTAAAATTATATATTTTTTATAATTATCATTTTTAAGTAAAAAATATCATATTTTGGTCAGAAAATGTTTTGTTATATGTTAGCTCACTATAAACATGTAAAATTCTCATGGGAAAGTGCATGCTATTTGTGCATATACGCTTGGTTTGAAAAACCGCTTTCTCTTCGTCCTAGAAGCCTGAGACTTGGGGAAACGCAATATCACAGGCTAAGAAACTCATTCTTGACAGCACGTAGAAGGCTTTGCGAAATATGTGCTGATGTATCGATTTGATGAATCATGAGTTTCTTAACCTATTAACATTCACTTGTTGCAGTTTTCAACAGTTTTTTTTTTTATTATGATAATGAATATTAAAATTATATATTTTTTATAATTATCATTTTTAAGTAAAAAATATCATATTTTGGTCAGAAAATGTTTTGTTATATGTTAGCTCACTATAAACATGTAAAATTGTCATGTGAAAGTGTATGCTGTTTGAGCAAATACGCTTGGCTCGAAAAACCGCTTTCTCTTCATCCTAGAAGCCTGAGACTTGGGGAAACGCAATATCACAAGCTAAGAAACTCATTCTTGACAGCACGTAGAAGGCTTTGCGAAATATGTGCTGATGTATCGATTTTGATAAATTATGAAGTTCTAACCCATTTACATTCACTTGTTGCAGTTTTTATAAAATTATGATAATAAATATAAAAATGTATTTTTTAAAAATAACTATAAATTTTTCTGTAAAAAAATATCATATTTTGTTTAGAAAATGTTTTGTTATATGTTAGCTCACTTTAAACAAGTAAAATTGTCATGGAAATCTGCATGCTGTTTGTGCAAATACGCTTGGTTCGAAAAACCGCTTTCTCTTCGTCCTAGAAGCCTGAGACTTTGGGAAACGCAATATCACAGGCTAAGAAACTCATTCTTGACAGCACGTAGAAGGCTTTGCGAAATATGTGCTGATGTATCGATTTTGATGAATTATGAGTTTCTTAACCTATTTACATTCACTTGTTGCAGTTTTCAACAGTTTTTATTTATTATGATAATAAATGTTAAAATTATATGTTGATTTTTTATAACTATAAATTTAAAGAAAAAAAAGCATATTTTGGTCAGAAAATGTTTTGTTGTATGTTAGCTCACTTTAAACAAGTAAAATTGTCATGTGAAACTGCATGCTGTTTGAGCAAATACGCTTGGTTCGAAAAACCGCTTTCTCTTCGTCCTAGAAGCCTGAGACTTGGGGAAACGCAATATCACAAGCTAAGAAACTCATTCTTGACAGCACGTAGAAGGCTTTGCGAAATATGTGCTGATGTATCGATTTTGATAAATTATGAAGTTCTAACCCATTTACATTCACTTGTTGCAGTTTTCAACAGTTTTTATAAAATTATGATAATAAATATAAAAATGTGTTTTTTAAAAATAACTATACATTTTTCTGTAAAAAAATATCATATTTTGGTCAGAAAATGTTTTGTTATATGTTAGCTCACTATAAACATGTAAAATTTTAATGGGAAAGTGCATGCTATTTGTGCATATACGCTTGGTTTGAACAACCGCTTTCTCTTCGTCCTAGAAGCCTGAGACTTGGGGAAACGCAATATCACAGGCTAAGAAACTCATTCTTGACAGCACGTAGAAGGCTTTGCGAAATATGTGCTGATGTATTGATTTTGATGAATTATGAGTTTCTTAACCTATTTACATTCACTTGTTGCAGTTTTCAACAGTTTTTTTTATTATGATAATGAAAATGAAAATTATATATTTTTTATAATTATCATTTTTAAGTAAAAAATATCATATTTTGGTCAGAAAATGTTTTGTTATATGTTAGCTCACAATAAACATGTAAAATTGTCATGTGAAAGTGTATGCTGTTTGAGCAAATACGCTTGGCTCGAAAAACCGCTTTCTCTTAGTCCTAGAAGCCTGAGACTTTGGGAAACGCAATATCACAGGCTAAAAAACTCATTCTTGACAGCACGTAGAAGGCTTTGCGAAATATGTGCTGATGTATCGATTTTGATGAATTATGAGTTTCTTAACCTATTTACATTCACTTGTTGCAGTTTTCAACAGTTTTTTTTAGTATGATATAAAATAATGTTTTTTCTTAAAAACTATAAATTTTAAGAAAAAAAAAGCATATTTTGGTCAGAAAATGTTTTGTTATATGTTAGCTCACTATAAACATGTAAAATTCTCATGGGAAAGTGCATGCTATTTGTGCATATACGCTTGGTTTGAAAAACCGCTTTCTCTTCGTCCTAGAAGCCTGAGACTTGGGGAAACGCAATATCACAGGCTAAGAAACTCATTTTTTACAGCACGTAGAAGGCTTTGCGAAATATGTGCTGATGTATCGATTTTGATGAATTATGAGTTTCTTAACCTATTTACATTCAATTGTTGCAGTTTTCAACAGTTTTTATTTATTATGATAATAAATGTTAAAATTATATGTTGATTTTTTATAACTATAAATTTAAAGAAAAAAAAAGCATATTTTGGTCAGAAAATGTTTTGTTGTATGTTAGCTCACTTGAAACAAGTAAAATTGTCATGTGAAAGTGTATGCTGTTTGATCAAATACGCTTGGTTCGAAAAACCGCTTTCTCTTCGTCCTAGAAGCCTGAGACTTGGGGAAACGCAATATCACAAGCTAAGAAACTCATTCTTGACAGCACGTAGAAGGCTTTGCGAAATATGTGCTGATGTATCGATTTTGATAAATTATGAAGTTCTAACCCATTTACATTCACTTGTTGCAGTTTTCAACAGTTTTTATAAAATTATGATAATAAATATAAAAATGTATTTTTTAAAAATAACTATAAATTTTTCTGTAAAAAAATATATTTTGGTCAGAAAATGTTTTGTTATATGTTAGCTCACTATAAACATGTAAAATTCTCATGGGAAAGTGTATGCTGTTTGTGCATATACGCTTGGTTTGAACAACCGCTTTCTCTTCGTCCTAGAAGCCTGAGACTTGGGGAAACGCAATATCACAGGCTAAGAAACTCATTCTTGACAGCACGTAGAAGGCTTTGCGAAATATGTGCTGATGTATTGATTTTGATGAATTATGAGTTTCTTAACCTATTTACATTCACTTGTTGCAGTTTTCAACAGTTTTTTTTATTATGATAATGAAAATGAAAATTATATATTTTTTATAATTATCATTTTTAAGTAAAAAATATCATATTTTGGTCAGAAAATGTTTTGTTATATGTTAGCTCACAATAAACATGTAAAAGTGTCATGTGAAAGTGTATGCTGTTTGAGCAAATACGCTTGGCTCGAAAAACCGCTTTCTCTTAGTCCTAGAAGCCTGAGACTTTGGGAAACGCAATATCACAGGCTAAAAAACTCATTCTTGACAGCACGTAGAAGGCTTTGCGAAATATGTGCTGATGTATCGATTTTGATGAATTATGAGTTTCTTAACCTATTTACATTCACTTGTTGCAGTTTTCAACAGTTTTTTTTAGTATGATATAAAATAGTTTTTTTTTAATAACTATAAATTTTAAGAAAAAAAAAGCATATTTTGGTCAGAAAATGTTTTGTTATATGTTAGCTCACTTTAAACAAGTAAAATTGTCATGGAAAACTGCATGCTGTTTGTGCAAATACGCTTGGTTCGAAAAACCGCTTTCTCTTCATCCTAGAAGCCTGAGACTTTGGGAAACGCAATATCACAGGCTAAGAAACTCATTCTTGACGGCACGTAGAAGGCTTTGCGAAATATGTGCTGATGTATCGATTTTGATGAATTATAAGTTTCTTAACCTATTTACATTCACTTGTTGCAGTTTTCAACAGTTTTTTTTTATTATGATAATGAAAATGAAAATTATATATTTTTTATAATTATCATTTTTAAGTAAAAAAAAATATCATATTTTGGTCAGAAAATGTTTTGTTATATGTTAGCTCACTATAAACGTAAAATTATCATGGGAAAGTGCATGCTATTTGTGCATATACGCTTGGTTTGAAAAACCGGTTTCTCTTCGTCCTAGAAGCCTGAGACTTGGGGAAACGCAATATCACAGGCTAAGAAACTCATTCTTGACAGCACGTAGAAGGCTTTGCGAAATATGTGCTGGTGTATCGATTTTGATGAATTATAAGTTTTTTAACCTATTTACATTCACTTGTTGCAGTTTTCAACATTTTTTTTTATTATGATAATGAATATTAAAATTATATGTTTTTTATAATTATCATTTTTAAGTAAAAAATATAATATTTTGGTCAGAAAATGTTTTGTTATATGTTAGCTCACAATAAACATGTAAAATTGTCATGTGAAAGTGTATGCTGTTTGTGCATATACGCTTGGTTTGAAAAACCGCTTTCTCTTCGTCCTAGAAGCCTGAGACTTGAGGAAACGCAATATCACAGGCTAAAAAACTCATTCTTGACAGCACGTAGAAGGCTTTGCGAAATATGTGCTAATGTATCGATTTTGATGAATTATGAGTTTCTAAACCTATTTACGTTCACTTGTTGCAGTTTTCAACAGGTTTTTTTTAGTATGATATAAAATAATATGTTTTTTTTTAATAACTATAAATTTTAAGAAAAAACAGCATATTTTGGTCAGAAAATGTTTTGTTATATGTTAGCTCACTTTAAACAAGTAAAATTGTCGTGGAAAACTGCATGCTGTTTGTGCAAATACGCTTGGTTCGAAAAACCGCTTTCTCTTCGTCCTAGAAGACTGAGACTTTGGGAAACGCAATATCACAGGCTAAGAAACTCATTCTTGACAGCACGTAGAAGGCTTTGCGAAATATGTGCTGATGTATTGATTTTGATGAATTATGAGTTTCTTAACCTATTTACATTCACTTGTTGCAGTTTTCAACAGTTTTTTTTAGTATGATATAAAATAATGTTTTTTTTTAATAACTATAAATTTTAAGGAAAAAAAAGCATATTTTGGTCAGAAAATGTTTTGTTATATGTTAGCTCACTTTAAACAAGTAAAATTGTCATGGAAATCTGCATGCTGTTTGTGCAAATACG
The DNA here is from genome assembly GCF_946808225.1 of Silurus aristotelis. Classification (NCBI taxonomy): domain Eukaryota; kingdom Metazoa; phylum Chordata; class Actinopteri; order Siluriformes; family Siluridae; genus Silurus; species Silurus aristotelis. The sequence continues at coordinate 8,920,082 of NC_139601.1, read as the reverse complement.
CTTGGTTCGAAAAACCGCTTTCTCTTCGTCCTAGAAGCCTGAGACTTTGGGAAACGCAATATCACAGGCTAAGAAACTCATTCTTGACAGCACGTAGAAGGCTTTGCGAAATATGTGCTGATGTATCGATTTTGATGAATTATGAGTTTCTTAACCTATTTACATTCACTTGTTTCAGTTTTCAACAGTTTTTTTTTTTATTATGATAATGAAAATGAAAATTATATATTTTTTATAATTATCATTTTTAAGTAAAAAAAAATATCATATTTTGGTCAGAAAATGTTTTGTTATATGTTAGCTCACTTTAAACAAGTAAAATTGTCATGTGAAACTGCATGCTGTTTGTGCAAATACGCTTGGTTCGAAAAACCGCTTTCTCTTCATCCTAGAAGCCTGAGACTTGGGGAAACGCAATATCACAAGCTAAGAAACTCATTCTTGACAGCACGTAGAAGACTTTGCGAAATATGTGCTGATGTGTTGCAGTTTTCAACAGTTTTTTTTATTATGATAATGAATATTAAAATTATATATTTTTTATAATTATCATTTTTAAGTAAAAAATATCATATTTTGGTCAGAAAATGTTTTGTTATATGTTAGCTCACTATAAACATGTAAAATTCTCATGGGAAAGTGCATGCTATTTGTGCATATACGCTTGGTTTGAAAAACCGCTTTCTCTTCGTCCTAGAAGCCTGAGACTTGGGGAAACGCAATATCACAGGCTAAGAAACTCATTCTTGACAGCACGTAGAAGGCTTTGCGAAATATGTGCTGATGTATCGATTTGATGAATCATGAGTTTCTTAACCTATTAACATTCACTTGTTGCAGTTTTCAACAGTTTTTTTTTTTATTATGATAATGAATATTAAAATTATATATTTTTTATAATTATCATTTTTAAGTAAAAAATATCATATTTTGGTCAGAAAATGTTTTGTTATATGTTAGCTCACTATAAACATGTAAAATTGTCATGTGAAAGTGTATGCTGTTTGAGCAAATACGCTTGGCTCGAAAAACCGCTTTCTCTTCATCCTAGAAGCCTGAGACTTGGGGAAACGCAATATCACAAGCTAAGAAACTCATTCTTGACAGCACGTAGAAGGCTTTGCGAAATATGTGCTGATGTATCGATTTTGATAAATTATGAAGTTCTAACCCATTTACATTCACTTGTTGCAGTTTTTATAAAATTATGATAATAAATATAAAAATGTATTTTTTAAAAATAACTATAAATTTTTCTGTAAAAAAATATCATATTTTGTTTAGAAAATGTTTTGTTATATGTTAGCTCACTTTAAACAAGTAAAATTGTCATGGAAATCTGCATGCTGTTTGTGCAAATACGCTTGGTTCGAAAAACCGCTTTCTCTTCGTCCTAGAAGCCTGAGACTTTGGGAAACGCAATATCACAGGCTAAGAAACTCATTCTTGACAGCACGTAGAAGGCTTTGCGAAATATGTGCTGATGTATCGATTTTGATGAATTATAAGTTTCTTAACCTATTTACATTCACTTGTTGCAGTTTTCAACAGTGTTTTTTTTATTATGATAATGAAAATGAAAATTATATATTTTTTATAATTATCATTTTTAAGTAAAAAAAAATATCATATTTTGGTCAGAAAATGTTTTGTTATATGTTAGCTCACTTTAAACAAGTAAAATTGTCATGTGAAACTGCATGCTGTTTGTGCAAATACGCTTGGTTCGAAAAACCGCTTTCTCTTCGTCCTAGAAGCCTGAGACTTGGGGAAACGCAATATCACAAGCTAAGAAACTCATTCTTGACAGCACGTAGAAGGCTTTGCGAAATATGTGCTGATGTATCGATTTTGATAAATTATGAAGTTCTAACCCATTTACATTCACTTGTTGCAGTTTTCAACAGTTTTTATAAAATTATGATAATAAATATAAAAATGTATTTTTTAAAAATAACTATAAATTTTTCTGTAAAAAAATATCATATTTTGTTTAGAAAATGTTTTGTTATATGTTAGCTCACTATATAAACATGTAAAATTCTCATGGGAAAGTGCATGCTATTTGTGCATATACGCTTGGTTTGAAAAACCGCTTTCTCTTCGTCCTAGAAGCCTGAGACTTGGGGAAACGCAATATCACAGGCTAAGAAACTCATTCTTGACAGCACGTAGAAGGCTTTGCGAAATATGTGCTGATGTATCGATTTGATGAATCATGAGTTTCTTAACCTATTAACATTCACTTGTTGCAGTTTTCAACAGTTTTTTTTTATTATGATAATGAATATTAAAATTATATATTTTTTATAATTATCATTTTTAAGTAAAAAAAAATATCATATTTTGGTCAGAAAATGTTTTGTTATATGTTAGCTCACTTTAAACAAGTAAAATTGTCATGTGGAAACTGCATGCTGTTTGAGCAAATACGCTTGGTTCGAAAAACCGCTTTCTCTTAGTCCTAGAAGCCTGAGACTTATGGAAACGCAATATCACAGGCTAAGAAACTCATTCTTGACGGCACGTAGAAGGCTTTGCGAAATATGTGCTGATGTATCGATTTTGATGAATTATAAGTTTCTTAACCTATTTACATTCACTTGTTGCAGTTTTCAACAGTTTTTTTTTATTATGATAATGAAAATGAAAATTATATATTTTTTATAATTATAATTTTTAAGTAAAAAATATCATATTTTGGTCAGAAAATGTTTTGTTATATGTTAGCTCACAATAAACATGTAAAATTGTCATGTGAAAGTGTATGCTGTTTGAGCAAATACGCTTGGCTCGAAAAACCGCTTTCTCTTAGTCCTAGAAGCCTGAGACTTGGGGAAACGCAATATCACAGGCTAAAAAACTCATTCTTGACAGCACGTAGAAGGCTTTGCGAAATATGTGCTGATGCATCGATTTTGATGAATTATGAGTTTCTTAACCTATTTACATTCACTTGTTGCAGTTTTCAACAGTTTTTTTTAGTATGATATAAAATGTTTTTTTTTAATAACTATAAATTTTAAGAAAAAAAAAGCATATTTTGGTCAGAAAATGTTTTGTTATATGTTAGCTCACTTTAAACAAGTAAAATTGTCATGTGAAACTGCATGCTGTTTGAGCAAATACGCTTGGTTCGAAAAACCGCTTTCTCTTCGTCCTAGAAGCCTGAGACTTGGGGAAACGCAATATCACAAGCTAAGAAACTCATTCTTGACAGCACGTAGAAGGCTTTGCGAAATATGTGCTGATGTATCGATTTTGATAAATTATGAAGTTCTAACCCATTTACATTCACTTGTTGCAGTTTTCAACAGTTTTTATTTATTATGATAATAAATGTTAAAATTATATGTTGATTTTTTATAACTATAAATTTAAAGAAAAAAAAGCATATTTTGGTCAGAAAATGTTTTGTTGTATGTTAGCTCACTTGAAACAAGTAAAATTATCATGGGAAAGTGCATGCTATTTGTGCATATACGCTTGGTTTGAAAAACCGCTTTCTCTTCGTCCTAGAAGCCTGAGACTTGTGGAAACGCAATATCACAAGCTAAGAAACTCATTCTTGACAGCACGTAGAAGGCTTTGCGAAATATGTGCTGATGTATCGATTTTGATAAATTATGAAGTTCTAACCCATTTACATTCACTTGTTGCAGTTTTCAACAGTTTTTATTTATTATGATAATAAATGTTAAAATTATATGTTGATTTTTTATAACTATAAATTTAAAGAAAAAATATCATTTTTTGGTCAGAAAATGTTTAGTTATATGTTAGCTCACTATAAACATGTAAAATTGTCATGTGAAAGTGTATGCTGTTTGTGCAAATACGCTTGCTCGAAAAACAGCTTTCGCTTCGTCCTAGAAGCCAAAGACTTGGGGAAACGCAATATCACAGGCTAAAAAACTCATTTTTTATAGCACGTAGAAGGCTTTGCGAAATATGTGCTGATGTATCGATTTTGATGAATTATGAGTTTCTTAACCTATTTACATTCAATTGTTGCAGTTTTCAACAGTTTTTATTTATTATGATAATAAATGTTAAAATTATATGTTGATTTTTTATAACTATAAATTTAAAGAAAAAAAAGCATATTTTGGTCAGAAAATGTTTTGTTGTATGTTAGCTCACTTGAAACAAGTAAAATTGTCATGTGAAAGTGTATGCTGTTTGATCAAATACGCTTGGTTCGAAAAACCGCTTTCTCTTCGTCCTAGAAGCCTGAGACTTGGGGAAACGCAATATCACAAGCTAAGAAACTCATTCTTGACAGCACGTAGAAGGCTTTGCGAAATATGTGCTGATGTATCGATTTTGATGAATTATGAGTTTCTTAATGTATTTACATTCACTTGTTGCAGTTTGCAACAGTTTTTTTTAGTATGATATAAAATAATGTTTTTTTTTAATAACTATACATTTTAAAATTATATATTTTTTATAATTATCATTTTTAAGTAAAAAATATCATATTTTGGTCAGAAAATGTTTTGTTATATGTTAGCTCACTATAAACATGTAAAATTGTCATGTGAAAGTGTATGCTGTTTGAGCAAATACGCTTGGCTCGAAAAACAGCTTTCGCTTCGTCCTAGAAGCCTGAGACTTGGGGAAACGCAATATCACAGGCTAAAAAACTCATTTTTGACAGCACGTAGAAGGCTTTGCGAAATATGTGCTGATGTATCGATTTTGATGAATTATGAGTTTCTTAACCTATTTACATTCACTTGTTGCAGTTTTCAACAGTTTTTATTTATTATGATAATAAATGTTAAAATTATATGTTGATTTTTTATAACTATAAATTTAAAGAAAAAAAAGCATATTTTGGTCAGAAAATGTTTTGTTGTATGTTAGCTCACTTTAAACAAGTAAAATTGTCATGTGAAACTGCATGCTGTTTGAGCAAATACGCTTGGTTCGAAAAACCGCTTTCGCTTCGTCCTAGAAGCCTGAGACTTGGGGAAACGCAATATCACAAGCTAAGAAACTCATTCTTGACAGCACGTAGAAGGCTTTGCGAAATATGTGCTGATGTATCGATTTTGATAAATTATGAAGTTCTAACCCATTTACATTCACTTGTTGCAGTTTTCAACAGTTTTTATAAAATTATGATAATAAATATAAAAATGTATTTTTTAAAAATAACTATACATTTTTCTGTAAAAAAATATCATATTTTGGTCAGAAAATGTTTTGTTATATGTTAGCTCACTATAAACATGTAAAATTCTCATGGGAAAGTGCATGCTATTTGTGCATATACGCTTGGTTTGAAAAACCGCTTTCTCTTCGTCCTAGAAGCCTGAGACTTGGGGAAACGCAATATCACAGGCTAAGAAACTCATTCTTGACAGCACGTAGAAGGCTTTGCGAAATATGTGCTGATGTATCGATTTGATGAATCATGAGTTTCTTAACCTATTAACATTCACTTGTTGCAGTTTTCAACAGTTTTTTTTTATTATGATAATGAATATTAAAATTATATATTTTTTATAATTATCATTTTTAAGTAAAAAAAAATATCATATTTTGGTCAGAAAATGTTTTGTTATATGTTAGCTCACTTTAAACAAGTAAAATTGTCATGTGGAAACTGCATGCTGTTTGAGCAAATACGCTTGGTTCGAAAAACCGCTTTCTCTTAGTCCTAGAAGCCTGAGACTTATGGAAACGCAATATCACAGGCTAAGAAACTCATTCTTGACGGCACGTAGAAGGCTTTGCGAAATATGTGCTGATGTATCGATTTTGATGAATTATAAGTTTCTTAACCTATTTACATTCACTTGTTGCAGTTTTCAACAGTTTTTTTTTATTATGATAATGAAAATGAAAATTATATATTTTTTATAATTATAATTTTTAAGTAAAAAATATCATATTTTGGTCAGAAAATGTTTTGTTATATGTTAGCTCACAATAAACATGTAAAATTGTCATGTGAAAGTGTATGCTGTTTGAGCAAATACGCTTGGCTCGAAAAACCGCTTTCTCTTAGTCCTAGAAGCCTGAGACTTGGGGAAACGCAATATCACAGGCTAAAAAACTCATTCTTGACAGCACACGTAGAAGGCTTTGCGAAATATGTGCTGATGTATCGATTTTGATGAATTATGAGTTTCTTAACCTATTTACATTCACTTGTTGCAGTTTTCAACAGTTTTTTTTAGTATGATATAAAATAATGTTTTTTTTTAATAACTATAAATTTTAAGAAAAAAAAAGCATATTTTGGTCAGAAAATGTTTTGTTATATGTTAGCTCACTTTAAACAAGTAAAATTGTCATGTGAAACTGCATGCTGTTTGAGCAAATACGCTTGGTTCGAAAAACCGCTTTCTCTTCGTCCTAGAAGCCTGAGACTTGGGGAAACGCAATATCACAAGCTAAGAAACTCATTCTTGACAGCACGTAGAAGGCTTTGCGAAATATGTGCTGATGTATCGATTTTGATAAATTATGAAGTTCTAACCCATTTACATTCACTTGTTGCAGTTTTCAACAGTTTTTATTTATTATGATAATAAATGTTAAAATTATATGTTGATTTTTTATAACTATAAATTTAAAGAAAAAAAAGCATATTTTGGTCAGAAAATGTTTTGTTGTATGTTAGCTCACTTGAAACAAGTAAAATTATCATGGGAAAGTGCATGCTATTTGTGCATATACGCTTGGTTTGAAAAACCGCTTTCTCTTCCTCCTAGAAGCCTGAGACTTGTGGAAACGCAATATCACAAGCTAAGAAACTCATTCTTGACAGCACGTAGAAGGCTTTGCGAAATATGTGCTGATGTATCGATTTTGATAAATTATGAAGTTCTAACCCATTTACATTCACTTGTTGCAGTTTTCAACAGTTTTTATTTATTATGATAATAAATGTTAAAATTATATGTTGATTTTTTATAACTATAAATTTAAAGAAAAAATATCATTTTTTGGTCAGAAAATGTTTTGTTATATGTTAGCTCACTATAAACATGTAAAATTGTCATGTGAAAGTGTATGCTGTTTGTGCAAATACGCTTGCTCGAAAAACAGCTTTCGCTTCGTCCTAGAAGCCAAAGACTTGGGGAAACGCAATATCACAGGCTAAAAAACTCATTTTTTATAGCACGTAGAAGGCTTTGCGAAATATGTGCTGATGTATCGATTTTGATGAATTATGAGTTTCTTAACCTATTTACATTCAATTGTTGCAGTTTTCAACAGTTTTTATTTATTATGATAATAAATGTTAAAATTATATGTTGATTTTTTATAACTATAAATTTAAAGAAAAAAAAGCATATTTTGGTCAGAAAATGTTTTGTTGTATGTTAGCTCACTTGAAACAAGTAAAATTGTCATGTGAAAGTGTATGCTGTTTGATCAAATACGCTTGGTTCGAAAAACCGCTTTCTCTTCGTCCTAGAAGCCTGAGACTTGGGGAAACGCAATATCACAAGCTAAGAAACTCATTCTTGACAGCACGTAGAAGGCTTTGCGAAATATGTGCTGATGTATCGATTTTGATGAATTATGAGTTTCTTAATGTATTTACATTCACTTGTTGCAGTTTGCAACAGTTTTTTTTAGTATGATATAAAATAATGTTTTTTTTTAATAACTATACATTTTAAAATTATATATTTTTTATAATTATCATTTTTAAGTAAAAAATATCATATTTTGGTCAGAAAATGTTTTGTTATATGTTAGCTCACTATAAACATGTAAAATTGTCATGTGAAAGTGTATGCTGTTTGAGCAAATACGCTTGGCTCGAAAAACAGCTTTCGCTTCGTCCTAGAAGCCTGAGACTTGGGGAAACGCAATATCACAGGCTAAAAAACTCATTTTTGACAGCACGTAGAAGGCTTTGCGAAATATGTGCTGATGTATCGATTTTGATGAATTATGAGTTTCTTAACCTATTTACATTCACTTGTTGCAGTTTTCAACAGTTTTTATTTATTATGATAATAAATGTTAAAATTATATGTTGATTTTTTATAACTATAAATTTAAAGAAAAAAAAGCATATTTTGGTCAGAAAATGTTTTGTTGTATGTTAGCTCACTTTAAACAAGTAAAATTGTCATGTGAAACTGCATGCTGTTTGAGCAAATACGCTTGGTTCGAAAAACCGCTTTCTCTTCGTCCTAGAAGCCTGAGACTTGGGGAAACGCAATATCACAAGCTAAGAAACTCATTCTTGACAGCACGTAGAAGGCTTTGCGAAATATGTGCTGATGTATCGATTTTGATAAATTATGAAGTTCTAACCCATTTACATTCACTTGTTGCAGTTTTCAACAGTTTTTATAAAATTATGATAATAAATATAAAAATGTGTTTTTTAAAAATAACTATACATTTTTCTGTAAAAAAATATCATATTTTGGTCAGAAAATGTTTTGTTATATGTTAGCTCACTATAAACATGTAAAATTTTAATGGGAAAGTGCATGCTATTTGTGCATATACGCTTGGTTTGAACAACCGCTTTCTCTTCGTCCTAGAAGCCTGAGACTTGGGGAAACGCAATATCACAGGCTAAGAAACTCATTCTTGACAGCACGTAGAAGGCTTTGCGAAATATGTGCTGATGTATTGATTTTGATGAATTATGAGTTTCTTAACCTATTTACATTCACTTGTTGCAGTTTTCAACAGTTTTTTTTATTATGATAATGAAAATGAAAATTATATATTTTTTATAATTATCATTTTTAAGTAAAAAATATCATATTTTGGTCAGAAAATGTTTTGTTATATGTTAGCTCACAATAAACATGTAAAATTGTCATGTGAAAGTGTATGCTGTTTGAGCAAATACGCTTGGCTCGAAAAACCGCTTTCTCTTAGTCCTAGAAGCCTGAGACTTTGGGAAACGCAATATCACAGGCTAAAAAACTCATTCTTGACAGCACGTAGAAGGCTTTGCGAAATATGTGCTGATGTATCGATTTTGATGAATTATGAGTTTCTTAACCTATTTACATTCACTTGTTGCAGTTTTCAACAGTTTTTTTTAGTATGATATAAAATAATGTTTTTTCTTAAAAACTATAAATTTTAAGAAAAAAAAAGCATATTTTGGTCGGAAAATGTTTTGTTATATGTTAGCTCACTATAAACATGTAAAATTCTCATGGGAAAGTGCATGCTATTTGTGCATATACGCTTGGTTTGAAAAACCGCTTTCTCTTCGTCCTAGAAGCCTGAGACTTGGGGAAACGCAATATCACAGGCTAAGAAACTCATTTTTTATAGCACGTAGAAGGCTTTGCGAAATATGTGCTGATGTATCGATTTTGATGAATTATGAGTTTCTTAACCTATTTACATTCAATTGTTGCAGTTTTCAACAGTTTTTATTTATTATGATAATAAATGTTAAAATTATATGTTGATTTTTTATAACTATAAATTTAAAGAAAAAAAAAGCATATTTTGGTCAGAAAATGTTTTGTTGTATGTTAGCTCACTTGAAACAAGTAAAATTGTCATGTGAAAGTGTATGCTGTTTGATCAAATACGCTTGGTTCGAAAAACCGCTTTCTCTTCGTCCTAGAAGCCTGAGACTTGGGGAAACGCAATATCACAAGCTAAGAAACTCATTCTTGACAGCACGTAGAAGGCTTTGCGAAATATGTGCTGATGTATCGATTTTGATAAATTATGAAGTTCTAACCCATTTACATTCACTTGTTGCAGTTTTCAACAGTTTTTATAAAATTATGATAATAAATATAAAAATGTATTTTTTAAAAATAACTATAAATTTTTCTGTAAAAAAATATATTTTGGTCAGAAAATGTTTTGTTATATGTTAGCTCACTATAAACATGTAAAATTCTCATGGGAAAGTGTATGCTGTTTGTGCATATACGCTTGGTTTGAACAACCGCTTTCTCTTCGTCCTAGAAGCCTGAGACTTGGGGAAACGCAATATCACAGGCTAAGAAACTCATTCTTGACAGCACGTAGAAGGCTTTGCGAAATATGTGCTGATGTATTGATTTTGATGAATTATGAGTTTCTTAACCTATTTACATTCACTTGTTGCAGTTTTCAACAGTTTTTTTTATTATGATAATGAAAATGAAAATGATATATTTTTTATAATTATCATTTTTAAGTAAAAAATATCATATTTTGGTCAGAAAATGTTTTGTTATATGTTAGCTCACAATAAACATGTAAAAGTGTCATGTGAAAGTGTATGCTGTTTGAGCAAATACGCTTGGCTCGAAAAACCGCTTTCTCTTAGTCCTAGAAGCCTGAGACTTTGGGAAACGCAATATCACAGGCTAAAAAACTCATTCTTGACAGCACGTAGAAGGCTTTGCGAAATATGTGCTGATGTATCGATTTTGATGAATTATGAGTTTCTTAACCTATTTACATTCACTTGTTGCAGTTTTCAACAGTTTTTTTTAGTATGATATAAAATAGTTTTTTTTTAATAACTATAAATTTTAAGAAAAAAAAAGCATATTTTGGTCAGAAAATGTTTTGTTATATGTTAGCTCACTTTAAACAAGTAAAATTGTCATGGAAAACTGCATGCTGTTTGTGCAAATACGCTTGGTTCGAAAAACCGCTTTCTCTTCATCCTAGAAGCCTGAGACTTTGGGAAACGCAATATCACAGGCTAAGAAACTCATTCTTGACGGCACGTAGAAGGCTTTGCGAAATATGTGCTGATGTATCGATTTTGATGAATTATAAGTTTCTTAACCTATTTACATTCACTTGTTGCAGTTTTCAACAGTTTTTTTTTATTATGATAATGAAAATGAAAATTATATATTTTTTATAATTATCATTTTTAAGTAAAAAAAAATATCATATTTTGGTCAGAAAATGTTTTGTTATATGTTAGCTCACTATAAACGTAAAATTATCATGGGAAAGTGCATGCTATTTGTGCATATACGCTTGGTTTGAAAAACCGGTTTCTCTTCGTCCTAGAAGCCTGAGACTTGGGGAAACGCAATATCACAGGCTAAGAAACTCATTCTTGACAGCACGTAGAAGGCTTTGCGAAATATGTGCTGGTGTATCGATTTTGATGAATTATAAGTTTTTTAACCTATTTACATTCACTTGTTGCAGTTTTCAACATTTTTTTTTATTATGATAATGAATATTAAAATTATATGTTTTTTATAATTATCATTTTTAAGTAAAAAATATAATATTTTGGTCAGAAAATGTTTTGTTATATGTTAGCTCACAATAAACATGTAAAATTGTCATGTGAAAGTGTATGCTGTTTGTGCATATACGCTTGGTTTGAAAAACCGCTTTCTCTTCGTCCTAGAAGCCTGAGACTTGAGGAAACGCAATATCACAGGCTAAAAAACTCATTCTTGACAGCACGTAGAAGGCTTTGCGAAATATGTGCTAATGTATCGATTTTGATGAATTATGAGTTTCTAAACCTATTTACGTTCACTTGTTGCAGTTTTCAACAGTTTTTTTTAGTATGATATAAAATAATATGTTTTTTTTTAATAACTATAAATTTTAAGAAAAAACAGCATATTTTGGTCAGAAAATGTTTTGTTATATGTTAGCTCACTTTAAACAAGTAAAATTGTCGTGGAAAACTGCATGCTGTTTGTGCAAATACGCTTGGTTCGAAAAACCGCTTTCTCTTCGTCCTAGAAGACTGAGACTTTGGGAAACGCAATATCACAGGCTAAGAAACTCATTCTTGACAGCACGTAGAAGGCTTTGCGAAATATGTGCTGATGTATTGATTTTGATGAATTATAAGTTTCTTAACCTATTTACATTCACTTGTTGCAGTTTTCAACAGTTTTTTTTTTTTATTATGATAATGAAAATTAAAATTTTATATTTTTTATAATTATCATTTTTAAGTAAAAAATATCATATTTTGGTCAAAAAATGTTTTGTTATATGTAAGCTCACAATAAACATGTAAAATTGTCATGTGAAAGTGTATGCTGTTTGAGCAAATACGCTTGGCTCGAAAAACCGCTTTATCTTAGTCCTAGAAGCCTGAGACTTGGGGAAACGCAATATCACAGGCTAAAAAACTCATTCTTGACAGCACGTAGAAGGCTTTGCGAAATATGTGCTGATGTATCGATTTTGATGAATTATGAGTTTCTTAACCTTTTCACATTCACTTGTTGCAGTTTTCAACAGTTTTTATTTATTATGATAATGAATGTTAAATTTATATGTTTTTTATAATTATCATTTTTAAGTAAAAAATATAATATTTTGGTCAGAAAATGTTTTGTTATATGTTAGCTCACAATAAACATGTAAAATTGTCATGTGAAAGTGTATGCTGTTTGTGCATATACGCTTGGTTTGAAAAACCGCTTTCTCTTCGTCCTAGAAGCCTGAGACTTGAGGAAACGCAATATCACAGGCTAAAAAACTCATTCTTGACAGCACGTAGAAGGCTTTGCGAAATATGTGCTAATGTATCGATTTTGATGAATTATGAGTTTCTAAACCTATTTACGTTCACTTGTTGCAGTTTTCAACAGTTTTTTTTAGTATGATATAAAATAATATGTTTTTTTTTAATAACTATAAATTTTAAGAAAAAACAGCATATTTTGGTCAGAAAATGTTTTGTTATATGTTAGCTCACTTTAAACAAGTAAAATTGTCGTGGAAAACTGCATGCTGTTTGTGCAAATACGCTTGGTTCGAAAAACCGCTTTCTCTTCGTCCTAGAAGACTGAGACTTTGGAAAACGCAATATCACAGGCTAAGAAACTCATTCTTGACAGCACGTAGAAGGCTTTGCGAAATATGTGCTGATGTATTGATTTTGATGAATTATAAGTTTCTTAACCTATTTACATTCACTTGTTGCAGTTTTCAACAGTTTTTTTTTTTTATTATGATAATGAAAATTAAAATTTTATATTTTTTATAATTATCATTTTTAAGTAAAAAATATCATATTTTGGTCAAAAAATGTTTTGTTATATGTAAGCTCACAATAAACATGTAAAATTGTCATGTGAAAGTGTATGCTGTTTGAGCAAATACGCTTGGCTCGAAAAACCGCTTTATCTTAGTCCTAGAAGCCTGAGACTTAGGGAAACGCAATATCACAGGCTAAAAAACTCATTCTTGACAGCACGTAGAAGGCTTTGCGAAATATGTGCTGATGTATCGATTTTGATGAATTATGAGTTTCTTAACCTTTTCACATTCACTTGTTGCAGTTTTCAACAGTTTTTATTTATTATGATAATGAATGTTAAATTTATGTTTATTTTTTATAACTATAATTTTAAAGAAAAAAAAGCATATTTTGGTCAGAAAATGTTTTGTTATATGTTAGCTCACTATAAACATGTAAAATTATCATGGGAAAGTGCATGCTATTTGTGCATTTACGCTTGGTTTGAAAAACCGCTTTCTTTTCGTCCTAGAAGCCTGAGACTTGGGGAAACGCAATATCACAGGCTAAGAAACTCATTCTTGACAGCACGTAGAAGGCTTTGCGAAATATGTGCTGATGTATCGATTTGATGAATCATGAGTTTCTTAACCTATTAACATTCACTTGTTGCAGTTTTCAACATTTTTTTTTTTTATTATGATAATGAATATTAAAATTATATATTTTTTATAATTATCATTTTTAAGTAAAAAATATCATATTTTGGTCAGAAAATGTTTTGTTATATGTTAGCTCACTATAAACATGTAAAATTATTATGTGAAAGTGTATGCTGTTTGAGCAAATACGCTTGGCTCGAAAAACAGCTTTCGCTTCGTCCTAGAAGCCTGAGACTTGGGGAAACGCAATATCACAGGCTAAGAAACTCATTCTTGACAGCACGTAGAAGGCTTTGCGAAATATGTGCTGATGTATTGATTTTGATGAATTATGAGTTTCTTAACCTATTTACATTCACTTGTTGCAGTTTTCAACAGTTTTTTTTAGTATGATATAAAATAATGTTTTTTTTTAATAACTATAAATTTTAAGGAAAAAAAAGCATATTTTGGTCAGAAAATGTTTTGTTATATGTTAGCTCACTTTAAACAAGTAAAATTGTCATGGAAATCTGCATGCTGTTTGTGCAAATACGCTTGGTTCGAAAAACCGCTTTCTCTTCATCCTAGAAGCCTGAGACTTTGGGAAACGCAATATCACAGGCTAAGAAACTCATTCTTGACGGCACGTAGAAGGCTTTGCGAAATATGTGCTGATGTATCGATTTTGATGAATTATAAGTTTCTTAACCTATTTACATTCACTTGTTGCAGTTTTCAACAGTTTTTTTTTATTATGATAATGAAAATGAAAATTATATATTTTTTATAATTATCATTTTTAAGTAAAAAAAAATATCATATTTTGGTCAGAAAATGTTTTGTTATATGTTAGCTCACTATAAACGTAAAATTATCATGTGAAAGTGCATGCTATTTGTGCATATACGCTTGGTTTGTAAAACCGCTTTCTCTTCGTCCTAGAAGCCTGAGACTTGGGGAAACGCAATATCACAGGCTAAGAAACTCATTCTTGACAGCACGTAGAAGGCTTTGCGAAATATGTGCTGGTGTATCGATTTTGATGAATTATAAGTTTTTTAACCTATTTACATTCACTTGTTGCAGTTTTCAACATTTTTTTTTATTATGATAATGAATATTAAAATTATATGTTTTTTATAATTATCATTTTTAAGTAAAAAATATAATATTTTGGTCAGAAAATGTTTTGTTATATGTTAGCTCACAATAAACATGTAAAATTGTCATGTGAAAGTGTATGCTGTTTGTGCATATACGCTTGGTTTGAAAAACCGCTTTCTCTTCGTCCTAGAAGCCTGAGACTTGAGGAAACGCAATATCACAGGCTAAAAAACTCATTCTTGACAGCACGTAGAAGGCTTTGCGAAATATGTGCTAATGTATCGATTTTGATGAATTATGAGTTTCTAAACCTATTTACATTCACTTGTTGCAGTTTTCAACAGTTTTTTTTAGTATGATATAAAATAATATGTTTTTTTTTAATAACTATAAATTTTAAGAAAAAACAGCATATTTTGGTCAGAAAATGTTTTGTTATATGTTAGCTCACTTTAAACAAGTAAAATTGTCGTGGAAAACTGCATGCTGTTTGTGCAAACTCATTCTTGACAGCACGTAGAAGGCTTTGCGAAATATGTGCTGATGTATTGATTTTGATGAATTATAAGTTTCTTAACCTATTTACATTCACTTGTTGCAGTTTTCAACAGTTTTTATAAAATTATGATAATGAATGTTAAAATTACATGTTTATTTTTTATAACTATAAATTTAAAGAAAAAAAAGCATATTTTGGTCAGAAAATGTTTTGTTATATGTTAGCTCACTATAAACATGTAAAATTATCATGGGAAAGTGCATGCTATTTGTGCATTTACGCTTGGTTTGAAAAACCGCTTTCTTTTCGTCCTAGAAGCCTGAGACTTGGGGAAACGCAATATCACAGGCTAAGAAACTCATTCTTGACAGCACGTAGAAGGCTTTGCGAAATATGTGCTGATGTATCGATTTGATGAATTATGAGTTTCTTAACCTATTTACATTCACATGTTGCAGTTTTCAACAGTTTTTTTTTTATTATGATAATGAAAATTAAAATTATATATTTTTTATAATTATCATTTTTAAGTAAAAAATATCATATTTTGGTCAGAAAATGTTTTGTTACATGTTAGCTCACTTTAAACAAGTAAAATTGTCATGTGAAAGTGTATGCTGTTTGAGCAAATACGCTTGGCTCGAAAAACCGCTTTCTCTTAGTCTTAGAAGCCTGAGACTTGGGGAAACGCAATATCACAGGCTAAAAAACTCATTCTTGACAGCACGTAGAAGGCTTTGCGAAATATGTGCTGATGTATCGATTTCGATAAATTATGAAGTTCTAACCCATTTACATTCACTTGTTGCAGTTTTCAACAGTTTTTATAAAATTATGATAATAAATATAAAAATGTATTTTTTAAAAATAACTATAAATTTTTCTGTAAAAAAATATCATATTTTGGTCAGAAAATGTTTTGTTATATGTTAGCTCACTATAAACATGTAAAATTCTCATGGGAAAGTGCATGCTATTTGTGCATATACGCTTGGTTTGAAAAACCGCTTTCTCTTCGTCCTAGAAGCCTGAGACTTGGGGAAACGCAATATC
This sequence comes from Silurus aristotelis, assembly GCF_946808225.1. NCBI lineage: Eukaryota > Metazoa > Chordata > Actinopteri > Siluriformes > Siluridae > Silurus > Silurus aristotelis. The sequence continues at coordinate 8,903,860 of NC_139601.1, read as the reverse complement.
ACAGGCTAAGAAACTCATTCTTGACAGCACGTAGAAGGCTTTGCGAAATATGTGCTGGTGTATCGATTTTGATGAATTATAAGTTTTTTAACCTATTTACATTCACTTGTTGCAGTTTTCAACATTTTTTTTTTATTATGATAATGAATATTAAAATTATATGTTTTTTATAATTATCATTTTTAAGTAAAAAATATCATATTTTGGTCAGAAAATGTTTTGTTATATGTTAGCTCACTATAAACATGTAAAAGTGTCATGTGAAAGTGTATGCTGTTTGTGCATATACGCTTGGTTTGAAAAACCGCTTTCTCTTCGTCCTAGAAGCCTGAGACTTGAGGAAACGCAATATCACAGGCTAAAAAACTCATTCTTGACAGCACGTAGAAGGCTTTGCGAAATATGTGCTGATGTATCGATTTTGATGAATTATGAGTTTCTAAACCTATTTACATTCACTTGTTGCAGTTTTCAACAGTTTTTTTTAGTATGATATAAAATAATATGTTTTTTTTAATAACTATAAATTTTAAGAAAAAAAAAGCATATTTTGTTCAGAAAATGTTTTGTTATATGTTAGCTCACTTTAAACAAGTAAAATTGTCATGGAAAACTGCATGCTGTTTGTGCAAATACGCTTGGTTCGAAAAACCGCTTTCTCTTCGTCCTAGAAGCCTGAGACTTTGGGAAACGCAATATCACAGGCTAAGAAACTCATTCATGACAGCACGTAGAAGGTTTTGCGAAATATGTGCTGATGTATTGATTTTGATGAATTATAAGTTTCTTAACCTATTTACATTCACTTGTTGCAGTTTTCAACAGTTTTTTTTATTATGATAATGAATATTAAAATTATATATTTTTTATAATTATCATTTTTAAGTAAAAAATATCATATTTTGGTCAAAAATTTTTTTGTTATATGTTAGCTCACAATAAACATGTAAAATTGTCATGTGAAAGTGTATGCTGTTTGAGCAAATACGCTTGGCTCGAAAAACCGCTTTCTCTTAGTTCTAGAAGCCTGAGACTTGGGGAAACGCAATATCACAGGCTAAGAAACTCATTCTTGACAGCACGTAAAAGGCTTTGCGAAATATGTGCTGGTGTATCGATTTTGATGAATTATAAGTTTTTTAACCTATTTACATTCACTTGTTGCAGTTTTCAACAGTTTTTTTTTATTATGATAATGAATATTAAAATTATATATTTTTTATAATTATCATTTTTAAGTAAAAAATATCATATTTTGGTCAGAAAATGTTTTGTTATATGTTAGCTCACTATAAACATGTAAAATTGTCATGTGAAAGTGTATGCTGTTTGTGCAAATACGCTTGGCTCGAAAAACAGCTTTCGCTTCGTCCTAGAAGCCTGAGACTTGGGGAAACGCAATATCACAGGCTAAGAAACTCATTCTTGACAGCACGTAGAAGGCTTTGCGAAATATGTGCTGATGTATCGATTTTGATGAATTATAAGTTTCTTAACCTATTTACATTCACTTGTTGCAGTTTTAAACAGTTTTTTTTTAATTATGATAATGAAAATTAAAATTATATATTTTTTATAATTATCATTTTTAAGTAAAAAATATCATATTTTGGTCAGAAAATGTTTTGTTATATGTTAGCTCACTATAAACATGTAAAATTGTCATGTGAAAGTGTATGCTGTTTGTGCAAATACGCTTGGCTCGAAAAACAGCTTTCGCTTCGTCCTAGAAGCCTGAGACTTGGGGAAACGCAATATCACAAGCTAAGAAACTCATTCTTGACAGCACGTAGAAGGCTTTGCGAAATATGTGCTGATGTATCGATTTTGATAAATTATGAAGTTCTAACCCATTTACATTCACTTGTTGCAGTTTTCAACAGTTTTTATAAAATTATGATAATAAATATAAAAATGTATTTTTTAAAAATAACTATAAATTTTTCTGTAAAAAAATATATTTTGGTCAGAAAATGTTTTGTTATATGTTAGCTCACTATAAACATGTAAAATTCTCATGGGAAAGTGTATGCTGTTTGTGCATATACGCTTGGTTTGAACAACCGCTTTCTCTTCGTCCTAGAAGCCTGAGACTTGGGGAAACGCAATATCACAGGCTAAGAAACTCATTCTTGACAGCACGTAGAAGGCTTTGCGAAATATGTGCTGATGTATTGATTTTGATGAATTATGAGTTTCTTAACCTATTTACATTCACTTGTTGCAGTTTTCAACAGTTTTTTTTATTATGATAATGAAAATGAAAATGATATATTTTTTATAATTATCATTTTTAAGTAAAAAATATCATATTTTGGTCAGAAAATGTTTTGTTATATGTTAGCTCACAATAAACATGTAAAAGTGTCATGTGAAAGTGTATGCTGTTTGAGCAAATACGCTTGGCTCGAAAAACCGCTTTCTCTTAGTCCTAGAAGCCTGAGACTTTGGGAAACGCAATATCACAGGCTAAAAAACTCATTCTTGACAGCACGTAGAAGGCTTTGCGAAATATGTGCTGATGTATCGATTTTGATGAATTATGAGTTTCTTAACCTATTTACATTCACTTGTTGCAGTTTTCAACAGTTTTTTTTAGTATGATATAAAATAGTTTTTTTTTAATAACTATAAATTTTAAGAAAAAAAAAGCATATTTTGGTCAGAAAATGTTTTGTTATATGTTAGCTCACTTTAAACAAGTAAAATTGTCATGGAAAACTGCATGCTGTTTGTGCAAATACGCTTGGTTCGAAAAACCGCTTTCTCTTCATCCTAGAAGCCTGAGACTTTGGGAAACGCAATATCACAGGCTAAGAAACTCATTCTTGACGGCACGTAGAAGGCTTTGCGAAATATGTGCTGATGTATCGATTTTGATGAATTATAAGTTTCTTAACCTATTTACATTCACTTGTTGCAGTTTTCAACAGTTTTTTTTTATTATGATAATGAAAATGAAAATTATATATTTTTTATAATTATCATTTTTAAGTAAAAAAAAATATCATATTTTGGTCAGAAAATGTTTTGTTATATGTTAGCTCACTATAAACGTAAAATTATCATGGGAAAGTGCATGCTATTTGTGCATATACGCTTGGTTTGAAAAACCGGTTTCTCTTCGTCCTAGAAGCCTGAGACTTGGGGAAACGCAATATCACAGGCTAAGAAACTCATTCTTGACAGCACGTAGAAGGCTTTGCGAAATATGTGCTGGTGTATCGATTTTGATGAATTATAAGTTTTTTAACCTATTTACATTCACTTGTTGCAGTTTTCAACATTTTTTTTTATTATGATAATGAATATTAAAATTATATGTTTTTTATAATTATCATTTTTAAGTAAAAAATATAATATTTTGGTCAGAAAATGTTTTGTTATATGTTAGCTCACAATAAACATGTAAAATTGTCATGTGAAAGTGTATGCTGTTTGTGCATATACGCTTGGTTTGAAAAACCGCTTTCTCTTCGTCCTAGAAGCCTGAGACTTGAGGAAACGCAATATCACAGGCTAAAAAACTCATTCTTGACAGCACGTAGAAGGCTTTGCGAAATATGTGCTAATGTATCGATTTTGATGAATTATGAGTTTCTAAACCTATTTACGTTCACTTGTTGCAGTTTTCAACAGTTTTTTTTAGTATGATATAAAATAATATGTTTTTTTTTAATAACTATAAATTTTAAGAAAAAACAGCATATTTTGGTCAGAAAATGTTTTGTTATATGTTAGCTCACTTTAAACAAGTAAAATTGTCGTGGAAAACTGCATGCTGTTTGTGCAAATACGCTTGGTTCGAAAAACCGCTTTCTCTTCGTCCTAGAAGACTGAGACTTTGGGAAACGCAATATCACAGGCTAAGAAACTCATTCTTGACAGCACGTAGAAGGCTTTGCGAAATATGTGCTGATGTATTGATTTTGATGAATTATAAGTTTCTTAACCTATTTACATTCACTTGTTGCAGTTTTCAACAGTTTTTTTTTTTTATTATGATAATGAAAATTAAAATTTTATATTTTTTATAATTATCATTTTTAAGTAAAAAATATCATATTTTGGTCAAAAAATGTTTTGTTATATGTAAGCTCACAATAAACATGTAAAATTGTCATGTGAAAGTGTATGCTGTTTGAGCAAATACGCTTGGCTCGAAAAACCGCTTTATCTTAGTCCTAGAAGCCTGAGACTTGGAGAAACGCAATATCACAGGCTAAAAAACTCATTCTTGACAGCACGTAGAAGGCTTTGCGAAATATGTGCTGATGTATCGATTTTGATGAATTATGAGTTTCTTAACCTTTTCACATTCACTTGTTGCAGTTTTCAACAGTTTTTATTTATTATGATAATGAATGTTAAATTTATATGTTTTTTATAATTATCATTTTTAAGTAAAAAATATAATATTTTGGTCAGAAAATGTTTTGTTATATGTTAGCTCACAATAAACATGTAAAATTGTCATGTGAAAGTGTATGCTGTTTGTGCATATACGCTTGGTTTGAAAAACCGCTTTCTCTTCGTCCTAGAAGCCTGAGACTTGAGGAAACGCAATATCACAGGCTAAAAAACTCATTCTTGACAGCACGTAGAAGGCTTTGCGAAATATGTGCTAATGTATCGATTTTGATGAATTATGAGTTTCTAAACCTATTTACGTTCACTTGTTGCAGTTTTCAACAGTTTTTTTTAGTATGATATAAAATAATATGTTTTTTTTTAATAACTATAAATTTTAAGAAAAAACAGCATATTTTGGTCAGAAAATGTTTTGTTATATGTTAGCTCACTTTAAACAAGTAAAATTGTCGTGGAAAACTGCATGCTGTTTGTGCAAATACGCTTGGTTCGAAAAACCGCTTTCTCTTCGTCCTAGAAGACTGAGACTTTGGAAAACGCAATATCACAGGCTAAGAAACTCATTCTTGACAGCACGTAGAAGGCTTTGCGAAATATGTGCTGATGTATTGATTTTGATGAATTATAAGTTTCTTAACCTATTTACATTCACTTGTTGCAGTTTTCAACAGTTTTTTTTTTTATTATGATAATGAAAATTAAAATTTTATATTTTTTATAATTATCATTTTTAAGTAAAAAATATCATATTTTGGTCAAAAAATGTTTTGTTATATGTAAGCTCACAATAAACATGTAAAATTGTCATGTGAAAGTGTATGCTGTTTGAGCAAATACGCTTGGCTCGAAAAACCGCTTTATCTTAGTCCTAGAAGCCTGAGACTTAGGGAAACGCAATATCACAGGCTAAAAAACTCATTCTTGACAGCACGTAGAAGGCTTTGCGAAATATGTGCTGATGTATCGATTTTGATGAATTATGAGTTTCTTAACCTTTTCACATTCACTTGTTGCAGTTTTCAACAGTTTTTATTTATTATGATAATGAATGTTAAATTTATGTTTATTTTTTATAACTATAAATTTAAAGAAAAAAAAGCATATTTTGGTCAGAAAATGTTTTGTTATATGTTAGCTCACTATAAACATGTAAAATTATCATGGGAAAGTGCATGCTATTTGTGCATTTACGCTTGGTTTGAAAAACCGCTTTCTTTTCGTCCTAGAAGCCTGAGACTTGGGGAAACGCAATATCACAGGCTAAGAAACTCATTCTTGACAGCACGTAGAAGGCTTTGCGAAATATGTGCTGATGTATCGATTTGATGAATCATGAGTTTCTTAACCTATTAACATTCACTTGTTGCAGTTTTCAACATTTTTTTTTTTTATTATGATAATGAATATTAAAATTATATATTTTTTATAATTATCATTTTTAAGTAAAAAATATCATATTTTGGTCAGAAAATGTTTTGTTATATGTTAGCTCACTATAAACATGTAAAATTATTATGTGAAAGTGTATGCTGTTTGAGCAAATACGCTTGGCTCGAAAAACAGCTTTCGCTTCGTCCTAGAAGCCTGAGACTTGGGGAAACGCAATATCACAGGCTAAGAAACTCATTCTTGACAGCACGTAGAAGGCTTTGCGAAATATGTGCTGATGTATTGATTTTGATGAATTATGAGTTTCTTAACCTATTTACATTCACTTGTTGCAGTTTTCAACAGTTTTTTTTAGTATGATATAAAATAATGTTTTTTTTTAATAACTATAAATTTTAAGGAAAAAAAAGCATATTTTGGTCAGAAAATGTTTTGTTATATGTTAGCTCACTTTAAACAAGTAAAATTGTCATGGAAATCTGCATGCTGTTTGTGCAAATACGCTTGGTTCGAAAAACCGCTTTCTCTTCATCCTAGAAGCCTGAGACTTTGGGAAACGCAATATCACAGGCTAAGAAACTCATTCTTGACGGCACGTAGAAGGCTTTGCGAAATATGTGCTGATGTATCGATTTTGATGAATTATAAGTTTCTTAACCTATTTACATTCACTTGTTGCAGTTTTCAACAGTTTTTTTTTATTATGATAATGAAAATGAAAATTATATATTTTTTATAATTATCATTTTTAAGTAAAAAAAAATATCATATTTTGGTCAGAAAATGTTTTGTTATATGTTAGCTCACTATAAACGTAAAATTATCATGTGAAAGTGCATGCTATTTGTGCATATACGCTTGGTTTGTAAAACCGCTTTCTCTTCGTCCTAGAAGCCTGAGACTTGGGGAAACGCAATATCACAGGCTAAGAAACTCATTCTTGACAGCACGTAGAAGGCTTTGCGAAATATGTGCTGGTGTATCGATTTTGATGAATTATAAGTTTTTTAACCTATTTACATTCACTTGTTGCAGTTTTCAACATTTTTTTTTATTATGATAATGAATATTAAAATTATATGTTTTTTATAATTATCATTTTTAAGTAAAAAATATAATATTTTGGTCAGAAAATGTTTTGTTATATGTTAGCTCACAATAAACATGTAAAATTGTCATGTGAAAGTGTATGCTGTTTGTGCATATACGCTTGGTTTGAAAAACCGCTTTCTCTTCGTCCTAGAAGCCTGAGACTTGAGGAAACGCAATATCACAGGCTAAAAAACTCATTCTTGACAGCACGTAGAAGGCTTTGCGAAATATGTGCTAATGTATCGATTTTGATGAATTATGAGTTTCTAAACCTATTTACATTCACTTGTTGCAGTTTTCAACAGTTTTTTTTAGTATGATATAAAATAATATGTTTTTTTTTAATAACTATAAATTTTAAGAAAAAACAGCATATTTTGGTCAGAAAATGTTTTGTTATATGTTAGCTCACTTTAAACAAGTAAAATTGTCGTGGAAAACTGCATGCTGTTTGTGCAAACTCATTCTTGACAGCACGTAGAAGGCTTTGCGAAATATGTGCTGATGTATTGATTTTGATGAATTATAAGTTTCTTAACCTATTTACATTCACTTGTTGCAGTTTTCAACAGTTTTTATAAAATTATGATAATGAATGTTAAAATTACATGTTTATTTTTTATAACTATAAATTTAAAGAAAAAAAAGCATATTTTGGTCAGAAAATGTTTTGTTATATGTTAGCTCACTATAAACATGTAAAATTATCATGGGAAAGTGCATGCTATTTGTGCATTTACGCTTGGTTTGAAAAACCGCTTTCTTTTCGTCCTAGAAGCCTGAGACTTGGGGAAACGCAATATCACAGGCTAAGAAACTCATTCTTGACAGCACGTAGAAGGCTTTGCGAAATATGTGCTGATGTATCGATTTGATGAATTATGAGTTTCTTAACCTATTTACATTCACATGTTGCAGTTTTCAACAGTTTTTTTTTTATTATGATAATGAAAATTAAAATTATATATTTTTTATAATTATCATTTTTAAGTAAAAAATATCATATTTTGGTCAGAAAATGTTTTGTTACATGTTAGCTCACTTTAAACAAGTAAAATTGTCATGTGAAAGTGTATGCTGTTTGAGCAAATACGCTTGGCTCGAAAAACCGCTTTCTCTTAGTCTTAGAAGCCTGAGACTTGGGGAAACGCAATATCACAGGCTAAAAAACTCATTCTTGACAGCACGTAGAAGGCTTTGCGAAATATGTGCTGATGTATCGATTTCGATAAATTATGAAGTTCTAACCCATTTACATTCACTTGTTGCAGTTTTCAACAGTTTTTATAAAATTATGATAATAAATATAAAAATGTATTTTTTAAAAATAACTATAAATTTTTCTGTAAAAAAATATCATATTTTGGTCAGAAAATGTTTTGTTATATGTTAGCTCACTATAAACATGTAAAATTCTCATGGGAAAGTGCATGCTATTTGTGCATATACGCTTGGTTTGAAAAACCGCTTTCTCTTCGTCCTAGAAGCCTGAGACTTGGGGAAACGCAATATCACAGGCTAAGAAACTCATTCTTGACAGCACGTAGAAGGCTTTGCGAAATATGTGCTGGTGTATCGATTTTGATGAATTATAAGTTTTTTAACCTATTTACATTCACTTGTTGCAGTTTTCAACATTTTTTTTTTATTATGATAATGAATATTAAAATTATATGTTTTTTATAATTATCATTTTTAAGTAAAAAATATCATATTTTGGTCAGAAAATGTTTTGTTATATGTTAGCTCACTATAAACATGTAAAAGTGTCATGTGAAAGTGTATGCTGTTTGTGCATATACGCTTGGTTTGAAAAACCGCTTTCTCTTCGTCCTAGAAGCCTGAGACTTGAGGAAACGCAATATCACAGGCTAAAAAACTCATTCTTGACAGCACGTAGAAGGCTTTGCGAAATATGTGCTGATGTATCGATTTTGATGAATTATGAGTTTCTAAACCTATTTACATTCACTTGTTGCAGTTTTCAACAGTTTTTTTTAGTATGATATAAAATAATATGTTTTTTTTAATAACTATAAATTTTAAGAAAAAAAAAGCATATTTTGTTCAGAAAATGTTTTGTTATATGTTAGCTCACTTTAAACAAGTAAAATTGTCATGGAAAACTGCATGCTGTTTGTGCAAATACGCTTGGTTCGAAAAACCGCTTTCTCTTCGTCCTAGAAGCCTGAGACTTTGGGAAACGCAATATCACAGGCTAAGAAACTCATTCATGACAGCACGTAGAAGGTTTTGCGAAATATGTGCTGATGTATTGATTTTGATGAATTATAAGTTTCTTAACCTATTTACATTCACTTGTTGCAGTTTTCAACAGTTTTTTTTATTATGATAATGAATATTAAAATTATATATTTTTTATAATTATCATTTTTAAGTAAAAAATATCATATTTTGGTCAAAAATTTTTTTGTTATATGTTAGCTCACAATAAACATGTAAAATTGTCATGTGAAAGTGTATGCTGTTTGAGCAAATACGCTTGGCTCGAAAAACCGCTTTCTCTTAGTCCTAGAAGCCTGAGACTTGGGGAAACGCAATATCACAGGCTAAGAAACTCATTCTTGACAGCACGTAAAAGGCTTTGCGAAATATGTGCTGGTGTATCGATTTTGATGAATTATAAGTTTTTTAACCTATTTACATTCACTTGTTGCAGTTTTCAACAGTTTTTTTTTATTATGATAATGAATATTAAAATTATATATTTTTTATAATTATCATTTTTAAGTAAAAAATATAATATTTTGGTCAGAAAATGTTTTGTTATATGTTAGCTCACTATAAACATTTAAAATTGTCATGGGAAACTGCATGCTGTTTGTGCAAATACGCTTGGTTCGAAAAACCGCTTTCTCTTCGTCCTAGAAGCCTGAGACTTGAGGAAACGCAATATCACAGGCTAAGAAACTCATTCTTGACAGCACGTAGAAGGCTTTGCGAAATATGTGCTGATGTATCGATTTTGATGAATTATAAGTTTCTTAACCTATTTACATTCACTTGTTGCAGTTTTAAACAGTTTTTTTTAAATTATGATAATGAAAATTAAAATTATATATTTTTTATAATTATCATTTTTAAGTAAAAAATATCATATTTTGGTCAGAAAATGTTTTGTTATATGTTAGCTCACTATAAACATGTAAAATTGTCATGTGAAAGTGTATGCTGTTTGTGCAAATACGCTTGGCTCGAAAAACAGCTTTCGCTTCGTCCTAGAAGCCTGAGACTTGGGGAAACGCAATATCACAGGCTAAGAAACTCATTCTTGACAGCACGTAGAAGGCTTTGCGAAATATGTGCTGATGTATCGATTTTGATGAATTATAAGTTTCTTAACCTATTTACATTCACTTGTTGCAGTTTTAAACAGTTTTTTTTAATTATGATAATGAAAATTAAAATTATATATTTTTTATAATTATCATTTTTAAGTAAAAAATATCATATTTTGGTCAGAAAATGTTTTGTTATATGTTAGCTCACTATAAACATGTAAAATTGTCATGTGAAAGTGTATGCTGTTTGTGCAAATACGCTTGGCTCGAAAAACAGCTTTCGCTTCGTCCTAGAAGCCTGAGACTTGGGGAAACGCAATATCACAGGCTAAAAAACTCATTTTTGACAGCACGTAGAAGGCTTTGCGAAATATGTGCTGATGTATCGATTTTGATGAATTATGAGTTTCTTAACCTATTTACATTCACTTGTTGCAGTTTTCAACAGTTTTTATTTATTATGATAATAAATGTTAAAATTATATGTTGATTTTTTATAACTATAAATTTAAAGAAAAAAAAGCATATTTTGGTCAGAAAATGTTTTGTTGTATGTTAGCTCACTTTAAACATGTAAAAGTGTCATGTGAAAGTGTATGCTGTTTGAGCAAATACGCTTGGTTCGAAAAACCGCTTTCTCTTAGTCCTAGAAGCCTGAGACTTTGGGAAACGCAATATCACAGGCTAAAAAACTCATTCTTGACAGCACGTAGAAGGCTTTGCGAAATATGTGCTGATGTATCGATTTTGATAAATTATGAAGTTCTAACCCATTTACATTCACTTGTTGCAGTTTTCAACAGTTTTTATAAAATTATGATAATAAATATAAAAATGTATTTTTTAAAAATAACTATAAATTTTTCTGTAAAAAAATATCATATTTTGGTCAGAAAATGTCTTGTTATATGTTAGCTCACTATAAACATGTAAAATTCTCATGGGAAAGTGCATGCTATTTGTGCATATACGCTTGGTTTGAAAAACTGCTTTCTCTTCGTCCTAGAAGCCTGAGACTTGGGGAAACGCAATATCACAGGCTAAGAAACTCATTCTTGACAGCACGTAGAAGGCTTTGCGAAATATGTGCTGATGTATCGATTTGATGAATCATGAGTTTCTTAACCTATTAACATTCACTTGTTGCAGTTTTCAACAGTTTTTTTTTATTATGATAATGAATATTAAAATTATATATTTTTTATAATTATCATTTTTAAGTAAAAAATATCATATTTTGGTCAGAAAATGTTTTGTTATATGTTAGCTCACTATAAACATGTAAAATTGTCATGTGAAAGTGTATGCTGTTTGTGCAAATACGCTTGGCTCGAAAAACAGCTTTCGCTTCGTCCTAGAAGCCTGAGACTTGGGGAAACGCAATATCACAGGCTAAAAAACTCATTTTTGACAGCACGTAGAAGGCTTTGCGAAATATGTGCTGATGTATCGATTTTGATGAATTATGAGTTTCTTAACCTATTTACATTCACTTGTTGCAGTTTTCAACAGTTTTTACTTATTATGATAATAAATGTTAAAATTATATGTTGATTTTTTATAACTATAAATTTAAAGAAAAAAAAGCATATTTTGGTCAGAAAATGTTTTGTTGTATGTTAGCTCACTTTAAACATGTAAAAGTGTCATGTGAAAGTGCATGCTGTTTGTGCAAATACGCTTGGTTCGAAAAACCGCTTTCTCTTCGTCCTAGAAGCCTGAGACTTGGGGAAACGCAATATCACAAGCTAAGAAACTCATTCTTGACAGCACGTAGAAGGCTTTGCGAAATATGTGCTGATGTATCGATTTTGATAAATTATGAAGTTCTAACCCATTTACATTCACTTGTTGCAGTTTTTATAAAATTATGATAATAAATATAAAAATGTATTTTTTTAAAAATAACTATAAATTTATCTGTAAAAAAATATCATATTTTGGTCAGAAAATGTTTTGTTATATGTTAGCTCACTATAAACATGTAAAATTATCATGGGAAAGTGCATGCTATTTGTGCATATACGCTTGGTTTAAAAAAACGCTTTCTCTTCGTCATAGAAGCCTGAGACTTGGGGAAACGCAATATCACAGGCTAAGAAACTCATTCTTGACAGCACGTAGAAGGCTTTGCGAAATATGTGCTGATGTATCGATTTTGATGAATTATAAGTTTCTTAACCTATTTACATTCACTTGTTGCAGTTTTCAACAGTTTTTTTTTATTATGATAATGAAAATGAAAATTCTTCCCGTGGGCTCACCACCTGCAGGAGGGACCGTAAGGGACGGTGCTGTGAGGATTGGGCAGCAGTCGAAGGCGGGGGCCTGCTTAGACTGCTGCCCCCGCGACCCGAATTACGGATAAGCGGGAGAAAATGAATGAATGAATGAAATGAAAATTATATATTTTTTATAATTATCATTTTTAGGTAAAAAATATCATATTTTGGTCAGAAAATGTTTTGTTGTATGTTAGCTCACTATAAACATGTAAAATTGTCATGTGAAAGTGTATGCTGTTTGAGCAAATACGCTTGGCTCGAAAAACCGCTTTCTCTTAGTCCTAGAAGCCTGAGACTTGGGGAAACGCAATATCACAGGCTAAAAAACTCATTCTTGACAGCACGTAGAAGGCTTTGCGAAATATGTGCTGATGTATCGATTTTGATGAATTATGAGTTTCTAAACCTATTTACATTCACTTGTTGCAGTTTTCAACAGTTTTTATTTATTATGATAATGAATGTTAAAATTATATGTTTATTTTTTTATAACTATAAATTTAAAGAAAAAAAAGCATATTTTGGTCAGAAAATGTTTTGTTGTATGTTAGCTCACTTTAAACAAGTAAAATTGTCATGTGAAACTGCATGCGTTTGTGCAAATACGCTTGGTTCGAAAAACCGCTTTCCTTCGTCCTAGAAGCCTGAAACTTGGGGAAACGCAATATCACAAGCTAAGAAACTCATTCTTGACAGCACGTAGAAGGCTTTGCGAAATATGTGCTGATGTATCGATTTTGATAAATTATGAGTTTCTTAACCTATTTACATTCACTTGTTGCAGATTTCAACAGTTCTTTTTTTTATTATGATAATGAAAATGAAAATTATATATTTTTTTTAAATTATCATTTTTAAGTAAAAAATATCATATTTTGTTCAGAAAATGTTTTGTCATATGTTAGCTCACTATAAACATGTAAAATTGTCATGTGAAAGTGTATGCAGTTTGTGCAAATACGCTTGGATCGAAAAACCGCTTTCTCTTCGTCCTAGAAGCCTGAGACTTTAAGAAACGCAATTTCACAGGCTAAAAAACTTATTTTTGACAGCACGTAGAAGCCTTTGCGAAATATGTGCTGATGTATCGATTTTGATAAATTATGAAGTTCTAACCAATTTACATTCACTTGTTGCAGTTTTCAACAGTTTTATAAAATTATGATAATAAATATAAAAATTTATTTTTTAAAAATAACTAAATTTTATGTAAAAAAATATCATATTTTGGTCAGAAAATGTTTTGTTATATGTTAGCTCACTATAAACATGTAAAAGTGTCATGTGAAAGTGTATGCTGTTTGTGCAAATACGCTTGGATCGAAAAACCGCTTTCTCTTCGTCCTAGAAGCCTGAGACTTTTGGAAACGCAATATCACAGGCTAAGAAACTCATTTTTGACAGCACGTAGACGCCTTTGCGAAATATGTGCTGATGTATCGATTTTGATAAATTATGAAGTTCTAACCAATTTACATTCACTTGTTGCAGTTTTCAACAGTTTTTTTTTATTATGATAATGAAAATGAAAATTATATATTTTTTATAATTATCATTTTTAAGTAAAAAATATCATATTTTGGTCAGAAAATGTTTTGTTATATGTTAGCTCACTTTAAACAAGTAAAATTGTCATGTGAAACTGCATGCTGTTTGTGCAAATACGCTTGGTTCGAAAAACCGCTTTCTCTTCGTCCTAGAAGCCTGAGACTTTGGGAAACGCAATATCACAAGCTAAGAAACTCATTCTTGACAGCACGTAGAAGGCTTTCCGAAATATGTGCTGATGTATCGATTTTGATAAATTATGAAGTTCTAACCCATTTACATTCACTTGTTGCAGTTTTCAACAGTTTTTATAAAATTATGATAATAAATATAAAAATGTATTTTTTAAAAATAACTATAAATTTTTCTGTAAAAAAATATCATATTTTGTTTAGAAAATGTTTTGTTATATTTTAGCTCACTATAAACATGTAAAATTCTCATAGGAAAGTGCATGCTATTTGTGCATATACGCTTGGTTTGAAAAAACGCTTTCTCTTCGTCCTAGAAGCCTGAGACTTGGGGAAACGCAATATCACAGGCTAAGAAACTCATTCTTGACAGCATGTAGAAGGCTTTGCGAAATATGTGCTGATGTATCGATTTGATGAATCATGAGTTTCTTAACCTATTAACATTCACTTGTTGCAGTTTTCAACAGTTTTTTTTTTATTATGATAATGAATATTAAAATTATATATTTTTTCTAATTATCATTTTTAAGTAAAAAATATCATATTTTGGTCAGAAAATGTTTTGTTATATGTTAGCTCACTATAAACATGTAAAAGTGTCATGGGAAAGTGTATGCTGTTTGTGCAAATACGCTTGGCTCGAAAAACAGCTTTCGCTTCGTCCTAGAAGCCTGAGACTTTGGGAAACGCAATATCACAGGCTAAGAAACTCATTCTTGACAGCACGTAGAAGGCTTTGCGAAATATGTGCTGATGTATCGATTTTGATAAATTATGAAGTTCTAACCAATTTACATTCACTTGTTGCAGTTTTCAACAGTTTTATAAAATTATGATAATAAATATAAAAATTTATTTTTTAAAAATAAATAAATTTGATGTAAAAAAATATCATATTTTGGTCAGAAAATGTTTTGTTATATGTTAGCTCACTATAAACATGTAAAATTCTCATGGGAAAGTGCATGCTATTTGTGCATATACGCTTGGTTTGAAAAACCGCTTTCTCTTCGTCCTAGAAGCCTGAGACTTGAGGAAACGCAATATCACAGGCTAAAAAACTCATTCTTGACAGCACGTAGAAGGCTTTGCGAAATATGTGCTGATGTATTGATTTTGATGAATTATGAGTTTCTTAACCTATTTACATTCACTTGTTGCAGTTTTCAACAGTTTTTATTATGATAATGAATGTTAAAATTATTTGTTTATTTTTTATAACTATAAATTTAAAGAAAAAAAAGCATATTTTGGTCAGAAAATGTTTTGTTGTATGTTAGCTCACTTTAAACAAGTAAAATTGTCATGGGAAACTGCATGCTGTTTGTGCAAATACGCTTGGTTCGAAAAACCGCTTTCTCTTCGTCCTTGAAGCCTGAGACTTGGGGAAACGCAATATCACAGGCTAAAAAACTCATTCTTGACAGCACGTAGAAGGCTTTGCGAAATATGTGCTGATGTATCGATTTTGATTAATTATGAGTTTCTTAACCTATTTACATTCACTTGTTGCAGTTTTCAACAGTTTTTTTTTATTATGATAATAAATAATAAAATGTTTTTTTTTTAATAACTATTAATTTTAAGAAAACAAAGCATATTTTGGTCAGAAAATGTTTTGTTATATGTTAGCTCACTATAAACATGTAAAATTCTCATGGGAAAGTGCATGCTATTTGTGCATATACGCTTGGTTCGAAAAACCGCTTTCTCTTCGTCCTAGAAGCCTGAGACTTGAGGAAACGCAATATCACAGGCTAAGAAACTCATTCTTGACAGCACGTAGAAGGCTTTGCGAAATATGTGCTGATGTATCGATTTTGATGAATTATGAGTTTCTTAACCTATTAACATTCACTTGTTGCAGTTTTTTAACTGTTTTATTATTATTATGATAATGAATATTAAAATTATATATTTTTTATAATTATCATTTTTAAGTAAAAAATATCATATTTTGGTCAGAAAATGTTTTATGTTAGCTCACTATAAACATGTAAAATTGTCATGTGAAACTGCATGATGTTTGAGCAAATACGCTTGGCTCGAAAAACCGCTTTCTCTTCGTCCTAGAAGCCTGAGACTTTGGGAAACGCAATATCACAGGCTAAGAAACTCATTCTTGACAGCATGTAGAAGGCTTTGCGAAATATGTGCTGATGTATCGATTTGATGAATCATGAGTTTCTTAACCTATTAACATTCACTTGTTGCAGTTTTCAACAGTTTTTTTTTTATTATGATAATGAATATTAAAATTATATATTTTTTATAATCATCATTTTTAAGTAAAAAATATCATATTTTGGTCAGAAAATGTTTTGTTATATGTTAGCTCACTATAAACATGTAAAATTGTCATGTGAAAGTGTATGCTGTTTGTGCAAATACGCTTGGCTCGAAAAACAGCTTTCGCTTCGTCCTAGAAACCTGAGACTTGAGGAAACGCAATATCACAGGCTAAAAACTAATTCTTGACAGCACGTAGAAGGCTTTGCAAAATATGTGCTGATGTATCGATTTTGATGAATTATGAGTTTCTTAACCTATTTACATTCACTTGTTGCAGTTTTCAACAGTTTTTTTTTATTATGATAATGAATAATAAAATTATATGTTTTTTTTAATAACTATAAATTTTAAGAAAAAAAAAGCATATTTTGGTCAGAAAATGTTTTGTTATATGTTAGCTCACTTTAAACAAGTAAAATTGTCATGTGAAACTGCATGCTGTTTGTGCAAATACGCTTGGTTCGAAAAACCGCTTTCTCTTCGTCCTAGAAGCCTGAGACTTTGGGAAACGCAATATCACAGGCTAAGAAACTCATTCTTGACAGCACGTAGAAGGCTTTGCGAAATATGTGCTGATGTATCGATTTTGATGAATTATGAGTTTCTTAACCTATTAACATTCACTTGTTGCAGTTTTTTAACTGTTTTTTTATTATTATGATAATGAATATTAAAATTATATATTTTTTATAATTATCATTTTTAAGTAAAAAATATCATATTTTGGTCAGAAAATGTTTTGTTATATGTTAGCTCACTATAAACATGTAAAATTGTCATGTGAAAGTGCATGCTATTTGTGCATATACGCTTGGTTCGAAAAACCGCTTTCTCTTCGTCCTAGAAGCCTGAGACTTGGGGAAACGCAATATCACAGGCTAAGAAACTCATTCTTGACAGCACGTAGAAGGCTTTGCGAAATATGTGCTGATGTATCGATTTTGATGAATTATGAATTTCTAACCCAATTACATTAACTTTTTGCAGTTTTCAACAGTTTTTATAAAATTATGATAATGAATATAAAAATTTATTTTTTAAAAATTATAATTTTTAAGTAAAAAATATCATATTTTGGTCAGAAAATGTTTTGTTATATGTTAGCTCACTATAAACATGTAAAATTGTCATGTGAAAGTGTATGCTGTTTGAGCAAATACGTTTGGCTCGAAAAACCGCTTTCTCTTCGTCCTAGAAGCCTGAGACTTTGGGAAACGCAATATCACAGGCTAAAAAACTCATTCTTGACCGCACGTAGAAGGCTTTGCGAAATATGTGCTGATGTATCGATTTTGATGAATTATGAATTTCTAACCCAATTACATTAACTTTTTGCAGTTTTCAACAGTTTTTATAAAATTATGATAATGAATATAAACATTTTTTTTTTTTTATTATAAATTTTATGTAAAAAAATATCATATTTTGGTCAGAAAATGTTTTGTTATATGTTAGCTCACTATAAACATGTAAAATTCTTCTGGGACAGTGCATGCTGTTTGTGCATATACGCTTGGTTTGAAAAACCGCTTTCTCTTCGTCCTAGAAGCCTGAGACTTGGGGAAACGCAATATCACAGGCTAAAAACTCATTCTTGACAGCACGTAGAAGGTTTTGCGAAATATGTGCTGATGTATCGATTTTGATGAATTATGAGTTTCTGAACCTATTTACATTCACTTGTTGCAGTTTTCAACAGTTTTTTTTATTATGATAATGAATATTAAAATTATGTTTTTTTTTAATAACTATAAATTTTAAGAAAAAAAAGCATATTTTGGTCAGAAAATGTTTTTTTATATGTTAGCTCACTTTAAACAAGTAAAATTGTCATGGAAAACTGCATGCTGTTTGTGCAAATACGCTTGGTTCGAAAAACTGCTTTCTCTTCGTCCTAGAAGCCTGAGACTTTGGGAAACGCAATATCACAGGCTAAGAAACTCATTCTTGACAGCACGTAGAAGGCTTTGCGAAATATGTGCTGATGTATCGATTTTGATGAATTATAAGTTTCTTAACCTATTTACATTCACTTGTTGCAGTTTTCAACAGTTTTTTTTTTATTATGATAATGAATATTAAAATTATATATTTTTTATAATTATCATTTTTAAGTAAAAAATATCATATTTTGGTCAGAAAATGTTTTGTTATATGTTAGCTCACAATAAACATGTAAAATTGTCATGTGAAAGTTTTTGCTGTTTGTGCAAATACGCTTGGCTCGAAAAACCGCTTTCTCTTCGTCCTAGAAGCCTGAGACTTTGGGAAACGCAATATCACAGGCTAAAAAACTCATTCTTGACAGCACGTAGAAGGCTTTGCGAAATATGTGCTGATGTATCGATTTTGATGAATTATGAATTTCTAACCCAATTACATTCACTTGTTGCAGTTTTCAACAGTTTTTATAAAATTATGATAATGAATATAAAAATTTATTTTTTAAAAATTATAAATTTTAGGTAAAAAAATATCATATTTTGGTCAGAAAATGTTTTGTTATATGTTAGCTCACTTCAAACATGTAAAATTCTTCTGGGAAAGTGCATGCTGTTTGTGCAAATACGCTTGGTTCGAAAAACCGCTTTCTCTTAGTCCTAGAAACCTGAGACTTGGGGAAACGCAATATCACAGGCTAAAAACTCATTCTTGACAGCACGTAGAAGGCTTTGCGAAATATGTGCTGATGTATCGATTTTGATGAATTATAAGTTTCTTAACCTATTTACATTCACTTGTTGCAGTTTTCAACAATTTTTTTTTATTATGATAATGAATATTAAAATTATATATTTTTTTATAATTATCATTTTTAAGTAAAAAATATAATTTTTTGGTCAGAAAATGTTTTGTTATATGTTTGCTTACTATAAACATGTAAAATTCTCCTGGGAAAGTGTATGCTGTTTGTGCAAATACGCTTGGCTCGAAAAATCGCTTTCTCTTCGTCCTAGAAGCCTGAGACTTTGGGAAACGCAATATCACAGGCTAAGAAACTCATTCTTGACAGCACGTAGAAGGCTTTGCGAAATATGTGCTGATGTATCGATTATGATGAATTATGAATTTCTAACCCATTTACATTCACTTGTTGCAGTTTTCAACAGTTTTTTTTTTTATTATGATAATGAATATTAAAATTATATATTGTTTTAAATAACTTTCATTTTTAAGTATAAATAATCATATTTTGGTCAGAAAATGTTTTGTTATATCTTAACTCACTATAAACGTAAAATTGTCATGGGAAACTGCATGCTGTTTGTGCAAATACGCTTGGTTTGAAAAAACGCTTTCTCTTCGTCCTAGAAGCCTGAGACTTGGGGAAACGCAATATCACAGGCTAAGAAACTCATTCTTGACAGCACGTAGAAGGCTTTGCGAAATATGTGCTGATGTATCGATTTTGATGAATTATGAGTTTCTTAACCTATTTACATTCACTTGTTGCAGTTTTCAACGGTTTTTTTTTTATTATGATAATGAATATTAAAATTATATGTTTTTTTTTAATAACTATAAATTTTAAGGAAAAAAAAGCATATTTTGGTCAGAAAATGTTTTGTTATATGTTAGCTCACTTTAAACATGTAAAATTGTCATGGGAAACTGCATGCTGTTTGTGCAAATACGCTTGGTTCGAAAAACCGCTTTCTCTTCGTCCTAGAAGCCGGAAACGCAATATCACACACTGTAAAAAAAAACTTGTCGTTTTTAC
Source organism: Silurus aristotelis (assembly GCF_946808225.1). Lineage (NCBI taxonomy): Eukaryota > Metazoa > Chordata > Actinopteri > Siluriformes > Siluridae > Silurus > Silurus aristotelis. The sequence continues at coordinate 8,883,666 of NC_139601.1, read as the reverse complement.
AAAAAAAATTTGCCAGCTGTGGTTGCCAAAATAATTCAGTTAAAAATACACTAAAAATGTAAACTTTTAAACAGTTTAAAACTGTACACTCTCCAGAATATTTATGTATAAAATACAAAGATGTACTGTAAAGATTTACACGTATTTACTGTTTTAAAATGTACATTTCCCAGAATATTTATGTACAAAATACAAATATGTCCCGTAAAATTTACTTGTGAATTATGTAAAAATAGGAAAAACCTTTTGCATTTAAACAAAAAAATCCCTGTTGTTTTCACAGAAAAAATTGGCAGCTGTTGTTGCCAAAATAATTCTGTAAAAAATACATTACAATTTAAAATTGTACATTTCAATATAAAAATTTCGCAAGCACTTTTAAACTGTACCACCTTATAGACCATTGACTTTGAAAAACTGCAACCCAGTGTACACAGATTAGGGATTTAAAAACTGAAACACCAAAGTATATATCCTTTAAAAGATAAAGTAATGAGAGCAAACAAACCCCAAAAACTAATGTTTTTTTTACATTTTTAGTGTATTTTTAACTGAATTATTTTGGCAACCACAGCTGGCAAATTTTTTTTGTAAAAACGACAAGTTTTTTTTTACAGTGTGTGATATTGCGTTTCCGGCTTCTAGGACGAAGAGAAAGCGGTTTTTCGAACCAAGCGTATTTGCACAAACAGCATGCAGTTTCCCATGACAATTTTACATGTTTAAAGTGAGCTAACATATAACAAAACATTTTCTGACCAAAATATGCTTTTTTTTCCTTAAAATTTATAGTTATTAAAAAAAAACATATAATTTTAATATTCATTATCATAATAAAAAAAAACCGTTGAAAACTGCAACAAGTGAATGTAAATAGGTTAAGTACACATTACCAATTTATGTTAAGAAATTAGAGATGTATATTTGCTGCTTTGTGGTTAATAAATCTTCAAGGCACTTTAATAAGTGCCTTGAAGGATTTATTAACCACAAAGCAGCAAATATACATCTCTAATTTCTTAACATAAATTGGTAATGTGTACTACTGTCTATACACAATACAATAAAGAGAATGCGACAGATTAATGATCCTCTCATTGGAGCTGGAACAGGGTATGCAAACAAGTGGTTACAATTTATATACAGGAATGCTACTCAAAAATCACAAGAGCAATAAAGTTCTGTAACAGCTGTATACAAACTGAATGCATCTTTAACAATATCATCTGAAACATTTACTTGCCTCTTAATCTGAAATAACTGGGCATAAAAGGTGAAACTGTCCTTCAAGTTGAGTGTGTCTCAAGTCAGAAAACTGACTGACATTAGTCCATATTCAGACATCACGCCACTCATGATCTGAAAGTTCCTGAATTAATGTAAGAACTCTTGGGTTGACGGGAAGACGGGCGGTGTTTGTCTTCTCAACTTTGGTGCCCTTCTCCGGGTTGATGGAGAGAAAACACCTTGGTAAAGCAGATAAAAGGTGATCAAAAACAACGTCACAATCTTTAATTTATTTGATGATTAATCTTTTAACAAATGTCAATCAATTATGTAAAATGTACTACTCATAGTTTGTTTACGTTCATGAATTAACATTAACTATTGACACATTAGTTGTTAATGCATTAACCTATACAAATTATGAATATTAATTCTATTACAATTGAATTAGAAATGCAATTGTTCATTGTTCAATTTAGTTCACAGTGGATTAACTAATGTTAACAGATACAACATAAGTACATTTAAAAAAATTAATATTAAGATTTATAAATGTTATAAAAGTATTATTGATTGTTAGTTCATGCTAACATAGTTAACTAATGTTACCAACAAAATCGAATTGTAAAGTGAAATTAGTGAAACATAGTAAAGTTTTATATTGGTAAACAGTCAAAGTGACAAGGGCCCTAGCCCCCAAGCCACTGCATGAGATTTGTTTCAAATCAATAAAGTGAAGATCATACAAAGTTTATCCAAAAAGACCTACCTCTGCAAAAACTCCAGAGTTGACGCCAGTTCTGATGGGTAATGAATATTAAAGCAATAATAGCTCCCAAACATCAAGCAGAAGGCAGTGATGAAAGAGGTGATGTTTTCAAGTACAATGTTCCGATCCACACACAACATAAACCTCTTCGAAGAAAAGCAGGACTGACCTAAGAAGAACATTCTTTTTAATTAACCATTAAAAAAAATTACAGATAAAAAGAAATACCAGATAAACTGAAAGAAATGGGGGAAAAATATTAACTTACCACACACAACAATTGTGGGAGTCAAATAAATGTGTTTCATCTCAACTTCCCCTGCCAGGCATGTGTCCTCCACGTAGCAGAACATTGCATCTTCTTTCTCGTTAAAGTAAGACAGCAAAAGCAGCAACATTTGTTTTACATCTTCAGAGCAACCAATTAGCTCTCCCCTCATCACTTCAAACTTTGTCACTGCCTGTAAGAACTTTTTGTTTTTCTTCACACCAACAGTATTTAAGTAGTTTAAGAGTCCTTTGCCCTTCAAATCCAGATTTCGTGTGAACGTTTCTTGAAGACCAATTCCAGTAAGTTCCTTGAAGTGAACTGCCATGCCAAGTTTATTGAACCAAAACGGCCATTCTTCCAAAAGGCTTTTTATATTTTGCCCCTGGTTGACTTGTTTACGCTGTGTGTAGAAAGTCAATTTCATTAGACGTTTAACTTCTTGTTGATTTACAGTAGGATGCTGAGACATCATCTTCAGGTTTTCTTTATTTTCCTGCTGGCTCTCAGGGGTCTCTCCAAGGGGCATGAATTTTACATCCCAGTTAATGCACCCGTAAGTATCCTGGATTGTTGCTCTCTGCTCTGGAGGTATTTCGTCTGTGTCAGACTCGTCAACACGATGCTTTCGTTTTCTTATTTTAGGGGTTGTAGATCGCTTCACATTTTCAATCCTATATTGCACCTGCTTAACTAAAGAATGGTACCCTGGCCCAACCACATCTCCCATCTTGCAGAGATTTAGGATATTTTGACACAATCTTTTTGGCAACTTCAGTAGAATGCCTTCTACTTTGGGCAGAACCTTTTCGCATCATCTCAGTCACCACAATCCGGACCATTTCTATTCTCATTCTTGGACTTGGTCGTTTTTCTCTCTCCTAACCTGCATCAGTTCCTCTGGGAAGTTCTCCCACAGTATCAGAAAGGTATCCACCCAGTCAACATCAAGGCTATGGGAGCTGCTGGAAGAGAATGATTGTGAACTACTGGGTGAAAAAGACTGCAAGGTTGTGGGATGTCCTGGTGATGAACCAACAGATGAGCTGCTGGTTTCAAGAGTCTGGCGTGCAAAAAACACACACACAAAAAGGAATCATCAATAACACAATGTAAATGTTTTTATATTGATTACCTTTTAAATGTTTTAGGCAAGCAAGTTTGGGCACTAGTGGTATTCTGTTCGGCAAAACATGACTTACATCTCAGTTTCCAAGCAGCAATGACTTTTCGGGCTTGAACTGGCCTCAACGCTGACAGCAAATCATCTTCCTCTATAAACTTGAAATCCTCATAAGTCTCCACGCCTAGAGAATGCAAAGTCTCTTCTAAAATATCTTTAGTCACCTCTGGAAAGTCAGGCAAGACCTCAGTGATGGCAGAGCGTAGAAATGTTCTCTCCGAGTCAGTCATTTCTGGAATCAAGTTAGAAGTGAATATAAGAGAGAAGTAATACTACATTTAAGACAAGTCTTCAATTTTGAGAATAGAATATGTTTGCGGATTTATCTGCACATCTAAAAGTACAAAAAAAACACGTTCATATTTTCAATATGCAATAGTGAAAAAGTTTAGTTTTTTTACCCAAAAAATGTTTTTAAGCCAGTTATTTATATATTTTGCTGTAGTGTGTCAGTAGGAAATCAGTTTAAATTTCCAAACATTTATTTTGTCACTAAGCATTGTGGGAGAGCTTGTCGGTGGGAAAGGAGGAACACCACAACAGGTCAGGGGTAAAGGCTATTCAGCCGTCTTTATTTTCTTTTATACAAAGTTTGTTTTTCTGTACTGTGCTCACGCCGCACGTCTCTGGCACCCGTACGCACACACCTCTCACACACACACACCCTCCTCCTTAAATGCCTCCTTTGATCACTGAAATAGAGAACACATGAGGTTAGATAGACTTCAGGTGAGGCAATTCCATACCTATCTTCTCTCGGGCCTGCCCTTCATTCACAAACCGGCGCTCGGCCCCGCCCCCGCTGCCACATACCCCCACCGCCCGATCCAGGCCGGGGAGCTGTCCGGCCGCCACCGACTCCCCCCCCTGATGTGAGAGGAAGTCGGCCACGACCAACTGCGTCCCTCTAGGGATAAATCTCCTATAATAACCCGCCAGCCCCAGGAACCGTCTCACCTCCTTTTTGGTCTTGGGTCTCGGACAGGTCGCAATCGCTGCCGTTTTATCAATTTGGGGACGCACCTGCCCGTGACCCAAGTGGAAACCCAGATACAGTACTTCCACCCGCCCAATCGCACACTTCTTGGGGTTTGGCGTGAGCCCTGCCCGTCTCAAGGTCCGCAGGACCGCCCTGAGATGCTGTAAATGCCGCTGCCAATCATTGCTATAAATCACAATGTCATCTAAATAGGCAGCGGCGTACCCCTGATGCGGCCGGAGAATCCGGTCCATCAGACGTTGGAACGTCGCCGGAGCCCCGAACAAACCGAACGGAAGGGTGACGAATTGGTGCAAACCGAACGGAGTGGAAAAGGCCGTTTTTTCCTGGGACATTGGTATCAAGGGGATCTGCCAATACCCCTTGGTTAAGTCCAGTGTCGAATAAAAGCGAGCCGCGCCAAACCGTTCAAGGAGCTCATCGATGCGAGGCATCGGATACGCGTCGAACTTAGACACCTCGTTGACCTTTCGGTAGTCCACACTGAACCGGACCGACCCGTCGCTCTTGGGAACCAAGACCACCGGGCTGCTCCAGTCGCTGTGAGACTCCTCGACCACCCCCATGTCAAGCATCGCCTGAAGTTCCGCCCGAACCACCTCCTTTTGTGTTCGGGCAGCCGGTACAGGCGACTGCGCACCACAGTACCGGGAGATGTCTCGATATGGTGCTCTATAAGGTTTGTCCGCCCGGGCAGGGGCGAGAACACATCCGCGAACTCGCGCTGTAATCTCCTGACCTGTGCTCTCTGCGACGGCGAGAGGTGGTCTTCACAGGGGACGGAGGCGGATTCTGCCACGGCTTTGGTTTTTACCTCCGGTCCCAACTCCTCCCTCTCTGGCATCACCGTCGCTAGAGACACAGGCACCACCTCGCTCCATAATTTGAGGAGATTCAGGTGGTATACCTCGAGCGCCCTGCCCCTATCCGTGCGCCGTACCTCGTAGTCGACATCCCCCACCCGCCGTGTAACCTCAAAAGGCCCTTGCCACTTGACGAGTAATTTTGAGCTTGACGTAGGCAGCAGAACGAGGACTTTATCTCCCGGTGAAAACTGACAAAGCCGCGCACCCTTGTCGTACAGCCGGGATTGCCGTTCCTGTGCCTGAAGCAAATTCTCCAATGTTAGTTGACCCAGTGTGTGGAGTTTTGCTCTCAGATCCAGAACGTACTGGATTTCATTTTTTGCGTTTGAAGGCCCCTCCTCCCAATTTTCCCGGAGGACATCCAGCACTCCGCGCGGCTTACGGCCGTATAATAATTCAAACGGGGAGAACCCCGTGGAGGCTTGCGGGACCTCTCGTACTGCAAACAACAAGGGCTCGAGCCATTTATCCCAATTACGTGTGTCCCCGCGTACGAACTTCCGAATCATGTTTTTCAGGGTTCGATTAAAACGCTCTACCAGGCCGTCAGTTTGTGGATGGTAGACACTGGTGGGGATCGATTTAATCCCCAACAATTCGTACAGTTCGCGAAGTGTTCGTGACATAAACGTCGTGCCTTGATCAGTCAGGATCTCTTTCGGGACCCCAACTCGGGAGATAATGCTGAAGAGCGCTTCCGCAACACTACGTGCGGAGATGTTGCGAAGGGGCACTGCTTCCGGATATCGCGTCGCATAATCCACTATGACTAATACGAAGCGATGTCCGCATGTGGTTCGCTCTAATGGCCCGACGAGGTCATGCCGATTCTTTCAGAAGGGAACCTCGATTAGTGGTAAAGGGCGCAACGGCGCTTTTGGGATGGCCGGCGGATTTACCAGCTGACATTCCCGGCATGCGGCACACCATCTACGCACATCGCCGTGAATGCCCGGCCAATAAAAACGGTCCATTAAGCGGTCTAGTGTTTTTATACAGCCCAGGTGCCCTGCCATCGGATTATGATGAGCCGCATGGAAGAGAAGTTCCCTGCGGCTCTTCGGGACCAACAACTGGGTCGTTTCCTCTCCGGTTCGAGTGTCCTGCATCACTCGGTATAATTTATCATTAATCACGGCGAAGTAGGGATAGGAAAGCGCGCGATCTGGTTGGATTTGTCGACCATCGATTGCTCTCACCTGGTCGAAAGCGTGTCGGAGCGTTTCGTCCCGCGATTGCTCGAGGGGGAAATCCCCGGGGGGAATCCCCCGTAGGGCGGGGTCTGTCTGCCGCGTAACGGACGTCCCCGGTGCCGCCTCCCCCGAGAACATAGCGCGCCTCCCCCCCCCTTCGCCGTACTGCAGGACCCATCCGCGCACATTTCCTTCAGTAAGCGAGGGAAACCGGCCCAATTCGTACCCAAGATTAGCGGATGGGTGAGGCGGGGACTAACCGCCGCCTCCACTCTATGATTTTTCCCCCTGAACCGAACCGAAATATTCGTGAACATCCCCATGCACACATTTCACCTTCACCCGGCGTGCCGTATTCAAAGCCTCGCATCTCACCAGGTTTTGATGGATGGCGGTCTGCTCGCAGCCCGAATCCACCAACGCCTGGTGTGTACCCCCTTGGATACTCACCGGTATGCGGTGTGTTCCCGCTTGATCGGGGGCAGCCTGTGGCGCCTCGGGAATCTGGACCATTACCCCCAACTCCATGACGGGACACTGATCCAGGAAATGTCCCGGCTCCCCGCAGCGCCAACAGACTGGCCCAGGCTTCCACTCCGCCCCCGCGCGGGTCGTCTCAGCCCCCTGTGGATTTAGAGGCAAAGAGTTATTAGAGCGAACAGAAGAAGGAGAAGCAGAGAAGGAAGAGGGAGGAGCTCGCGCCCGAGGCACTGGCTTCGGGGAAATTAGCCCCCGTTTCCGGGGTAAGGGAATGGGAGGAGCGGAGAAAGAACCAGGTGTTCGGGAAGGAGGAGAGTCGAAAGGAGATCCGAGGAATCCATCCACCCCGGCATACGCCGCCAGGTGGTCCTCTGCCAGCTGTACCGCCTTCTCCACAGTTTCCGTTCGCTGGAACTGCACCCAGTCCGCCGTCCGCGGCGGAAGACGGGCGATGAACTGCTCCAACACCACGCATTCCACCACCTCGCCCGTGCTCCAGCACTCGTCACGCAGCCATCTCCGGCATGCATCGCGAAGCTGGTGGGCAAAGGCGAACGGCCGTCTGACCTCGCGCAGAGTCAATGCACGAAACCGCTGTCGGTGCTGCTCTGGCGTCCGCCCGACTCGCTGGAGGATAGCTCGCTTCAGCTCTTCGTACTCCAGCATCTGATCAGCCGGCAGCTGCTGGGCCGCGAGCTGGGCCTCCCCGGAAAGCAGCGGCAACAGGCGGAGAGCTCGTTCCATCCCGGTCCATTCTCCGGCGGCCGCCACCCGCTCAAACAGCTCCAAAAAGGCCTCCGCATCGTCCTGCGGGCCCATCTTTGTCAGCGGGATGACCGACGGGGAGCGAGGGGGGGGGGGGTTTCCGGTGCCTCTTTCGAGCACAGGCGGAAGACCGAGCTGCGTTCCGCAGCGCCCTGAGCTCGAAAGACCTCAAACCGCTGTTCCTGCTCGGCCCGTACCTGAAGGAGGGCCTGGTGCTGCGTCTGCTGGAGCTCAGCGATCGCTTTCACGAGCTCGGCCAGTGGAGAAGGCTCCGTCATTTTCCTGACCTGGGTCCCTTTTCCCGTTTATCTGAAGGTGGTTCCCGGGTTTTTGGCACCACTGTGGGAGAGCTTGTCGGTGGGAAAGGAGGAACACCACAACAGGTCAGGGGTAAAGGCTATTTAGCCGTCTTTATTTTCTTTTATACAAAGTTTGTTTTTCTGTACTGTGCTCACGCCGCCCAAAATGGGCTCAGGAATACTTCTATGATCCAGAAGCGCAGGCGTTTTTTCTGGGCCAAGGCTCATTTAAAATGGACTGTGGCAAAGTTGAAAACTGTTCTGTGGTCAGAAGAATCAAAATTTTAAATTCTTTTTGGAACACTTGGACGCCATGTCATCCAGACTAAAGAGGATTAGGACAACCCAAGTTGTTATCAGTGGTCAGTTTAGAAGCCAGTATCTCTGATCTTATGGGGTGCATGTGGCATGGGCAGCTTACACATCTGGAAAGGCACCAGCAATGCTGAAAGGTATATCCAAGTTCTAGAACATATGCTCCCATCCAGATGTCGTCTCTTTCAGGGAAGACCTTGCATTTTAAAACATGACAATGCCAGACCACATACTGCATCAATTACAACATCATGGCTGTGTAGAAGAAGGATCCGGCTACTGAAATGGCCAGCCTGCAGTCCAGATCTTTCACCCGTAGAAAACATTTGGTGCATCATAAAGAGGAAAATGCGACAAAGACCTAAGAGAGTTGAGCAACTAGAAGCCTGTATTAGACAAGAATAGGACAGCATTCCTATTCCTAAACATGAGCAACGTGTCTCCTCAGTCCCCAGATGTTTGCAGACTGTTATAAAAAGAAGAGAGGATGCCACCCAGTGGTAAACACGGCCTTGTCCCAATTATTTTGAGATGTGATGATGCCATGAAATTTTAAATAAACTTATTTTTCCCTTAAAATGAGACATTTTCTCAGTTTAAACATTTGATATGTCAGCTACAGTATGTTGTATTCTGAATAAAATATTGAAACTTGAAACTTCCACATCATTGCATTCTGTTTTTATTCACAATTTGTAGTGTCCCAACTTTTTTGTAATGGGGTTTGTAATAATTTCAGTATTTTAACACTGTCACTTTGTAGTTTTAACTGCATTCTACTGCTTTCTGAAATACTGATTTTTTTCTATTTAATAAAAAAAAAGCTGTATATATAAAACCCAAAATATATATTATTTTAATGCATACTTTTTGTAAGATTTACTGTTTTGTTTGGTTGAGTACTTCACAAAACATTACTGTTAATTTAACACAGTTTAAATGTTTTTCACTTTACAAAAAAATCGATGTTGTGGTTTTACACAAATTCACAGTTAATTTCACAGACATTTTTTACAGTGCAGACTCAGAAATTAATTCTTGACAGCACGTAGAAGGCTTTGCGAAATATTTGCTGATGTATCGATTATGATGAATTATGAATTTCTAAACCCAATTACATTCACTTGTTGCAGTTTTCAACAGTTTTTATAAAATTATGATTTTCATTCTTTCTTTCGGCTTCTCCCGTTAGGGGGCGCCACAGCGGATCCTCCGCACGTTTGATTTGGCTTATGTTTTACGCTGGATGCCCTTCCTAACGCAACCCTCCCCAATTTATCCGGGCTTGGGACCGGCACTGAGAGTGGCTGGGGATGGTTCCCTGACCGGGGATCGAACCAGGGTCGCAACAGTGAGAGCGCTGCATCTTAACCACTAGACCACCAGGGGACCCTTTTTATAAAATTATGATAATGAATATAAAAATAATTTTTTTTTAAATAACTATAAATTTTATGTTAAAAAATATCATATTTTGGTCAGAAAATGTTTTGTTATATGTTAGCTCACTTCAAACATGTAAAATTCTTCTGGGAAAGTGCATGCTGTTTGTGCAAATACGCTTGGTTCGAAAAACCGCTTTCTCTTCGTCCTAGAAGCCTGAGACTTGGGGAAACGCAATATCACAGGCTAAGAAACTCATTCTTGACAGCACGTAGAAGGCTTTGCGAAATATGTGCTGATGAATCGATTTTGATGAATTATGAGTTTCTTAACCTATTTACATTCACTTGTTGCAGTTTTCAACAGTTTTTTTTTATTATGATAATGAATATTAAAATTATATTTTTTTAAAATTCTCATTTTTAAGTAAAAAATATCATATTTTGGTCAGAAAATGTTTTGTTATATGTTAGCTCACTTTAAACATGTAAAATTGTCATGTGAAAGTGCATGCTGTTTGTGTAAATACGCTTGGTTCGAAAAACCTCTTTCTCTTCGTCCTAGAAGCCTGAGACTTGGGGAAACGCAATATCACAGGCTAAGAAACTCATTCTTGACAGCACGTAGAAGGCTTTGCGAAATGTGTGCTTATGTTTCGATTATGATAAATTATGAATTTCTAACCCAATAACATTCATTTTTTGCAGTTTTCAACAGATTTTATGAAATTATGATTATGAATATGAAAATTAATATTTTTGAAATTACTATAATTTTAATGTAAAAAATATCATATTTTGGCCAGATTTTTTTGTTAAATCATATCTCATTATAAACATGTACAATTCTCATGAGAAAGTGCATGTTGTTTGTGCAAATACGCTTGGTTCGAAAAAAGCATTCTCTTCGTCCTAGAAGCCTGAGACTTGTGGAAACGCAATTTCACAGGCTAAGAAACTCATTCTTGACAGCACGTAGAAGGCTTTGCGAAATGTGTGCTGATGTTTCGATTATGATGAATTATGAATTTCTAACCCATTTACATTCACTTGTTGCAGTTTTCAACAGGTTTTTTTTTAAATAAAATTATGATTATGAATATAAAAAAATAAAGATCTTTCACAATAACTTGTAAAACTTTGATTTGTCATAATCACGTTATTTAATAACCTTTTTAACAGTTTTTCATAAAATTATGATTATGAATATAAACATTTATATTTTACCAATTAATCTCATTTTTTTAAAAAAGTTATTTTTAATAACTAATTAATTATATATATATATATATATATATATATATATATATATATATATATATATATATATATATATATATATATATATATATATATATATATATATATATATATATATATATATATATATATATATTTATATAGACCATATAGGTCATGGTTTTTAATGTAAGTTTTTTGCTTGCATTTACTCTAATGCTTATAAATATGAAAATCTATATTTTCAGAATAACTATTTAAATTTATAATGAAATTTACATTTTTGACAAAAATATGATTTGTATGGTCATTTTTTCTTGTGTTTTGCAATTTTTCTTAATGGCAATTATTTAAAGATCTTCCGTGAACATATGCTTCTGAATATGAATATTCATATTTTTCTAATGACTAGCATCATTTCCTTAAAACTATTTAAAAAGTGCACAAAAAGGTGACATGACACAAAAATATGACTTTTTACATAACGAAATGATAATGTACTTGAAAATTCCTATTTGTACAATAAATCATATTTTTTATGATAAAGGTAAAAAAGAATTTATGAAATTATTAGTATGAACATGAAATGTGAAATTTGAATTAAAACAATCAATTGTGAAATATATATATATATATTTTTTTCATTCCATTAATAACTTTCTTTCGGTTTCGCCCGTTGGGGGTCGTCACAGCGGATCCTCCGCACGTTTTGATCTGGCACATGTTTTACGCTGGATGCTAGCCATGTGTGTATCGATACTATCGATACTGGGGATGATATTGAAAAGTATCGATCCAAAAGTCAAAGTATCGATACTTTTCGATACTTCAGTTTTGAAAAGCGCTCCGTTTTTACTCCCGGGAGTAAAAACGGAGCGCTTTTCGAAACTGAAGTATCGAAAAGTAGGGAAACGAAACTGCAGCAGCCAGCTGCAGAAAGAGTGAGGGCGAGGTTGCTCGCCAGTCGCGACTAGCGAGTGCGTGGTATCATGGAGCCAGCAGACAAAAAACAGAGCGCTGTGTGGAGGTATTTTACTGCTGTAGATGAGACCATAGCGAATTGCGACGTGTGTAAAAAGTGTATTCGCTACTGTGGTAACACCACAAATTTACATAAGCACATGAACCAACATGACAAAGAGCGTAGCGAACTACAAAAAGAACGAGAGTAGGCCAAAGTTTCAGCCCCGCCGGCAGCAAGACAGAAGACACTGGCAGAGTCCTTTCAAGAGAGATATTATCCAGGTAGATAAATGTATATGTTAATGTATATATTTAATACATGTATATGTTTAATATGTATAACCTTAGATGTAAAACCGCGGTTTACATCTAAAAGGGATTGTTTTGCTTTACGAATATAGTGTCATTTGTACTAACGAACAACTAAAAATTTATAATACATTTGTTATAATATTTATTAATTTTTGTAAAAAAATTTTTTTAATGAAAACTAAGATTAACAAAGTGTGTGTGTGTGTGTGTGTGTGTTTAATTTAACCATGAGAGAGGGAGACTATAGGATTGCTTTTTTAAGCTACAAGTGATAGACTATAAACTAAAACTAATAATTTTGTTATTTCACCTAGGTGATTCCCCACGAGCGACCAATATTACAAGAAGCCTTGCTAAAATGATTGCAAATCTCCCCTGCAGAAGCAGCAGCTTGCCCTCCTGCAGCAAAATGTGGGATATGGGCTCTCAAGTTGACTCTCAAGTCCTTGCATCTTAGCAGCATCGTTCTACTAGCACTGATGCCATAATTGAAATGTGCCGTTACTCAGAGGAGAAGCCAATTCCACGAGACCAAGATCCACTACTTTGGTGGAAAATTTTTAATTCATTCATTTTCTCCAGCTTATCCGTAATTCGGGCTAAGCAGGCCCCCGCCTCCGACTGCTGCCCAATCCTCATAGCACCGTCCCTTACGGTCCCTCCTGCAGGTGGTGAGCCCACGGAAAGGCGGCCCCACGTCACTCTGGCGTCATGGACCTTGATATTTCCCTCGTAAGGGACCCCCGGAGCATAGAGGGTTAAGGGCCTTGCTCAAGGGCCCAAGAGTGGCAGCTTGGCGATACCGGGGCTTGAACCCCAGACCTTCCGATCGGCAACCCAGCGCCTTAAACGCTGGAGCCACCACTTCCCCAGGTGGAAAATTAATAAGGCAGCATTTCACCTCTCTGAGTAAGATTGCCAAGAAACACCTGGGAGTCATTGCCTTCTCTGTGCCTGCAGAAAGAATTTTTTCCGGCCAGACAGTTAATAAGCCACAAAAGACATTTATTGAAAGGGAAACATGTAAATATGTTATTGTTTCTCAACAAAAATCTGTAGCTTAGTAGTTCTCAACTTTTGTTTAGGTATTAGATATGGTGTGTACTTTGTTCATAAGATAAGGCAGTATTCTAAATAGGAAATTATTTAATTTGTTATTAAAACAGCTGCTTTATTTTCTAGTAATAATTTTGTGCACTTTATTTTTTGTTAACGTGAATAAGTACAGTTAAAGAGAGAAATAATTGTTACTATATTGTTGTTTAATGTATATTTAATAGTATTGTTCAGTTTTTCTGTTAATTTTATTACTGTTATTGTAATTTCCTTGCTGTTGTGATGTTTGCATAGTTAATTACAATAATATACTTTTTTCATTTGAAAATGTCTTGTTTTTTGTTAACTTCACACATGACCAATTACAGAGCAAATCACATCACAAAACACAGATGTATTCAGATTAACAAAATTATGCAATCACTTTATAGTGATACAGTGATATTTGCTACGCAAGAAAGTAAAGGTAATTTAGATTGTGCGCTAAAAATAAAAAAAAAGTATCGATATCGGCCTGTATTTACTTGGTATCGGATCGATACTAAATTTTGCAGTATCGCCCATGACTACTGGATGCCCTTCCTAACTCAACCCTCCCCAATTTATCCGGGCACCGAGAATGGCTGGGGATGGTTCCCTAACCGGGGATCGAACCCGGGTCGCAGCGGTATGAGCGCTGCATCTTAAACACTAGATCACTTTATTGTGTTGTGGTAATTTATGGTACTTTTCCATGAATTATGTTTCTGAATATAAAATTTAATATTTTAATAAAAAACAATAAATATTTTATAAAAGTTTCATTTTTTTTCAAACTATTGATTGACATCACGTTTTGCATTGAATTTTTGCACTTTTTAATGGGTTTTAGTTAATATTGCTTATGAATCTGAAAAGTCATGATTTCACATTAGCTTGTAAAAACTTGATTTGTTATATAACGTTTTTTAATTGAATTTTATGCACTTTTATACAGTTTTTCATGGTTATTCCTTTCAATATGAAAATTTATATTTTACCAATTAATTTCATATTTATATGAGAAAAGTCATATAAAAGTCAAAACATGGTATATCATGAAATCTTTTTCATTCACATTACACTTTTAAAGATTTATTTGTGAAATTATGAATGTGAATATGAACGTTCATATTTTCACAATAACTTTGTAATTTTGTCATTTCACGTTTTTTATAAAATTTTTGCATTTTTTAACAGTTTTTCATGGATTTATTCTGATGAACATTTTTTTAATATTATTTTTTAATAATATACATTTATTAATATTTTAGCAATTAATTAAATTTTTTTCACTTACATTTTGCACTTTTTTTTACTGTTTTCCTTTAAATTATGTTTATGAATATGAAAATTTATATTTTCGTTTTAACTATCACATTTTTGATAAATGTAAATAAAAAATGTCACCTTTTTTGTCAAAACATTATTTGCATGGTCATTTTTTCTTTGGTGATCATTTACATGATCATATGATTTATATTTTCACAATTACTCATAGTATTATGGTAAAGGTTAACATGTTTTTATGAAATTATGATTTCTTAATGTGAAATGATATATTTATTTAAAAAAAAAGTCATTTTCAAACCATTGTCATATCAAGTTTTGCGTAGAATTTTTTAAATTTTAATGGTTTTTAGTTAAATGATGCTAATGAATATGAAATGTTATATTTTTCACAAATGTGTTTTTAAAAACTTGATTTGTCATATCACATTTCTTTATTAAATTATTTCACTTTTTTTAACAGTTTTTCATTAAATTATTCCTTTGTATATAAAAATTCATATTTTACCAATTAATTTTAAATTCATAATAAAAAAACAATTTTTAGTAAACATTTTTCACAGTAAATTTTAATAACTTGATTTGTCATGTCATGTTTTATAATTGAATTATTTCCCTTTTTTTTTTTTTTTTTTTTTACAGTGTTTCATTAAATTTTTCCTTTGGATATACAAATTCCTATTTTACCAATTTATTTCATATTCATATGAAAAAAATCTTATTTTTGGCAAACATAGTTATCATGAAACCTTTTTCGTTAACTTATTGCACTTTTTTCAATGGTTTTCCATGAAAATATGCTTCTGTAAATGAAAATTTATATTTTAGTAATTAATTGCATATTTATGTGAAAGGTCATAATTGTGTCAAACCATGGTTTGCCATGTGAAAGTGTTTTGTTTACTTATTGCACTTTTTATTGGATTTTAATGAAATCATGCTATAAAAATTCATATTTTCACAATAACTCATATTTTTATGAAAAAGTTAGTTTTGTATTAAATTATGGTTATGAATATGAAATGTAATATTTTAATTAATTTCAAACCTTTGTTTGTCATAACAGTTTTCACGATGAACATTTGCACTTTTGTTAGAAATTTTATAATGCCCAAACTTCTTGGAGAGGTTTTCCATACGAACTAGGAAGCTCGTGGTGCCTTTTCTAATATCAGGGAAAAATCACACAGCACACAGAATGGAGCAATGTTCTTCTTTGGTTTATTGCATGCAACAGACAAGTATATATATATATATATATATATATATATATATATATATATATATATATATATATATATATATATATATATATATATATATATATATACATTGGAAAGAAAGCCTGACCTAAAGCTGTTTCCTGTTTGGAGCCGGATATTTGTGAGCCCAGATAAAGACTTCCTGTATACCTTACGTACTTACATCGTGAATATTCTATAGACACTGAACAGACAAAAGAATGTGTGTGAACCAGTGTGGGAAATGTGTGAGTGTTAAGTTTGTAATCTTGCGTACAAGTGTAAATTTATTAATTGCTAGAGACTCAAAGCATTTTTGTACGTCGCTCTGGATAAAGGGGTCTGCTAAATGCTGCAAGTGTAAATGTAAATGTAAATGAGAACCATCTTAACACTAACAATGGCCACTTTAAATCGTTAATGATTCAGCATCACACACCAAAAAAGAGGATGTTCTTTTCTGGGAACAGGATCGGTGATATAAACTGCAAATGAAAAGATAAAGACAAAACAAAAACATTTCATTCCGTCCCTACATGCATATAATCCTTAATCATTACCACTCCAATCGAGGCCTTTATGGTCTAATCTTACCATCGTCATCAAACATGGCAACATACAAAGTACAATTCCAACAATCAATACAAGAATCAATCCTAAAACAAAGTAGTGTCTAACACTTGTGACTAAATTCTTAATCTTCTCAAAAAACTTTGTCAGCATTGTTACACTCAAAAAAATGATTTTTTAGTTCTGTTCACTTTACATAAACAATTCATGTTGAATTAATGTCATTGCAGCTATTTCTCTTCTTAACACGATTGCATTATGTTAAACTGATTTGAAATTGTTACTCTTTGGCTTAACTTGAAGTTTTCATTTTAAAAGTACATGTTTCTGTCAAGTAGCTCAGTCAAACTGTTATATATAAATAATTAACATTTATTGCTGTAAAGTGCAACGCTTTATGAAAAATGTAATAAATTGAAGAAAAAAATGACTAATGTTTACTTTCTAGATTTAAAAAAAGAATGCACGTAAAATATACAAATTCACACGGACTGTAGCTTCTAATTTAAATTACTTATATTTTGAAAGAAGAAACTAGACGCACGTTTATAATTGGATGCTGTCTTCTGACTTTACACGCCTAATCAATCGGACTGATCCAAATAATGTTTTAAAAGTCAATCACACTGAAAATCATCATCATCTCGAAAATAAACAACACTCTTAAAGGAAGCGGAAATTTGCCGTGACGCAATATCCTGGTGGCAACATTCACAAAATGCGTTAGAACGTGTCCGAAAGAGATCGCGCACCATGCACTAATAAACCTCAAACGAACAGGTACGTGTCCATCCATTTTCATCAGTCTTAGTAGCATTATTAGCCCACTGTTTTATTATGTCGGTTGAGACTAATGTGTTTATGACAGAATGCACAATTTTAATTCAACTGAAGTAAATGGCAAACTAACAGGTAACGTTAACGTTAAGTGAACTGTTCACTTGTCCATCCATTTGTCCATAGACAATGCACTATCTATTTGTACATAAAATGCAGTAGTGTACGTTGTATTCATGATAATACATTATTTAACCATATGATTTACACATATTACTCAGCAGTTTAGTGGAACAGCAACTGGAATTTTTTGGATACTTAAGTTGTGACATTTTTCTCTGTTTTAGGTTTGTGCTGAATTCGCTTGCATAACAATTGTAGCCTTAATTTCAAAATTCTTCTCAAAGCTGGAGGAACACACTTCAAATCTTTTGAGGATCTTCGCCAAGAGAGGTGAAGCTCAGGGGCAACGGATAAGGAAACTTCTCCTGCCACTTACACAGGTATGATAGCCATGAAAATTGTTTTAATAGATGTATCAATCAGTTGTTTCTCACTTATGAATTGTGTTAACATAATAATGTAGTAGTTTATAGGTACGTGTTGCTAATTTTCTTTATTTTCCTCAATGTGTCTGCATTAGGAGAGAGGAGAGAGTGTGTCCTCAAAGCCCTGTTTGTCTACCTAAATGAGGATCCTGACAATCTAATCAAGGAGTACATGGTATAATTGCCTCAATATTGAGACAGAGACTTTGTGTATAACAATGTATTTTATGTTACAATGTACTTTGTTCTGTTTATAGAATGCAGATTTTTCCAATGTTAAAGCTGCACTCAAAGAAATGGTGATCAGCGTTTTTGTCATCAGATGTGAAGGTCGTGAAGTTGATGATGAACCTGCAGATGTTGGACTAATTCTTGAAGGGGTTATAGCACTAGAAGATTTTGGTAATGTAGCTAATGGTGTTGCTTGACTAATTGGCCTAATACTGTATATGCTTAAACCTAAGTTATCCTAAGGAGCTTTGATATACCTTTGAACTCCTGCAAAAGTGTTCCTGAAGCTTGATGACACAAACTCTCAACCAAAGTTCAAGCACTCAAGAACAGGCTTTTTACACCACATTAAAGGACTGATGAACAGACTGATCTTTACCTTGAAACTATAACAATAACTAATTGTTATTGTCAAATGGCCAAAAACTTTGCTGGAAGAAAATTTGAGAGCTTAATTTTATTGTTCACAGAAATACTCTTAATTATTAATTTTTTTTTTTGTGAAATGTGTGTAGCAATCTCATAGAAAAATATTAAAAGCAAACACTATGCTAGTTATTAATGGGTTACCCTGCATTTGTTGTACATGTAGGAATGTGAACATGTTTGTTTCATGTTATGTTAATGCTACACTGCTTTGAATGTATTGAGTTTTTGTTCCTAATTTAAAAAAATATATTTTTTAAACATTGTTTTTCCTAAAAGCACATGCAGTCATGTGCACGTGGTCATTGACAAATAGGAAGCAGCAAGTTCACTAGTTGTTGTGTAAAAGAAAGTTTCTGTACACATTTGTGTTATGTCAGAAAACTGTAGCTTACAAATGCATTAGTTTAAGTGTTTTGTAAAAACAAAAATTGTTAAAGTATGGCACCTGCTGTAAACTGTTCCCTAGTAAAGGATTTATTATATATTTGCTGCCTCTGTAGTCATCTTTTAAAGGTCATTGAAGCAAGGAAAGGAAAAACAGGGCTGATAACATTTAGCAGTACTAACTTGACTAAATTGGATCCGAAGTGATGTTACCATATAGGCTTAACATCAATGATTAAATTTAAGATATCATGATTAATTGACGTTCAACAAAAACTATTAATTCAAGGTAAATAGAAATATTTAAATCATGTTTAATCAACATCATCTGTTTATGTTAAATGCACACCAATGTGTTGAGCTTGTGTAACATCATCCAGTTTTGTTAAGATAATGTGGTGTAATCGCGTTTGGAACCACTGTCCACGATTTAATCATTTTCAACCAAAGTGCTATTTTTTTGAGTGTACTCAGTGCTTGTTCAACATGTCTATTAGCAGTATTATCAGGTATACTGTCAGAACTCAGACCCTGTGCCTGAGCTGACACATCAATTAAGTGGCTCTACATTCGAATCAGTTTCAAGCAATTACTATATAGACTAGAAGTCTAAAATCTTGATCAATCTGCCAAAGATAATACAAGTCAGTACCACAGTAGGAACTAAGTTTGTTTACTGAACAAGTCTGTGTTACGGCAGAACAATAAAACTTGATTTTATCTTTATAATTCTCACATACCAAGCAAGCCTGGTATGTCCTGGAATCGTGGGAATATTGATAGAATATCAGTTGACTCTTTAGGGTCGTGAAGCAGCTTCTGGCGATAGGCCAGTGTTAATCTTATCTTTTCCTTTACCACTGCCTCGTCAGCTGTATACTTCATCAGGGCAATTGCTTCCTGACCCTTAAGTTCACCTATTAATTTTATATTTATAAGAGAAAAGTAATTTTTATGTCAAAACATGGTATATATACAACTTTACCCATTAGACATGCTTGTTTCATACCGACTTGTGATGGGTAAACTGTATGAAAATCACTTGTTGCTCTAACATTTCTAACCTGATCTACCCTTAGACAGTTGTGCCTTTTAAATTCTTTGCAATATTTTCACACCACTGCTAATTTTTCAGTTGATATTATGCATGATATATTAGAGGGCAACATTGCAGTTCCCCGTTCGCTTGGGCCAGGAGGTCTGTGCGCAAGGGGAGGGGCCAAGGCTCTGCATATAAAAGAGGAATTATCTCCGCAAGCCAAGGTGCCTTGGGCGACCTGGGAGCTATAAGGATCAGAGACAAACCCTGCACCGCGACCCTGGCCAAGGTCGGGGTTATCAGGCAGAGAGGAGGGAAAGCGTAGAGCAGCGCGCTGGGCCACGGGTGAGCCAGCGCGTCTACGCCGAGGGGCGCGTCCTCGTCCCGAAGCGAGAAGAACATAGGACAGTGGGCGTTTTCGCGCGAGGCGAAAGAGATCGACGGTAGCCTCACTATCTGAGGGTGGAGCCGCCATTCTCCGTATAGTGGGTTTCCTCTCGACAGAAGGTCTGCGCCCCTGTTCAAAATGCCCGGGACGTGAGTCGCCCGTAACGACAGGAAATGCCGTGCGCTCCATACCAGCAACCTGTGAGCTAGAGCATGAAGCTTGGAGGAGCGCATGCCGCCTTGATGGTTGATATGTGCCACAGCTGTCGTATGTCGCAGCGCACCAGCACATGATGTCCCTGCAGGCGAGGCAAAAAATGCTTTAGAGCTTTCAACACAGTGAGGAGCTCCAAATAATTTATATGGGCTGAATGAAGTGAGTTCGGCCATACACCGTTCACTGATCTGCCCTCCTGTGTGGCTCCCCACCCTGTGAAGGAGGCATCTGTCGTTACCACTTTCCACAGCATGATCGCCCCGAGAGGGGTCCCATGCGCGTAAAACCCCGCAGCTCTCCAGCGAGTCACCGTGACATAGCGGCAAAGATCGCGCAACGGGCTGAGATGCAGGGACAAAACCCAATTCATAAAAGCCCTCATTCTCAGAAGACCTAGAGGCAACGCATGGACAGCCGAAGCCATAAGACTCTGTAATCTGAGGCATGTGCGATACTGTATGCGCGCTCCTTCCCTGAACCGCGCGAGACAGTTCATGAATGAAGAGATGCGCTTCTGTGACAGGCGCATGCGCATCGTAACGGAATTTGGCTCCAGCCCCAAGAATATGACCTCCTGAGCGGGAGTTAAGTTGCTTTTGTTCACATTGACTCTGAAACCGAGCGCAGCGATGTGAGAGAGCACACGGGCAGTGTTTTGAATCACTTTCTCTCTCGAATCGGCTATAATAAGCCAATCGTCTATGTATGTGAGGATTCTGATACCCGCTGATCTCAAAGGCGCAAGTCCCGCCTCCACACCAAGACAGAACGTCCTCGGACTCAGAGCGAACCCGAACGGAAGGACCATGAATTCGTAACACACGCCTTGGTAGGCGAAACGAAGGAATTTCATGTGCGGAGGATAGATGCTTATGTGCAAAAAAAAGCATCGCTCAGATCGATCGAGCAAAACCAATCGTTCTGCTTTATTGAACGTATGAGCGGGCCGTGTGATAACATTCTGAAATTGTATTTCCTTAAATGTTTGTTCAACACTCTGAGATCCAGAATAGGACGGAGAGAACCGTCTTTTTTCGGGACCAGGAAATAGCGAGAGTAAAAACCCTGATCGCTTAGATGCGGGGATACAACTCGAATCGCTCTCTTCTCGAGAAGAGATGAGATTTCGTCTTTCAGAATGTGAGCGGAGCTCTCGTCCGTATGGGACCATACCACTCCGTTGAACCGCGGGTGTGTTTTGTCAAACTGAAGTCTGTAACCCCTCGTGACTGTGTGAATCACCCAATCGGGGGCTGAGACAGATAGCCAGCCTGTCACGTGACTCCCGAGCGTCCCCACACAGCCCGGCGAAATGCCGAGAGCCGATCCAGCCGGATCGCTCATTAATGGTGCAAACTAGAGATGACATGCGGGGATCTGGGAAAAAATTCTCTCCCAGAGACGAATTCATTGGATTCGTCAGATTTATTGATATTTTTTGTATTTTTTGTGTTTTTTTGTGAAAAACTGGGGCCGTAGCCTTTATTAAATTTGTGAGAGGAGAGTGAAGGGGAGTGTTTGGTGACACTGCTTCTGCACTTAATCTCACATCTTTCCCCACTGGAACAGGGAAACGCACTCTGGACGACACGGGGAACAGTGAAGCCTGTGCGGAATAGAGAGTGACCCTCGCCGGCGAGGGGGGGCTGACCTCGCTGAAGGAGAACCTCCGTCTTTTGGACGGGCGAACTTGGAGGGAAGAACAAGTGTCCGGAGGGCTGGTCGCCCATGAACGCGGAACGAAAACCCCCTGTGGCCGAGCATCAGGTCGGCCACCTTCGTTTAGGACCCGAAGGGGCGGGGTTGGGGGGTTCCCTCGCCGCGGCTTACCCCAGGGCTTAGCAGGCGGGGGAGGTGGCCCGCTCTGCTGAGCCGGTGGTTTCCCGCAGGGCCTGTAATTTCTGCCAGTGTAGTGGGGATGGCGTCCCGCAGCAGAAGTGTTAGATGGCCGCACAAATAGTGTCTGATGCTGCGCCTGCTTCCTAGGAAGACACAATTTGAACGCCTCGTCCTCCTTCTTTTTATCATCGCATCGTTGTTGCATCAGGGCCACAGCCGGGCCAAAAAGAGCTTGGCCGGGTTCAATCGGCGCTCCTGCAATGCAACGGTTCTCACTATCAGGGAGAACGGAAAGATTGAGCCACAGTGCACGTTCTCCGACCACCGATAAAGCCATAGAACGCCCGCTCGCTTGGACAGCCTGACGGGCATTACGGAGAACAAGGTCATTGACTGAGACGACCTCCTTCCAGAGATCGGGCGATGGTGACCCTTTCTACAGTTGTTGACCCAAATCGATCAGGAGTTCGGCCTGATACGCGGCCAACAGCGAGGAGACATTAAGAGCTCGTATAGCGAGAGCTGAGGCTTTGTACGATGCCTGATGAAGCGATGCGGAGAAGCGCTCCATTTTACCCGGGAGGACGGGCTTGGGTGGGGCGAGCAGCCTGCCCTAAGATGGGTTGAGGTGTCTGGCGATGGAAGGCTCAATAACCGGGGGATCGCCCATGCCGAGACTCCCCATATCTTTAACTTCCAGCCCAGCAAGACCGTGTTTCAGGTCGAGCGGATCTCCCCAGCAATTTCTCATGTGTTTAGCACATGCAGGGAGGACGGGAAGCAGCTACTTTTCCCGGAAGGAGGTCCCAGAAGCTTGCCATCATATACGTCTCTCTCATGATCCAAAGCATTCAGGAGAGCATTCATATTTCGCAAAGCCTTCTTAGCCTGTGAAAATGCCTTTCCGCAATTCTCAGGCTTCTAGGACGAAAAGAAAGCGGTTTTTCCAACCAATCGTATTTGCTCAAACAGCATGCACTTTTCCATGAGAATTTTACATGTTTATAATGAGATATGATTTAACAAAAAAAATCTCTGGCCAAAATATGATATTTTTTACATAAAAATTAGTTATTTCAAAAATATGAATTTTTATATTAATTATCATCATTTTATAAAAACTGTTGAAAACTGCAAAAAAGTGAATGTAAATGGGTTAGAATTTCATAATAAATCAAAATGTATTACATCAGCACATATTTCGTAAAGCCTTCTATGTGCTGTCAAGAATGAGTTTCTTAGCCTGTGAAAAGGCGATTCCGCAAGTCTCAGGCTTCTAGAACGAAGAGAAAGCGGTTATTCTAACCAAGCGTATTTGCACAAACAGCATGCACTGGCCCATGATATTTTTACATGTTTATAATGAGATATCATATAACAAAACATTTTCTGACCAAAATATGATATTTTTTATATAAAACTGAAAAAAAATGAATTTTTATATTCATTATCATAATTTTATAAAAACTGTTGAAAACTGCAAAAAAGTAAATGTAAATGGGTTAGAAATTCATAATTCATCAAAATCGAAGCAACAGCATGCACTTGCCCATGATAATTTGACATGTTTATAATACGATTTGATATAACAAAACATTTTCTGACCAAAATATATTGTTCACATAATTTTTTTTTTCAAAAATATGATTTTTCATATTCATAATCATAATTTCATAAAAACTGCAAAAATGTGAATGTAAATGGGTTAGAAATTCATATTTCATCAAAATCGAAACAACAGCACATATTTGGCTAGAACTTCTTGTCGAGAAAAATATTTTAATCAACCTTATCCAGCGTGTGTTATAATCAAACTAATATTAATCCAACAAAATTAACCTAATAATCAATGTAGAACTTATTAGATACAATAGAAGTAGTTTGATAAAACCTATTTTGCCTATATGTTAGTCAAGCCTCTATTTACACCAAGTATAAGTAAAATAGTAATAATAGGGCATTTATGTGTGTGAGTAGAATAGAGTTTGACTGATGTTATAAGTGTCTTGAATAGACAAAGAACAAAGACAGCATTGAGGGAGTTTAAGCATGTTTATTGGGATAAAAAAGCTTGTGGGCTTCTGCAGCTGCAGAAGACATGGAGTATTTTGGCTCAGGATCTGGCGAGAGCATAGGAGCAGGCTAACCTGGCAAAGTGATTGGAGAAGTAGGAGAATAATCAGTGGGAGACCAGCATGAGGGATAGGGAGAAAACTGTGGTATTTTTTTATGGAAGCAGGTGCCATCACCGAAGTCGTCATCATAAGTTTGGGTCTGTTGATTAAGTGTAGCAGAGAGGTCAGGTGAGGTCTGTGTGCCCATGTCACGCGTAAAGGTGCTCCGCACGATGCGAGGAGGCCGACAGGGATTCTGTGGAACAGTTGGGCTAGAGAGCAATCTCAGTAGCAAGTGAGGAGAGCTGGAATTGGCGATATTGTTTGCGAAGACCACTCTTAGGAGATGTTCCAGAACGTCTGCGTGAAGGAGCTGAGCAAAAAGAGACCAACAGAGATGTTAAACAGGGTAAAATCACGGTGACAAAAGCATAAACTGCTAGGTGCATGCAAGGGTAACGCACATTCAAGAGAAGATTCTACACACTATGTAACAATCAGTTCAGAATGCACAAACCTGGGCACTTGCAATTATCAAATTAGAGTAATATAGTCAAGCACATGTAAACAGGCAATCTAATACACTGATATAGCTAAAACAAGATTCAGAGAAAAAGGTAAGCAGACACCTGTTATACTCAAAGTCTGTGATTAGTAACTGTATGCCCATGAGGTTGCCGGCCCCGGGGAGAGTATAGACTGCTGGCCTAGGGTCAAAGAACTATTGGGTGGAAAATTTGTGTTGGCTGAGTATAAGCAAAGGTGAAGACATAAGTTGTGAGGTGGAGAGTCACTGCGTATAGAGACGCAGGGTGAGACCCACGTGAAACTACGGCTTATTATTTGTACCGTAGTCTGTCGGACTTTCCATATGGTCTAATTAGGTTGCAGACTATGCAGACCAAAATCGTGTAACCCTAAAGGTGAAGCCTTGGTGATTCGGGGTCAAGTCCCGATGTGAGAAGATAACACTTCTCATATGGTCTAAAAACAGGAAAGATACCATATGTCTTTACTAGGGGATCCAGATTCGTAACCTGCTGTGGAAAGGGTACATTTGAAAGGTCGTGAGTTGTCAGTATAAGAGTAAAAGGCTCGGAGAGTCACCGTAACGAGTACGGGGTGGGACCCGAGGATAATGAGAATATTGAGATGAAGTGATGGCCATATGTACATGTACGGTGAAAAGAGAAACGTGGTAACTGCAGTTGTGTAAGTGTTATTGTCATATTGTTTGTGAAAAGCGTGGTTGTGAAAGCTGGGTTGAAAATTGTGTTCCTATGTATGCTGATGTTTTGCCTGTGAATGAATATGTATGCTTGTGTTTCTGCTATTGCTTGCTGTTTGGGATGATGCTGAGATTGTGATTATATTTATATTATTTGCATATCGGTATCATTAATAAAATAGCACTGTATACGCGCACGCACACGTTAGAAGTACAGGAGAGCTGCGCGTGGACGAGAGACAGAGCACAGAAGGAGGGGGGCGCGGGCACGCGCGTATAGACACGGAGCGCACGAAGGGGGGCGCGCATGCGCATAGGCGCACGGAGCATAGCACACACATAGTGACGTCGCTCGCTCGCTCGCTCACATACACACACACGCTCGTACACACACAGTGCGAATAAACAAATAAACAAATAAATAAATAAAATAGAGGGAATATAGCAAAATAATGTATGGATTTGAAAGACATAGAGATAGAAACGAACGGACTTAGAACTCATTTTTGGGACGAGAGAACATACAAAGATAGAAACAGTATAGAGAGCAGACAGACAAAGAAGCAGATACAAGATAAATTGTGCACTGTAAGAAGAGATACACCATATCTACTCAATAAAAATGAGGCAACAGATTACAAGCAATATTATTAATTACATTTCACAAGGTTTTGTATTGAGTAAATATTAATAAAATGAGACCCTTAATAGTTATCCATTTAATATGAGTAAATTTGAATAAAAAACAGTACAAAATGAATTATAATCTAAACAAAAATATTGAGTAGATTTGAAAATGATAAACTCCCTAATGTGTAAATAGTACTAATAAAAATTAATTTAATTCTACATATCATAATTGAGTAATCATCATCTACATTAATCTGCACATTGATTTGAATTTAATCAATGCAATTAATTAAATCTAAATATTCATTTCTTATGAATAATATAGCCCAAAAATTACAGAACTTAAATACGAATTTTATTAACAATTTTATTCACTTATGTGCTTTAGACACATTGTAGCACATCATTGTACACTGCAAACACAGTCTCATTTCAAGCCAGAAGTTGGATCTTGCATTTCAAACCAGACATTTTGTAAAAACAAAAATAAATGATATACAGAATGCTGATGTGTCCATAAACCTGATTCCATGCTTATTCACCTCACTTAGCCACTAAATTGGGTCAATAATGATATTAAAGAAAAATCCTCCAGAGGTGCATGTACCAAAACAAATGCAGACAAGTGTAATTTTTACGGAGTAAAAAACATTTCGTACTTTGAACTAGAAATCTCACTGACATTCATGGGATAAGAGTCCAAATCAGTGCTAACTTACAAACATAGCACTTTCAGATGTGCAATTCCCAAGCTCTGTAGAAGCTAAACATTGTGTAGCAAAACACGTACACTGCAACTACAGTCTCATTTTCAAGCCAGAAGTTTGTTAACACATTTCAAACCAGAACTTTGAAAAGGACAAAATGCTGATACGCCATAATGGCGTGCCAAAACATAAATAATAAAAGTGCAAATTGAACAGAGTAAAATACATTTGTACTTTGAACGTATAACAATTAAAATGTCACGACATTCGTAGGACAAAACAGTGCCAACTTACAAACATAGCACTTTCAAATGTGCAATTCTCAAGCTCTGTAAGAGATGAACATTGTGTAGCACAAAAGTCTGCACTGCAATACAGTCTCATTTCAAGCCTGAAGTTTGCTCTTGAGGGACTGGACTTTCTTTGAAATCTTTGAATCATCCAGTTCCAAGAAAAGTTTTTGGAACACCTCAAAGATGTACTTCAGCTGTCTGGGATAATTGAGATTCAGCGCGTAGGTCAAGCCAAGGAGGACAGAGCAAGCCCTTGCAATATCTCCAAGTCCTATGATGACTTCCACGCCCTCTATGACGCTCCCAATGTTCTTTGGGCTGCTGCTTGTAGAAGCTCCAGGCTTTGGGGTCACAGTAATGGCCATTATGACTTGTTCAAGTTTCTCCAAGTTCCCAGTGTCCTGCAACATGAAATTGTTATTGTCCTAGTATAAAACTGTCAGAAATATATTGCAAGCATATCACATTACTAAAAAATACATTTATTATTGTTTTCTTAGTTTACAAATCTATTTTATTAGATTTTATTTTCTTGCAGGCCTTGGTGTCAAATTGTTCTTTGTTTTGTTTTCTTCTCTATTTTGAGGTTTTTGTACAGGGTTCATGCAGGTTAAAATAAGTCAAATTTTAGACCTTTTTAAGACATTTTAAGACCATAAAGATGTTAATTTAAGACCTACAAGAGGCATCACCAAAAAATATTCAGATATAAAATTCTGAAAA
Organism: Silurus aristotelis; assembly: GCF_946808225.1. NCBI lineage: Eukaryota > Metazoa > Chordata > Actinopteri > Siluriformes > Siluridae > Silurus > Silurus aristotelis. The sequence goes on along the minus strand of NC_139601.1, from coordinate 8,855,684 downwards.
AAATCATCATTAATTTAATTTACAGATAAAGGTTACATATCTAGATCAAGCACCTACTTGAGGAATTAAGGAAATATGGTCCTTGAATTAATTTAATGTAAATTAAGTTCACCCTACGATGAATTCTTTGATAAGATGTCTCCCTTGTTCTCCAAGGTATTCTATAAGACACCGAATAACAACCTCTCTGCTCCTCTCAATCGAGTCCTGGGGAGGAATGCAACAACTGATATGTCAATCACAAAAAAAAACAAAAAAAAAACTGGATGTTTCTGTAATTTAGAAATGTAAACACACGACACCTATCAATTCTGATCGTACTTTATATGCCTGCTTTACTTAATGTATAAAGCTTCGTCAGACCACAAGGCAGATCTTTTCATAATGGCTTTAAAGTAGAAAATGTACTGTTTTTGATTTCGTGATAATCCATTAGCCCCTTCCACACAAGCACTGCAAGCCTGAAATTTTAAAGACATCACATGAAGAAGATAAATGTGTGAATACAAATGTTAGAATCTGACATTAAATGGATTTAACCCGGACAGCTCTATAGTACAAAGTCTGTGTCATTTCTGAATTACCCCATGTGTGAATACAACAGTGAATTATCCGGAGGATTCACAGTGAGCGATTGGAGGTATTAAAAAGGGTTAACCCTGTTAAAAAGGGTTTTCTTGGGAGTTTTTCCTCAGTCAATGTGAGGGTCTAAGTCCAGAGGCTGTTGTCATGATGCTATGTAAAGCCCTTTGAGACAAAATGTTTGTAAAATGGGCTATACAAATAAAATTGCCTTGCCTCTGATTAATTTGTAAAACAAAAAACAGCATCTTAAAAGCATGAGCTGTTATTAGTTTTTCCTTTTCTAAAATAGGGCAGCAGTTCTGGAGGACAATTGTCTATTATTCAGTTTGATGTCCTTATTCATATAATTTGGAAATCTTATGGAACAAAGCTACTTCTAATTTAGAAAATTACTGTACCTGCAGCAGTTCCAATATGATCTTTAGTTTTCTTCCAAGTGCTCCACCTTTGGCACGAAATAGCGTCAGTAGCTTGGGAGTGTGCAGTACGGTTTAGCTGTAAAATGAGAGTGTTTGTGCCATTTGAATTTGAATTCCTCCCCTACAGCTAAAGTTACGTTAGCTAACTAACTTAAGTGCTGGCTGCTTATAGACTGACTTCACATGGATTTAGCTAAGTTAACTTTACATTTGCAAGTTGCAATAAAACAGTGTAACAACAGAGAGAAGTTACATTACCTGTCTCGGGAAGACGATCTCCACACACGAGAAGTAAAGCCAACGGAAGTGCGTCAAGTGCCGTCTGAAATATAAGATGCTTTTCCAGCGATAACCCCAAATATTGCTCTTAATGGAACCTTAAAATAAAACCCAATGTACTCATTTACGCAAAAAGTGCTTTTCAATTAAAATTTGCCTGATTACATTAATTTGAATTCACTCAATATTTTCTCCATTTGGGATTAGATAAATATAATGCTTAAGTTTTATTTAACTGCAATGGGTAGATTTTATTTCAAACATTTTTATTTGAAATGTAATTAAATATTTGCCTTAAAATCAAAAACACAATTATATTGAATACATTTTAACCAAAAACATTAATTCAAATCTACATGACCACAGAATAATTTTTTACAGTGTGGGCTATTACACGTTTGCATGGCATTGATGTATTATACCAGACATTCCCAGAGGAAAACTGGTATGAAAAAATAAAAAGCATCTGGAAACCTCAACTGTTAAACCCAGTATTGAGCGCCCTAGTGGAGACCCCTAAACCTGGTAAAGCACTGATACACCTGTTTGATTTCATAGCAGACCCAAATAGTGAGGACGAGGGGCCATTGATAGAATTAAATCTAATTATTGCTCAGGACTGACAGCAACTGTTGTAGTGGAACCTAGAGAGGTGTTGTGGGAAAGAGGTGCAGCCACCTCAATTCTGGTCGATAAAATCAACTCGTTAAATGGACAGAGCCGCAAAAATGCAAAACGACCTTGTAAAACAGTGAAACGGATAAACGTCTATCTAAAGTGGTCTGCTAAAAAATAGAAACCCAGGCCACCGTAGAGAGGCACACAGAGCGAAACAAGGGTGCATCATGAGTGCGGAGGAATCCACAATCACACCTGTGGATGTGATAATTTACGGCATAAAGGGGCTGAAAAAGAGATAAAAAAAATACATGAAAAAATGGAAAGACCTGACAACTGGGGATTTGCAGTGGCCAGAAGAGGGAACATTTCATAAAGAAAAGTGTGATGTAATGAAGACCAGAATAAGATATTGGGGAGAAATGAAAAAAGAAAAGAAGGAAAAGACAAAAAGGAAATTAGACATCATTGAGTGGTTTGAACATGAGGGGGAAATGCTAAAAGCACACAGAAAAAGGACAGAGAAGGGAATAGGAAGTAAAGAGGAAAAAGGGTCAGAAAAGGCTTCAGCCCCACCATTTAAGGAGTTTGAGGAACAGAAAAATCCACCGCCATAATCTGAAGTAAAGAAGCATGAGGTAACTGGCTTCTACCCAGTAATAGAGAAAAAGAAAGAATATCATGACATACAACTAGACATAACAGGAGGACGGATTAAAGGGAGGATGGAACTCCCAGCTTCAGACAACAAGATAAGCAAGGGAAGAACAAGACAAACAAACAGAGTGCTCTTTGAGAATCCTGATGAGGAGGAGGGAGATGATGAAGAAAGCAGCAATGAAGGGAGAGATGACTATGAACATGATTATGATCTAGATATCGCACCTGAAGAATGGGAGAAAGAGCGAGAGGAAATAGAACCACCTGAGTATAACCAGAATCAAAGAAATCGCCAGAAAAAGCAACCACGAAGGCATGTAAGGTGTGAAAGTACCCCGAAAGCACGAGAAAGACTAAGCAAAGCCACATCTCTTCCAGACATCAGAAACAAGAATGTAAGCAAAGAAGATTCAAACTCAGGAGAAGAATGCAGGGATGAAGAAGAGTTTGTTGTCCTGAACCCAGTAGGAGGGGAAAAAGTGCATGTTCATTGAATATTGGAAATGACACCCAAAATGCCACGGAAAAGTGATCCACTGCACACAGAGGTGAAAACTCTGCAAGAAGAAATGACGCTTCATGAAGAAGAGAATGCAGCAAACAGACAAGAACGTAACGAAATAACCCTAGATCATAACAAAAGTGACAGGTGAAAATCATTAATTAAAGGTGAAGCTATACCAAAACGAAAACGCCCAACTCAAGGCAGAGATGCAGAGAGCAGAACAGAAAAGCATGGAAACAATGGACCATTGCCAACAATATCTTGATAAGCTAGAACTTCAACTATCAATGAATCAGCCAAAAAACAGTGTAAAGGATGGGAGAGAGAAAAGTGGGAAAATACCAGGAGAAACAATAATGGATTTTCCACACAAACGCAGGCTAACAAGGTCACAAGTACAGAGAAGGAATCAGGATGATGAAGAGGAAGACACAGAAGAAGAAGAAAAGATAAGTCCCAAATACCAAAAACCTTTGCCTATGCCAGTCATTATAAAAGGAACAGAACCAATATACACAACATGGTCATTCATGGATCTTACGGGACTGATAAGCAGTGAAGGAGCACAAAGATTGTATTGTATTGTATACTCCAGCAAATCTATTAGACAGAGATGTATTGTGCAAGCTAGGAGCAAAAATCTACTGTGGACCTACAGGAGTGTGGGTCGAACTTCCTGAATGTTTAGCTCAACAGTATGTGATGGTGGAAAGAAAAATAGAACAACCGACACTGGATAAAGTCTATTGGCTGGAACTCGACGTGACATCCTCAGAAATTCACAGGCTGTATGACCACTGGAAAACATGGTTCACAAACATGTGTCCAGATTATGTGGAAACCAGAAAACCATGGCATTGCACCATAAGGTATGATGAGGGGGGACAAGATGAAGAATATGAGACTTTGTGGGGAGAACATGTAGAAGGAAACCAGTATAGCCTCAAAGCAGAAAACGTGATCATTGGTCACCAAGGGATAGCTGCAACAGTACAGCTACCAGACCACATTGCTCAGTGGTATTCAGTCAAGAACTCTGTTCCACATGTCTCCCTAATGATCGGGCAAAATTTTAAATCAAAAGACTTAGGGCCAATGGTCAGAGAAGCAAGTCAGGTAACTGAGTGGATACCAGTGGAAGAAAATATGAGTGTGTCGTCAGACAGTAAATATCTCAACATAAAGCTAACAGCTGAAGACAATGTGATAGCTCACACTTTTTTGATCAATAGACAGGTGCAGGTGAGAACGCAAGTAGGGCAGGTAGGACAGTGGCAACAGAAGGTAGAGCAGACTGAACTAGAGAAAGAACAGGTTCTAAAACAGATTCCAGAAAAATTATGGACTAAACATCAGATAGATGTAGGGTTAGTTAAGTCATCAGGATTGGCGCAAATTCAACTAAAACCCAATGTGCAACTACCTAACCAAAAACAATACCCATTATCAAAACAAGCGATAGAGGGGATAAAACCAACCATTGAGGGACTAGTTGAAGCAGAAATGCTAATTCCAACAAAAAGTCTATGCAACACACCCATTTTTCCGGTCAGAAATCCTAATTCAGACAAATGGAGATTGGTCCATGATTTAAGACCAATAAATCGTGTTGTGGTAGTAGAAAATCCTGTAGTACCTGATCCACACACTTTGTTAACAAACATCCCTGAAGGGACTAAATGGTACACTGTGATTGATTTATGCTCAGCATTTTTTAGTGTACCACTGCATCCTGAGTCTCAGTTTCTGTTTGCATTCACGTACGGGGGAAAACAATACACCTACACACGTCTGCCACAAGGGTATTGTGAAAGTCTGTCAATTTTTAACCAGGTGTTAGCGCGAGATCTGGCAGATCTAGACATTCAGAGCAGTTTGCTCCAATATGTGGACGACCTACTGATTTGTAGTCAAACTAAAGAACAATGCATGAAGGACTCGTTAAAGGTCCTGGAAACCCTAGCTCACAATGGACACAAGGTCAGTAAGGAAAAATTGCAATCCTGCCAACAAAAGGTAGAATATTTGGGTACACGCAAAATCTCACCCTCACATGTAGAGGCAATTCAGAAAACACCACAACCTCAAACAGTGCAACAGATGTCAGTCCTGGGTTTAGCTGGTTTTAGCAGGCCGTGGATTTGTGACATTGCGTTGAAAACACAACCTCTCAGAGACATGATGAAAGCAGCAGATCAGACAAAATCTAGCACGCATCTGGTCTGGACAGAGAAAGGCAGAAAGGCCTTTGAAACAATCAAAAGTGATCTAAAATCTGTCCCAGCACTAGCCTGTCCAGACTATACAAAACCATTTCACCTCTATGTGTCAGAAAGGTGAGGGTTTGCATTAGCCATTTTAGCACAACAGCAACAGAGTATGGGAAAGAAGCCAATTGCATACTACAGTACAGCACTTTATTATGTGGAAAAAGGCATGCCACCTTGTTACAGAGGATTAGCAGCGTCAGCATTTGCCTATCAAAAGGCTTCAACAATCACGATGGGTCATCCAGTGACCCTGTACACTTCTCATGCATTACATGCTCTGCTGACAAGTCAAAAGTTTGTGATCACAAATGCACGTAGGACAGGGTATGATGTATTTCTGTCTGCACCAGAACTAACAATTGAGAGATGCCTCACAATTAACCCAGCTGATCGAGTAGTCTTACCAGATGAGGGAACTCCCCATGAATGCACTACAGAGGCAGAGAAATTTCTAAAAGCCAAAGATCATCTAGAGACCCAACCATTGCAAAATGCCCAAATTGTTTTGTTTGTGGACGGTTCATGCTATCGCGCGAATGATGGCAATAAAGCAGGATATGCTGTGGTCATGCACAACGAGGAAGATGACTCGTTTCAAGTACTAGCTAGTGTAAGCGTGCCGCAACCTTGTTCTGCCCAATTGGCAGAAATAAAAGCCCTAACAGCAGCATGTAGGTTGGGAGCAGGGGGAAGATGTACTATCTACACTGATTCAGCTTATGCCCATGGGGTACGTCACACATTTGGACCCATCTGGGAACAAAGGGGTTTCCAGAGAGCTGATGGATCATCCATTTTGCATGGTCCCTCAATTTCTGATTTGCTTAAAGCGATGATGCTTCCAAAGGCGTTAGCCATTGTGAAATGTAAAGCCGACAAATTTGATGGTGAGATAGTCAGTAGAGGTAATGCAGCAGCGGATGAGGCAGCTAAAGGAGCAGCAGTAGGCGAAGATTGTGTGAAAGTGATGGTGCAGGATGAAGAGCATGAGGAAGTACGAGGGCAGGTAACAGAAGAAGATCTTGGGAAATATCAGGATGTAGCAAGTGGGGAAGAGAACGAGAGGTGTAAGAAACGAGGTGCAGTACAAGACCCCAACACAGGGTTATGGAGGAGTGTTGATTGGGTGTGGGTGGCACCGTTAGCCCTTTTGCAGAAGCTCATTGTTGAAGCACATGGGGTAGACCACTGTAATCGTAGGGAGACAATAGACACAATCTGAATGAATTGGTGGTTGCCATATCTGGCCAGTATGGTCGACAAATTGCTGAGGTCCTGTGAGCTATGTGCAGCACGCAATGTCAGAAAACATTTCACAGCACCAATCAGTCACATTCCTGAACCAAGGGGACCATTTCAACATTTGATGATGGACTTTGTGGACATGGCAGACAGAAAGGAAGGGAAAAGTTATATTTTGGTAGTAATAGATCGTTTTAGCAGATGGGTGGAGGCATTAGCTACTGCCAAGAATGACGCAAAGACTGTAGCTAAGTTGTTGATCAGGGAAGTGATTCCAAGGTTCGGGATACCTGACAAGTTGAGCTCTGACAATGGACCGCATTTTGTGAATAATGTGATCAAGGCAATTTCAGAAGCTTTGTGTATCAAGCAAAGAATGGGTTATGTTTACCATCCACAGTCACAGGGAATGGTTGAGAGAGCAAATGGGGTGTTGAAGGAAAAAAATAGCAAAAATTTGTGCTAGCACAGATTTGAATTGGGTACAGGCTCTTCCGCTGGCGTTGATGAAAATGCGCTCTCAAACAAATCGCAACACACACACCTGACACCACATGAGCTGCTGACAGGGCGACCCATGCCAGTTGCTCTTACACAAGGACCTTACACAGGTTCCTCACTTGACCAACTTGAAGCAGACATGTCTAGTTATTGCAAACATCTGACGCAAATACACAGAACTTTATGTTCACAGGTCTGTGAAGCCACACACGGGGCGCAGGTTGATGAGCCACTGCAGTAGGTGCAACCAGGTGACTATATGTATATCAAAGTGTTTAAAAGGAAACACTGGAGTGAGCCACGACGTGAAGGCCCATTCAAGGTGTTACTAGCAACTCCTACCGCAGTCAAGGTCGAAGGTAAGGAACACTGGTATCATCTTAACCATTGTTGCAGAGCTGCGGTGAAAGGACCTCAGTGGAGGAAATCTCAGGCTGAGTTTGCACACTGCGCCCACTCTGACGACTTAGAAGGCGACGACGACAGCGCAGGCCTTGCACAGGACGGAGGGACACGTGCCAAGGCAAAACAGCCAGAGACCAACAGCCACGGCCTGTTGAAGGGGAACAGGGGGCAGGCTGTTCATATCAGGTTGATTCACGACCACCGCACGACACACTAGACTCTGACAAAGTGGAAGATACCTGAACAGTTTGCCACCCTTAATCTACAAGATCTAGTGGATTTAGATATCGATCTACCTGTGAGACCATGACAAGCAATCCCCCAAGACCCAAACAGACCCACCCCACAAAAGGAGACTGGGCAGTACTCGTCATGACTTTAGTAGTATGGTTCATTTACACTTACATTTCACTTAACCGACATTCACGTAATCCAGTAGATATATCAGTCACTGTGTCTAACATTTCTCTAAATAACTGCTCTCAGCCCGCAGCTTGCCCTGAATGTCGCAACATGTCTAAATACAGATACAAGAGATCTAAACCTCTATGGTCCCGAAATCACCACCCTAAAACCAGTCTCACTTCAGAAGAAGCTGCTAAGGTTTCTGTATATTCAGCAAGAAGCGTGCTTGTAGAACAGTTGTGGTGTGCACTGGGTGTCTTAAGTAACACCAAGGTCCTACCATACTTTCCTCTAACTGCAAAACACATATTTACAACATATACTATGTCCCTAGTTCATCCCCCCAACTCTACAGAGACAACAGACACTCCTGAATACTCGATGAGGCTTGAGGCTCGAATGACCAACACGGATAAGGGAACAGACGTTATAGTGGCCACAGGAGTACCCCACAGAGTTATACCTTGTATATTAGGCACCCGAAGTTGCATTGATGTCACACTTTTATGGTTTTATGGTTTCCCAAGTAGGGATCGCATGGCACGTTCGAAAGAACCTCAGTGGAATCTCTACCGTTTGGTACTGATGTGAAACTAAGTTTGTTTACCGAACAAGTCTGTGTTACGGCAGAACAATAGAACTTGATTTTATCTTTATAATTCTCACATACTAACCTGGTATGTCCTGGGAACGTGGGAAAATTGATAGAATATCAGCTGACTCTTAAGGGTCGTGAGACAGCTTCTGGCAATAGGCCAGTGTTAACCTCATCTTTTCCTTTACCATTGCCTCGTCAGCTATATGCTTCATCATTTAACAAACAATCTCCTTTGCAGGGATACCTTTCAGCAGTTGGCCCTCCTGAAATAGTTTAAGACAATATAAAAACCACATTTGTAATTCTTTTTACAACACAATGACCTACTTTACAAACATTTTTCACAGTAAATTTTAATAACTTGATTTATCATGTCATGTTTTATAATTGAATTATTTCACTTTTTTTTTTTTTTTTTACAGTGTTTCATTACATTTTTCCTTTGGATATACAAATTCCTATTTTACCAATTTATTTCATATTCATATGAAAAAATTCTTATTTTTGGCAAACATGGTTATCATGAAACCTTTTTCGTCAACTTATTGCACTTTGTTCAATGGTTTTCCATGAAAATATGCTTCTGTAAATGAAAATGTATATTTTAGTAATTAATTGCATATTTATGTGAAAGGTCATAATTGTGTCAAACCATGGTTTGTCATGTGAAAGTGTTTTGTTTACGTATTGCACTTTTTAATGGATTATGATGAAATCATGCTATAAAAATTCACATTTTCACAATAACTCATATTTTTAAGAAAAAAAAAGGTTTTTTATTAAATTATGGTTATGAATATGAAATGTAATATTTTAATTAATTTCAAACCTTTGTTTGTCATAACAGTTTTCACGATGAACATTTGCACTTTTGTTAGATTTTTATCATGCCCAAACTTCTTGGAGAGGTTTTCCATACGAACTAGGAAGCTCGTGGTGCCTTTTCTGATATCAGGGAAAAATCACACAGCACACAGAATGGAGCAATGTTCTTCTTCGGTTTATTGCATGCAACAGACAAGTATATATATATATATATATATATATATATATATATATATATATATATATATATATATATATATATATATATATATATATATATATATATTGGAAAGAAAGCCTGACCTAAAGCTGTTTCCTGTTTGGAGCCGGATATTTGGGAGCCCAGATAAAGACTTTCTGTATACCTTACGTACTAACATCGTGAATATTCTATAGACACTGAACAGACAAAAGAATGTGTGTGAACCAGTGTGGGAAATGTGTGAGTGTTAAGTTTGGAAACTTGCGTACAAGTGTACATTTATTCATTGCTAGAGACTCAAAGCATTTTTGTACGTCGCTCTGGATAAAGGCGTCTGCTAAATGCTGCAAGTGTAAATGTAAATGTAAATGAGAACCATCTAAACACTAACATTGGCCACTTTAAATCGTTAATGATTCAGCATCACACACCAATAAAATAGGATGTTATTTTCTGGGAACAGGATCGGTGATATAAACTGCAAATGAAAAGATAAAGACAAAACAAAAACAACAGATTTCATTTCATTCCGTCCCTACATGCATATAATCCTTCATCATTACCACTCCAATCGAGGCCTTTATGGTCTGTCTTACCATCGTCATCAAACATGGCAACATACAAAGTACAATTCCAACAATCAATACAAGAATCAATCCTAAAACAAAGTAGTGTCCAACACTTGTGACTAAATTCTTAATCTTCTCAAAAAACTTTGTCAGCATTGTTACTCAGTGCTTGTTCAAAATGTTTATTAGCAGTATTATCAGGTATACTGTCAGAACTCAGACCCTATGCCTGAGCTGACACATCAATTAAGTGGCTCTACGTTCAAATCAGTTTCAAGCAATTACTATATAGTTACCAATAAGTCTAAAATACCAAATATTAAACAGCCAGACCAAATAAACAATCTTCCAGTCATGAGAAGGAGCGAATCACTTTATTGCAGTCAATATAACCCGGTCCTAGAAGGCCTTTCAGGAGTGAGCTTTCTTGAGCTTTCAATGAAAATGTCATATTTTTGTCAAACATGATTCACATGGTCACTTTTTTGTGAAAGGTTTTCCGTGAACATATGCTTCTGAATATTAAAATTTATATTTTCATAATGTTATGCAAAATGTCATATTTTTTATAAAACCATGGTTTCTCATGTAAATGTTTTTCGTTCACGGATTGCACTTTTTAAACTTTTTTCATTTAATTAAGCTTATGAATGAAATTTTCATATTTTTACAATAGCAATTTTTATGAAAAACGTCATATTTTGTCATGTCACTTTTTTGTGCACTTATTGCACTTTTTTTTTCATAGTTTTTAATGAAATTATGTTAATGGATCTAAAAATTCATATTTTTACAATAAAATTTTTTATGATAAAGATTAACTTTTTTTATGAAATTAAATCTATGAACATGAAATGTAATATTTAAATAAAAACAATAAATTTTGAATTTTAACAATATTTTTTTTCAAGCATTTTCATTACATTTTGCATAGATTTTTTGCACTTTTAACAGTTTTTAGTTAAATGATGCTTATGAAAATGAAATTTGTGCACCCTCATATACAAGATGCACATGCTATGCGGTTCCTCGCTTAGGTAACCTTTATACACCAGACAAAAATACCCTGCGTTTTCTAGCCTAGCTAATCCACTTGTTGTTGTTAAAATTTTTTACACTCTGCAAAACTGCAGATTCTTGTTATTCTTCAATACTATTCTCCAATAAACTCTTATCATACTCTTATCACAACTACCTTTATTTTCTTTTTATTATTTTGGTATTCTACTCTATTTTTATAACTAAAACTAGCTAAATTTCTTGACAATACGTAGTACTTTCTTCTCTCTGGATGTTGTGTTTAAAGAGAATTAAGAAAATTCAGAGTGTAATTACAACTATGCATATATTGTTAAAGAAATTAGACCTAGAGCAGGTATCAGGGTAAGCTAAACAAAACAGTCAAGTGAGTCAGATCTTCACCCTGGAGTTTGCCCCCTTTCTACTATAAAGAAAAGATCTTTCCGTGGGCTCTCAACTATTTCAGCCCTGAAAACTCACTTAGGCAGGCTTCTTAGGCCAACAGACCAATTAATGCACAGATTAAGGGGGTGCTGTTTCGATCCTGCTTGCGTGTATCCACTGCTGATAATTAGTCAGAACTCCAGTTCTGGTTACAGCTAGAACAGTCGCTGGAGCCCCATACTTCGGCTCACCGACCTTGGTAGGCTTCAGATTTCGTATCAGGACATGCTGATTAGGCACAAAATGGTGTGCTGGGTTTTATGTGGGCAGAGGAAGAGTTAGTGAGTCATCAGCACTAATAGAATTCAATTTCTTTTAACCAGGGCAGAAATGTAGTCGTCCACCATCACTTCCAGGTTACCTAAAGAAGAAATGCCAGTGCATTGCCTGACCCATGGGGTCGGGAAAGGCCGGCCCATCAGAATTTTAAAAGGTGACAGTTTAGTAGTTAAAGATGGAGTCATTCTTATTTCTGGGAGTACTGCCAGGAGAACAACAGTCCAATTTCAATGCAGGCTTTAGTAACACGTTCCTTAATGGTTCTGTTCGTTCTCTCTACCACTCCAGCTGACATGGGGGTGATAGGGAATATTAAAATGGAAATAAATTGCTAAGCTTTTAGCCAAAAGTTGTGTTACTTTAGAAGCAAAAGGTGTGCTGTTATCACTTTCAATCACACTGGGAATACCAAACCTAGAGATGATCTCTTTCGTTAATCTCTTTACAACGGTTTTAGCATTCTCTGTCACAGATGCAAATGCTTCTGGCCCCTTCTGAATCTGTCTACTATAACCAACAGGTTTCTCAAATTTCCTACTGGTGGCATATGTGTGAAATCGATCTGTAGGTGTTGGAAAGGTTGCTCAGGAAAAGTAAGCGCATCATGTCCTACAGGTATTTTAGTTCTGGCACAAGTCAAACATGAATCTAACACTAGCTTGGTTGTTTTAGCTACATCAGCAATACAGTATGATGAGTTTATAGCCTGTGTAACTTTAGCTATGCTAATGTGTGACATCCCATGGTAATGCTTCACCAACACTATTAAAGCTAGTTTAGGCAGAGCATTTTTTCCATCTACATCTCTACTGATACCAGCAATATATGATTTACATTGTTTAGAAGCCCAATACTTTGTCCTCCTCAGTAGGCTGACGCTGAAGTAATTCTTAGGTCAATATCTGGTATACTGGAGATATGTGTCATCATTGGGATCTCAGAATTTGTATGTACTGTGTCCAAATCTACTGGTTGTTTTGCTGCTTCCTTAGCGTGTTTCCCCGAATTTCCTCTGAATCACCTGCGGCATGTCCTTTAACCTTAACTATGGCCACTTTGGCAGGGAGTTAAACAGCATTTAAGAGGTCGCCTATGAGATTAAAATGTGCTATGGGCTTTCCATCAGCTGTATTTAAGTGTCTTTGCTTCCATGTTTTGGCAAAATCATGCACAACATCATAAGCGTACTTAGAATCAGTGTATATAGTCACTACTTTACCTTCAGACAACTGACATGTTCTTGTAAATGCGACCAATTCTGCAGCTTGTGCAAATGTGTATGGTAATGGTTTAGCTTCAACTATTTTATCAGTTAATCTTACAACCGCATATCCACATAAATACACTTCAGAGGGTTTTGAACACGATCTATCTACATATAGGAAATCCACCTCTTCCAGGGCCATGTCTAAAAGATCGGGCCTACAAGAGCTATCTTGTTTAATGTGTTTAAGGCAATCGTGTGCGTCGTCAAAACCACCTAAGTCAATGAAGTCTAGCAGATCATGCAGCGTTACTACAGCTGAATGCGGCTGAGAAGAAGGCTTAATAGTTACGTTTTCTGTTGTCAAGTGCGTGATTTCATAACCAGTATCAAAGGATGTGACAGCACTGTTTTTTGAGCATCCCAGACCATCAGACCATCAGCAGCCACTGCACGCAAGCATGAGGGCAACCCTTGTGCTAGGTTGTCTAAAGATTTAAAATTTTCGCAACAGGGCGAAATCTGTCACCATGTTCCTGGGCTAGAATCCCCGCAGCCGTACCACCACGTTCATGCAAATAAAGGTGAAAATTATGAATATAAAATGTAATTTAATAAAAACAATAAAAAACCTTTTTTATAAAAGAAAATCAGATTTGTTTCAAACTATTGTTTGTCATAACAGTTTTTGCGATGAACATTTGCACTTTTTAATGTTTTTTTTTTTGTTAAATGATGCTTATGAATATGAAGTCATAATTTCACAATATCTTGTTAAAAACTTAATTTGTCATTTGTCATATCACGTTATGACAAACGTGTCATATCACGTTTTTCATTGTATTTTTGCACTTTTTTTTTTTTTTTACAGTTTTCATGAAATTATTCCTTTTAATATGAAAATTCATATTTTACCTATTAATTTTATATTTATAAGAGAAAAGTAATTTTTATGTCAAAACATCGTATATCATGAAACCTTTTTAGTTTTTTTTTTTACTTTTACTGATTCTTAGTGAAATAATGCTTATGGATATGTTTTTCATAGAATTTTGCACTTTTTAACAGTTTATCATTAATTATTATGCGGATAAATAGGAGAATTTATATTTTACCAATTAATTTAATATTTGTATAAAATAAACGGTATTTTTCGCCCAAATCATTATCATGTAGGTTTTTCGCTTACATATTGCACTTTTAACGTTTTTTTCATTAAAGGCTGCTTATAAATATAAAAATTCACTCTAATAACTATCACATTTCTAGGTTTTCCATGATTACATGATTTACAGTTCTACAATTACTCATATTATTATGGTAAAGGTTGATGTATTTTTTGAATTTTGATTATGAATAAGAAATTTTATAATTTCATAATAAAATATCATGCTTATAAATATGAAAATTTATATTTTCACAATATCCATTACGTATTTAATGAAAAAGCTGTTGTCATGATTTGTTTTGACAAAAATATTAGTATTTTTTCTGATTAATGTGTAATCAGAAAAATGTATTTGCTAATGAATACAAAAAAATAATTTTTTTATTTAAAACATAATATTTTTGTCTAAGCATAATATGTCATGTCTGTTTATATTTGGTAAATACAAACTCTTGGTAAATATAAACTAAATGCTCTTTTTGCAATATCTAATGCAAAAACTATTGCAATAACAGCCCGATCCCTGGACACGGAGAAGTGTCTGGGGAATCTGCTTAGACTGCTGCCCCCGCGACCCGAATTACGGATAAGCGGGAGAAGATGAAATGAAATAAAATGAAAAAAAATTTCTTAATTCTCTTTAAACACAACATCCAGAGAGAAGAAACTGCTACGTATTGTCGAGAAATTTTGCTATTTTTAGTTATAAAAATAGAGTAGAATACTAAGGTAATAAAAAGAAAATAAAGGTAGTTGTGATAAGAGTATGATAGGTTTATTGGGGAATAGTATTAAAGAATAACAGGTGCAGTTTTGCAGAGTGTACAAAACTTTAACAACAACAAGCTGATTAGCTAGGCTAGAAAACGCAGGGTATTTTTGTCTGGTGTATAAAGGTTACCTAAGCGAGGAACCGCATAGCATGTGCATCTTGTATATGAGGGTGCACAAATTTCATTTTCATAAGCATCATTTAACTAAAAACTGTTAAGTGCAAAAAATATATTCAAAATGTAATAAAAATGCTTGAAAAAAAATATTGTTCAAATTCAAAATGTATTGTTTTTATTTAAATACTACATTTCATGTTCATAAATGAAATTTAATAAAAAAAGTTAACCTTTATCATAAAAATGTTATTGTGAAAATATGAATTTTTAGATCCATTAACATAACTTCATTAAAAACTTAAAAAAAAAGTGCAATAAGGGCACAAAAACGTGACGACAAAATATGACGTTTTTCATAAAAATTGCTATTGTAAAAATATGAATATTCTTATTCATAAGCTTAATTAAATGAAAAAACGTTAAAAAGTGCAATCCGTGAACGAAAAACATTTACATGAGAAACCGTGGTTTGATAAAAAAAAATACATTTTGCATAACATTATAAAAATATGAATTTTGATATTCAGAAGCATATGTTCACGGAAAACCTTTAACAAAAAACTGACCATACAAATCATGTTTGACAAAAATGACATTTTCATTGAAAATGTGATTATAGTGAAAATATGAATTTGCACTTGTCCGTGATAACTGACGGGTAGTAAGGAGAACTCGGGTAGTTTTGCTGTTAAGAGTAGGCAAGACAACCTTCCGGGTTGTGAGCTGTTAAGAAAGCTCACTCCTGAAAGGCCTTCTAGGACTGGGTTATATTGACTGCAATAAAGTGATTCGCTCCTAATAAAAATTAGTCATTTCAAAAATCGTTTGAAAACTGCAAAAAATGAATGTAAATAGGTTAGAAATTCATAATTCATCAAAATCGATACATCAGCACATATTTCGCAAAGCCTTCTATGTGCTGTCAAGAATGAGTTTCTTAGCCTGTGAAATTGCGTTTCTGCATATGTCTCAGGCTTCTAGGACGAAGAGAAAACTGTTTTTTCCAACCAAGCGTATTTGCACAAACAGCATGTACAAAAAATAAATGAGAATCTTACATGTTTATAATGAGATGATTTAACAAAAAATTTTCGGCCCAAAATATGATATTTTTAACTTAAAATATATAGTAATTTCAAAAATATAAATTTTCATATTCATAATCATAATTTCATAAAAACTGTTGAAAACTGCAAGAAGTGAATGTAAATGGGTTAGAAAGTTATAATAAATCAAAATCGAAACATCAGCACATATTTCGCAAAGCCTTCTACGTGCTGTCAAGAATGAGTTTCTTAGCCTGTGATATTGCGTTTCCCCAAGTCTCAGGCTTCTAGGACGAAGAGAAAGCGGTTTTTCGAAACAAGCGTATTTGCACAAACAGCATGTACTTGCCCATGAGAATTTTACATGTTTATAATGAGATATGATATAACAAAAACATTTTCTGACCAAAATATAATATTTTCTTTACATAAAAATGATAGTTATTTAAAAAAATTTTATATTTTTATATTCAGTATCATAATTTTATAAAAACTGTTGAAAACTGCAACAAGTGAATGTAAATAGGTTAGAAATTCATAATTCATCAAAATCGATACATCAGCACATATTTTGCAAAGCCTTCTACGTGCTGTCAAGAATGAGTTTCTTAGACTGTGAGATTGCGTTTCCGCAAGTCTCAGGCTTCTAGGACGTAAAGAAAGCGGTTTTTCGAACCAAGCGTATTTGCACAAACAAGCATGCACGTTCCCATGAGAATTTTACGTTTAAAATGAGATATGATTTAACAAAAAAATTTCTGCCCAAAATATGATATTTTTTACATAAAATTTAAAGTTATTTAAAAAATAATAATTTTCATATTCATAATCATAATTTCATAAAAGCTGTTGAAAACTGCAAAAAATGAATGAAAATGGGTTAGAAATTCATAATTCATCAAAATCGATACATCAGCACATATTTCGCAAAGGCTTCTACGTGCTGTCAAGAATGAGTTTCTTAGCCTGTGAAAATGCCTTCCCGCGTATGTCTCAGGCTTCTAGGACAAAGAGAAAGCGGTTTTTCGAACCAAGCATATTTGCACAAACAGCATGCACTTTCCCATGAGAATTTTACATGTTTATGAGATAACATATAACAAAACATTTTCTGACCAAAATATGATATTTTTTACATAACATTTAGTTATTTAAAAAATATTCATTTTCATATTCATAATCATAATTTCCTAAAATCTGTTGAAAACTGCAAAAAATGAATAAAAATGGGTTAGAAATTTTATAATTCATCAAAATCGATAAATCAGCACATATTTTGCAAAGCCTTCTACGTGCGTTTAAGAATGAGTTTCTTAGACTCTGAAATTGCGTTTCCGCAAGTCTCAGGCTTCTAGGACCAAGAGAAAGCGGTTTTTCGAACCAAGCGCATTTGCACAAACAGCATGCACTTGCCCATGATAATTTTACATGTTTATAATACGATTTGATATAACAAAACATTTTCTGACCAAAATATATTGTTCACATAAAAATGTTATTTCAAAAATATGAATTTTCCTATTCATAATCATAATTTAATAAAAACTGCAAAAAGTGAATGTAAATGGGTAAGAAATTCATATTTCATCAAAATCGAAACGACAGCACATATTTGGCAAGAACTTCTACACACTCGTAACGCATGCACCATCAATGTAGCAGTGGGCCAATTTTCCGCAACCAACTAGGGTAATGCACCATAAAATGATGCTTTGGCAACAATTTCTTATCAGGGAACAAATGTTTAAACAATCTTTGGTGCTCTGCAAACAGGTGTTTCAAATAAATGGTAATACCAGTGGATATAACTGAAGAAAACACTATGCTGACTATCTGAAGCAATAAAATGAACAAATGCCAGTGCTGATCACTAGGACACATAATATATCTAATAATAATGGGCAGATAATGCAATAAACACCGGCTCTGAATGGCAATTAAGCCCAAGCCATTGGAACCCTCTCTTAAGTTTACACCAGGAGGTTTGTTGTTTTGTTCCATAAAGCCATAGTTAAAACTCTGAATTCTTCTGTGTACTTCTGCTGATGTGGTGTAATTGCCAATCAGGTGCTGAATGAGTAATTTCATCTCATATTGTGCAATGCCCTCTAATATATCATGCATAATATCAACTGAAAAATTAGCATTGGTGTGAAAATATTGCAAAGAATTTAAAAGGCACAACTGTCTACTATATTTGTTTTTAGCGGTACAGACTCACAGTTTGAATTTGTGTTTGGTACATCCCTTAATAAAACTATATTGGTTTCAAGAGTTGGCAAGAGTTGGCAGTGGATGAGCTTTCCCCAGAATCGAGGCATGAACTTTCAATTGCACAACATTTGCTGAGATGCTTTCGTAATCCAGAAAAACTATGGTAAGCATATGAACAACCTCTATGAGCACATTTTAACATTTTAAGTCTTTTCCCTGAACAAATGCAATGGACTGCTCCATTCACCTTGATGAATTTTACAAAACTATCACAAGACTATAGATGAGATTAGGTAACTATGTAACTAGACACCATGTCGCTGTCCCAACCTGGACACATGGAAAACAAAGTGATTTAGTTTATAGGCCTGTAAGTTTGGTTTTTAACTAGAAGGGGTTGAACATACCATTCTACTCAGTTTCACTTGACTTAACATTACTTGGAAGATGAGCCTGTATAATTACATTAACTAGTATTAACTGTATCGACTAATATTATGATTAGTCTTGACTACAGATGTACAATGTCATACAGTTAAACTGTATCTACAAGACATAAACCATGCTTTTGTTATTCAGAGCTTCAAATGAAAACAATTTCAGATTGTAAATCTACAACTCCTGTATGTGGCTCTTGTGCATAAAAGGGTAGATCAGGTTAGAAATGTTAGAGCAACAAGTGATTTTCATACAGTTTACCCATTACAAGTTGGTATGAAACATGCATGTCTAATGGGTAAAGTTGTGACCACAATTAAAACTTTTGCCATGAATGCTCAATTTCATCTTAGTTTACATAAGCTATAGCACAATATTGTTACCTTCTTCAACTTCATTGGCCTCAGCATGGGCTCACAAGTCTGTGTGAGGCCACGGCTCTGGGCAATAACCTTTGGTTTTAGGCTGGTGCACCACTTCTCCAACAACTTTGCAGCGGTTGCATCACCAAATAGAAGTCTAAAATCTTGATCAATCTGCCAAAGATAATAAAAGTCAGTACCACAGTAGGAACTGAGTTCGTTTACCGAACAAGTCTGTGTTAGGGCAGAACAATAAAACTTGATTTTATCTTTATAATTCTCACATACCAAGCCTGGTATATCCTGGAATCGTGGGAAAATTTATAGAATATCAGTTGACTCTTTAGGGTCCTGAAGCAGCTTCTGGCGGTAGGCCAGTGTTAACCTCATCTTTTCCTCGTCAGCTGTATGCTTCATCAGGGCAATTGCTTCCTGACCCTGAAGTTCATAATTTAAAAAACAATCTCCGTGCCACACTCCCTGCATCCCTGCGGCGCTTACCTTCTCTCGCAGGAGCTGGTAAGCGCCGCAGGGATGCAGGGAGTGTGGCACGGAGACGCAGCATCTCGTTCCCTCAGGGAACTAGGGTTACGGTCGTAACCTAGAGACGTTCCCCTATAGGAACTCGAGC
Source organism: Silurus aristotelis (assembly GCF_946808225.1). Classification (NCBI taxonomy): domain Eukaryota; kingdom Metazoa; phylum Chordata; class Actinopteri; order Siluriformes; family Siluridae; genus Silurus; species Silurus aristotelis. Next base: position 8,835,905 of record NC_139601.1, on the reverse strand, counting down.
TGCGTCGAAACGCTATGGGAACAAGTGTCCAATCACGCCACACTAACCAGACCCTGCCTAAAGAGTGAGTGCCTCAGCACCAGCACCTAGGACAGAGGAGCCTGGGGTGGCTCTGAGGTCAAGGTCATAGAACCTGACAAAGGTCAGCGGGGTGGATCTACCTGCAGCGTCACGGATGTCCTGGAGTGACACTCCAGCGGACCAGGCCGTAGACACTCCAGGGACCCCGAACGGTGCGGGGAGGCCAGAGGACTCGTGAGCCGACACAATCGCATCCACTACCCATCTGCTCAAAGTCTGCTTATTGCCAGGGAAACCTTTCCTGTTAGGGCCATAGCAGACAAGCAGCTGCTCCGACTTTCTTCACGGACTCGTCCTGGACACAGTCGGTGTTGTCGCTCCTGTTCGGGGGCTGTAAAAGGAGGAGGGCAGAATGCCTGTAACACGACAGGACGTGAGGGAGCCAAAGGCACCTTAGGTACGTACCCAGGTTTCGGATAGAGAAACGCTCTGGCCATGCCAGGGGCAAACTCCAGGCGAGACAGGGCCACAGACAGAGCCTGCAGATCCCCCATACTCTTCAGGGAGGAAATCGCCAAGAGGAAGGTGGTCTTAATAGACAGAAACCTAAGGGCCACATCAGCTAATGGCTCGAAGGGGGGCTCAGATAGAGCCACCAGCACAACTGTCAGATCCCAGACAGGCACTCTGGGTCACGTCTCGGGCCTCAGCCTTCGTGTGCCGTGGAGAAAATGTGGGTGCCTACCCAGCGACTGCCCCGCAGGCGGGGCCATATGCTGCGATGGCGGACACGTAAACCTTCAGGGTCGAAGGGGTTAACCCTGCAGCAAACTGTTCCTGTAAGAACTCCAGAACCGAACTGATCGGGCAATTAATAGGTTCCAGGCCATGGTGCTCGCACCAAGACATCGTGCAGCGTACGACTTCCTCGTGGAGGGAGCTTTGGAGTGGAGAAGGGTTTCTAAAGAAAGGTTTCCTTCAGGGGCCACAGCCACAGCCTCCACAACTCTGGGCGGGGGTGAACCAGGGATCCGCCAGCCTGTGAGAGGAGATCCCTCCTGGGAGGAATTTCCCACGGAGGGCCCTCGAGTAGGGACACCAGATCTGCAAACCATGGTTTACCGGCCATCAAGGCGCTACCAGGAGGAGACGGACTCCATCCCGGCGAACTCTCTCCAGAACTCCAGGGAGCAGTGCAATCGGGGGAAAAGCGTACAGGCGTAGCCTCGGCCATGACTGTACCATGGCATCCAGCTCTAACAGGGCTGGGTGAGAGAGAGAGAACCAGAGGGGACAGTGCGAGGTCTCCTGGGTTGCAAAAAGATCCACCTGGGCTCTGTTGAACCTCCACCATATGAGCTCCACCACCTCAGGGTGGAGACGGCATTCCCCAGGCCTCGGCCCCTGCCTCGACAGGGCGTCTGCTCTGACATTCAACAGTCCCGGGATGTAAATAGCCTTCATAGATAGGAGCCTGTTCCGAGACCTCAAGAGGACCGCTCGCGCTAGCTTGTACAAGGTGCGAGATCGGAGACCCCCTTGTTGGTTGTTGCAGTATTGCAGTATTGGTTCGCAGTATTGGTCCGCAGTATTGTCCGTGCGGACCAATACATGGCGATCTCTCAGGTCCGGGAGGAAGTGCTTTAAACCCAAAAAACACTGCCATCATTTCAAGGCAGTTTATGTGTCACGACAGACGTGGGCAGCTCCACAGACCCTGGGCGGAGTGGCCACTCATGACCGCTCCCCACCCCGTGAAGGAAGCGTCCGTCGTTAGCGTCATGTGACGACACGGAGTCCCCAACATGGGGACTCCCCAACATCCAAGGCTCAAAGGACCTCGAGACCTTGATAGTACGATGCAGGTTTCGCCTGAGTAGAGCCCCCTGCCCCGGAGCCACCACTAGAGGGGCCTCATGTGCAAGAGTCCAAGCGGAATCATGCTGGATGCTGCCGCCATGAGACCCAGCAGCCTCTGGAACTGCTTCACAGTGAGTGGCTGGCTTTCCCGCACTGTCCTGAAGGCGGTGAGGATGACCTCGACCCGAGCAGGCGACAACCGTGCCTGCATTCTGGTCGCGTCCCACACTACGCCAAAAAAGGTGGTTCTCTGTGCTGGAGAAAGCACGCTTTTGCTGGTGTGTGCACTTTTGTTCCAGGACCAGAGCCTGCTCGGGTCCCACCAGGGTCCCACCTCAGGCTGCTCGGGTCCCACCAGGGTCCCACCTCAGGTCCCACCCTCGGGGCTGGCCTCCGACTCACTCAGAGCAGCTGGGGCGGGGCCCTACAGCTGATGACACCTTGTGAGAGGCGGTGGGTCTCACCCATCCGTACCGAGACTTTGGGCAGAAGTGGAGGGAGACGCCCGCTGGAGGGAGGCCGTGCTGTGAAGCACATCCTGTGCCAGAGCCAACGGCCCGGCCTCCTGGTGGTGCAGAGGAGGGACGGGCACCGTGTGAGCGCTCTAACAATCGCAACAAATATTCTTTAATCAATGATCAAAAGCCCAACAACGAGCTTGTGAATGAAAGGGTACAACTTTCTGGATTCAGACGGCAAAAAAATAACTAATAGCCCCTGTAAATATTGATAATACCTTACGTTACCGTGAGAAATTTGAGTCTGAATAGGGCTAATGCACATCAAAATGGCCTCCAGCAATCCAGTTAAGGCTCCAGTTTAACTCTTCACCGAGTCAAGTACATGTGGTGCACAACGCGATCCTTGCCACAATAATTTAGCTTACAAACATTTAATAAACAGTTGGCAATTTCACTGGTGTCATTTAACGTTAGTTACATTTGTAATCTATATATTAACTATTTGCTTCTAAACTAAGCAAAGTTTTAAAATTAAAATCGATCCGGATATTGATATGAGCTCAAAACTAAAAGAAATAATCAGATTTAAAAATGTAGTTACTTACATCTAGTAGAAATGCGCCTTCTGTTATGATTCCACAAGCTGCACCGCTTGATGACTGTGTAGAGTACCGCAAATTAATTAAACTTTGTGAGGAAACAATGGGGAGGAGTCACAGTTACTCTGTAATTTTGCTCTCACTCTACTGACACATTTTACTCTGTACACTCAAAATAGAGCAAAAACAACTATTTTTGAGGAAAAGAATATTGTCTCTGGAAAAATTACTCTCTTTTCTGACTAAAATATAACATTGTTTACATAAGTATTTTAGTTATTGCAATAAATAGTTTTTGCATTAGATATTGCAAAAAGAGCATTTAGTTTCTATTTACCAAGAGTTTCTATTTACCAAATATAATAAGACATGACATATTATGCTTAGACAAAAATATGATGTTTTAAAAAATATATATATTTTTTTGTATTCATTAGCAAATACATTTTTCTGATTACACATTAATCAGAAAAAATACTAATATTTTTGTTAAAACAAATAATCGTTTTTATTAAAACAAGTCATGTTTTGACAACAATATGGCTTTTTCATTAAATACGTAATGGATATTGTGAAAATATACATTTTCATATTTATAAGCATGATTTAATAAAAAAACTTTAAAAAGTGCAATTTGTAAGCGACTTGAAATATGAAAAACTTACATGAAATAATATGACAAATCAAGTTTTTTAAATTCATTGTGAAAAATATGACTTTTTACTATGACTGATGTGTATTTATGTGGATATGCCGTTGTAAGATTACCTGATAAAATAGTTGAAGCTAAACTATTACCATACACATTTGCACAAGCTGCAGAGTTGGTCGCACTTACAAGAGCATGTCATTTGTCTGAAGGTAAAGTAGTGACTATATACACTGATTCTAAGTACGCTTATGATGTTGTGCATGATTTTGCCAAAACATGGAAGCAAAGACACTTTAATACAGCTGATGGAAAGCCCATAGCACATTTTAATCTCATAGGCGACCTCTTAAATGCTGTTCAACTCCCTGCCAAAGTGGCCATAGTTAAGGTTAAAGGACATGCCGCAGGTGATTCAGAGGAAATTCGGGGAAACACGTTAGCGGATAAAGTAGCTAAGGAAGCAGCAAAACAACCAGTAGATTTGGACACAGTACATACAAATTCTGAGATCCCGATGATGACACATATCTCCAGTATACCAGATATTGGCCTAAAAATTACTTCAGAGTCAGCCTACTGAGGAGGACATAAAGTATTGGGCTTCTTAACAATGTAAATCATATTTTGCTGGTATCATTAGAGATGTAGATGGAAAAAATCAAATAGCTTTAATAGTGTTGGTGAAGCATTACCATGGGATGTCACACATTAGCATAGCTAAAGTTACACAGGCTATAAACTCATTATACTGTATTGCTGATGTAGCTAAAACAACAAAGCTAGTGATAGATTGATGTTTGACTTGTGCCAGAAATAAAATACCTGTAAGACATGATGCGATTACTTTTCCTGAGCAACCTTTTCAACACCTACAGATCCATGTCAGCTGGAGTGGTAGAGAGAACGAACAGAACCATTAAGGAACGTGTTACTAAAGCCTGCATTGAAACAGGCCGAAATTGGACTGTTATTCTCCTGGCAGTACTCACAGAAATGAGAATACCTCTATCTTCAACTACTAAACTGTCACCTTTTAAAATTCTAATGGGCCGGCCTTTCCCGACCCCATGGGTCAGGCGATGCACTGGCATTTCTTCTTTAGGTAACCTGGAAGTGATGGTGGACGACTACATTTCTGCCCTGGTTAAAAAAAATTTAATTCTATTAGTGCTGATGACTCACTAACTCTTCCTCTGCCCACATAAAACACAGCACACCATTTTGTGCCTAATCAGCATGTCCTGATACGAAATCTGAAGCCTACCAGGGTCGGTGAGCCGAAGTATCGGGCTCCAGCGACTGTTCTAGCTGTAACCAGAACTGGAGTTCTTACTAATTATCAGCCACAGCGGATACACGCAAGCAGGATCGAAACAGCACCCCCTTAATCTGTGCATTAATTGGTCTGTTGGCCTAAGAAGCCTGCCTAAGTGAGTTTTCAGGGCGGAAATATCTTTTCTTTATAGTAGAAAGGGGGCCAACTCCGGGGTGAAGATCTAACTCACTTGACTGTTTTGTTTAGCTTACCCTAATACCTGCTCTAGGTCTAATTTCTTTAACAATATATGCATAGTTGTAATTACACTCTGCATTGTCTTAATTCTCTTTAAACACAACATCCAGAGAGAAGAAACTGCTACGTATTGTCGAGAAATTTAGCTAGTTTTAGTTACAAAAATAGAGTAGAATACCAAAATAATAAAAAGAAAATAAGAGTATGATATGTTTATTGGAGAATAGTATTGAAGAATAACAGGTGCAGTTTTGCAGAGTGTACAAAATTTTAACAACAAGTGGATTAGCTAGGCTAGAAAACGCAGGGTATTTTTGTCTGGTGTATAAAGGTTACCTAAGCGAGGAACCACATAGAATGTGCATCTTGTATATGAGGGTGCACAAATTTCATTTTCATAAGCATCATTAAAACTGTTAAAAGTGCAAAAAATCTATGCAAAATGTAATGAAAATGCTTGAAAAAAAATATTGTTCTAATTCAAAATTTATTGTTTTTATTTAAATATTACATTTCATGTTCATAGATGAAATTTCATAAAAAAAAGTTAACCTTTATCATAAAAAATTTTATCGTGAAAATATGAATTTTTAGATCCATTAACATAATTTCATTAAAAACTATAAAAAAGTGCAATAAGTGCACAAAAAAGTGACATGACAAAATATGACGTTTTTCATAAAATTGCTATTGTAAAAATATGAATATTCTTATTCATAAGCTTAATTAAATGAAAAAAAGGTTAAAAAGTGCAATCCGTGAACGAAAAACATTCACGTGAAAAACCATGGTTTGATAAAAAAATATGATATTTTGCATAACAACGAATTTTGATATTCAGAAGCATATGTTCACGGAAAACAAAAAAGTGACCATACAAATCATGTTTTATGTTTTCATTGAAATCTCAAGAAAGCTCAATCCTGAAAGCCTTCTAGGACCGGGTTATATTGACTGCAATAAAGTGATTCGCTCCTTCTCATCTCATGACTGGAAGATTCTTCATTTGGTCTGGCTGTTTAATATTTGGTATTTTTAGACTTATTGGTAACTATATAGTAATTGCTTGAAACTGATTCGAACCTAGAGCCACTTAATTGATGTGTTAGCTCAGGCAGAGGGTCTGAGTTCTGACAGTATACCTGATAATACTGCTAATAGACATATTGAACAAGCACTGAGTAACAATGCCGACAAAGTTTTTTGAGAAGATTAAGAATTTAGTCACAAGTGTTAGACACTACTTTGTTTTAGGATTGATTCTTGCATTGATTGTTGGGATTGTACTTTGTATGTTGCCATGTTTGATGACAATGGTAAGACAGACCATAAAGGCCTCGATTGGAGTGGTAATGATGAAGGATTATATGCATGTAGGGACGGAATGAAATGAAATCTGTTCTTTTTTTTTGTCTTCATCTTTTCATTTGCAGTTTATATCACCGATCCTGTTCCCAGAAAAGAACATCCTATTTTATTGGTGTGTGATGCTGAATCATTAACGATTTAAAGTGGCCACTGTTAGTGTTAAGATGGTTCTCATTTACATTAAGCAGCATTTAGCAGACGCCTTTATCCAGAGCGACGTACAAAAATGCTTTGAGTCTCTAGCAATGAATAAATTTACACTTGTACGCAAGATTAAAAAACTTAACACTCACACATTTCCCACACTGGTTCACACACATTCCTTTGTCTGTTCAGTGTCTATAGAATATTCACGATGTTAGTACGTAAGGTATACAGGAAGTCTTTATCTGGGCTCCCAAATATCCGGCTCCAAACAGGAAACAGCTTTAGGTCAGGCTTTCTTTCCAATGTATATATATATATACAGTGGGTACAGAAAGTATTCAGACCCCCTTAAATTTTTCACTCTTTGTTATATTGCAGCCATTTGCTAAAATCATTTAGGTTCATTCTTCTCCCTCATGAATGTACACATAGCACCCCATACTGAAAGAAAAACACAGAATTGTTGACATTGTTGCAGATTTATTAAAAAAGAAAAACTAAAATATCACATGGTCCTAAGTATTCAGACCCTTTGCTCAGTATTTAGTAGAAGCCCCCTTTTGATCTAATACAGCCAGGAGTCTTTTTGGGAAAGATGCAACAAGTCTTTCACACCTGGATTTGGGTATCCTCTGCCATTCCTCCTTGCAGATCCTCTCCAGTTCTGTCAGGTTGGATGTTAAACGTTGGTGGACAGCCATTTTTAGGTCTCTCCAGAGATGCTCAATTGGGTTTAAGTCAGGGCTCTGGCTGGGCCATTCAAGAACAGTCACGGAGTTGTTGTGAAGCCACTCCTTCGTTATTTTAGCTGTGTGCTTAGGGTCATTGTCTTGTTGGAAGGTAAACCTTCGGCCCAGTCTGAGGTCCAGAGCACTCTGGAGAAGGTTTTTGTCCAGGATATCCCTGTACTTGGCCGCATTCATCTTTCCCTCGATTGCAAACAGTCGTCCTGTCCCTGCAGCTGAAAAACACCCCCACAGCATGATGCTGCCACCACCATGCTTCACTGTTGGGACTGTATTGGACAGGTGATGAGCAGTGCCTGGTTTTCTCCACACATACCGCTTAGAATTAAGGCCAAAAAGTTCTATTTTGGTCTCATCAGACCAGAGAATCTTATTTCTCACCATCATGGAGTCCTTCAGGTGTTTTTTAGCAAACTCCATGCGGGCTTTCATGTGTCTTACACTGAGGAGAGGCTTCCGTCGGGCCACTCTGCCATAAAGCCCCGACTGGTGGAGGGCTGCAGTGATGGTTGACTTTCTACAACTTTCTCCCATCTCCTGACTGCATCTCTGGAGCTCAGCCACAGTGATCTTTGGGTTCTTCTTTACCTCTCTCACCAAGGCTCTTCTCCCCCGATAGCTCAGTTTGGCCTGACGGCCAGCTCTAGGAAGGGTTCTGGTCGTCCCAAACGTCTTCCATTTGAGGATTATGGAGGCCACTGTGCTCTTAGGAACCTTAAGTGCAGCAGAAATTTTTTTGTAACCTTGGCCAGATCTGTGCCTTGCCACAATTCTGTCTCTGAGCTCTTCAGGCAGTTCCTTTGACCTCATGATTCTCATTTGCTCTGACATGCATTGTGATCTGGAAGGTCTTATATAGACAGGTGTGTGGCTTTCCTAATCAAGTCCAATCAGTATAATTAAACACAGCTGGACTCAAATGAAGGTGTAGAACCATCTCAAGGATGATCAGAAGAAATGGAAAGCACCTGAGTTAAATATATGAGTGTCACAGCAAAGGGTCTGAATACTTAGGACCATGTAATATTTCAGTTTTTCTTTTTTAATAAATCTGCAACAATGTCAACAATTCTGTGTTTTTCTGTCAATATGGGGAGCTGTGTGTACATTCATGAGGAAGAAGAATGAACTTAAATGATTTTAGCAAATGGCTGCAATATAACAAAGAGTGAAAAATTTAAGGGGGTCTGAATACTTTCCGTACCCACTGTATATACACAGTGGAACCTCGAATTTTCGCCACCTTTTGATGCGCCCCTTCCAACCCAGTAAAAACCCAAAGAACGCTATACGAAATCGATTTAAATGAGTAAATAACACTATTTCACTCCATAACACTTAATTATTAGACAATTTTAACAATACTTTATGTAAATTAACAGCAATTACAATGCTTAATTAAAAAAAATAAAGTACAGGCACAGTAAAGTATACAGTAGAGAAGGGGATGGTTCCCTGACCGGGAATCGAACCCGGGTCGCAGCGCTGCATCTTAACCACTAGACCACCAGGGGACCTTAGAAGTACAGTATAATAATACATAATAAAAATTGTTTTAAAGCATTTTTCAGACAATTTTAATGAAATAAACCTTGATTAGAAATGTTAAAACTAGCAATTTGAGCAGGGTCGTGAGCGCTGAGGCCGCGAGCTCCGAGGTTCCACTGTATATATATATATATATATATATATATATATATATATATATATATATATATATATATATATATATGTATATATATATATATATATATATGTATATATATGTATATATATACTTGTCTGTTGCATGCAATAAACCGAAGAAGAACATTGCTTCATTCTGTGTGCTGTGTGATTTTTCCCTGATATCAGAAAAGGCACCACGAGCTTCCTAGTTCGTATGGAAAACCTCTCCAAGAAGTTTGGGCATGATAAAAATCTAACAAAAGTGCAAATGTTCATCGTGAAAACTGTTATGACAAACAAAGGTTTGAAATTACTTTAAATATTACATTTCATATTCATAACCATAATTTAATTAAAAAACTAACTTTTTCATAAAAATATGAGTTATTGTGAAAATATGAATTTTAATAGCATGAATTCATTATAATCCATTAAAAAGTGCAATACGTAAACAAAACACTTTCACATGACAAACCATGGTTTGACACAATTATGACCTTTCACATAAATATGCAATTAATTACTAAAATATAAATTTTCATTTACAGAAGCATATTTTCATGGAAAACCATTGAAAAAAGTGAAAAAATGTTTCATGATAACCATGTTTGCTAAAAATAAGAATTTTTCCATATGAATATGAAATAAATTGGTAAAATAGGAATTTGTATATCCAAAGGAAAAATTTAATGAAACACAAAAAAAAAGTGAAATAATTCAATTATAAAACATGACATGACAAATCAAGTTATTAAAATTTACTGTGAAAAATGTTTGGCAAATTTTATTTTTTTTATTATGAATTTGAAATTAATTGGTAAAATATGAATTTTTATATACAAAGGAATAATTTAATGAAAAACTGTTAAAAAGTGAAATAATTTAATAAAGAAATGTGATATGACAAATCAAGTTTTTAAAAAATAATTGTGAAAAATATAACATTTCATATTCATTAGCATCATTTAACTGAAAAATTCTACGCAAAACTTGATATGACAATGGTTTGAAAATGACTTTTTTTGAAAATAAAAGATGGATTGTTTTTATTAAAATATATCATTTCACATTAAAAAATCATAATTTCATAAAAACATGTTAACCTTTACCATAATACTATGAGTAATTGTGAAAATATAAATCACATGATCATGTAAATGATCACCAAAGAAAAAATGACCATGCAAATAATGTTTTGACAAAAAAGGTGACATTTCTCATTTACATTTATCAAAAATGTGATTGTTAAAATGAAAATATAAATGTTCATATTCATAAACATCATTTAAAGGAAAACAGTAAAAAAGTGCAAAATGTAAGTGAAAAAACTTAAATTAATTGCTAAAATGTTAACAAATGTATATTATTAAAAAATTATATATTAAAAAATGTTAATCAGAATAAATCCATGAAAAACTGTTAAAAAACGTGAAATGACAAAATTACAAAGTTATTGTGAAAATATGAACGTTCATATTCACATTCATAATTTCACAAATAAATCGTTAAAAGTGTAATGTGAATGAAAAAGATTTCATGATATACCATGTTTTGACATAAATATGACTTTTCTCATATAAATATGAAATTAATTGGTAAAGTATACATTTTCATATTGAAAGGAATAACCATGAAAAACTGTATAAAAGTGCATAAAATTCAATTAAAAAACGTGATAAATCAAGTTTTTACAAGCTAATGTGAAATTATGACTTTTCAGATTCATAAGCATTATTACTAAAAACCATTAAAAAGTGCAAAAATTCAATGCAAAACGTGATGTCAATCAATAGTTTGAAAAAATTTAACTTTTATAAAATATTTATTGTTTTTTATTAAAATATTAAATTTTATATTCAGAAACATAATTTTATTTTAAAAAACTAAGTTTACCTTCATCATAAAAATGAGCTATTGTAAACTTTAAACTATATGTTCATGGAAAAAGTACCATAAATGAACATAACACAATAAAGTGACTATACAAATCAAGTTTTTTTAAAAATATTACTCTTTTATTAAAAAATGTGTTATTTTGAAAATATACATTTTCTTATTAATAAGCCTCATTTAATTAAAAAATTTTTAAAAGGTGCAATAAAACTTACATTAAGACCCATGGGCTGAGAAAAAAATAAAAAAAAATATATATAACTTTTTTTAATAAAAATATGAAATTAATTGGTAAAATTTACATTTTCCTATTTACCCAAATAATTTCATGAAAAACTGTTAAAAAGTGCACAAATTCAATGAAAAATATCAACTTTCTGACTTTCTTTTATAAAATGTATTTTTTTTTATATTATATATCCTATCCATAACCATAATTTCATTTTTAAAAAAATCGTTTACATTTTTATAAAAATGTTATTGTGAAAATATGAATTTTTATATTCATAAGCATCATTTAACTAAAAACCATTAAAAGACGTTAAATTAAATGCAAAATGTGATAAACAATGGAATAAAAAAAAAAAAAAAATTTTTACAAAATTGATTGTTTTTATTAAAAATTTCACATTTCATGTTCATACTAATAATTTCATAAAAAAAATGTTTACCTTTATCATAAAAAATATGATTTATTGTACAAATAGGAATTTTCAAGTACATTTGCATAATTTCCTTAAAACTATTTAAAAAGTGCACAAAAATATGACTTTTTACATAACGAAATGATAGTCATTATAAAAATATGAATTTTCATATTCAGAAGCATATGTTCACGGAAGATCTTTAAATAATTGCCATTAAGTAACAAAAAACTAAAAAATGACCATACAAATCATATTTTGACAAAAATGTTAATTTCATTATAAATGTAAATAGTTATTCTGAAAATATGAATTTTCATATTTATAAGCATCATTGAATGAAAAACCCCTAATAAGTGAAAAATGCAAGCAAAAAACTTACATTAAAAACCATGGCCTGTATGGTCTATATATATATATATATATATATATATATATATATATATATATATATATATATATATATATATATATATATATATATATATATATATATATATATATATATACAGTGAGGAAAATAAGTATTTGAACACCCTGCTATTTTGCAAGTTCTCCCACTTAGAAATCATGGAGGGGTCTGAAATTGTCATCGTAGGTGCATGTCCACTGTGAGAGACATAATCTAAAAAAAAAATCCAGAACTCACAATATATGATTTTTAAAATATTTATTTGTATGATACAGCTGCAAATAAGTATTTGAACACCTGTCTATCAGCTAGAATTCTGACACTCCAAGACCTGTTAGTCTGCCTTTAAAATGTCCACCTCCACTACATTTATTATCCTAAATTAGATGCACCTGTTTGAGGTCGTTAGCTGCATAAAGACACCTGTCCACCCCATACAATCAGTAAGAATCCAACTACTAAGATGGCCAAGACCAAAGAGCTGTCCAAAGACACTAGAGACAAAATTGTACACCTCCACAAGGCTGGAAAGGGCTACGGGGAAATTGCCAAGCATCTTGGTGAAAAAAGGTCCAGTGTTGGATCAATCATTAGAAAATGGAAGAAGCTAAACATAACTGTCAATCTCCCTCGGACTGGGGCTCCTAGCAAGATCTCACCTCGTGGGGTCTCAATGATCCTAAGGAAGGGGAGAAATCAGCCCAGAACGACACGGGAGAAGCTGGTCAATGACCTGAAAAGAGCTGGGACCACCGTTTCCAAGGTTACTGTTGGTAATACACTAAGACGTCATGGTTTGAAATCATGCATGGCACGGAAGGTTCCCCTGCTTAAACCAGCACATGTCCAGGCACTTCTTAAGTTTGCCAATGACCATTTGGATGATCCAGAGGAGTCATGGAAGAAAGTCATGTGGTCAGATGAGACCAAAATAGAACTTTTGGGTCATAATTCCACTAAACGTGTTTGGAGGAAGAAGAATGATGAGTACCATCCCAAGAACACCATCCCTTCTGTGAAGCATGGGGGTGGTAGCATCATGCTTTGGGGGTGTTTTTCTGCACATGGGACAGGGTGACTGCACTGTATTAAGGAGAAGATGACCGGGGCCATGTATTGCGAGATTTTGGGGAACAACCTCCTTCCCTCAGTTAGAGCATTGAAGATGGGTCGAGGCTGGGTCTTCCAACATGACAATGACCCGAAGCACACAGCCAGGATAACCAAGGAGTGGCTCTGTAAGAAGCATATCAAGGTTCTGGGGTGGCCTAGCCAGTCTCCAGACCTAAACCCAATAGAGAATCTTTGGAGGAAGCTCAAACTCCGTGTTTCTCAGGGACAGGCCAGAAACCTGACTGATCTAGAGAAGATCTGTGTGGAGGAGTGGGCCAAAATCCCTCCTGCAGTGTGTGCAAACCTGGTGAAAAACTACAGGAAACGTTTGACCTCTGTAATTGCAAACAAAGGCTACTGTACCAAATATTAACATTGACTTTCTCAGGTGTTCAAATACTTATTTGCAGCTGTATCATACAAATAAATAATTAAAAATCATACATTGTGATTTCTGGAATTATTTTTTTTAGATTATGTCTCTCACAGTCGAAATGAACCTACGATGACAATTTCAGACCCCTCCATGATTTCTAAGTGGGAGAACTTGCAAAATAGCAGGGTGTTCAAATACTTATTTTCCTCACTGTATATATATATAAATACAATTAGTTAGTTATTAAAAATAACTTTAAAAAAATGAGATTAATTGGTAAAATATAAATGTTTATAATCATACTAATAATTTAATAAAAAACTGTTAAAAAGTGATAACGTGATTATGACAAATCAAAGTTTTACAGGTTATTGTGAAAGATTTTACTTTTCATATTCATAAGCATCATTAACTAAAAACGTTAAAAGTGCAAAATTTCAACGCAAAACGTGATGACAATCAAAATAGAAACATCAGCACATATTTCGCAAAGCCTTCTATGTGCTGTCATGAATGAGTTTCTTAGACTGTGAAAATGCGATTCCGCAAGTCTCAGGCTTCTAGGACGGAGATAGCGGTTATTCGAGCCAAGCGTATTTGCACAAACAGCATGCACTTTCCCATGAGAATTTTACAAGTTTATAATGAGATATGATATAACAAAAAACATTTCTGACCAAAATATGATATTTTTTTTACATAAAAATTAGTTATTTCAAAAATATGAATTTTCATATTCATAATCATAATTTCATAAAAACTGTTGAAAACTGCAAAAAATGAATGTAAATGGGTTAGAAATTCATAATTCATCAAAATCGATACATCAGCACATATTTCGCAAAGCTTTCTACGTGCGTTCAAGAATGAGTTTCTTAGCCTGTGAAAATGCGATTCCGCAAGTCTCAGGCTTCTAGGAGGAAGAGAAAGCATTTTTTCGAACCAAGCGTATTTGCACAATCAGCATGCACTTGCCCATGATAATTTTACATGTTTATAATACGATTTGATAAACAAAACATTTTCTGACCAAAATATATTCATTCATTCATTCACTTTCTCCCGCTTATCCGTAATTCGGGTCGCGGGGGCAGAAGTCTAAGCAGGCCCCTGCCTTCGACTGCTGCCCAATCCTCACTGCACCGTCCCTTACGGTCCCTCCTGCAGGTGGTGAGCCCACGGGAAGCCAAAATATATTGTTCACATAAAAATTTGTTATTTCAAAAATATGAATTTTCATATTCATAATCATAATTTCATAAAAACTGCAAAAAGTGTAAATGAATGTAAATGGGTAAGAAATTCATATTTCATCGAAATCGAAACAACAGCACATATTTGGCAAGGACTGCTACACACTCGTAACACATGCACCAACAATGTAGCAGTGGGCCAATTTTCTGCAACCAACTAGGGTAATGCACCATAAATTATGCTTTGGCAACAATTTCTTATCAGGGAACAAATGTTTAAACAATATTTGGTGCTCTGCAATCAGGTGTTTCAAATAAATGGTAATTCCAGTGGATATAACTGAAGAAAACACAATGCTGACTATCTGAAGCAATAAAATGAACAAATGCCAGTGCTGATCATTAGGACACACAATATCTCTGATAATAATGGGCAGATAATGCAATAAACACCAGCTCTGAATGGCAATTAAGCCCAAGCCATTGGAACCCTCTCTTAATTTTACACCAGGAGGTTTGTTGTTTTGTTCCATAAAGCCATAGTTAAAACTCTGAATTCTTCTGTGTACTTCTGCTGATGTGGTGTAATTGCCAATCAGGGGCTGAATGAGTAATTTCATCTCATATTGTGCAACGCCCTCTAATATATCATGCATAATATCAACTAAAAAATTTGCATTGGTGTGAAAATATTGCAAAGAATTTAAAAGGCACAACTGTCTACTATATTTGTTTTTAGCGGTACAGACTCACAGTTTGAATTTGTGTTTGGTACATCCCTTAATAAAATGGAGTTGGCAGTGGATGAGCTTTCACCAGAATCGAGGCATGAACTTTCAATTGCACAACATTTGCTGAGATGCTTTCGTAATCCAGAAAAACTACGGTAAACATATAAACAACCTCTATGAGCACATTTTAACTTAAGTCTTTTCATTGTGAATGAAAGGTTACAACATTCTGGAATCAGATGGCAAAAATATAACGAATAGCCCCTGTAAATATTGATAATACCTTACATTACCGTGAGAAATTCGAGTCTGAATAGGGCTAATGCACATCAAAATGGCCTCCAGCAATCCAGTTAAGGCTCCAGTTTAACTCTTTACCGAGTCAACTACATGTGGTGCACAACGCGATCCTTGCCACAATAATTTAGCTTACAAACATTTAATAAACAGTTGGCAATTTCACTGGTGTCATTTAACGTTAGTTACATTTGTAATCTATATATGAACTATTTGCTTCTAAACTAAGCAAAGTTATTAAATTAAAATCCGGATATTGATATGAGCTCAAAACTAAAATAAATAATTAGACTTAAAAATGTAGTTACTTACATCTAGTAGAAATGCGCCTTCTGTTATGATTCCACAAGCTGCACCGCTTGATGACTGTGTAGAGTACCGCAAATTAATTAAACTTTGTGAGGAAACAATGGGAAGGAGTCACAGTTACTCTGTAATTTTGCTCTCACTCTACTGACACATTTTACTCTGTACACTCAAAATAGAGCAAAAACAACTATTTTTGAGGAAAAGAATATTGGCCCTGGAAAAATTACTCTCTTTTCTGACTAAAATATAACATTGTTTACATAAGTATTGTAGTTATTGCAATAAATAGTTTTTGCATTAGATATTGCAAAAAGAGCATTTAGTTTTTATTTACCAAGAGTTTGTATTTACCAAATATAAACAGACATGACATATTATGCTTAGACAAAAATATGATGTTTAAAAAAAAAAAAAAAAAGATTTTTTGTATTCATTAACAAATATATTTTTCTGATTGCACATTAATCAGAAAAAATACTAATATTTTTGTTTAAAAAACAAATCATTGTTTTTTGTCAAAACTAATCATGACAACAGCTTTTTCATTAAATACGTAATGGATATTGTGAAAATATACATTTTCATATTTATAAGCATGATTTAATAAAAATAACGTAAAAATGTTAAGCGACTTGAAATATGAAAAACAAACATGAAATAATATTTTTTTTAATAATAAAGTTTTTAAAATTCATTGTGAAAAATATGACTTTATATTCATAAGCATCATTTAGCTACAAACCGTTAAAAGTGCAATAAAAATCACTGCAAAACGTGATATGACAAACAATGGATGGAAAATTTTTATCTTCTTTTATGAAATTACAAAATTTCTTATTCATAATCAAAATAAAAAAAAATACTTTAACCTTTACCATAATAATATGAGTCATTGTAAAACTGTAAATCATGTAATCATGGAAAACCTAGAAATGTGATAGTTATTAGAGTGAATTTTTATATTCATAAGCAGCTTTTAATGAAAAAAACGTTAAAAGTGCAATATGTAAGCGAAAAACCTACATGATAATGATTTGAGCGAAAAATACCGTTTATTTTATACAAATATTAAATTAATTGGTAAAATATAAATTCTCCTATTCATCCGCATAATAATTAATGATAAACTGTTAAAAAGTGCAAAATTCTATGAAAAACATATCCATAAGCATTATTTCACTAAGAATCAGTAAAAGTGCAATCAATGAACTAAAAAGGTTTCATGATATACGATGTTTTGACATAAAAATTACTTTTCTCTTATAAATATAAAATTAATAGGTAAAATATGAATTTTCATATTAAAAGAAATAATTCCATGAAAACTGTAAAAAAAAAAGTGCAAAAATACAATGAAAAACGTGATATGACAAATCAAGTTTTTAACAAGATATTGTGAAATTATGACTTTTCATATTCATAAGCATCATTTAACAAAAAAACATTAAAAAGTGCAAATGTTTATTGCAAAAACTGTTATGACAAACAATGGTTTGCAACAAATTTGACTTTCTTTTATAAAAAAGTTTTTTTATTGTTTTTATTAAATTACATTTTATACTCATAATTTTCACATTTATTTGCATGAACGTGGTGGTACGGCTGCGGGGATTCTAGCCCAGGAACATGGTGACAGATTTCGCCCTGTTGCGAAAATTTTAAATCTTTAGACAACCTAGCACAAGGGTTGCCCTCATGCTTGCGTGCAGTGGCTGCTGATGGTCTGATGGTCCGGGATGCTCAAAAAACAGTGCTGTCACATCCTTTGATACTGGTTATGAAATCACGCTCAGAAAACTTAACCATTAAGCCTTCTTCTCAGCCGCATTCAGCTGTAGTAATGCTGCGTGATCTGCTAGACTTTATTGACTTAGATGGTTTTGACGACGCACACGATTGCCTTAAACACATTGAACAAGATAGCTCTTGTAGGCCCGATCTTTTAGATATGGCCCTGGAAGAGGGGGATTGCCTATATGTAGATAGATTGTGTTTAAAACCCTCTGATGTGTATTTATGTGGATATGCGGTTGTAAGATTACCTGATGAAATAGTTGAAGCTAAACCATTACCATACACATCTGTACAAGCTGGAGAGTTGGTCGCACTTACAACAGCATGTCAGTTGTCTGAAGGTAAAGTAGTGACTATATACACTGATTCTAAGTACGCTTATGATGTTGTGCATGATTTTGCCGAAACATGGAGGCAAAGACACTTTAATACAGCTGATGGAAAGCCCATAGCACATTTTAATCTCATAGGCGACCTCTTAAATGCTGTTCAACTCCCTGCCAAAGTGGCCGCAGTTAAGGTTAAAGGACATGCCGCAGGTGATTCAGAGGTAATTCGAGGAAACACGTTAGCGGATAAAGTAGCTAAGGAAGCAGCAGAACAACCAGTAGATTTGGACACAGTACATACAAATTCTGAGATCCCGATGATGACACATATCTCCAGTATACCAGATATTGGCCTAAAAATTACTTCAGAGTCAGCCTACTGAGGAGGACATAAAGTATTGGGCTTCTAAACAATGTAAATCATATTCTGCTGGTATCATTAGAGATGTAGATGGAAAAAATGCTCTGCCTAAACTAGCTTTAATAGTGTTGGTGAAGCATTACCATGGGATGTCACACATTAGCATAGCTAAAGTTACACAGGCTATAAACTCATCATACTGTATTGCTGATGTAGCTAAAACAACCAAGCTAGTGTTAGATTCATGTTTGACTTGTGCCAGAACTAAAATACCTGTAGGACATGATGCGCTTACTTTTCCTGAGCAACCTTTCCAACACCTACAGATCGATTTCACACATATGCCACCAGTAGGAAATTTGAGAAACCTGTTGGTTGTAGCTGACAGATTCAGTAATTGGCCAGAAACATTTGCATGCGTGACAGCTAATGCTAAAACAGGTATAAAAATAAACGAAAGAGATCATCTCTAGGTTTGGTATTCCTAGTGTGATTGAAAGTGATAACGGCACACCTTTTGCTTCTAAAGTAACACAACTTTTGGCTAAAAGCTTAGCAATTGATTGTCATTTTAATATTCCCTAAATGAAAGAAGGGGTGAAAAGAAAGGAAACATTATAAATAAGGATATAATAGATATAGAGTGGAAAATGGACGATAATAATCATAATATAACATGGGCATTGCAGCCAATGCACCGAGCAACTTGCAGGCAACATGTTATAACTATAATCAAACTGCATTCATCCAAATTTAATCCATATAATCAAAGTAGAATCTTAAGTAGGAAAAAAAAAAATCTATCTATCTATCTATCTATCTATCTATCTATCTATCTATCTATCTATCTATCTATCTATCTATCTATCTATCTATCTATCTATCTATCAGAGGGAAAAACCATTGAAAAAGATAAAATGAGTATATAGTTTGAATAACAGCTTGCCCGCATTCTCCACCATTATAGTAATTACCGTAATTTCCGGACTATAAAGCGCACCCATATATAAATTTGACAAAGATTTTTATTTTTAACATAAATAAGCCACACCTGTCTATAAGCCTGCTTTGAAACTAATGAACTTTACACAGGCTTTAACGAAAGACACTAAATGCAATATGTTGCGCTTCTATTAGGAGCATAGCAGTATTTTGGGAATAGCCTGCCACTGCATTCTTCCGGTATTACTGCATGTGTGTAAGACTCAGGATTATGTCCTTATTATTTTCTGATGCTCATTTCTAAGTTTCTTTGACTAACCAATAACGCTGTTGCCAAGAAAAATAAAAAAGCAAGAGTTTGGAAACCTCTCTGTGCTTATATGATTTCTGTTGCAACTGGAGTTTTAGTAAGCTATCCCTTGACCCAGACTCAACGCGCTACAACGGCTTGTATATAAACAGTAGCCTAACAAGTCATTGTTCACGGTCTTCCTCCTTCCTTTTACAACTACAGTGGTACCTTGACCTAAGAGTGCATTAATGTACGAGTTTTCCGAGGTACAAACGGTCACTCGGTCGATTTTTTTGCTTTGTTACGCGAGCAAAAAATTGAGGTACGAGCTCGAGACGGCACTGCTAGATGGCGAAGCGAAGCCAGAAAGCGAAGACTGTGACGAAAATTGAGATAAGCAAAGAAGAAAAAGTTTTTAAAAAAGTTTAGGGATACGTAGTGTACAGGAGTGATAGTAAAAAAACTAGTTTTCCCTCCGCATCCGCTTATCACCTCTACCCCCCTCCACACACACACACACACACACACACACACACACACACACACACACACACACACACACACACACACACACACACACACACACACACACCACATCCCCCCCACCGGTGTTTTAGTTAGCTCAAGTTGTCTCATCTCCAATGAAAATGATGCCATTTTAAGTATTTTTAATATGAAAAACTGATTTGATGTGCGAGCAAATTGAGATACGAGCTCGTCCACGGAACGAATTAAACTCATAGGTCAAGGTACCACTGTATTTCTCTGGAAAGTTTATCTTTTGTCATCGTCGTGCGCCACCGGTGGAAGTTTTTCTCCCAATGCCGTGTCGCTCAGTTCTTTGGCTTCGTTGTTTAAGCCGTGGGGTTCAAAACGTGGGAAAAAAGTAGCGGCTTATAGTCGAAAAACTACGGTGTATAAATAAATATTTACATTTAATTAACTTTACACTTATTTGGTCTGTTCGTCTGGAGAACAGACAGTATAATCTTTATTAATTCTATAAAAGAGGTATCTCCCCGGCCATGAAAGACGCAACCCCCCTTTACTTAATACCGTACAATTAATAGAGCATGTAGTTCAGATCGAATGTTGCAGGAACCTTAAAATGTGAGCGGCACTCAGAGACAATCACCTGTGTTTATTTACTGTGCGCTTGGGGTGAAATAGGTCGCAACGTAGACTACGCTTCAGTGATCACTATTTTATTTTATTTTTATTTGTAAGTCACGGTTAATTGAGAAAAAAAAAAAGAAAAGAAAAGAGAAGAATTTAAACTGCTGTCATTATATTAAAAATCCCTTGTAAAGACGAAGAAATTTCTTTACTGCACATTTTAATATTATCAAAATCAGCTGTGGGGACAAAGAAATCTCTCCATAGTTTGATTAAAGATTGATTTGAGCGTGTTCCTCTTATCTTTTAAGGCCTTGTAATTGTATCGCTAAGTTAAAGTCATTGCGTGTTCCAATTTTCTTCGACTAGACGATTGCACTCCCTTAGGTTTAGCCCTCAGAGTAGCTAACTAATGCGTGCCTAATGCAAATCTAATCATAAAGATACTACTGACCATTTGTTGATTGTTATGTAAAAGGAGTTGAAAACCTTGATTAAGTAATGAATAAGAACAGCGAAGAAAACCTGTTCTTTTGTTTATTTATTTATTTTGGGGATCAGCGAAGCAAACCTGACCCACCCACTGTGTGCCGTTAAGTGGCACAAACTGTAGAATCTGTGGAAAGGAGAAACCTTCCCTCAGTTGTTAAACTTTGATTCGAGTAGTGTAACTCTTATCAGCTATCTAAAGACTTAATCTTGCATATCAACAGCGAAGGAACCCTGTTGACTATATACTTATTTTATTTTATCTTCATACATTTTTCCCTCCTCTCATTATTAAAATTCTTCAGAGGTAGTGAATAAAGCCTGCCTCATTCATTTAAAACCAGTCAAAATAAGGTCACATAATATGTAGGGTCAAAATTAATCTTACCCCAAATTTTAATCACACCCACTATTGAAGTAATTCAGGGAACCACACTTTCAAATAAACATTAGGGGACATGCTGTTTAAGTGTCTAGCACTTTTGCAAACATCCCCTTCTAAACCCTAACTTTAGTATGTGTGAACTCCTTAACCAGGTTCTCTCCCTCTCTCTCTCTCTCTCTTTCTGCCTCCTGGACTAGACTTTAATGACCCATATTTGGTTTGTGTTGTTGTGTATTTTGTCGTCTTGATGAGGTGTAGTTGTCGGCTGGAAGGACTCTCGTTAGACACCGTATTTCGTGTAAATAATGATTTTTATTCAGCACAGAAATATAGCATCTTTACAGGCCTTCCGGTCAAGCCTGGAGTCAGCACGCTCTGATTCAAAGTCTGACTCCAGATCCATGCTTACACACACATTAAATGCTTGCCCGTTTTCCGGGTCCGCCTCTTAATGTAAATTAGGTGCATATGAGCTTACTGTGCAATAATGTTGAACGTAAAGAAAAGCTTGTCTTTGTCCTACTGAGATGTCCAGATGTTTCCAGGTGTTATTCCCAGATCATAAAACATCCTGTTTTTCCTGTACCTCCTCGTATATGGTGAACGGGTCAGAGGTCGCCTTCCCAGAGGATATACATCCTTGACCACATTCTATATTTGTTTTAAGAATACGGCGTCAGTCTCTCTGTGGCCTTAAGATAACATTAAATCCAAATCTTTTGTTTACAGAGAACCATCTGTACAGGCGGTTCGGTAATTAACTTTTGGCCTCTTCAGGAGTGTCACTATTGAAGAATAACATGAATTTAGGCCTTTTGATATTACACATTTAAGATACTACACGTTCAATATACTACATATTCCCCCCTTCGGGGGATCACTAATCCCACGATAAACAAAAGAATATAACATACATGTTCATCATTGGTTACAGGAATAGTAATAATACATTCCGTCACAGAACATTAACAATATAATGAATTTATGGAGTGTGAGAGAGAAAAAACCTGTCAGGCAGCCGTTTCTCCTTGAATATCCTTCAAACAATCAAGACAGGAAAACCGCTCTCACGGCCCCTCTGCCCCAGGTGGCCACAAATTGTACTCCAGCCCAATCAAGATTTTAACAAGAAGTAATACATATGCATTGGTTATGCATCAGAAGAAACTTAAAAACTATCATGACTTACTATGATTACTACTAGCATATAAACATTTTCTATCAATGTCACTGGATATACTGTAACACATAAAATCCTATAATAAACATATGTGTATGGGGAAAATGTCCATCCACGGCTGCGTTGATTCTCAGTATGGGGTCGCCGATGTGTAGAATCACAGCATTCTTTGTTCCGAGCCTTCAAATCTCCCCCAATATTGTTTCCTTGGAGAAAAGAAAAGAAAAAAAACCAACCAGTATCGTCTTCTCAGGCAACAAATGAAACATATCACATTCCATACCCTCTTTCACCCGAACACAGTATAGGGGGAAACTATTAAAAAGTAAGCTTATAGTCAAATTACATGAAGAATCACAATAAGAACTAATATCAAAACGGATACTTCTCCATCAGTTCACCATCTAATTCTATTCCATCTTCATCTGCTGCTCGCAACAGCGGCATCTGGGTACCGTCCCCAGGCATCACAACTCCAACCCATCGCAATATCATTGCTTTCGCAAAGGTCAGCAACAGCGTGCAAAAGCAAAACATCACAAACAACGATAAGATAACTGCCATAAAAATCTGTACTAGGACTGCACCTACCGGACCTAATTTGTCTTGCAACCAAGAATTAGCAGACCATCCGGCTCCTGCAGATGGACCGAAGGCATCCCGTATGTTTCGCAATGCCTCTATAACACTAGTCATATTATCAGAAGAATCGGGGATCAAGGTGTAACATGCATCACCAGTTAAGTTCAAAGCCACACATAGGCCACCTTGCTTGGCCAATATATAATCTAACGCCATGTCATGCTTTAGCAGGGTCAATCTGTGACTTCTTTGAGTATTAGACAGGAAATCAAATCCCCTTATTGTCTCATTGGCGAAACCCTGTAACGTATAAGTGATATTATCAATATGATCAGCAAAAAATGTCACACCATACCATGGGAACAGTCCTATACCCCACTTTTCTCCTAGGCTTATTCTCCAATGGTATGACTCCAAATTATGGAACTGTGCCAATGCTCTTTTCCTCCTATTAGCAGAAACAACATTTGACTGATTTGTATCAGGGCCGTCTCCTTTCTGTACTGTAAAAACCTCATATGGGAGCTTCAGTTTTGCCATATAACAGCATCCTATCCATCCATAAGGCAGAAATATATATGCCTTATCACCACAAACCGACCAAATGTCTTCAAAATTTCCTATTGTCACATTTCCAGGCAAATCTTGAATTTTCACCATCAAAGTTTTACTATATTTCTGATGTGGTGCATGAAACTTCACTTCATATAATTTACTAATATTCTTATTACGGTGTTGGCCCAGATTCATCAAATAACTGTCACAATCAGATATTCCCATAAACATCCCTGAACTAGTATGCGTTCTATTTGAACAGAAACATACATCAACTTTCACAGATGTCACTTCCATCGACTCAGGGACTGCTGTTAATATATTCTCATGTTGACCTAGTAAATTTATGTAAGGTAATCCTCCCAGCCATGCACACTCGAATTTAGGCGTAAACAGAACGCGTGACCAAGTCATTAATCTATCCGTTGGTGCCTGCTGCTGAAACAATAGCCACGATAATGCATAATACTGACACTTAGAAGTTAGCGGTTCTGGCACCGTTTCTAAGATCGAAGGCCATGTGCCTGGTGATGAAACTTTCACCACACATGGACAATTCAAATTTCTATCTGATCTAACAGAATGAGTTATTTGCTGAAACCATAAGTTCCTACCTGCCCAGGGGTCAGCAATCTGTAACACCGATGAATCGAAACCATATGCTTTCCAGTCACTGTCTCTCTTTTGCAAAGTACGAACTTGAGTAGAATTAAAATAGTCACTCATTGTATCTAATATAGTTTTCTGAGTTATCTCAGCTGAGGCTACAACATGCTCATCCCACATCTGTTGCCTGGCTTCAAAGGTCTCTTCACTACCATTTACTGTAGGCTTTGTTTTCGACATGGGTTCCTGAGTCATATTTAACACTTCTGTCGACTCTAAGGTCACTATGTCCGGCGCCTGTGTTATGTTTGCAAACTTCACAGGCATCAAAGGTATTGGCACTGTTGTATCATTATACTCTTTACAATCGTAGATAAAGTAGGAGTAGTCTGGTTTGATGTATTAACACTCGTAGTTGTATCCAGAGCTGTAGTGACAAGCTTTATCTGTGACAAAGTAGTAGTCTGGGTTGATGTATCAACATTCTTAGTTGTACCCAGCACTACTGTAATGAGCTCCATTTGAGAATTATTCGTTCTCGGAGTAGTTATTACTCCATTAGATTGATCTTGAACCTTTGTAATAGCCGCGACATTCCCACTAGGTTCCAAACCTTTTATCACAAGTGTCACTTTACGCGTTACATAATCATCCTCCCAATAATTAAGAATTGGCACAAATTTAAATGCTGGTTCTAAATAAGTGCACACATATTCACCTGCATCTTCCCATGTAGCATTACGCAAGACTAGTGAACAATCCGTCTGCATCTTCACCAACTTCATGTCATTGTACAAAAAATACTTTCTTTGATCGCGAGGCACACTTTCAAATTCGGGTCCTGTCAACAACACATCTTCACCACGATTATTCCTCCACTTAGGAGGATTAGTACTACCAACATTCCATCTTCCACATTGACAAGGAAGAACAACCGCTTTCCCTAACTTAGTTTTGATAACAACCTTCGGAGGAGAGGATGTTGTAGCGATCTGCTGAGGAACTATAGCCACATGGGCCCTAGTTCTCGTATCGTTTTGGTCTAACCCTTCTCCGAGCCGGTCTCGGACTCCTTCTGTCAGCTGTCTCTCTTGATTCTCCTGTAGTTGAGTTACAGTCCTTCTTAACCTGTGACGCATTTCTCTCCACCACCACAGGCTATGCTGATTCGGGAACCTGCTGGAAATCAATGTCCCCAAATGTTCTTTCCTGTCCGTTAACTGTACTGTCATTTCTGGCATCATCAAAAGCGTACACAGCATCATCAACATTGCCCACATCACGGACAACCTCCCCTTCTGGGATTTGACTCTGGTTATTGTCATGCATCTCTTCTCCTGCTGTATGCTCACCCATACCTTCTTCCAATTCTCTTGAACCTTCAACATCTTGACTCTGGGAACACGTTATCTCCTCTTTTGGTGCTTTAACACAATGTGATAAATGATACCACGTTGGAGACCCTTTGACCTGGACCGCTGTTCCAGTACTGCGGACCACTTCAAATGGTCCTTCCCGACATCCGTTATACCACTTTCTTCTAAATACTTTCACAAACACCTTGTCTCCGGGTTGCACTGTGGTGCTCTTTTGCTCATCAAGTTTCTGCTGCGCCTCGTCTTTCCTCTGCCTGTCAAAAACATATGTGGATATCTTTTTATGTAAGCTGACCATATATGTTACATAAGTTCGCATTTCGTCTTCCAAAAGTGCTAGACTTGGACCTTTCCCACTGGTACGCAAACAAGGAGTCGGCATCCGTCTTCCCGTTAGCAACTCATGAGGTGTCATATGCAAATCACGCAGCTCACTTGATCGACACGCCATCAGTGCCAACGGAAGCGCTGCTACCCAGTTTAAACCCTTATGCTGACAGATCTTAACAATGCGATTCTTTAAAACACCATTCATTCTTTCACACATTCCTTGACTTTGTGGGTGGTACACTGCTCCAAGACGCTGTTTGATTCCCAACTTTTGTAAGATTAATTTGACTGTTTTATCCACAAATTCTTTACAATTATCTGAGGATATTCGATCCGGAAGTCCCCACCTACTTATAACCTCTCTACACAAAAACTTGGCAACAGACTGAGCATCCTTTCGCTTAGTTGGACAGGCCTCAGGCCAACGAGAAAACCTATCCACGACGACCAACATATACCTTTTCCCTTCAACTGGTCTTATCATATCAACAAAATCCACAACTAATTCGCGCATAGGACCCCTCGGAGTGGGAATGTGCCCAGGAGGAACTGGCACACACCTTCGAACGTTATTTTTCAAACAGATAACACACCTGCCTATGACATAGTCGATCTGTTCAAGTAAACAGGGTGCCCAAAAACCATATTCCTTCATGATTTTTCTTCTAACTTCCCCCCTTGCTACATGAGCTAACCCATGTGCTTCCTAAATCATCAGACCTAACAAATCTGGAGGTGCTATTATCAGTCCCTCATGATTTCTCCAGAGACCAGCAGAATCCTGAGTAGCGCCTCGATCTAGCCACAACTGTTTATCCATGGCGGGAGCAGCTTCCTGCATTAAAATCACATCTCTAATGGTAATTTTATCTTCCAAATCCACTCCATGAGTAATCAGAAACACTTTACCCAATTTGTCCGCTCCTGTGACAGCCTTAGCAGCTTCATCAGCCGCCTTATTCCCTTGAGTGACCCTTGACATATCCATCCTATGTGCTGCACACTTAGCTATTGCTATTTCCTTAGGTCTCATCATAGCATGTAACAGCTTCATTATTTGAGCATGGTGTTGTATTGGAGAACCATCTGTCTTCTTAAACCCTCGGTTCTTCCATACAGCTCCAAACAAGTGGCACACATTATGCGCATACGCGGAATCGGTATATATTGTCACTCGCTTGCCTTCGGCTAGCAGACATGCTTCAGTTAGCCCCACAAGTTCAGCAAGCTGAGCAGATGCAGGCTGTGGTATAACTTCAGCCTTTTCTACTACAAAACCTGCTCCTTGTGCTCTTACCACTGCGTAGCCAGCACTCAATTTATCTCCCACCCGATAGCAGGACCCATCAGTCCAGTACTCCAAATCTGACTCACGCAGCGGGAGGGCTTGCAGATCTGATCTAAGCCTTGAATATTTTTCTGCTTCTTGTACACAGTCATGGGGTTCGCCATCTTCTAGAGTTGTCAAAGTTTCAGCTGGGTTCACTGTAGCACATCTCACTAGAGTAACATCTTCCTGCTCTAGAAGTCTATAGTAATTTCTGAGTCTAGGCATAGTTAATGTGTATTTACCATAGTTCAAGAGATTTCTAAGGCTATGATGGGTAAGGATTGTTACTGGGTAACCCATAGTGACAGATGAAGCTTTATCGTACATCAAATAGACCCCTACCATTGTACGATAACACCATGGTAGCCCTAGCTCTACTTCTGAATATACGGTGGAATAATAAGAAATGGGTTGGGGGCTTGTCCCAATACCTGTTGGCTGACAAAGAACTGCACATGCATATTTACCTCCGGTTGAAGTAGATACATACAACAAAAAATTATTTGTGTAGTCAGGAAGTGCTAACGCTGGAGCCTCCTGCAGTCTCTGTTTAATCGTTTCAAATGACAAAGGGCCATCCTGCGTCCAGGTAAGATTACAATGAAGCTGAGCATTGCCAGTGTCTTTAATCATAGCTCTCAAAGGCCCTGGTAAACTAGCATAATCCTCCACCCATGCTGAGGAATAACCAGCAATACCAAGAAATGTCATCAACTCTCTGACAGTCCTAGGCTTTGGGGCCTTACGGATGGCTTCTACCTGGTTGCTGGAGATGCTTCTGTGTCCCTGCATTATTGTCTGACCCAAATAAACTACCTTCTCTTGACAATACTGTAGCTTTTTCTGAGAGGCCTTATGTCCCTTCTCAGCCAGTATCTGTAGCAATTTAATTGAGTCCTTGTGACACGTTTCCTTATCTGGTGAACAAATAATAATATCATCCACGTATTGAACACCAGTACTTTTCAATACCTGATCTATCCCTGCCAAATCATCCTTCAATACTTTGTTGGAGATATGAGGACTATGCTTAAACCCTTGTGGCAATCTTCTGTATTAATAACTCTGTCCATTGTATGTAAACCCAAACAATCCCTAACTTTCAGCACTGAGTGGGACACTGAAAAACGCACCACACAAATCTAAAACTGTAAAATGTGTTGCATCAGGCGGAATTTGAGCTAATAAAGTATGTGGATCCGGTACGTCTGCCGGAAAATCCGCTGCTATGTCATTTACTGCTCTTAAATCATGTACCAGACGATAAGAATTATCAGGTTTCTGCAAAGGTAGCAACGGTGTATTACTCTGTGGATTTTGAGTTATTTTCAAAACATCAGCTTTTAAAAGTCCCTCAATTTGTGATCCAATCCCTCTTATTGCCTCTTCTTGCGGTAATTGATACTGAAGCTGATATGGCTGAGATTGTGCCTGATCCACCGGGGGCGGAGCCTGCACAATCACAGCCTGCTTTTTCTCTTTCTTTTTACTATCCACCAGCTGTATTTGATTAAGCTTCCTAAGGGTCTCTAGATCCTGCTGTTTCTGATCAAATTCTTTTTTACGATATAATTCCACCTGATGAGCTATGTTATCTATATATGTCCCCTTTACAGCATTCCTAAGACCGACCACTTCGGCTAACTTACTCCTTACTGGTTGGGGCAGTCCCTTCTCTATTTTAGCTCTTAAAATAGACTGCTCCATCTGGTTCAAATCTGGATCATTTCCTGTGATGCTTCTCCACACCTGATAAGCTCTTGACACATAGGCCCTCGGATTCTCTTCCTGACCTAACGGCTCAATAAAAATATTATCGGGATGTACATTCGTTGGAAATATATCTTTCAAAGCTCTCCACACACAACCTCTGTTTGCAGAAAACAACTCTGAATCATTAACAGCGGTTCCCACATAACGATTAAGTCCTGCCCTCTGTAGGACTTCCTCCATGCCTTGAACCCCAAGAAGACTGGCTAATAATCTCTTAATGTCTCCTATAGCCATTTGTGTTCCCACCATAATCTCTTCCAGCTTTGAAATCCAAGGGTATGCTCCACTCTGTAGAGTAGGCAACTTTTCAAGTATGTCAGACATATCTGTATTCTGCCAAGGCTTATACTCTAGATTTTGTCCTCTTATTAGTACTGGACACAGTGCATCACAATCCTTTACTTTGGAGCGTAAAGAATAATGCTTCTCTGTTTTCCGAGACTCTCTTTCCTGTGACCCTTTCCGTTTTGAATATGACCTCTCCAACTCCCTAGGGGTAAACAGATGCGAAAGCCGTCGACTCATGCTTCCTTCAATCTCTGTTGAGGCGCTATCTCGGCGCTCCTCTATTCCCGGGCTAAATTTCTTCAAATAAAATTCTCTCAAACCACTCTTATTCTCCAGATCCTCATCACTATCTCCTTCCTCACTGTCTGTAGAGCTATCGTTCCTTACCAACTCCCTATCCCTCATTCTATCTCCTTGTTTTTCTGCCTTGGATAATATACGCCTGACAGCAGGATGATATCCACCTAATGCTCCGCCTTCACTCTGATCATCATCATCCATAACCTTTGTCCTTTTAACCCTCAGATTCCCTTTGTTTCCCAAACGTGTTGCTTTTCCCTTACTTTTGGTACTTGGATACATTTCTATAGTCATATCTGCCTGCCCTGTTTCTATTATCCGATCATTATGGCTCTGATACTGTAACCACCTTCCTGGTTAATTACTGGGAGCTGAGGATAAATGTCCTTAAACTTTACCTGTTTCTCATATGGTGGGGGATCCTTTACTGAATCTACATGAGAGAAAGGTGCATTAATCTCTGCCATCGACTTTTCTGCCTCTTTCACACTTTTTGCTATGGTCTCCACACCCTTATTTTTCTCATCATTAACAGCCTTTGACCGCTTCTGTCCCTCATTTTCAAATAACTTGAGAATACCCAGCTCTATCTGTCTTTTATCATTACGCTTTTTCCCTCTCTTACCGTTTTTCTGCTCCGCTTTATACGTTGATATAAGCACATACATTGTCTGGATTACTTCGGGGTTAAAGGTCCCTTCTTGGGGCCATGGTCGTTCAATATCAGGCCATCGCTTATGCCATTTCTCCATCATCTTTACGATGCCCTTAATTAAAGGATTATACTTCTGTACCACATCTACAGGAGTAATTATTTTCGACATTATTACAACTTTCTGTATTTTTGTACGCATAAATTGATACCAACTACCAAATTAAAGATTACTTAAATTATCTTCAACAAAAAAAAACCACAGATAAATTGTAAAACTTACGACAACAACCCTTGACCGAGTACAAATCAAATAATTAACTAGTTAAATACCACGACTGGTCAGTCCGTTGCCAAGTCTCCTTTAAACTGCATAACACAAAGGTCACACACAAAATGTAATTCACTGCGATACTTCTCAAGCTGAGAGATCAAACGGCACAGTAAAAATTTATATTTTTGAATACGCACACATATGTTCACATACACATCCAAATACTTAAAATTTTGTGGATAAAACAGCACTAGCCTCAATCAAACAGGAGCCATGCGTTGATCATGTTGCTCCGGTCGTGGGCCTCTATTTATGTGTCGTTCTGGACAGCAGTTCCACGCACCACAAATCACACAGAGAAAACAGACAGGGCCTTAGTACCACATGCTCCACACACACACACAACATCCATTAACAGCCAGGATTCTATACTCTACAGATTGCTTATCTCCTTTTAACCTCTAAACATCATTACTGCTTAAACTTTAATTTATTTTACTTTAATAAACACCCCAACTTTTCATCAATCAGTATTACTCACAAACAATACATATACATATACAATAATCACTTTATTATAATAGTTGCTCATACACGCACACACACACTCATTAATTTTTCTACTTGAAAATGTCCTTTTTTGGGAATTATATTATTCATTCAGGACAGGGGAGTGTTTTGTCTCACTGTAGGGATATCTTTATTCATTCAGTATTAAGGGGCTTTGACTTCGTATTTAGGTCCTCTTTAGAGGCTCATAAAGTTATTTGGCCATACATAAAATATTTTCCCAAAAAGGCTCATTGTTTTTATCTTGTCTTTTGTTATTTAACAGAAAAAGGTCTTCCGAAGGAAGCTCATAAGTTTTAACAGATTCAGTCCTCTCATGTAATGAGACTCATTGTTTTATTCTTAATAAAAGACAAATATTATTCTTATAGTTACTAGAAACTAACCCTTGTTTTCCACCTTAACTCTCCTATGTATTTATTCATATATATATATATATATATATATATATATATATATATATATATATATATATATATATATATATATATATATATATATATATATATATATTTTTTTTTTTTTTATTACATCTCAGCACATATTGCAATCAGTCGCGCACACAGAAAATTTTCCAGAGAGTGAGCGAGAGAGAGAAAGGGAGGGGGTCCCGCCCGCCTGCAGCGGAGCGCAGACCCTCACACGCAGAGAGACAAAAAGCAGAGGAAGAGGGGGGGGGTTTCGCCCACAGCGGAGGAAGAGGGACTTCACTCGCAGCTGAGCGCACACGCACACGCGCAAACACAAACACACACTTAGTTCCCCTTTATTTATTTATTTATTTTTTTCCTCAAAGCGCACACACGTTTTCCTCAACACACACACACAAATTCCACATACACTATAGTCGACTCAGTCGTACAAACTTATAGCATGCTATTTTGCCGCACCTTTATTCTATTTTCTCTTTATTTTCCTTCCTTTATTAAATTTTTGCTACCTTATTGATATGCAGAAATTCAAATGACAGTTGCATCATCACCTAGCTCGTCAGCTAATTAGTCAGAGTGGGAACTTCAATTGAATTTTAATTCTGCATCATCCAGTTCCCAGAACTGACCTGAAATCCACCTAGTGAATGTCCAGGTTTTGTGGCCTGACTTAAATGTCACCTCCCTGAGGGTTTTTGTCCAAATCTTGCGGCTTCCTCTTTAAACCTTATTCTTACTTTTCCCTTTTTATTTCAACCTTTATATTCCTGTTTTCCTTTATGTCCATAACTTTTTTACCATGTTCAACTGTTTCTCAAAAGCAATCACCTTTATGCTTTTTTACTTCAGCTTCAACTCTTATTTTCTTCACTTCTCTCTTTATTCCTGTTCCTTTTATCTCTTAAACTTTTTACTTCACTTCTTTTCTATTGTAATTTAACGTTTAATTTTCCTTAAAACATCATTACAGTCAAATCCCCCCTTTTGCGCTGCCCAGCAGTGCAAAGAATTTAGAACGGAGAGCCACCCAAAACGACAATCACAACACAACACAAAACCCAATAACCCACACACAGGCCTTTAACGGTGCGACCCAACAGCAGATAAACGGAACCCCAAACGCTCACCGTTTCAGCTGGCCGGACAGATCAGGGAGCTGTCGTCGGAGCAGACCCGCAAAGCTGAGAAGGCCGCAAACCGCCCAGGATTCGTGACGCCAGGAAATGTTGTGTATTTCGTCGTCTTGATGAGGTGTAGTTGTCGGCTGGAAGGACTCTCGTTAGACACCGTATATCGTGTAAATAATGATTTTTATTCAGCACAGAAATATAGCATCTTTACAGGCCTTCCGGTCAAGCCTGGAGTCAGCACGCTCTGATTCAAAGTCTGACTCCAGATCCATGCTTACACACACATTAAATGCTTGCCCGTTTTCCGGGTCCGCCTCTTAATGTAAATTAGGTGCCTATGAGCTTACTGTGCAATAATTTTGAACGTAAAGAAAAGCTTGTCTTTGTCCTACTGAGATGTCCAGATGTTTCCAGGTGTTATTCCCAGATCATAAAACATCCTGTTTTTCCTGTACCTCCTCGTATATGGTGAACGGGTCAGAGGTCGCCTTCCCAGAGGATATACATCCTTGACCACATTCTATATTTGTTTTAAGAATACGGCGTCAGTCTCTCTGTGGCCTTGAGATAACATTAAATCCAAATCTTTTGTTTACAGAGAACCATCTGTACAGGCGGTTCGGTAATTAACTTTTGGCCTCTTCAGGAGTGTCACTATTGAAGAATAACATGAATTTAGGCCTTTTGATATTACACATTTAAGATACTACACGTTCAATATACTACAGTGTCTAGTCATGGTTCATAGTTGAAGAAAACTGCAGTTAAGCAAAGCAAGCTCGCTCACTCGGCTCTAGCGGAAAGGCTCGGACCCCCAGGGCCCGAAGGCACGGAGAGA
Organism: Silurus aristotelis; assembly: GCF_946808225.1. Lineage (NCBI taxonomy): Eukaryota > Metazoa > Chordata > Actinopteri > Siluriformes > Siluridae > Silurus > Silurus aristotelis. Next base: position 8,801,979 of record NC_139601.1, on the reverse strand, counting down.
CGGATGCTTAGAACAGCCCAGCAGCGACTCTTCGGGACGAGATCTCAAAGCCTTTTGATCTTCCAGCAAGCTTTATCTTCAAGTCAGTCAGCCAGGTCAAGTCAACTTGCTCGAGGGAAGGGCCCGAGAGCCCGGGGCCCAAAGGCCCAGACGTTCGGAAACAGCTTGGAAACGACTCTCTCTTCCGGCAAGCTTTACTTTTCAAGAACAACGACTGCTCTGATCTTCAGGAGAACCTGGAAGACCATCTGACTCCATTCTAACTGACTCTTCAAAGATCTCTTTGTCACATCTGGACTCTTGGGCAACAAGCCAATGCAAGTAACAGTTTTATCAACCAATTTAGATGCGTATTCAAGTTTGAGCCTCTTAATTTAAGGTGAATTTGAATCCTTGATGAGTCTTGTTTAGGCTGTATTTTAATTTTGAAAATTAAGCTTGCCATTCCTTTCCTTTCTTTCTCTCCTTTCTTCTTTTCCTTTCTCTTGATCCTTTTCCTATTTTTAACTTTTTGTTTATTTACTTTATTTATTTTTGTTTGTTTGTGTAGTTAGTTTTATGTTTTGTTTGTCTTATTCATTAAACTCTTTTCATAAGTGATCGTCTCTGAGTGCCGCTCACATTTTAAGGTTCCTGCAACATTCGATCTGAACTACATGCTCTATTAATTGTACGGTATAAAGTAAAGGGGGGTTGCATCTTTCTTGGCTGGGGAGATACCTCTTTTATAGAATTAATAAAGATTATACTGTCTGTTCGCCGGACGAACAGACCAAATAAGTGTAACGTTAATTCCATTACCGTCAATTTCAACTTAACTTAAATATTTAGGAGTAACTATAACCCGTTATAATTACTTATAAATATATCCTTTCTTTGCGAGCTAAATTAGCTACATATAATGGTGGAGAATGCGGGCAAACTGTTATTCAAACTATGTACTCATTTTATCTTTGTCAATGTTATTTAATTGATAGATAGATAGATAGATAGATAGATAGATAGATAGATAGATAGATAGATAGATAGATAGATAGATAGATGCCCATATTATATTATGATTATTATCATCCATTTTCCACTCTATATCTATTATATTCTTATTTTTCATTTTTCCTTTCTTTTCACTACTTTCTTTCATTAGCTTCTCCTACAAGGCATACCTTCGGCCAACGCCCTTTGTGTGGTGCATGTGGCCACTACCTACTGGCCATGGCGCATATTCGCCTTTTGGGACGACTTGTTGGACCTTGTGTGGATTCCTCCTTGCCCTCCACTGTTCATACCCAGGATGCTTCTACCCAAACTGAGCCTGAACTACTGTTTGAGCCTTTTTTCTCCAGGTCTCCTCTCTTCAATTATTCTCCAACCACTCCCCTGTCTCCTGGAGACAAACCTGATCCTTCCTATTCCTCAGGACCTGACACTGTGTTTTGATGGTGCAGCAGTCACGTCATCTGGACTAAATGGGGTGCAGGCCAAAATTAAGGAACGGGCACCTATGGCCTTGTTCATACACTGCTATACACATCGACTGAATTAAGTAGACAAGGCGTCTCAAAGCTTAAAGAATTAAAGATCTATTTTTCCACCTCAATGGCCTTGCTGCATTTTTTCTCTAGATCTCCGAAGCGCACGCAACTACTGGCCGATTTTTGCTAACGGCGTTTTCTTCGTGTGGTACTGACTAGTTGGTACCTCCCAGGGAGGCAGTATGTTTAACTACATACTGGAACATCATGATTAATATGACAAGGACGAGAACGTGCATTGTGCTGATGGATTTTATACAGATCTGGATGATTTTAAATTTTGTTTTTTGCTGCACGCATTCAATTAGTTGAACACAGAACAAATCGCTGGATGTACAAATCTGTCTGGAATGTGTTTTGAGCGAGAGAGGGGCCGGGGTTTGGTGCTACCTAAATCTCCACTGTGCACATCTCTGGTGCTCCCAGGGCACGGAGAGGGCCAGTGCAAGGAGACATTCTCGCACACTACCAGCAAATCCAGAACAGTGTTCTGGACAACACTCTTTGCCAGATACAGAATAGATTTCAAGATCACAAACAATGTTTCTCTCCCTTCCTCAACCACCAGCAGTTTCAGACATATCGGATAAAATTCCCCAAATACAGCCTTCTCCAGCTTGATGCAGAGACACGGAACACTATTTAATCTGTCCTGTTTAAAAACAGAATTGACTGTGATGTATGCTATGACAGGCTTTGAAGGGAAATGAATCGTGACTATCCCTATATCCACTGCAACTGTCGAGCGGACATTCTCTGCCCTCAAGAGAATAAAAACATATGCCAGGAATACGTCAGGACAGAGTCGACTGGCAGCCTTGCCCTCGATGGCAATAGAAAAGGACTAATGGAACTGAAACGCAGAGATCACCTCTATGACAGTCATTTAAATCTTCCTGTGCAAAAAAAGGAGGATGGATTTTGTCTATAAATAATCAGCATCTCTGGTGTGTAGGTTGTGTTTTATAAAATTTGTTTATGTTTTAGTCTTTATTAGATAAAAGTATTGATTCTGAACTGCTCCAGATGATGCACGTGGCACAGTTGCCATTGTAGTGTAGGTTTAGAGTTAACTGGGTTTCTTGCTTTTTAAAAAAATGGTATTCACCCTCCATATGCAAAATGCCCCTTTCTCTGTAATGTCACGTGTTGTTATATTGCATATTTGTATAGTATTGATGGTTTCTAAAATTGCAATGTGATAGTGGTGGTAATAAGAGTTGAATTAAGTCGTGTAAGTCCCCACTGAAGGCCCAGGTACCAAATGCATCGCCCGGCTCCGACTGTATATGTACTCAAGACTTGGTAGGGGCTTCTTTTGCTTTAATTACTGCCTCAATTCGGCATGGCATGGAGGTGATTAGTCTGTGGCAATGCTGAGGCAGTATGGAAGCCCAGGTTTTTTTTGACAGTAGCCTTCAGCTCATTTGTATTTTTTGGTGTCTTGTTTCTCATTTTCCTCTTGACAATACCCCCTAGATTTTCTATAGGGTTCAGGTCTGGTGTGTTTGATGGCAGTCAAGCATGCCAAAACCATGGTCATTTAACCAACTTTTGGTGCTTTTGGCAGTGTGGGCAGGTGCCATATACTGCTGGAAAATGAAATCAGATTACCATAAAACTGGTTAGCAGAGGGTAGCATGAAGTGCTCAAAAAATTCCTGGTAGTGCTAAAGCCACTTGGATTCTGTGCCTCTCCATTAATGTGCTTGGATACATCACTCCTGTGAACAGCCAGCTTCTTTAGCATTGACATTTTGTGTCTTACCCTCCATGTGCTGGGTGTCATTGATCGTCTCCTGGACCACAGTGAAGTCAACAGTCTTCCCCCATGGTTGTGTAGCCTGAACCAGACTGAGACACCATTTAAAGGCTCAGGAAACCTTTGCAGGTATTTGGATTAAATTAGAACGTGACACCATGAGTCTCCAATATAACCTTTACAATATTCAAATTTTCTGAGATACTGAATTTTGGGTTTTCATTAGCTGTAAGCCTTAAACCAGCCATTATGGTTGCACAATCCAGTGCACTCTTAGTACCGGTCCCAATCCCAGATAAATGGGTTGGGTTACATTACGTTGCAGTTAAGTGTTGCGTTAGGAAGGGCATCCAGCGTAAAATGTGCCAAATCGAATATGCGGATCACGAATAAGAATTTCATACCGGATCGGTTGAGGCCAGGGTTACCAATGACTGCCACAGGTATCGTTAGCCAACAGGGTACCGGTGGAAATTGGGCTACTGTTGGCCAAAGGAGAAAAGGAAGACGTCTACAGAGACAGCAGGACATAACGGTAGAAGCATGGAGATGTTTAGGAGAGATGGCAGTGGAGTTTTTAACCAGATTGTTTACAAGATTCTGGAAGGTGAGAGGATGCCTGAGAAATGGAGAAGGAGGAGTGAGCTGGTACTGGGTTTTTAAGAATAAGGAAGATGTGCAGACCTGCAGTAACTACAGGGGAATTAAGTTGGTCAGTCACACCATGAAGTTATGGGAAGGAGTAGTGGAAGCCAGGCTGAGAGAAGAGGTGAAAATCTGTGAGCAACAGTATGGTTTAATGCCGAGGAAGAGCACCACAGACGCCTTATTTGCTTTGAGGATCTTGATGGAGAAGGAACAGTGTAAAGTAATGGGGAGTGTGTTAGAGAAGTGAAAAAAAGAGTGCAGGCAGGGTGGAGTGGGTGGAGAATAGTGGCAGGCGTGATTTGTGAGAGAAGGGTATCTGCGAGAGTGAAAGGGAAAGTTAATAGGACTGTGGTGAGACCTGTGATGTTGTATGGTTTAGAGACAGTGGCATTGAGTAAAAGACAGAAGGTGGAGCTGGAGGTAGCAGAGATGAAGATGTTAAGGTTTTCGTTGGGAATGACGAGTATGGACAGGATTAGAAAGTAGTTTATTAGAGGGACAGCGCATGTAGGAGCTTTTGGAGACAAGGTGAGGGAGTCATTTCCGGGCTGACTTGCAGGAGATAGCAACATTAAGTCAGACTCTACAGAAGGTAGACCTCATCCTACCAATTGCTGTTGCTGATAACGTATGTTTTGTTTAATATTTTTGTTCAGTTGCATTGTTGCAAAAGTCTGGCAAATTAAATAAAAGAATTACTAGCCAATGGCGACTTGTGTCCGTAAAAGGTTGTAATTCAAGCCATCACACGGTCATCTACAAAGCTTTCAATAATGTCACAAAATCAAATACTGTTTATAGATTATATTTATACAAACATACCAATAAAGAAAATGCACACAAACTACATTTCATTATTATAAGTGAAACGTTGGTTAGGCATAGAGAAGTCTAGACTAACCAATAAAGCAAGGGTGCTTTAGCAAATATTTGCATTGCATCTATAAGATGCCTCCAATGTTCTTCTAGCCATCTCAAGAACACCTTCCTTGGTTTTGTTTCCCCCAATGAAACCGCTAGAATGAACAAAGACACAATCAGGGATTCCACTGATTTGGGATAAGGCACTGTCCCTAATCCCATGCCAATCCTCCAGCAGCGACAGCCTGTAAATTGAATTTTTTTTAATTAATGGATAATAGGACAATGTGTTCATTATAGTAAACATTTTAAATTCTAAATTATTTTTTTTTATTCATATGTAGACAGTATCACACACCCATGGAAGCCGTATTTAAACTGTTACACAATTGGAAACACACAGTAGTCTAGAATATCTTTGTATGCTACAAGAACACTGAATTGGAACATTGACTGCCTTAAGTTTATACTCAGTCGGATCAAGAAGTATTTGTTAGGTTGGAAATAATATGCACTTCAGGATGTGATCATATTTGGTATTCTAAGATTTTGATTACTACACTCTGTGATTAATAAAAAAAAAAAAAAAAAAAAAAGTAATGTTCTCTTTGTGTGTTTGGAAACCATAAAAGCGGTTTCCTTGTAAATCAACTAAGAATCAAAAAACTAATTGATGCATGTATACATACTTTTTTCAGACAGTGACAATTTATGGAATTTTGCCTATTCCAAAAAATGTTGAGAAAAAAAAAATTGCAAATAAAAACAAAATGCAAATCTTAATCCACCTTTTGTTTTTACAGTAGTTTTATGGCAGCCGATGGCCGATGTATTATGTCGATTTTTTTGGTTGATATGTTCGCCAGATTTTATTTTCTCCTTCATCTAATAACATTTAATAGCTAACAAATAAATAACACGTGATATAGAAAATATCTCAAATTAAACATTTATTGAGCAACACAAGCCTATCCAATTAGTGCACTTGTTAACAGGTGTTGGACTTAAAAGGGAACCCATCTCTGTGACAATGAATGTCCCTTAATTACAGTTATATCATTGTTCCAATAATTATCAGTTAAGAAAATGTAAATGTAAATAACATTTAAAATAAACTTAAGTGTGCTTAAAACCCTATTTATTTAGTTTTTCTTTTTTATAATTTCACAGTTAAAACACAAAATGCAGACCAAACTAAATTCTCCAGACAAAAATTGCCCTTCACATCTGTGCAGTTAAACCATGCAGGAGAATGTTATCCTTTATAAATTCTAGAAAACAAGTTCTTATTACCAGTGCTGAGATAGATCTACAATACCCTTTCCAGCTGCTAATTACATCTAATAGTCTGTTCTCTCACTGAATAACTGCATTTGCATATCTGCTGCTCATTGTGTAGATACTGTTCATGACTCTCAATCCACCCTACAATGCAAAAACCCAAACTTGATGTTCAATTACTCTGATGATTTACAATCTTTTGTATGTAAAGCACTTTGAGATTAAAACCATCCAACATGACACTAACAATACCAAAATCCAACAATTTAAATTAATTGAGATTCACCTGTTGTGGAATGTGTTGAGTCCAGCTGGCACACACTGGACTCTCCACTGCCCATTTTGATCTGGATAGAGCACAAACTTGATTGTTAAATCAAGTTTCAGTTCTTTTTCCAGGGAGAAGAGATGGTCTTTCCAAGGGCACCCCCCTTGAGTCAACAAAAGTATCTCACCACTGGCATCCACCTAAGTACAAGTATTCTTAGCAATAAACATCACCTACAAAAATACATTTGTTTACTGGTACCTCATAATTAACTTAAGATTATCTTTGTTACCTGATGCCTTGTTTGAATAGCAGCCTCCACTACCACTCTTGCTGGAAGCCATGCATTTTGATAGTAGTGCAACCGGCCTAAGAATTCTTCTCCCACCAGGGAGATGGCTTTCTTAAAACCCTCCTATATAACACAATAAAATGATTTTGAGTAACATTTGTTTTAAGTAACACTTGCAGTGGACATGAAGCAAAAGAAATGATGGTACCTCATAATTAAGATTATTTTATTAGACCGATTTGATTTATTATAGTAAATTTAACAAATCGGTCTAATAAAATAATCAATTATGCAAACTGAGAGATAATAATAGTAAACTGACTAGTACTGAATAATTTGGGAATAACTTGTGGTAGCCAATCCATAAGTGAACATGTTGTCTCATGTTCACCAGACTAAACTTTTACAATTTAAGCCTGATGAATTCCATCTTGGAATATGCCACTGCCAGCAGGCAAGAAAAGCCTGGTCATTCAGCTGGCCTTAATTTTTGGGCACCTTATTTTGCTGAACCTAGACCTTTAGAAAATGAAGCAACCCTAGATCATAACACAGTACCCCCTAAGGCTTGTACAGTAGGCACTAGGGATGATGGGTGCATCAATTCTCTTCTTTACCTGATGTAGCTAAACCCTTAGAAAGGGGTATTGACAACTCCCATGATGCCCTTTACCTCACCAAACTGTGGAACCTGAGCTACTCTGTACTAGCTACAAGTGAATATGGCACTTTGGCCTATAGGGTGTTCGAATTCTAAGCAGTCACACCTGTGTTTTAATCCCCATTAATTTTCTCTGACAATAACAAGTGCCAAATGACTTGAAGACCAAATGTCCAATAAAAAAAAAATATTTGTATAAGCTAGGGCTGCAACAACTAAGATAAGATATACCTTTATTCATCCCATAGTGGGGAAATTTCTGATCAATTTAATCAATAAAATTGCTAATTGATTATGCAATTCATTGTGAATGAATGCAAAAAGAATTGCGAGAACAAAAGTCAGAATTGCGGAGAATAAAGTCAGAATTGCCAAAAAAATCCTTGGAATTGCGAGAGAAAAAGTAGGAATTAGGCATTTTTTTTAAGAAGGCGTAAACAAGTTTCTATAGGATTTAGGCCAAAGTCAATGACAAAGTTTCAAAAATTTTTAATCATTTCAAACAAAAACACATCTGTGTGTTATCTAAAATGTATTTATATAATTTTATGATTTTTTTTTTTGTCATATATTTGCATTTTGATGTAATATGGCAATTAAATTAGATGAAGTGGTAGATGGTGTACCTAGGAAAGAACGATTGGTTATTGGGGCAGACTTTAATGGGCATGTAGGTGAAGGGAACAGAGGTGATGAGGAGGTGATGGGTAGGTATGGTTTTAAGGAGAGGAATGTGGAAGGGCAGGATGATGTGGAGTTGGTGAAGCAGGATGCAAATAGTATTAGTAAGGAGGAAATGAGAGCAGCGATTAAGAGGATGAAGAGTGGAAAGTCGGTTGAACCAGATGACATACCGGTAGAAGCGTGGAGATGTTTAGGAGAGATGGCAGTGTAGTTTTTAACCAGATTGTTTAACAGGATTCTGGAAGGTGAGAGGATGCCTGAGGAATGGAGAAGAAGTGTGCTGGTACCGATCTTTAAGCATAAGGGAGATGTGCAGACCTGCAGTAACTACAGGGAAAGTAAGTTGATCAGTCACACCATGAAGTTATTGGAAAGTGTAGTGAAAGCCAGGCTGAGAGAAGAGGTGACCATCTGTGAGCAACAGTATGGTTGCATGCCGAGGAAGAGCACCACAGATGCCTTATTTGCTTTGAGGATCTTGATGGAGAAGTATAGAGAAGGTCAGAAGGAATTGCATTGTGTATTTGTGGATTTAGAGAACGCGTATGACAGGGTGCTGAGAGAGGAGTTGTGGTACTGTATGAGGAAGTCAGGTGTGTCAGAGAAGTATGTGGGTGTGGTGCGGGACATGTATGAGGACAGTGTGACGGCAGTGAAGTGTGCAGTAGGTACGACAGACTGGTTCGGGGTGAAGGTTGGACTGCATCAAGGATCGGCCCTGAGCCCTGCAGGCAGGGTGGAGTGGGTGGAGAAGAGTGACAGGAGTGATTTGTGATAGTAAGGTATCTGCAAGAATGAAAGGGAAAGTTTATAGGTCTGTGGTGAGACCTGCAATCTTGTATGGATTAGAGACAGTGGCATTGAGTAAAAGACAGGAGGTGGAGCTGGAGGTAGCAGAGCTGAAGATGTTAAGTTCGTTGGGAGTGACGAGGATGGACAAGATTAGAAATTAGTTTATTAGAGGGACAGCGCATGTAGGATGTTTTGGTGACAAGGTGAGGGAGGCGAGATTGAGATGGTTTGGACATGTGCAGAGGAGGAACATGAATTATATTGGTAGAAGAATGCTGAGGATGGAGCCACCAGGTAGGAGAAAAAGAGGAAGGCCAAGGAGGAGGTTCATGGATGTGGTGAGGGAAGACATGCAGGTAGTTGGTGTGAAAGAGGCAGATGTAGAGGACAGGGTGGTATGCAGACGGATGATCCGCTGTGGCGAACCCTAATGGGAGCAGCCGAAAGATGATGATGATGATGATGATGGCAATTAAATGCACTAAATGGGTTTAGTTTTCACATATATTCTTGTATGCAATTTTAAGAAATTAAATGTAAATTTTTCTAAAAAGGAAACAAGGTATTTCTTTATTAAGATTCATGTCTTATATTCTCTTGTATATTTAGCATTGCTCTTTAATAAAGAAAAATAACTTCTTATCCGAATTACTCGACTAATTGTTAAAATAATCTGTAAAATACATGATTACTAAAATAATTGATAGCTACAGCCCTATTGGACAGTACAGGTCAACCAATTACATTTAAAAAAAAATTACAATTTTACAGTGGTTTACAGCGAAAGCTTATGCATTTGTACACCAATGCGCGTGCATATTTTTTATATATATATATATATATATATATATATATATATATATATATATATATATATATATATATATATATATATAAATATACACACACACACAGTGAGTAAAATAAGTATTTGAACACCCTGCTATTTTGCAAGTTCTCCAACTTAGAAATCATGGAGGAGTCTGAAATTGTCATCGTAGGTGCATGTCCACTGTCATAATAATAAAAAAAAAAAAATCCAGAAATCACAATATATGATTTTTAAACTATTTATTTGTATAATACATCTGCAAATAAGTATTTGAACACCTGTCTATCAGCTAGAATTCTGACTCTCAAAGACCTGTTAGTCTGCCTTTAAAATGTCCACCTCCACTACATTTATTATCCTAAATTAGATGCACCTGTTTGAGGTCGTTAGCTGCATAAAGACACCTTTCCACCCCATACAATCAGTAAGAATCCAACTACTAACATGGCCAAGACCAAAGAGCTGTCCAAAGACACTAGAGACAAAATTGTACACCTCCACAAGGCTGGAAAGGGCTACGGGGAAATTGCCAAGCAGCTTGGTGAAAACAGGTCCACTGTTGGAGCAATCATTAGAAAATGGAAGAAGCTAAACATGACTGTCAATCACCCTCGGACTGGGGCTCCATGCAAGATCTCACCTCGTGGGGTCTGAATGATCCTAAGGAAGGTGAGAAATCAGCCCAGAACGACATGGGAGGAGCTGGTCAATGACCTGAAAAGAGCTGGGACCACCGTTTCCAAGGTTACTGTTGGTAAAACACTAAGACGTCATGGTTTGAAATCATGCATGACACGGAAGGTTCCCCTGCCTAAACCAGCACATGTCCAGCCAGGTCTTAAGTTTGCCAATGACCATTTGGATGATCCAGAGGAGTCATGGGAGAAAGTCATGTGGTCAGATGAGACCAAAATAGAACTTTTGGGTCATAATTCCAGTAAACGTGTTTGGAGGAAGAAGAATGATGAGTACCATCCCAAGAACACCATCCCTACTGTGAAGCATGGGGGTGGTAGCATCATGCTTTGGGGGTGGTTTTCTGCACATGGGACAGGGCGACTGCACTGTATTAAGGAGAGGATGACCGGGCCATGTATTGCGAGATTTTGGGGGACAACCTCTTTCCCTCAGTTAGAGCATTGAAAATGGGTCGAGGCTGGGTCTTCCAACATGACAATGACCCGAAGCACACAGCCAGGATAACCAAGGAGTGGCTCTGTAAGAAGCATATCAAGATTCTGGCGTGGCCTAGCCAGTCTCCAGACCTAAACTCAATAGAGAATCTTTGGAGGGAGCTCAAACTCCGTGTTTCCAAGCGACAGGCCAGAAACCTGACTGATCTAGAGAAGATCTGTGTGGAGGAGTGTGCAAAATACCTCCTGCAGTGTGTGCAAACCTGGTGAAAAACTACAGGAAACGTTTGACCTCTGTAATTGCAAACAAAGGCTACTGTACCAAATATTAACATTGACTTTCTCAGGTGTTCAAATACTTATTTGCAGCTGTATCATACAAATAAATAGTTAAAAAAATCATACATTGTGATTTCTTTTTAGATTATGTCTCTCACAGTGGACATGCACCTACGATGACAATTTCAGACCCCTCCATGATTTCTAAGTTGGAGAACTTGCAAAATCGCAGGGTGTTCAAATACTTATTTTCCTCACTGTGTGTATATATATATATATATATATATATATATATATATATATATATATATATATATATATATTATTTTTTTTTCCTTCAATCAAACCTGTTTGCTTGCTGCGTTTCTCTGTTACATCCTCTTTTTATAGCATTTGTCTAGTACAACAATTAACTTGTTTTTAATGTTTGTATATTTAATGTATGCATATATCATTTTATTATTATAAAAAAAATATATATTCTAGAGGCGTATATCTTCACAACTAAACAAAATATCTATTTTTATAGCATAGTTATCAATCTGCCATCTGATATCATAAAACAATACACAATTTACACCTTGCATAGTCAAATGCTTTTTTTTTTTTTTTTTTTTACAGAAAAAAGCAACCCAGCAGGTGGCAGGGCTTTATCTTACAAGATAGACAGTTCTATTCTACATTGAAAAACATATTAGTTTAATCACGCATTTTGTAAATAGGTTTTTCTTGTATATACAGTGAGGAAAATAAGTATTTGAACACCCTGCTATTTTGCAAGTTCTCCCACTTAGAAATCATGGAGGGGTCTAAAATTCTCATCGTAGGTGCATGTCCACTGTGAGAGACATAATCTAAAAAAAAAAATCCAGAAATCACAATATATGATTTTTAAACTATTTATTTGTATGATACAGCTGCAAATAAGTATTTGAACACCTGTCTATCAGCTAGAATTCTGACCCTCAAAGACCTGTTAGTCTGCCTTTAAAATGTCCACCTCCACTACATTTATTATCCTAAATTAGATGCACCTGTTTGAGGTTGTTAGCTGCATAAAGACACCTGTCCACGCCATACAATCAGTAAGAATCCAACTACTAACATGGCCAAGACCAAAGAGCTGTCCAAAGACACTAGAGACAAAATTGTACACCTCCACAAGGCTGGAAAGGGCTACGGGGACATTGCCAAGCAGCTTGGTGAAAAAAGGTCCACTGTTGGAGCAATCATTAGAAAATGGAAGTAGCTAAACATGACTTGTCAATCTCCCTCGGACTGGGGCTCTATGCAAGATCTCACCTCGTGGGGTCTCAATGATCCTAAGGAAGGTGAGAAATCAGCCCAGAACTACACGGGAGGAGCTGGTCAATGACCTGAAAAGAGCTGGGACCACCGTTTCCAAGGTTACTGTTGGTAATAGACTAAGACGTCATGGTTTGAAATCATGCATGGCACGGAAGGTTTCCCTGCTTAAACCAGCACATGTCCAGGCACGTCTTAAGTTTGCCAATGACCATTTGGATGATCCAGAGGAGTCATGGGAGAAAGTCATGTGGTCAGATGAGACCAAAATAGAACTTTTGGGTCATAATTCCACTAAACGTGTTTGGAGGAAGAAGATTGATGAGTACCATCCCAAGAACACCATCCCTACTGTGAAGCATGGGGGTGGTAGCATCATGCTTTGGGGGTGTTTTTCTGCACATGGGACAGGGCGACTGCACTGTATTAAGGAGAGGATGACCGGGGCCATGTATTGCGAGATTTTGGGGAACAACCTTCTTCCCTCAGTTAGAGCATTGAAGATGGGTCGAGGCTGGGTCTTCCAACATGACAATGACCCGAAGCACACAGCCAGGATAACCAAGGAGTGGCTCTGTAAGAAGCATATCAAGGTTCTGGCGTGGCCTAGCCAGTCTCCAGACCTAAACCCAATAGAGAATCTTTGGAGGGAGCTCAAACTCCGTGTTTCTCAGCGACAGGCCAGAAACCTGACTGATCTAGAGAAGATCTGTGTGGAGAAGTGGGCCAAAATCCCTCCTGCAGTGTGTGCAAACCTGGTGAAAAACTACAGAAAACGTTTGACCTCTGTAATTGCAAACAAAGGCGACTGTACCAAATATTAACATTGACTTTCTCAGGTGTTCAAATACTTATTTGCAGCTGTATCATACAAAAAAATTGTTAAAAAAAATCATACATTGTGATTTCTGGATTTTTTTTTTAGATTATGTCTCTCACAGTGGACATGCACCTACGATGACAATTTCAGACCCCTCCATGCTTTCTAAGTGGGAGAACTTGCAAAATAGCAGAGTGTTCAAATACTTATTTTCCTCACTGTATCAAAAGAGTTAAACTTGAACAATGTACAAAGTATAAAAGGGATTAAAAATTTCCTTTGCTAACCTCCGTGTCCTGAAAGTCATTGTTCCACCATGGGTTAAGATGACTGACACGAGCACCGAGAGTTGTGCTAACAGTATATCGTGCCTCTCCATCATGCTGAGAAATCCCATTATCTACAGCATCCACTTCCTCAACAAAGTTTTCATACATCTAAAAGAAATAAATAGTCAGCAGGTTAGAAGGATAAGCATACAATTGCCAGACCCTTATTCTATAGTATAGTAATAGTAGGGAACTATACCAAAAATTATTTTTTTTTTTTCCCATATTTGCATTTTGATGTAATTTGGCAATTAAATGCACTAAATGTGTTTAGTTTTCACTGATATTCTTGTATGGAATTTTAATAATAAAAATAAAATTTTTTCCAAAAAGGAAAATTTTTTTGTAAATTTTAAGATAGGTCTCTTACTTTAATAAAGAAAAAGTATTTATCTAATTTCTCGATTAATCAATGGAATAATTAGGATTATTAAAATAGCAGCAGTTTTCGTTAGATGTTAACTAAGAAAAAAATTTAATAAAAAGAAAAAATCGGAACTGCAAGAATGAAGTCTAAATAGACTTTGTTTTTTTTGTTTTAGGCTTCCATAGATTGGGATATTTCAAACTAAAACAAAGTAAACACCGTACAGTGCATTTACTTTTTTGTTTTAGTACTACTTCTAGTACTTCTTATTCGGTCACTCGATTAAATGATAATCGGTAGAATACCATAATTTCTGGACTATTTTTATTATTTTTATTTTCTGGACAAAGATTTTTATTTTTAACATAAATTAGCCGCAGTTGCCTACATTGAAACTAATGAACTTTACACAGGCTTTAATCGAAAGACAGTGCCTGTTACACGGCAATTTCATTGGTCTAATGTTATGGGGCTCAGTTTTTTGGCATGAAGCTTGTGAAACCGGGAAAAACCCAGGAAAAATCCTGTGTAGGAATGTGATATATATATAATATAATATTATAATATATTATATTATATATATAATATAATATATCACATTCCTACACAGGATTTTTCCTGGGTTTTTCCCGGTTTCACAAGCTTCATGCCAAAAAACAGTGTATATACACACACTGAGGAAAATAAGTATTTGAACACCCTGCTATTTTGCAAGTTCTCCAACTTAGAAATCATGGAGGGGTCTGAAATTGTCATCGTAGGTGCATGTCCACTGTGAGAGACATAATCAAAAAAAAATAACCCCCCCCAAAAAAATCTACTTTTTTACCCACTAATTTATGGATTTTTCTGGGGGTTTTCCTGATTTCACAAGCTTCAAAGCCAAAAAACTGAGACCCATAACATTAGACCAATGAAATTGCTGTGTAACAGGCCCTGTCTTTCGTTAAAGCCTGTGTAAAGTTCATTAGTTTCAATGTAGGCACCTGCGACTTATTTATGTTCAAAACGCACGACGATGCCAAAAGAAAAACTCCCAAGATAAATTGTTGTGAAAGGAAAGAGGAAGACAGTGAACAATGACTTTCTTGGTAGGCTACTGTTTAGTTTAGTTATACATTTAGTTTAGTTATACTGTTTAGTTATACATTATATTTGGGTGTGCTTAATAGTCCGGAAATTACAGTGTAATATATATATATATATATATATATATATATATATATATATATATATATATATATATATATATATATATATATATATATATATATATATATGAAAAATTTATTATTTATTTTTACTTATTTTACTGCAAAAATAGAACCGTATTCCAGACTATAAACCGCTACTTTTTCCCCCCTCTCTGAACCCTGCGGCTTAAACAATGAAGCAGCTAATATATGGATTTTTCCTGGGTTTTTCCCGGTTTCACAAGCTTTAAGCCAAAAAACTGAGCCCTGTAACATTAGATCAATGAAATTGCTGAACGGGTTCAGGTTAACCAATGAAACTCTTTATATTAAATCGCGCTCTCACTGAATCGGGCCAGACCACATCATAAATATGGACGATGTTCCTCTGATGTTCGAACTCCAATAATGGAAAGCTGAATTGTTGTTGCATGTTGGTCTCATTTGCAGTCGTAATACATCGAATTATATTTGGACTAGCAAAAAAACACCACCATGAAAAAAAAAAAACATTAAGTGCTGCGGGAGCATTTCAATGACCATAAGAGGAAGCACTACATGGACTTGGACATGTACATGGACCTGTGTACATTTATTTAATTTTATTTTTTTTACTTTGAAACTGCAGAATCCCTGTGTATTAAAACTTCACTATGCATGCTAATAAGCATGCCATCAATGCTGAATTTAGCCATACCATATTTACTGACTTATGCTTTAGTAGTACTTTGTAGTCAAATCTATTGTTTTATAGTTTTCTATGACAGCAAAATCTAGCCTAATAAGTTTATTGTATACAAAATTTGTATGCTTTTACAGAAATTACCTTATCAAAAAGGATCTCCAGCTGCCTGTTGCCTTGCTCCAGGCCTGTAAGATGGGAAAGTATTCGACGACCAAAGTGAAGATAAACCAAACCAGCTGAGCTCAGCCTGGTTACCCATGGCTTCTCTGGGCATAAGCTGTTGAAGGTCTCCTTAAAGGACCTGGGGAAAAGAAACAAATTCAAATTCACAAACAAGCATGTCTTACTTCTAAGAGCAATCCTTGGCAATAAACTTGAGCTATAATTTTATATAATAAATGCAATTAATTTTTTCTTATTTTTTATTTTGCAATTGAAAAATTACTGTAAATTAGACTGATACTCATAACGTAAAATCATACTTAATGTCTATTAAATATGAAATAAAAATAATGTTCAATGCAGGTCATGTTTATCCATGACACTTCATTATCTATAACAATTTCATTTTTGAGCATTATCAACTTTAATGATTGACAGTAAAGCTCAAAGTGTCTTCTTTCCAAAGATATTAGAGACATAGTCTCAGATGCATGCAGATGTTTAGGAGAGATGGCAGTGGCAATTTGGAAGGTGAGAGGATGCCTGAGAAATGGAGAAGGAGTGTTCTGGAACCGATCTTTATGAATAAAGGAGATGTGTAGACCTGCAAAAACTACAGGGGAATTAAGTTGATCAGTCACACCATAAAATTATGGGAAAGAGTAGTGGAAGCCAGGCTGAGAGAAGAGGTGACCATCTGTGAGCAGCAGTATGGGTTCATAACGAAGAAGAAGAGCAGCACAGACTATTATTTGCTTTGAGAATGTTGATGGAGAAATATAGAGAAGGTCAGAAGGAGGTGCATTGTGTATTTGTGGATTTAGAGAAAGCGTACGACAGGGTGCTGAGAGAGGAGTTGTGGTATTGTATGAGGAAGTCAGGTGTGTCAGAAGTATGTAAGGGTGGTGCAGGACATGTACAAGGACAGTGTGACAGCAGTGAAGTGTGCAGTAGGAACAACAGACTGGTTCAAGGTGGAGGTTGGACTGCATCAAGGATCGGCTCTGAGCCCTTTCCTGTTTGCAGTGGTGATGGACAGGTTGACGAACGAGGTCAGACAGGAGACTCCCTAGACAATGATGTTTGCGGATAATTTTGTTATTTGTGGTTAGAGTAGGGAGCAGGTTGAAAAGAGCCTTGAGGTATGGCGCTGGAGAAAAGGGGAATAAAAGTCAGTAGTAGTAAAACAGTACATATATGTGAATTTGAGGGAGGGCATTGGAGTGGTGCGGTTGCAGGGAGAAAAGGTGGAGAAGGTGGAGGAGTTTAGGTACCTGGGGTCAACAGTGCAAAGTAATGGAGAGTGTGTAGAGAAGTAAAGAAAAGAGTGCAGGCAGGGTGGAGAAGAGTGACAGGAGTGATTTGTGATAGTAGGGTATCTGCAAGAATGAAAGGGAAAGTTTATAGGACTGTGGTGAGACCTGCGATGTTGTATGGATTAGAGACAGTGGCATTGAGTAGAAGACAGGAGGTGGAGCTGGAGGTAGCAGAGCTGAAGATGTTAAGGTTTTCGTTGGGAGTGACGAGGATGGATAGGATTAGAAATGAGTTTATTAGAGGGACAGCGCATGTAGTATGTTTTGGTGACAAGAGGGAGGCGAGATTGAGATGGTTTGGACATGTGCAGAGGAGGAACATGAATTATATTGGTAGAAGAATGCTGAGGATGGAGCCACCAGGTAGGAGGAAAAGAGGAAGGCCAAGGAGGAGGTTCATGGATGTGGTGAGGGAAGACATGCAGGTAGTTGGTGTGAAAAAGGCAGATGTAGAGGACAGGGTGGAATGGAGACGGATGATCCGCTGTGGCGACCCATAATATAAGCAGCCGAAAGAAGAAGACGACGAAGACATGCTGTTTTGCACACCTCTTGATTTGCTATTTCTGTTTTGCACAACGTTGTGTTTATGTTTGCAAGTACACTTTTGTCTATTGTTCTTGTTTGCACATTTTACTTGATAAAATTATAAGTTAATAATAAGTTATGTATCTGTCCCACACTGTCTTGTATTGTCTGGTGCACTGTCTTTTGTCTTGCACATTATGTGGCTAGGACAACTTACTTTAATCCTTAGCTCTGTGTTCTTTTATGTAGCTCTATGTTGTGTGATGTAGCACCATGGTTCTAACTATCACATACAACTTACTTACATGCAATTGTAATCAGGTCACCCTTTATATAAATATTGTTCTACCTTTTATGTAGAGCTGCTAGTCAATTCTTAAAAAAATCAAAAAATAAATAAACAAGGCAGAAAAGGAGGCAATGCCAGTTAAAATTTTGTTTGCAAAATATTATTGATCTACTTCCATTTTTGGACCTTTCCTCTTTCTCTGTCGATTATTTAAATTTTATTTCCATTATTTAGCTCCAATTCATATGTATTAAATTCCATTCCCTTTGCCCACACAATAATCTATTTATACATAAATCTAAATGTCATATTTTTCCAGTAATTTTAACCATTTCTGTCTGGATCTTCAGATCTGGCCAAAAAGTCTGTCTCTTAGAACCATCTGGTAAAGGTATTTTACATTCTATAACATTTTATTTCTATAGTGCTTTTACCAATTGAGCTTTTACAGAATTAAATATAATTCATGGTTTTGGACTATAATTAGGGCCTTACTCAGGGTTCCAGAAGCAGCAGCCTGGTGGTGCTGAGATTTAAACTCATTGTTTTTTTTTTTTTCATAACATGAAAAAACACATGTTCTTTGAATTGTTTTGTCATAATGTGTGCTATATCTTAACTATTTAAATGTATTTATAATAACTTGTGGCCCTTTTTGCTAATGTGATTGGAATGTGGACCTTTTGGCCTTTGCTCCAAGGGCTCTTGTGGTTTTCTCTTCTTTTTTTACGGTTTAAGGATTTGAAAGGATTTGCATTTGAAAGAATTGTGTACTGTAGGACACCATCAATTAAACTTGATGACTACAGCACCAAAATCATGTTCTGATGTTGAGTGATGTTCTTTTCGGCAATAAAGGATCCTGCTGAAAATGCTTCTAAAGCTCCTGGTATTCTCTGCAAATTTCAAACAGTTCCTAAGATAGACATCAAGAACCATCAACAACAACAAAAACAAAAACAAAAAATGATTATAAATCATTCATATGTATAGTACATTAGAAAAGTATTCAGTCCCTATTTACTATGATCCATTTTTGTCATGTTGCAGCCTGGAAAAAATAACTGGGAATAAAAGCACCCACTAACATTTACACCATCAATAAGCATAGGATGATTTCATCAACCTTTTTAATGATAACATTTTAAATATCAGCCAAACAAATCCTGACTATTGAATATAAATAATTTTAATAAATAACCCTCTAGTTAACACTATAAGTTAATAATCATTTACAAAGTTTTACTCTAATTTAAATCCCTTTACGGACACAATGCAGCTTAAGTCACCAATAGCTAGTACGTTTTTTATTTTTCCTTACCAGACTTTATGAAATGCATAAAAATTGCAACTGAACAAAAATGAAACAATCATACTTTATCAGCAACAGAACTTTGGAGGATGAGGTCTCGCTTTTGTAGAGACTATAAAAAATGTGGTCATCTACTGCAGCACATCAGACTGCTAATTTTTTGCAAACGATTTGAAAAACCCTTTTCCCCCTGCCAGCAATATCAACATTGTGACTAGTTTGGGCCAAATTCTCCATATTAATAGCAACAGGTGCACACTGTCCAGCTTGGCTCACAAGTTTTCCCCGCCAAGAAGGACCTTTACTGCCCTGTCAAAATAAAACACCCAAATGTGCGCTTTGCACTTGCTTTGGTTTGTAGAACCTAGTTTCAAGCTGAGGGTTTTCCAAAACAAGTGCAAGGTGTAATTTACACAACTTACTAAGTTAATCTTTTTCAAAACCCAAGAAGTGCTAGCTCCAGCCTGTAAGCCATGCAGTGGCTGTCTATCAGTTTTGGATTCTCCACATTTGCACCATTAGCACAAAATCCTACAAGCTTTTGCTTAGTCGTCAAATCCAAATTTTGACATTTAGGATTGAATGCATTCAGTCCCACCATCAGCATGAGCATGTGACAACTCTGAGACTGAGGCAAGATGATTTACAGGCAGCCCGACATAGCTTCATTTTCTGTCACAGAAGAATCAGTTCATCCATCAATCATAAATAATTTGTATTTTGACTCTTTCCCTCCATATCCTGTAAATCTGCAGCAATATTTGAACCAAGTTCAGTGGAGGACATCATTATCATACATTGGGGAAAGGTCCAGGCCATTTTTTTCCTTAAGCATAATTAGTGGCTGCATCGGAAGGAAACTCCATTCCTCTTTTGCAATATAAAATATGGTGTATTCATTTTTACAGAAAGCTCACATCTCCCTGCACGGTCACTTTTTATTTTGAGTTTAAAATTATTTTGCTATTGCAGATTCCTGAGGGTCTTTGCTTAAAGTCATCATACCATCATGATAAGATGCATGTCGTTTACTGTTTGAGTGCACCGTGAGATTTTCACATATGAAACTGAGAGACCCTGATAAAAAATTATTTTTACCAGCTGTTAAGGTTGCAACTGCAGTATTTAGATATCATGTGTTCCTCCTAATCATACAAAAGCCATTTAAAATCTGACAGCCACTGAGCCTAGAATTTTCGCCATTTCCAATAGACTTTTTGTTATTCAGACTGCACAATTTTCTCTGCCACATTTGATATGCCTGGCTGGTCTTTGCATTCACTACCTTCTGCCAGCACAAAAATGGACTCTATTCTTTGTGCTTGTAAACAAAAAGATGTAACCATGTTCTGCTGGAAGAAGACCATTTAGATCTGATGCATCAGTTCTCTTTACACAGCATCTTCTCTTTTCTCCAACTTTCTCTTAAATTGATTGTGGGTCTGAGAAAAAAGACAATTAAAGATATTTTTTAGTCACTAATCAGGAAATTTTACCCGTGTATGTGAGCGATTTACTCACACTGTAGAGGGTTACTCAAAAGAACATTTCATTTTTTACCCCGCATCAAAATAAATAACGTGTTCTAGATCCTTTACATACATGTTTATTCAAGCAGATAATTCCAGAAGTACTTGTTCTGGAAAATAATAAATTTCCATTTTCCATTTACACTGGTCTTCTATTTTCGGCTTCTCCCATTAGGGCCACAGCGGATCATCCGTCTCCATACCGCTCTGTCCTCTACATCTGCCTCTTTCAAACCAACTACCTGCATGTCTTACCTCACCACATCCATAAACCTCCTCCTTGCCCTTCCTCTTTTTCTCCTTCCTGGTGGCACCATCCTCAAAATTCTCCTACTGATATACCCCATGCCCCTCCTCTGCAAATGTCCAAACCATCTCAATCGAGCCTCCCTCACCTCGTCTCCAAAAACGTCCTACATGTGCTGTCCCTCAAATAAACTAGTTTCCAATCCTGTCCATTCTCGTCACTCCCAACGAAAACCTAAACATCTTCAGCTCTGCTACCTCCAGCTCCACCTCTTCCTCCTGTCTTTTAGTCAATGCTACTGTCTCTAAACTATACAACATAGCGGGTCTCACCACAGTCCTATAAACTTTCCTTTCACTCTTGCAGATACTCTTCTATCACAAATCACTCATGACACTCTTCTTCACCCACTTAAGGTTGCCTTCACTCTTTTTTTCACTCTTTCCAACACACCCTCCATTACTTTGCACTGTTGACCCCAGGTACCTAAATCCTCCACCCTCTCCACCTCTTCTCCTTGCAACCGCACCACTCCACTGTCCTCCCACACTGTCCTACTGGTATGTTAATAGTATGTTAAATGTTAACTGTTATGTAATGTACCTCTGTTTTAATGCTGTCCTTGCTTTCCATGTCTAATATCAAAAGTATCACCAAAATTCTGTTCCTTATTTTGCAAACAATGGTGCATTTAATTTGATCATGAAATGTACCATACTGTCTTAATACACTTTGGATAAAACTTTAAGTTCTCCAAAGCAAGTGTAACCCGGAAACCATGCCCACAAACGCATGAACAAAGGGAGTTTCTCCCTCCAAAATTTCAGGCCATAGAAGATCTGGCCATTCTCCCAAAGATGGGTGGGGTTCAGGACCTTTAAAACATCTTGAACCCAACTAATCAACAGTCAGTGAAGTCAAGCAAGCTCACTAACTCGGCTCGACCGGAAAGGCTCGAACGCCCAGGGCCCGAAGACCTGAAGAGTCGGACGCTTAGAACAGCCCAGCAGCTGATCTTCGAGACGAGATCTCAAATCCTTTTTGAAATCTTCCAGCAAGCTTTATCTTCAAGAACAACACCTGCTCTGATCTTCAGGAGAACCTGAAAGAACATCTGACTCCCTCCTAACCGACTCTTCAAAGATTTCTTTGTCTACCGCATCCGGACTCTTGTGCAACAAGCCAATGCAAGTAACCGTTTTACCAGCCAATTTAGATGCATGTTTAAGTTTGAACCTCTTACTTTTAAGGTGAATTTGAATTCTTTTGAGTTCTCATTTAGGATGTGATTAATTTTGAAGTTTAAGCTTACCATTCCTTTCCTTTCTTTCTCTCCTTTCTTCTTTTCCTTTCTCTTCCTCCTGTTCCAATTTTTTATTTATTTTTTTTACTTTTTATTTTTATTTTCTTTATTTATTTTTGTATGTTTGTGTAGTTAGTTTTATGTTGTGTTTTGTCTCATTCATTAAACGCCGTATTTTTCATAAGTGATTGTCTCTGAGTGCCGCTCACATTTTAAGGTTCCTGCAAAATTCGATCTGAACTACATTTATAGAATTAATAAAAGATTATACTGTCTGTTCGGCAGACGAACAGACCAAATAAGTGTAAAGTTAATTCCATTACCGTCTATTCAACTTCATTTAAATATTTAGGAGTAACTATAACCCGTTATAATTACTTATAAATATTTCCTTTTCTTTGCGAGCTAAATTCGCTACAACAGGATGCAGAAAAAGTGTGTTAATGCTTTAGTTACATCTAGATTAGACTACTGCGTCACATTAGTGTCTGGATGTTCTAGTAAGTGCATAAGCAAGCTTTAGAATGCAGCAGTAAAAGTCCTTACCAGAACCAGAAAATATGACATCACCCCTGATTTAATCAGTCTACACTGGCTGCCAAATAAATCTCGCATTAATTAAAAAAAATACTAATATTGACATATAATAGCACTGAATGGTCTTCCACCACAGTATATGTGCAGGTTATATGTTAGTACCTCAAATTATAAAGACTACATTAGGGGGCAGACCTTTCTCTTACAAAGCCCCAAGGTTATGGAACAGCCTTCCAATTAACGGTCAGGACTCACACAGTCTCTTGCTATACAAATAAAACTAAATTTACTCAGTAGTTAGATGTTTAAGAACTGAATTAGATGATGTTTTAACATATTTGAAGGCCTGATGGCACAAGATGCAGCCTCAGGGATGCAGATATCCTAGAGACCCAAGAAACATTCAGTAAAAATAATGCATGACTCTTCTCAGCTGAAGAAAACAAAAGTAGCTTTTTTGTTTGCCCAGTGAGATGTGTATTGACATTGTCTTTAATTTGGCATTGGGAGTGTGTGGGCATAAAAAAAAAGAAATGACTTGCACAAAGAAAAATTCCAGAGTTGGCCAGAAAATCTGTACAGTTGATTAGTGCCTTAGTGCAGCTATTAAGAGGATGAAGAATGGAAAGTCGGTTGGACCAGATGACATACCAGTAGAGCAATGGAGATATTTAGCAAAGATGGCAGTGGAGTTAACAAGATTGTTTAAAAAGATTTTGGAAGGTGAAAGGATGCCTGAGGAATGGAAAAGGAGTGTGTCCCACCTTTATTTCTTAAGAATAAAGGTGATGTTCAGACCTGTTATGGGAAATAGTAGTAAAAGTAGAGGTGACATCTGTGAGCAACAGTATGGTTTCATGCCGAGGAAGAGCACTACAGACGCAATATTTACAGTGTTTGTAGATCTATAGAAATGACAGGGTGTCAAGAGAAGAGTTGTGGTATTGTTTGAGAAGTCAGGTGTTGCAGAGAAGTATGTGAGGGTGGTCCAGGACATATATTAGGAAAGTGTAACAGCAGTGAAGTGTGCAGTAGGAATGATAGACTGGTTCGAGGTGGAGGTGGGATTGCATCAAGGAGTTTGAAATTGAGGTGCTGCATCACACTCCCAATCCCAGGCCAGATGCTTACCGACTATCAACAATAGTTCTGAATACATGTCTTTCAAGGAGAAAGCACTACTACAAGGGTGTTTACATCGAGCATGAATGCAAAGAAGTTTATTTAAAAAGACACATTGCGGGGCACCAGAATAACGGGACCAAATTTCAGTAATTTTGTGACTGGACCACTGCAGCTCCCTGCTGGCAGGTCTACCTCTGAACACTATTCATCCACTGCAAATGATCCAAAATGCAGCTGCACGACTTGTGTTCAATCTTCCCAAGTTCTCCCACACCACCCCACTGCTGCGCTCCCGTTACTTGCTTCCAGTAGCTGCCCATATCAGATTCAAAACACTAATGCCTGCCTACAAGGCCAAACATGAACCAGCACCATCTTACCTCAGGGACCTCATCACCTCTTGCACTGCACCACGCTGTCTGAGATCCTCCAGCACTGCTCGAGCACACAAAGGTGATCGAATGAACTTCCCCGAGATGTCCGAACAGCGAAGACCCTGGCAATCTTCAAGCTAAATTTGAAGACCTACCTCTTCCTGAAACTAACACTTTCCAAGTTTGCTTTGTTTATTAAAAATATATAAAAAAATCCCTCTCAACGGAGATGTAGGCTGATTTATCTCAAGTTTGTAATCTAGAGTACCAGTGTAGATTAATTTATTGATGGAGACTGAAAGCACTATTGTCTGTCCCTCTGGACAAGGGCATCTGCTAAATGCTACAAATGTAAATCAAATTGTGTACATGAAGTGAAACATGCATTTTCATGCCAAATTAAAGCTTTATCAGTGTTGTGTTCCACATTTTTTCATTTCTGACTCCGGTTTAGGACAACCAGTAAATTACGTTAGGTTTTTTATTCAACTAAACTTAAATTGACTTTTTTGACTTACAGTGGGTACGAAAAGTATTCAGACCCCCTTAAATTTTTCACTCTTTGTTATATTGCAGCCATTTGCTAAAATCATTTAGGTTCATTCTTCTTCCTCATGAATGTACACATAGCACCCCATACTGACAGAAAAACACAGAATTGTTGACATCGTTGCAGATTTATTAAAAAAGAAAAACTGAAGTATCACATGGTCCTAAGTATTCAGACCCTTTGCTCAGTATTTAGTAGAAGCCCCCTTTTGATCTAATACAGCCAGGAGTCTATTTGGGAAAGATGCAACAAGTCTTTCACACCTGGATTTGGGGATCCTCTGCCATTCCTCCTTGCAGATCCTCTCCAGTTCTGTCAGGTTGGATGGTAAACGTTGGTGGACAGCCATTTTTAGGTCTCTCCAGAGATGCTCAATTGGGTTTAAGTCAGGGCTCTGGCTGGGCCATTCAAGAACAGTCACGGAGTTGTTGTGAAGCCACTCCTTCGTTATTTTAGCTGTGTGCTTAGGGTCATTGTCTTGTTGGAAGGTAAACCTTCGGCTCAGTCTGAGGTCCAGAGCACTCTGGAGAAGGTTTTTGTCCAGGATATCCCTGTACTTGGCCGCATTCATCTTTCCCTCGATTGCAACCAGTCGTCCTGTCCCTGCAGCTAAAAAACACCCCCACAGCATGATGCTGCCACCACCGTTTTCACTGTTGGGACTGTATTGGACAGGTGATGAGCAGTGCCTGGTTTTCTCCACACATACCGCTTAGAATTAAGGCCAAACAGTTCTATTTTGGTCTCATCAGACCAGAGAATCTTATTTTTCACCATCTTGGAGTCCTTCAGGTGTTTTTTTAGCAAACTCCATGCGGGCTTTCATGTGTCTTACACTGAGGAGAGGCTTCCGTCGGGCCACTCTGCCATAAAGCCCCGACTGGTGGAGGGCTGCAGTGATGGTTGACTTTCTACGACTTTCTCCCATCTCCTGACTGCATCTCTGGAGCTCAGCCACAGTGATCTTTGGGTTCTTCTTTACCTCTCTCACCAAGGCTCTTCTACCCCCGATAGCTTAGTTTGGCCGGACGGCCAGCTCTAGGAAGGGTTCTGGTCGTCCCAAACGTCTTCCATTTGAGGATTATGGAGGCCACTGTGCTCTTAGGAACCTTAAGTGCAGCAGAAATCTTTTTGTAACCTTGGCCAGATCTGTGCCTTGCCACAATTCTGTCTCTGAGCTCTTCAGGCAGTTCCTTTTAACTCATGATTCTCATTTGCTCTGACATGCATTGTGATCTGGAAGGTCTTATATAGACAGGTGTGTGGCTTTCCTAATCAAGTCCAATCAGTATAATCAAACACAGCTGGACTCAAATGAAGGTGTAGAACCATGTCAAGGATGATCAGAAGAAATGGAAAGCACCTGAGTTAAATATATGAGTGTCACAGCAAAGGGTCTGAATACTTGGGACCATGTGATATTTCAGTTTTTCTTTTTTAATAAATCTGCAACAATGTCAACAATTCTGTGTTTTTCTGTCGATATGGGGAGCTGTGTGTACATTCATGAGGAAGAAGAATAAACTTAAATGATTTTAGCAAATGGCTGCAATATAACAAAGAGTAAAAAATTTAAGGGGGTCTGAATACTTTCCCTACCCACTGTATGTGAGTTTTGGAAGTAACATTAAACCAATATTTTTAACTCCAGTTTGAGACAAAGCACTCAAATGAAGTGTTTCCAGATACTAAGAAAGTGCAAATCGATTACTATACCATGCATTAATATCGCAATGTTTCTTTGAAAATGTGACAATGTTTAATGTTGCAATGTTACAGTTTTTTTAATATATTATGTCCAATGTAAGAGTTGGTTCCTTGCTGATCCCTGTTACTTGTTGGCAGACGAGTTTTAAACAGTTGCCTTAATTTAAGTACTGCATTACGTTCTGCTGCTTTTTTTTTTTTTACTTATTGAGCAAATTTTGCCCATTTTTGCCCATTTATTTAATCGAATGAAGGAAATGTATGGTAGTTATATAAAGTTAGTAATAATTTGTTATTATATAATATATATAATTTAAGTAAAATGTATGCACTATACAAGCTTAAATCACAGTTTATCAGTTTCCATTACGTTTATTTCATTCACATTAACAGAACATGATGAAGCTAAAATTAATGCTAACTTTTACGTTGGATTTATGTGATTAAATTAGATTGGAAATTGAAAAACTGACATTTAATTGAAATACAAAAGGTTTAGTGTAGTGTAGGTGAGTGTAGGCTATGATGGTCAGTAATGGCTTTCCCATTGTCCCCTCTGTTGTTTACCAACATTGTAGAGGCAGAAGAAGGGACTGTTGATCTAGTAGGAAAATGATCGTTTGTTGCGATTTTGTGAGCCTCTGAAATCTTCACATCCATTAATGAGTATTATACAATTATATTCAAGTGTCAGTGTACAAAATGAATTGGAGAAAATCTGAGACTATCCCAAGATGAAAACATGGTGATAAGCTGATATGGTTTTAACCTTTTTCAACCATATATTTATGAATATGCCTGTGAATATTACAGACACTATTTTTAATGTGCTGGAGATGACTACAATTTTGATAATCAAACGATTGTTATAAATTTTTTTTCAAAATAAGTTTTGCTTATTATAACTATATAGAACCCTAATTCAGGGTATTTATGTATTAAAGTGCACAAGCTATATATTAAGTTAAATTATCTTTCATTTAAAAATATTTTAAGCTTATAGTGGCTGCTTGACAACCATAAGCATTCGCTGGAAACCACAACAGTGACAAAATTGTTTGTTGTTTACTGCTTCTTTTAAATTTACTGTTTGTTCTCACAGGTTTAATTGAATCAATCACTATGTCGCGAGCGAGGGGATTGTGCAAACTGAAGTTTGCGAGTCATGACAGAACAGATATAGGGCCACTGTCCTGAAGTTAGCAAACATTTGACACAATAGCACTTTATTAAACTATACCATTTTCACATGATGAGGATTATACAGTTTCTGCTTACTGTGCTGCTGTTTCGATATCGGCATTCGTTATTTCATTATCATTATATTATCAAAAATATTTCATTATTTTTGGTCAGGCAGTGTAACCATCTAGGCTTTATAGGCTAGGGACAGCTAGAAATAATTTATGTTGGAAACGCAATGAAGAGGAAGACACTTATTTACATGACCTTTTTTTGTTCAATTCTGGTGCAAAATTCTGGGAATACCTGAAGAATAGACAGGATTTTTTTTTTTTACCTGCGGAACCATGACTATGCCTTCCTGGAGATAAATTATATATACAACATAAAAATGCATTATTATTAAGATTTAGTTGTATTACAGCTGCCAAGCTCAGTGGTTAATTACATTTTGTGCCACTGGAACAGCCCTGAAACACACAATTGAACAACTGGATTGATAGGATAATTGAAATTGCTACAAATGAGTGTATGTTGAGAGACTGAATTGTGAGAGAGAACTGCAAGAATGTAGGATAATTTCTGGCAACATATTAAAAAAGGGACTGCTTGACAAATGTTTGATTCCTATAGACTATTGTGTTGATTGTCTTTTACTGACAAGTGGGTGAATATGTAAGTTTAAAGGTGATTATAAAACTGTAATACTCTGAGGAGTCTTTTACTGTTAAAAAATTTAAAAGTTAAATTATAAAAACAGAATGAATGCATGTATATTGCAAACAAGTTGAATGAATGTGGTCACTTTTTTCTGATGGCCTTTTAATAAAGTCATTGATTTCCAGTGTTGGATGAAATACACATACCATATATTGGAGTTAAAGTAGAAACAGACACACCAGGTAAAATATCATTCCAGTAAAAATGCTCCCTTCAAACTTTCACTTGAGTAAAAGTATGACAGTATTTGCCTTCAAATGTACTTAGGTATCCAAAGTACTATGATTTATTATGGCAACAATGACCTATTATCACTTTTGTCACAAGACGACTTCTAATCAACTCAGTCCATGTGAAAAGACTCCAATGTTATTCTTTGCACACCAATCTATAAATGTATTATATGTATAATGTATCAATATCTATTACAATTATCATGAGCCCAAATCCTTTTTTTTTTTTCAACTACTTAAAAAAAAAAAGAAAAAGTTCAAATAATGCCACAGGTGTTGTAGCAAGTTAGAGTCAGGAATTTCTTTCATAATTTTTTACTCTCCAAATGTTATGCTTGCTGTTGAACTGATGCTAACTGGTGGTAAGTAGCTACCACCAAATGGCAAGTTCAAAACAGAGTGCATGCTTTTTGCAGTTTTATCCACTCATATAAATATAAAAAGAAACAAATGATTTTGCAAATGAGTATGAGTCAAAAGTAATATTTGACTTTAAAAAGTAGTGAAGTTAAAGTAAGTCTCCCCAAATGGAAATACTTCAGTGACGTATACAGTATAAGTATAATTTTTTACAGCTTCACGAAAAAGCTGTAACAAATTACATTTGCTTTGTTTCTGTCTACCACTGTTAAGTTCTAAAACCTACAATAGGATTATCCTCAGATCGACAATGTTACGCTGTCAAAATTGTATGTTTTTCTTAGGCTGTAATTAGGACTGAGAAGGTTATTAAAATAAAAACAGGTTTATTTCATAAAAACGTTTTCAAGCTTTAAAATGTGGGCTACTTGAGCTTTGTGTGTGATGTATACCTATATTAGAACATAGTTACAAAGAGGGAAGTGCCAAGTGCTAGCTCAGTGTTTAATTAAGATGCTGAACTGATCAGAAGTTCAAATCCAAGCACAACAGAGTTGTCACTGCTTAACCCGTCACCACTCAGTTGCATGTATTATTTAATTGTAAGTCAAATTGGATAAGTGCATCTGTGAAATATCATAAATCCAATGTAAAGAGAGAAGTTGCAGATTTGCAAGTAATATTCACAATATATTTGCACTGAAAGATGAAAGGAGACTGTGGGTGTCAACAGTAAGTCTACGAAAAATACAAACTACATATTGCATTCCAGCAATTAAAAAAATCAAAGCACATCGTGGGCTTTAACAACTATAAGTGTGATTAACCTCCTGAATGCAAATGAGATTGCAGACACAAAACAGCACTACTAAACAATAAACTCCAGTTAAATCAATTAAATAATGACGCAACGCTGCTTCTATGGCATATTGGTAGACGACTATTAGACATCGTTTTCTTTTTTTCTTTTTTCTTTTTTTTTTTTACTTGTCTGAAAATACCTTTGATGATGGTCGTATCGGTGTAGTTTTTGATCGTAGACTCCGCCAACGTCGACCACAATATCACACTTCGCCAGCTCAACAGGGTCACGAGTCCGAATTATTTCGGCATCCTTGTGGTAAACAAAATAAAACACTTTAAAAGAAATACAATGCTAAAGAGCAGTACATTTAACTAGTTCCACAGTTAGTAAAGCTATACATTTTCATTAATCTGTGAAAACAACGAATGCATATAAAGTAACGAGTAAGGTTAACCTTGTAATCCGGCAGCTGACGTAAAAGATAGCATGCCAAAACTTCATCACAATGAAAAGTTCCGTCGTGTGTGCCAATTTTAACAGGATACATTTTACTAAACACCGTCCTCGTTGAATATGGGTGTTGCCGCTGTAATTTTAAATCCTTTCGAACTACCTCACTGGGAAACTGATATATATATCTATATATATAGATATATATATCATATATTTTACGACCCTCCTAATATTAGGTGGTTATCTGATTCGCATCCCTTCCCGATTCGCACCGCGCGTGGGCAACAATGAGACTGCAGTGTCTAAAATCGCTTATTAGTTCACTCGTCCACTCGTTCACTCATTCTCTAATCTCTACATAATGCACGGCAGTAGAGTTCACTACAGGATGTAGGAAAAGCGAATAAAAAAGAGAACGCTGACACTGTGACGCAAATAGTATGCGCCAGAGCAGAAAGGCTGTCGTGGACATTTGCGTCATAAGCGCCATACACCTAACTTGTATTAATAATATTAATACGTTTTTTATGACTGTTCACTCGTCAGACATGTATTGTATGTACATAATAAAGAGAATAAAATTATATAAACTACCTTAAATATAAGAATTAAGTTATTATATACAGTATTCTTGATTACATAGTTCTTATTTCATAGCGCTTTTCACAATTGACATTGTCTCAAAGCAGCTTAACATAATGTAAGAATTATAGAACAACAAAAAATAATTAAAGCTGCAAGCAGCGATGAACGGGCCCTCGCACCCGGGCTCACCGCCACCCTTTGGCCTGAGGAAAACAGCGAACGGTGGGCGAGGTGCATGTAAGCGAGTAAAGACAGGAGAATTATGGCACAGTCATTTTAAAGTGCCACACTTCCTGCTGCCAGTAGGACCGTTAATGTATACAGTCATAAATATTGTCAGCAGGCCTGAACTATTATCAAACATGTGAAGGTTTGAGCTGATCGGTCATTGTATGCCTGAGTTCCAAACAACTTTCTGTTTTCTGATGTAAATGTATTATATGTATAATGTATCAATATCTATTACAATTATCATGAGCCCAAATCCTTTTTTTTTTTCAACTACTTAAAAAAAAAAAAAGAAAAAGTTCAAATAATGCCACAGGTGTTGTAGCAAGTTAGAGTCAGGAATTTCTTTCATAATTTTTTACTCTCCAAATGTTATGCTTGCTGTTGAACTGATGCTAACTGGTGGTAAGTAGCTACCACCAAATGGCAAGTTCAAAACAGAGTGCATGCTTTTTGCAGTTTTATCCACTCATATAAATATAAAAAGAAACAAATGATTTTGCAAATGAGTATGAGTCAAACGTAATATTTGACTTTAAAAAGAAGTGAAGTTAAAGTAAGTCTCCCCAAATGGAAATACTTCAGTGACGTATACAGTATAAGTATAATTTGTTACAGCTACACGAAAAAGCTGTAACAAATTACATTTGCTTTGTTTCTGTCTACCACTGTTAAGTTCTAAAACCTACAATAGGATTATCCTCAGATCGACAATTTAACACTGTCAAAATTGTATGTTTTTCTTAGGCTGTAATTAGGACTGAGAAGGTTATTAAAATAAAAACAGGTTTATTACATAAAAACAGGTTTATTCCATAAAAACGTTTACAAGCTTTAAAATGTGGGCTACTTGAGCTTTGTGTGTGATGTATACCTGCAAGCAGCGATGAACGGGCCCTCGCACCCGGCTCACCGCCACCCTTTGGCCTGAGGAAAACAGCGAACGGTGGGCGAGGTGCATGTAAGCGAGTAAAGACAGGAGAATTATGGCACAGTCATTTCAAAGTGCCACACTTCCTGCTGCCAGTAGGACCGTTAATGTATACAGTCATAAATATTGTCAGCAGGCCTGGACTATTATCAAACATATGAAGGTTTGAGCTGATCGGTCATTGTATGCCTGAGTTCCAAACAACTTTCTGTTTTCTGATGTAATCGCAAACATCAGCACTTTGCCAAGTGTTGCATGGTTGAACGTGTTTATAGCATGTTTGGTATTGCGTGGCATGGTGAAATGTGTTTCTGAGAGTGAAGTACAGTGTAAAATATGACATTTTCTTTTGGCAGCAGGTGGCGCTATAACTAATACTGAATATGGGCATGTAGATCTGTTCAGATTAAGGAGTATTATCAAACATGAGAAGTTTGGAGCAGATTGGGAATTGAATGTCTGATTTATAGCAGCTTCCTTTTCATGGCGAAGCATTGAAGTTTGTCAAAGTGCCATGGACATGTCCTTCAACGAAGAAGATCTTCACAATTTAACATCTCAAAGGTGGAAAGATTACACTGACTAATTTTGGTGTTTTTCTGAATTAATGTCTAGAAGGTTTTGTTAAAATACAATGGGAAAAGTGATACAAAATTAGCAGAGAAGCTAAATTGTTTGAGAAGTAACCAGCTTTTTATTCTGTAAAATTGTTATATTAATTATACTTGTTTTATATTTATTATCAAAGTGGAAATTACTTTACTAAATATTGTTAACTTAGATGATTGCTCTTTTCAAGTTAAAGTGAGAATTGTAAGAGTCAAAGTATTGTCAGACGTGTCAAAGTATTAATATTTACTAATGTTCCTGCTGCTAGTTGGTGGTGTTATGGTCATTAGTGGATTTTGGCACAAAGATTTCTCCAGTCTGTGGTGGTGCTGCTATTAGTATAATTGACTATTGGCTTTTAGATCTTTTTAGGCCATGAGTTTTTTTTAAACAAGTGAAAGTTTGGTGCAGATTGGACTTTGCATGTTTAAGTTGGTGGAAAAATAGCCTTTTCCTGTTGCCAGCAGGTGGCGCTCTGATAAAAATGGAATATTGTTCTTTTGATGTGTTCAGGCCTGGACTGTTATCAAACATGTGAAGTTTGGCATTGGAAAGAATTGTAGAGCATTCAGTAAATATGTAGGTGAAGTGCTTTAAAGTGGAAAAACAGAAGGTATTTTTTATGTTGAATACATTTTGAAAGTATATACAATGTATGTATGGTAAATAGTAACAAGTGAAATGCAAGAATAAGTCAAAAGGGTTGCAAACAAAGCTTGAAGTAGTTTACACATCTGTAGAGAGGAGGCAGATGGATAATCCATTTAACAACTTCTTTTGTGTATGTGTGCATTATGAGATCACATTATAATGTGATTACTGTGTTGATGATAGCTATTAGTGTGAAGGCAGTCTATTTGAATAGAGTGTGAATTCTGGCTACATGTTAGTCTATCTGTTTGTTTTAGGATCATTATTAGGGCCATCAGGATGTAAAGTTCTGACTATATCAGTGTTAATGCTAAATTTCTAAAATTGTCAGGATATACTGTAATTGGCATATATAGTTATTTTTTTCCTTTATTCTTATGAGGTAATTTGTATGTATTGTATTTTTCTGGTGCTTAAATTAAGTATTTATACATTGTGTAAAATTGTGTTTATTGTTTTATAATTGGAAAAAAGTATACAGTGGTTTATTTAAAGAATAAAATAGTTTGTGGAATAATTAATTTAATTGTACTTACATACATTAGTAATTAGTTTGCACTACATGCTTAATACTTTTTATATATTATTATTACTATTATTATTTTTATCTTTTTTATTACATTTGTAAATTCTTTGTAAGCAGCCCAGCTGTAATTGCTTTTGCAATACATATGTATAGTTTCTATCATTTATTTTATATTCTTTGACATGAACAATAATTGTATATAATTTATTAATGTTTATTAAATTGAAGTTTAAATTGTATTTATATATTATGACTATTTAAAGTTGTATCTTTACATTAGTTCATGCACTGTGTATTAACGTGAATACGGATATGAGAATGATATATGTACCAAACTAAAACGAAACCTTTAAATTGTGGGTAAAATAACTAAGTTTTAGTTGAGTTACATTACAAGGCATAACCGTAAGTAGTGAAAGTAGTTAGTTTTAATTGAATTTAAATTAAATGTATTAATTTTTTTGTTTGTGTTTGGAAATTTTTTTGTAAAAATTGTTTTAATTAATGAGAGTAAAAAAAAGAGTGAAAAAAAATTGTAAGAAGGTTGTTATGTGTAGAAAGGGTGCATTAAGTTGATGCGGAATTTGCTGTTTTCGTTATCGTTGTATTTGCTATATTCAATCCTTATTGCTGTGTAATCTTTGGCATAATGGATGATTTATACAAACATTTTTGTATAATGCAATTTAAGGTAAATTTTTGTTATGCGTTATAAACAAATATTTATGTGTGGCTGTCTAATAAACACAGTTAATAGTAATTTAAACAGTAATATGTGTAAAGGTCATTACAATCTTAAGGGAAATAATTGACTATTATGATAATGTCATTTAGTTGTTTAAGATTTGTGTTTTATTGTTATTATGTTGTCATTATGTATATGGCATGTCATGTTGTGTGTGTGTTTTTTTTTTACAGGTCAGCATATATTGTACTGTACTGTACTACTGTACTGATCACTAAGCTGAGTGAACTGGGTATCTGCACCTCCACTTGCAGATGGATTCTGGACTTTCTCACCAACAGACCTCAATCTGTCAGGTTGGGAAACCAGGTATCCTCAACCCTCATTCTGAACACTGGCATACTGCAAGGCTGTGTTCTGAGCCCACTGCTCTACTCCCTGTTTACCCACGATTGTGCTCCTCTGTATAACTCCAACATCTTCATCAAGTATGCAGATGACACCACCGTGGTCGGCCAGATCGAAAACAACGACGAATCGGCCTACAGGGAAGAGATCCGTAATCTGGCAGCATGGTGTGCCACCAACAACCTGACTCTCAACGCTGCAAAGACCAAGGAGCTCATTGTGGACTTCCGGAAATCCAACAGCGGGACACATCTACCAGTCAACATCAATGGAACTGAGGTAGAGCGAGTCTCCAGCTTTAAGTTCCTGGGAGTTCACATCTCTGAGGATCTGTCCTGGCAGCAAAACACGTCAGCTCTGGTAAAAAAAAAAAGCACAACAAACGCCTGTACTTCTTGAGAAGTCTCAAGAAATCTCATCTGTCCCCGGGGATTTTAAAGAGTTTCTACCGCTGCATCATTGAGAGCATCCTGACCAACTCCATCACTGTATGGTACGGAGGCTCCACTGTGTGTGAACGTAAAGCACTGCAAAGTGTGGTCAAAACCGCCCAACGCATCACTGGCACCCAACTACCTGCCATTGAACACCTTCACTACAGCAGATGTCTGCGCAGAGCTCACAACATTATCAAGGACTCTTCACATCCCAGTCATAAACTGTTTAACCTCCTTCCATCACGAAGGAGATACAGGAACTTACGCACCAGAACCAGCAGGTTCAGGGACAGCTTTTTTCCATCCACCAATGCAATGACAATAAAGTTGTATCTATCTAATCTATCTAATCTATCTAATCTATCTATCTATCGATCGATCGATCGATCGATCGATCGATCTATCTATCTATCTATCTATCTATCTATCTATCTATCTATCTATCTATCTATCTATCTATCTATCTATCTATCTATCTATCTATCTATCTATCTATCTATCTATCTATCTATCTATCTATCTATTGCAAGGGTCAAGATAATATATATTGCAAGACCTTTTGTGAATTTGAGTCGAAGAAAACAGAACTTAGAAGGACGCAGGGTGAGTTACTTTAATTGTTGATAACATTGCAAAATAGATGTGTATATACACTGTATATATATATATATATATATATATATATATATATATATATATATATATATATATATATATATATATATATACAGTATATAGTTGTGCTCAAAATTATTTATACCTTGGTAAATATGATGACAATTTGCAACACAGTAGCTAAGAAATAATAATTTAAATAGTTTATGTTGAGTTAACAATATTATCTAAAAATAATTGTTTAACAATGGAGATAAAGGGGTCATTATTTGTGTGTGTTGATCAGTTTTAAATTGCTGCTAATGTCTTTTACAACATTTATATTTACATAAACAGAATGTAATGTAATATTATTTTCAGAATGGTGTATAAAACAAGCATTCATGTGTTTTTCTCTTTATTGTAGATGCCTCGTAAGAAGGGGTTTCGCATGCGGCGCACTCAAAGATGCAGCAAAAGTAAGAAGCATTGATTGTTTCTTGTATTTTCCCCTTTTGACATGGGTTTGTATGACAATCGTTGATTCGTTGAATGTTGTTATCTTGTTTGTTTTTGTGAGTGGTTATATTCTGACAACAACCCTTGTTTTCCCCAGGAGTGTTGGCCAGGTAGTATGTCACGTGACTTACATCTTGCAACACGTAGATGATGTTATGTATAGAGACACTAGCTAGGAGTGTGCACTACTTTTGTAGTTTGGTTAGTTTAGAGTAGGTAAGCTAGGGCGTGTAGAGGCGCCGGAAGAATTTTGTTTAGTGTTAGTTTAGTGGTTTATTACTGAGGTAGTTGGGTTGGTTTTGTTGTGTTCTTTTCTTTAGCGCCACTCTCCGCCTCTCTCTCCTGTGGGATTATTTATTATGCTTTGGTTTTTGATTGGTGTATATATAGTATATACTTTGCCATTCCCTTCTGTTTTTCATTGTTTGAATAAATCCTTTTATATTACACTTGGTTTACGTGTCCTTTTCCCTGGCCTATACACAGAATGGATCACAGTATGAATGTTACAGCTTCAACCCTAGACGTATAAAAAAAGGACCGTAACAATGGGTGATCACAGTGAAGAACACATGAAGTTAGTAGGTGAAGAATTTGCTTCAATGTCGGAATATATTTCCAAATCACAAATGCAATATGTTGGATATTGTGCTTCTATCATAGAATTTCAAGGTACAGCAAATGCTTTAGGAGTAGATCTATTTATGTGTAATAGGGGGAAAATGGGTCAAATACAGTTGCATTAGTGCATTGTTGGGAAGTGATGGAATATATTTAAAACAGTGTGTAAATAATCATTTCGAGCCAATAATTTGTGTTCAACATGCTGAGAAAAATGTATGCTATGATTTGTGCAAAGTTGGTAATTTGCCTGAAACGCAGTATATGTTTAGAAAGAATTCAGAAAAGAGAAAGTATAATAAAATTGTGTTGCATAAGGAGGTGGTATATTATATGAACAAAAGAAGGTATCAAGAAAATGAGTTGTTTAAAAAAAAGTTAATAGACATGAGCAAACAGAAATATCACGAAAATGTCTTGCACAAAAAAAAGGTGAAGGACATGAGCAAACAGAAATATCACGAAAATGTCTTGCACAAAAAAAAGGTGAAGGACTTGAGCACAAAGAAATATCACGAAAATTTGTTGCACAAGAAAAAGTTGAAGGAAAGGAGCAAAAAGAAATATCACGAAAATGTATTGCACAAAGAAAAGGTGAAGGAAAGGAGCAAAAAGAAATATCACGAAAATGTCTTGCACAAAGAAAAGGTGAAGGAAAGGAGCAAAAGTCAATATAGATGGCACAGATAAAATGTAAAGGCTATTAGTAGAAAAATGTATCATGAAAATCTCGAGTATAAGAAATGTGTTAAATTACGTGTGAAATTTAAAAGACAACAAATGAAAATAAAAGCAGAACAGTTTGATTTTATTATATAGCATTTTTTGCAATTGGTAAAAGATGGACCAGATTTTGTGTGTTGTGTTTGCCAAAGATTGTTATTTAGACATCAGGTTTTAAAGTGTAATAAAGATGATTATGTCAAAAAGACCACAGCTTTGATTTTTGATAAATGTGTAACTGAATAATATTTGCACAAATGTGAAAAGTCCTGTGCAATGCCATTTTCAGTGGCTGGATACACCTAGAGGCAAACTGTGGATTTGTTACACATGTCATTATAAGATTAACAAAGGTGAAATTCCACCTGAATGTGAGACAAACAATTTAAAAGTTCATCCCATTCCACCAGAATTATCGGAATCATTCGATTTTTCTTACCTTAGATGTAAGATGCAAGATTAGAAGACGTTTTTTACGGTCTGTCTAATATAGGCGATATTGTATGAAGTATCCAAAAGAATCCACGATAATTTTTATATGCCCGAAAAAAATACAAATAAAAAATAGATAAATGAAAGATTTAATGTTTTAAGAAAAAAAAAAAAAAGTGGGAAAAGAGAAAAGGAACTAAAGAAAAACGGACATTTTGAAAAGACTATAAAATTTTTTAAAAGACTTCAATCTTGTTTTGGCTTTAAAGTTTATTTTTTTCTCCTAACTTACAAAATTTGTGATCCAATTGGAGAGACTGGATTACCTTTTTGTTTGAAGACTGTGATCTCCCTGGTGCCTGTGCAGCTGTTTTGTCTGTGTATTAAGTGTTGTGTGTCTGTTCTTTGTTCTGTGTAAAGATGATGGGTCATAACATTTCTCGCTTACTGCCGGAAGAAAATCCCAAATATTTTAATTGTGCTGGTTTTTGGACTAATCCTTATTTAGATCATTTGGCATTATGGAGTGAAATTGTGTCACATCTAGATACTTTTTCATAGAGATTTACATGCTGCTAGAGGTTTCTGCTATGCTTCAGGTTAAGTTGACCCTTTATGCTCTGCACTGCAACAGGAAGTGGTGCATTCCAGCCTCAGCACTAAACTCAAGGAGGAGGTCCTAGGAAAAAGGGGAAGTTCATCTATTAGGGAATATATAGAGTTCCAATTTCATGTCCTGTATCTCACCTTTTGCCTGTGATGACACCGACTGGTACATATTTTTATAATAGCTTTACAATAATTCCAAACTCGCCTTTAAACATTTTAGGAAGAGATATGATGCACAAAATGGGAATGGAAATTCTGTTTTTTTTAAACCAATGTCTCACTGTCTTTTCCTTCTGTCCTCATGCTCTCAACTAAGCCACAGCCACATCTGGAAGATTTCTTTCATGGTAGTACAGAAGTCGTGCCTGATGAACCAAGTTTAGGTAAAGTTAACCCTAAATTATGGACCTCTCACAAAGACGAGGCAGGTTTAATCCAGGTAAAACCGTATCATGCACTCATGAAAACACACCATCCGATTTTTGTTAAACAATATCCATTGTCGAAAGAGAAGAATGTTGGCATTGCTCCAGTTATTGACAATTTATTGTCACAAGGTGATTTGATCGAGACACATTCACCGTATAACACACCGATTAATCCTGTCTTAAAGGCAGATAAAAAATGCTGGAGGCTAACACAAGATTTACGTGAGATTAATAAATTAGTTATTCCGTTAGCTCCTTTGGTGCCCGATGTAGCTACCATTGTTAACTCTATATCAGCGACTCACAGATTTTTTACTGTGATTGATCTTTGTTCTGCTTTTTGTACACCTCGAATCAGGTAACAGCTAATTTATACAACCTCGACAAACAACATATGACAGCACAACGTAGATCTGGTTATGAAACTACACTCTTGGTAACGGAAAACTTAACTATTAAGCCTTCTTCTCAGCCGCATTCAGCTGTAGTAGCTCTGCGTGATCTGCTAGACGATATTGACTTAGATGGTTTTGATGGCGCACATGATTGCCTTAGACAAATTGACCGTGAGACCTCTTGTAGGCCCGATCTTTTAGATACGGCCCTGGAAGAGGGGGATTGTCTATAAGTAGATGTTCATGTTTAGAACCTTCTAGTGTGTATTTATGTGGATATGCGGTTGTAAGATTACATGCTGTAATAGTTGAAGCTGAATCATTACCATACACATCGGCACAAGCTGCAGAATTGGTCACACTTAGTGATTATATACACTGATTCTAAGTATGCTTATGGTGTCGTGCATGATTTTGCTGAAACATGGAAGCAAAGATACTTTAAAACAGCTGATGGAAAGCCCAGAGCACATTTTAATCTCATAG
Source organism: Silurus aristotelis (assembly GCF_946808225.1). Classification (NCBI taxonomy): domain Eukaryota; kingdom Metazoa; phylum Chordata; class Actinopteri; order Siluriformes; family Siluridae; genus Silurus; species Silurus aristotelis. The sequence continues at coordinate 8,761,657 of NC_139601.1, read as the reverse complement.
GCGACTTTTTAAATGCTGTTCAACTCCCTGCCAAAGTGGCCATAGATTTTACACATATGCCACCTGTGGGAAATTTGAGATACCTGTTGGTTATAGTTGACAGATTCACTAAGTGGCCAGAAGCATTTGCATGTGTGACAGAGAATGTTAAATCGGTTGTCAAAATATTAACAAAAGAGATCATCTCTAGGTTTGGTATTCCTAGTGTGATTGAAATTGATAACGGCACACCTTTTGCTTCGAAGGTAAGACAACTTTTGGCTAAATGTTTAGCAATTGATTGTTATTTTAATATTCCCTATCACCCACAGTCAGCTGGAGTGGTAGAGAGAACAAACAGAACCATTAGCCGTATTACTAAAGCCTGCATTAAAACAGGCCAAAATTGGACTGTTGTTCTCCCGGTAGTACTCACAGAAATGAAAATAACCCTATCTTTAACAAAACTAACCCTATTTCTAACAAAACTAATCCTTTGAAAGTTTTATGTTCTAACCTTTCATGACCCCATGGGTCAGGAGACGCACTGGCATTTCTTTCTTAGGTAACCTGGAAGTGATGGTGGACAACTATGTTTCTGCCCTGGTTAAGAAATTGAATTCTATCAGTGTTGATGTTTCACTAACTCTTCCTCTGCCCACAGATAAGCCAACACACCCTTTTGTGCCTAATCAGCAGGTCCTGATAAGAAGTTTAAAGCCCATAAAGGTCGGTGAACCGAAGTATCTGGGTCCAGCGACTGTCCTAGCTGTAAACAGAACTGGAGTTCTGACTGATTATCAGCCACAGTGGATACGCGCAAGCAGGATCAAAACAGCACCCACTTAATCTATGCATTAATTGGTCTGTTGGCCTAAGAAGCCAGCCTAAGTGAGTGTTCAGGGCTGAAACAGTTGAGAGCCCACGGAAAGATCTTTTCTTTTTAGTAGAAAGGGGGCCACCTCCGGGGTGAAGATCTAACTCACTTGACTGTTTAGTTTAGCTTACCCTGATACCCGCTCTAGGTCTAAATACTATAACTATATGTGGATAGATGTAACTAGACTCCAAACTTTTTTATTCTCTTTGAATACATTATTCAGAGAAGAAACTGTTATGTATACCTTATATCACTGATTATAGATATACTGAACAAACAATGAGAAACAATGGTCTCATGATGTCTTGGAGAACGTGAAACAACTGCTGAACAAAGTTTTTGGAAAAGATTAAGAATTTGTGTACGAGTGTTGAACACTATTTTGTTTTAGGAATGATTCTTGTATGTTGTTGGAATTGTATTATGTATGTTGATGACGATGGTAAGGCAGGCCATAAAGGCCTTGATTTGAGTGGTGGTGATGAAGGATTATTTGCATGTTGGGAAAGAATGAAATGGAATCTGTATGTTTTTGTTTGTCTTTATCTTTTCAATTCGCAGTTTATGTCACAGATTCTGTTCCCAGGATGAACGTCCTATGTTTGTGTGATGCTAAATCATAAATGATTTAAAGTGGCCATTGTTAGTGTTAAAACTGTTTTCACACTATCTCACACACATTCCTTTGTCCGTTCAGTGTCTATAGGATATTTACGATGTTAGTCTGTAAGGTAAACAGAGAGTTTTATCTAGGCTCACAAATCTCTGACTGGTATATCCTCTTGTCTAAACAGGAAACACTTTAGGTCAGCCTTTTGTGTGTGCATGTGTGTGTGTGTGTGTGTGGACTGTATCATCCTGTGTGTATAAATACGTGTCTGCCACCTGCAATAAACTGAAGAGAGGAAACATTGCTACATTCTGTGTGCTGTGTATTTCTCCTTCCCTGAATTCAGAAAGGCACTACGGAGCATCACAGGTCGTATGGAAAATCTCTCCAAGTTTCGTTTTGGGCATGATAAAAATCTAACATTAGCTTTACCTAAAGGGGGGCAAAATGGAGTACATGGACCCATAACGTGTGTTCCTGCAAATATTGTGCAAACGTCTAATTTGTTGCCTCTTTCCAGTATGGAAGGATCTTTGTTGCCAGTAAAATCAAAGCGCAAGTTAACTTATAAAGGCCATTATAAATATCAGTTTGTTGACACTATGCACATAAGACAAGCATTAAAATGTTTAAAACAGGTAAATGTGCATTATAAAGATGTAGAGTTTAATTAAGTTTGGCTAAATGAGTTTTGTTGTGAACAAGATGGTGTTTTAGAAAAAGAGACTGATGTAGATGCAGAACATGGTGAAGTATCTGTAGGGGTTGGTGAAGATGAGCTTTTGCATGACAGACAGCAACATTGCATGTTTCAGGATACATGTCTTATGCCTGTTGACATTGGTCAGGAAGCACTAGATCAGTATTTTGATAAAATAATGAATCTGGCACCAGCAGAGGGGAATAATCCTGTTAAATTACTTTCTAATTTTGCCAATGAAGCTAAATGCTTCCCAGTGGTATTTCCACAGGGATGTAATACATACCATGAAAATCGAGACAGGCGTTTGACATTGTCAAGATATTTTAACAACCGGATTTTGCATGCTGACGGCAGGTTTGCACGGAATGTAGAATATATATTTTTTGCGCAGTACATGTCTGAAATTCAACAGGTTGTGTCAAATGTATCTATTGCATTGCGTAAAGAAAAAAGTGGCTCTATGGTTAAAAAAGTTGATGATAATGTATTAAACAATGAGGAATCTTTAAAGAAACTGTTGGAATTTGATGATGGGTTTCGTTTTCTTAAACCTATTCGTGGTACTCCAGCTTTTTGGCAAACAGCACAACGTGACCTACTAGCTTGTGTGCGTCAGCTTGGTATCCCTACTTGGTTTTGTTCATTTTCATCCGCAGATATGCGATGGAATAATCTTCTTTTTAGTATAGGTGTGAGCTTTTGCGTCGCAATCCTGTCACAGCAGCAAGAATGTTTGATTTTAGATGGCATCGTTTTTTGAGGGAAGTACTTAAGTCTTCATACCATCCAATAGGTAAAATTAAGGATTATTTTTATCGTGTTGAATTTCAGCAGCGTGGTTCACCACATGTCCATTGCCTGTTTTAGATTGAGAATGCCCCAGTAATTGATAAAAATACAGATGAAGAGGTAATTCAATTTATTGATAAATATGTAACTTGTGAATTACCATCACAGGATGACTCATTATTGGACATTGTTACATCTGTGCAGCAGCATTCAAAACGCCAGTCCAAAACTTGTAAAAAGAAAAATACGGTGTGCCGATTTAATTTTCCCAGGCCAGCATCTGCTCGAACCTTTATATGTCATGGTAAAAGTGATGTAAAAAGTCAGTGTAACTATCATGCAGCTAAGACCGATAATGTAACTAATAAATGTGCATGTGGAAATCAGGGTCAGACAGATTTTAAAATGAATAGAGAAAAGGCAGGTAAAATTTTGTTAGCTATAAAGAAGGCTTTTTCAGAAGAGAATTGCAATTATAACAGTGTGAAACATTTGTTTAATTATTTAAGTATAGATCAATCAATTTTTGAACTTGCATATAAATCTTTGAGTAAAAATTCACAAGTTCAAAGAGAGGTCAATGAGGTTTGGATCAATCAGTATAGCAAGCCACTATTAAAGTGTTGGAATGCAAATTTAGATATCCAGTATGTTGTAGATGCATATGCTTGTGTAGTCTATATAATTTCTTATATATCAAAGTCAGAAAGAGAAATCGGATTGTTGTTAAACAATGCACAAAGAGAAGCACATAAAGAGGGAAAAATCTTGGCAGTGTTTATTTACATAATAGAGATGTGTGCGCTCAAGAATCTGTGTACAGGTTAACAAATGTGCATCTAAAAGAGTGTTCGAGGAAAGTTGTGTTTGTGCCAACAGAAGACAATATCATTTAAATGAGTCTTCCTTTAAATGTGTTAAAGCAAAAAGCAATATCAAATAACCTTACAACTAAAGACATGTGGATGACTAGTATTGTAGATTGCTATAAGAACAGACCAGTTAATTTGGACGATATGTGTATGGCAACATTTGCATCAGAATATCGCATTTTAAGTAAAAATGAAAAATCCATAAGTCCTCTTAAATTACAAAAAGATTATGGTTTTATCACAAAAAGAACACGAACGCAGCCTGCAGTTATTCGTTATGTGCGCTTTTCTGAGGAAAAGAATCCCGAATATTTTTATCAAAGTAGTATGGAGTTGTTTTTACCATACCGTATAGATACAGAACTAAAACCTCTCAACTCTGAAACATTTGAACAATTTTACAAAAATGCTCATGTAATATTTAGTGATGCATCCAGACATTCAGTCATGTCAGTAGTTGATGTAAATAGAAAGAAATTTGAAATGGAAGCAGATGAATTAGATAGTATCCAAGATACTATTGACAGTAAGGGTGTAATAGAAGATGACTGGTGTGACCTGTGCCCAGAGCAAGAGTTAGAGCGTTTACTCTGTGCAGAAGAAATGAAAGAAAAAAAACAGCAAGTGGAAGAACAAAATGAAAATATTCCAGACTTAGCATCAGTTAAAGGAAAAGTTGCACACTTGGAAAAGAAAAATAATATGTGTAGAAGCGATGGCTTGGCCTTAATTAGATCTTTAAATGATACACAATTATCAATTTTTTTATCAAATTCGACAATGGTGCTTAGATAAAATAATGGAGAAAAACCCAGATCCATTACATATATTTATTACTGGTGGTGCAGGAACAGGAAAAAGTCATTTAATTAAAGCTATTCAATATGAAGCAATAAGGTTACTATCAACAGTGTGTCGTCATCCTGACAATACATGTATTTTATTAACTGCTCCTACTGGGATTGCTGCTTATAATTTGCATGGAACAACTATTCATCATACATTTAGCATTGGGAAAGACGTCCGTTTACCATACACACCTTTGGGTGAGGAAAAGCGTAATTGTTTGCGTGCTAAATATAGTGATCTGCAGATTTTGATCATAGATAAAATCTCCATGGTTGATCACAATATATTAGCATATATTCATGGTAGGTTAAGACAGATTAAACAAACTGGTGACTTTTCTCCCTTTGGAAATGTAAGTGTCATTGCAGTTGGAGATTTTTTTCAGTTGCCTCCAGTTAAAGGAAAACCCCTGTATGTTGATGACATACTAGGTATTAACCTATGGTCTACTTTTTTTCAGTCGTGGAACTGAAAACAGTAGTTAGACAAAAAAATAATATGTTTGCGGAGTTACTAAATAAAATACGAATTTGTACAAAAGTGGAACCAATGTTAAACAGTGACATTGAGTTATTAAAAAACTGTGAAACCAATGAGGACAGCTTAGCTTTACATATATTTCCAACCAACAGACAGGTAAATGAGCATAATGTTCAGCAACTATGTAAAACGTGCCCTGAATATGTTAAAATTACGGCTCAAGATTTTACACATAATAACAAGACAGGGAACCTTGAATTGAAAAATGGTCATCATTCCAAAACATATAATACATATTTAGACAAAACACTGCTTTTAGGGAAAGGCGCTCGAATAATGCTATGCAAAAATGTAGATGTTATGGATGGTCTTGTTAATGGGGTGTGTAGCACAGTAACACACACAGTTTTTCCAAACAATGACAACATGTTCCCTAAAACAGTGTATGTCAAATTTGATGACAATCAGGTTGGTGCACAAAGGAGGAAATATTCTGCATATACTACAGCAGTTGAAATGGATTCTACTGGTATCAAACCAGAAGAGGAAAAAATTAATATTATAGGGGGAGTACGATGACAATTTCCACTAAAACTTGCTTGGGCTTGTACAGTACATAAAGTACAAGGAATTACTGTTGATAAAGCAGTAGTGTCCCTTAAAAAAATATTTGCACCTGGAGAGGCATATGTGGCTTTAAGTCGTTTCAGAAGCTTATCTGGTTTGATTATTCAAGACTTTAAAGAGAAGGCTATATATTGTAAAGACAGCATTAAGGATGCAATTCAAAGCATGCCCAGATTTCCGTTTAAAAATATACCATGCCACAAAGTGAAAACACAATCATTCAGTGTATTTTTGATGAATGTGCAAAATTTAAGACATCATTTAGCAGATTTGATTTTGCATACTGAGCATTTGCAACCTAACTGCATTGCTGTTACTGAGACCTGGTTACATGCAGATGTCTCATTAGAAACTATACATATTGACGGTTACAGTTTTAATAGTCAACCATGCAGTTTATCTTACAGTAGCAGTAACCCTACAATAACTGAATTAAAAGTTCAGCAACATGGTGGTGTTGGCATGTATACCTTTAACAGTTTGATATATAATGTTGTCCAGGTACCAAATGTCAATTTAGAATGTTTAGTTTGCAACTATGCAATATACAATATATTAATTGCTGTAATTTATCGGCCACCATCATTTCCCATTTCTTTGTTTAAAGAAAATCTTGGCAAATTGTTAGATTTTCTAGAACCCCTAAATAGTACAATTGCTGTCATTGGAGATTTCAATGATAACATTTTAAACTTTTCAACCATCTGCAAGTTTATAACAGACAGAGGGTTTGTTCAACATGTCAAACAAACTACAACAGAAAAGGGCACATTAATTGATCATGTATATGTAAAAACAATACATTACAATGTAGAATCTATAGTACTTCCAACATATTTCAGTGACCATGAGGGTATTTTCTGTTCTTTTACATGGAATACTTTTAACACAGAAATGGAGGAATCTGACCAGGTAGGTTTTAAATATGGTTGTAAATGTTCAGCTTTATTTGGCAAATGAGGTGGAAGGAGAATCCTTGTTGTTAGTTTAACTTCATATACACTGCAGGGAAACATTTAAAGTGTAACATGTTAAACAAATTCTTTTGACAAAGGAAAGAGAATTTATATCCATTTGCGACTTTCAAAATAAAGGTATATTTTTCCTTCTTGCAACAACATATACATTTCAAACTACTATTCTATTATTCTGCTATTCATATTTCTTCATCTGATGAGCTATAGGTTAAAAGTGTGATTGTAACGGGTCAGCTTTGTTTGGTAACGGAGGTGGAGAGGGTATCCTTGTGGATGCCTTATCTCTACTGAGCCAAATACTGCTGTATTGTAGTGCGTGGTCACTGCAAGGTAGAAGTTAAAGTTGAACATATTTACATACTTGTAGTACAAATATGACTTTCAAAATAATGGTTTATTTTCCTGCAATACAACAACATTTACATTTTTAAACTTTCTATATACTTTATGTGCACTACTAACCAAATTAGTTATTCTAAATTATATACTTTTTGCGCTCAGCAATGCAACCACTTCAGTCACTCATGATATAATTACCTTGCATGGCTAACAAAAATGACTTTGTGCTTCTGGTGTTTCAGATAATACCTTTGAATGAAATCACACTTAAACATAATTAAAATGTTATAATAATAATAATACAACAATTAAAAACCTTTCTTGTTTTTTTACCTATTAATTAAATGTTTGCATTGATCTAATTTTTGTTCCTAGAGTTTTTATTTTGGTTCATAATATTACTCCTAAAATAATTTGTTTGTGTAAAGAACTACTTTCTACTTGCTAATGCAGGTTTTGCTTTGCCATATATGTAGTTTCAAAAAGCAAAAAGTCACTGGTAATGGCACTCCCGGTTAACTGGGATGGGGTTAAATTCCCTACAGTGGCATTGTTTTTTGGTACCAACTACATACAATTTAATATTATTTGCAATACATATATAACATAAATAAGTCTTCAAACCAGGGCCCTGTTTCATAAAACAAGTTTACCAAATAAAACAGGCTTATTTTATTAGTCTGATTTATTGTCCATTATTTTGGTTAAAAATAAACCATGCACATTACTTAGGTGTTGTGAATAAATGTTTTGCATGTTGCTAGTATGTTTAACATATGTTGGCATATTTTAGTTTGCTAATAAAAACAAACCATAATCAAATGCTGGATATCTTTAGGACATAAGCCATATCAAACATGCTATTTGGAACTGATGGTACAATGTGCATTTAAGTGGTGAATATAGGCATAATATGACAAAGAATAGGTCATTGCACAGTAAAACATGACACTTCCTGTTGCCAGCAGGTGGCGCTATGACAATAACTGATTATGGAAATTTAGATCTGTTCAGATCAGGAGTCTTATCAATCATGTGAAGTTTGGGGCAGATTGGGCATTGTATGTCTGAGTTATAGCAACTTCCCTATAGGTGGCGCTGTCGAGCCATTTTGCCACACCCAATGGAATATTGGCCTTCGACTGTGTTCAGGCCAGGACTCTTGTCAAATATGTGAAGTTTGGGGACAATCAGAAATTTTATGCCTTTGTTACAACTGTTACAAATTCCCATGGCGAGGCATTGAACTTTGTCACGGCGCCATGGACACGCTCTTTAACGAAAACTCAAGATCTTCATAAATCACTATCGAAAAGGCCTTTAGATAAGACTGACCAAAAAAAAGTTGATGTCATCAAATTTCTAGGAGTAGTTCATTGCACAGTAAAACATGACACTTCCTGTTGCCAGCAGGTGGCGCTATGACTATTAATAAATATGGAAATGGATATCTGTTCACATCTGGAGTCTTATCAATCATGTGAAACTCATCAATCAGATCTTCACAATTCACTAGCGCAAAGGTCTTCCGATAAGTCTGGCCAAAAAAGTAAGGTGATGGCATTAAATTTATAGGAGTAGTTCATTGCACAGTAAAAAATGACACTTCCTGTTGCCAGCAGGTGGCGCTATGACTATTACTAAATCTGGAAATGTAGATCTGGTCAAATCAGGAGTCTTATCAGTCATGTGAAGTTTGGGGCAGATTAGACATTACATGGTCGAGTTATAGCAACTTCCGCTTTCATGCCGAATCGTCGAAATTTGTCAGACCGCCAAGGACACGCCCTCCGATGAAAACTCTAGATCTTCGGAATTTACATTGCGAAGGCCTTTAGATTATGCATACCAAAGTTGGTGTCGATCCGAGCAAATCTTTAGGAGGAGTTCGGTAAAATACGACATGTGCGAATGGCAAAATCGACCAAAAATTTGCTCGAACAATTAAAAATACCCGACTTCCTGTTGGGTGTCGGATTTCGTACCAAGAGACTTTTTTGTAGGGCTTAGTCTGTTACATGTGTGTACCGATTTTCAGACATGTACGTGAAACATAGCTCGAGCCACACACCGTTGAACGTGTATAGGTGGCGCTACTGAGCCGGTTCTGCCACATCCACTTTTAGAGGAACATGGCGTACCTAATCTTTCGACTTTGGTCGCTGTGTACGCAAAGTTTCGTGAGTTTTCAAGCAAAAAAAAATGCAAATAATAATAAATAAACGGAAGAAAAAACAATAGGGTCCTACGCACCTTTGCTGCTCGGGCCCTAACAAAAACAATAGGGCTTCGCACCTTTCAGTGCAGGCCATTCTGGCCTGCTCCTCAGTGCGCGGGCCCTAATTACAAATTCTAACAAAAACAATAGGGCTTCGCACCTTTCGGTGCAGGCCATTCTAGCCTGCTCGGGCCCTAATTATAAGTGAATTATGTGTATTAAACCCTAATGAGCAAGCGGGGGTGACTGTGGCAAGGAAAAACTCCTTTAGATGGTATCAGGAGAAACCTTGAGAGGAACCAGACTCAAAAGGGAAACCCAGCCTCATTTGGGTGATATCAAGAGTGTGATTATACAGCCTTAAAAAAAAAAAAGTACTGTTAGATTTTTATCATGCCCAAAAGAAACTTAATTCTTGGAGAGGTTTTTCGTGCAAACTGCGATGCCCGTGGTGCCTTTCAGAAGTGGGAAGTAATGAAGTACAAATACTTCGTTACTGTACTTAAGTAGATTTTTCTGGTATCAGTACTTTAACCCACTATTAATTTTTCAGACAACTTTTTACTTTTACTCATTACATTTTTACACAAATATCTGTACTTTTTACTTCTTACATTTTCAAAACAGACTCGTTACTTTAGTTTTAATCCATTGATTTGGTGAAATATAATTTTTTTATTTTCACTGCGCGCCGATTTCAGCCGAACAACCGATTTCCTGTTACTGCGCCAGTTCAGCAGTTCAATCCACTGGTGTATAAAGTCCTGACTCTCACTCACCACAGAAGGCAGTAAGAAGTTTGGGGTTAATGTGGATGAGACAGAGGGAGTCAGTGATTTAAACATGACTGAGAACAGACACATTCCTGATCATCATCATCTTTTCTCTGCTTGTGTTCTATTTGTGGATCTTCAGCCTGGACACATTCATTAGGTAACAACATTTTTAATTAGTTTTGCATTAATATATATATATATATATATATATATATATATATATATATATATATTTGGCTGTCAAAATTTACATTATTTTAAACGGCATGAAATTTTTTCCTCCAGATAAAAATATTTTTAATCAGTAAACTTATTTCTGAGTTTCAAATAATCAAACACCAAATCCGCCATGTTTTACACAATTTACCCTCTGGGTGGCGTTTTGTGGGTTTTTCTCTCATAATGGCAACACAAATTTAAATTACTGTCTTTATTGATCGTACAGATAAAAACAATACATCATTTAAATCTGTAAAATGTCTATAATTTTATATATATAAAAGCTTCCTGACTTGACTTGAAGAGGTGCATTTTCTCCAGTATCACCTCATTAACTGTCCGTGTGGAAACATAGCAAAGGCTCTTAATGATGTCCACACATCTCTGCACTGAAATAGCCTTTATATTTAATCACTGTACATATGCTTACATATATATCACATGCTGTAAATATGATACATGTTTAACACCTCCAAGCTGCCAGTTTTGGGCACCTGAGCAAGCACTTAACTTACTACTGCTCATTTAGTAAATGAGATCATTAAGAGTCGCTCGGGATAAACACTTTCAACAGGAAGTGGCTATATCTCGCTATCTTTGTCTCTCTATTTTCTCTATCTAATTGTCTCTGTGTCTCTTTTAGTAAATGTCTCTGTCTCACTGTATATGTCTCTCTCTTGCTGTCTCTCTATTTGTTTCTCACTCTTTCTAAAGCTGTGTCTGTGTCTCTTTGTCTTTGTTTCTGTCTTTCCTGCTTATTTACATGTCTAACAAAGTTTTGAGTTTTGAAAGTAATGCCATTAGTGATCTATGATGAAAGACTTTCCTGGTTCGATTCTTACCTCTAGTTTCATATTGAACATTATAAGAAGTTTTTAAAAACAGAAAAATGAAAGATAATTAAAATTGGTTGCTGGTAAATCATGGTATATCAGTGGTGCAGGTGTTGGAGATGTGGTTCTTGTACCTGAGTCACTTCTTATAGACTTCAAGTTACTGAGAGAATGTACAGGAAGGAGAAGGTTTGACCCTCTACCATCATAATCTAAGAGAAAACAGTGTTCTCTTAACTATAGAAAAACCAAGAGTCCAATAAGCAAAGCCTTGTTTGCCACTCCTCTGGTAGTGTAGTGGTTAGCAATGCGGCCTCGGCTATCTGACTCATCCGGTTCAATTCCTGTCCCTTAGCTTTCCTTTAAATTGTTTAAAAAGTTTTATAAAAGAACCAAAAAAGGTCCTAAAAATCAGGTTCTTGCAGGCGATCCTGTGGCTCAATTGGAAGAGCTTTGCCTCTGGGTTGAGAGGTTGCCGGTTTAAACACCGGCCAGGGCTCAAAGTTAAGCGTGTGGAAGGTTCTGGTGACGGTAGTGAGGAAGGTGTCAGAAATGGCTGCGTGGCAGGTCGGCGGTGGACAGTTTCAGAGGGCAGATCCTGAACCAGGGGGGCAATATTCAGGTGTCTGGCATCTGAAAACAGGGTTATGAAGCAAAAACATGCAAAAAATTAACTTAGGCTCCTGGTAGAAATTCATTTAAAAAAATGTCTTCCCCTTCTCCCCCCTAAAACTATCACCCTCAATTTTTCCTGAGGCTGTAACCAAGCAGGGCTTTACAGTCACCCACTCCATTGCTCACCACACACAACTTACCCAGTGTGGGGACAAGCCAGATTTAAACCAGCAACCTCTGCGCTCAGAGGCAAGGCTTTTACCATCAAGTCCCATAACTCACCTTCTTTTTTTGGGGGTTTATCCTTCGTTTCATGCTTCAAAGCAAGAAATTCAGACCAGAAAGAAACACAGAAAGTAGGAGTCGAACCCTGAACCCCACCAACAGCAAAATACCAGTCTTAACCCACTGAACCATCTGTGCCAATTATTAGAGCAGGTCTATCTTTTCTTTTAAACCATCAACACAAGAATATAATGCTAAAGACAGACTTAGGAAGCAAACCTATATTGTGACTAGCAGGGACAAAGCAGGATTTGAACCCTGATTCACACCATTAGCAAGGCACCAGCAATAACCCACTGAACCATCTGGAAGGAGAAGCTGGGAAGCTTGTTTAGAGCAGGTCTATCTTACTTTTTAACCCATCAAAACAAGAATATGAAGATGTAGGAATCAGGAATTTAACCTACCTCATGACTAGCAGACAGAAAGCCAGGTTTGAACCCTGGCCACCAACATTAGCAAAGTACCAGCCTTAACCTACTAAGCCATCAGGAAAAACAGGATGATAAGCTTGATTAGAGCAGGTCTATCATTCTTTTCAAACCATCAACACAAAAATTTAACGCTAAAGAAAGATGTAGGAAGCGAATACAGATGTAAGTAGCACAAGTTGAACCCACATTGTAAATAGCAGGAAAATAGCAAGATTCAAACCATGATCCCCACCACCCACGAGACACCAATGTTAAACCATTAAACCATTGGTGAGGACAGGCTAGGAAGCTTATTTAGAGCAGGTCTATCTTTCTTTTCAACCCATTAAAAACAAAAATATTTTGCTAAAGAAAGATGTAGGAAGTGAATCCTGATCGTGACTGGCAGGCAGAAAGCAGGATTCGAACCCTGAACCCCACCAAAAGCAAGAAAACTGATTTAACCCACTGAACCATTAGGGAAGACAGGCCAGGAAGGTTGTTTAGAGCAGGTCTATCTACCTTTAAACCATCAACACAAGAATATAAAGCTAAAGAAAGATTTAGGAAGCAGGAACATAACCTACATCACAACTAGCAGGCAGAAAGCAGGATTCAAACCCTGATCTTCACCATCAGGGAGGCACCAGCCTTAACCCACTGAACCATGGAAGAGATCAGACTGGGAAGCATGTTTAGATGAGACACAAGCCTCAAACCACTGAGCGACCGCTGCTGAAAAGCATGTGGGCTTTTTGGAGGGTTCAAACTTTGTTTCATGCCAGCGCAGTAAGAAGGAAGGCATGTAGGACTGGCTTTGAAACCTTCCATCTATCTATGATGTAAGGTCCAGTTAACAGCTAAAACAGGTAAAAGTAATAACTACTTTTTACTTAAGTACATGTCAGAGCCAAGACTTCTTTACTTTCATTCAAATAAAAAAGTTTAATCAGTACTTCAACTTTTACCCGAGTATTTAAAAAACATGAGTATTTGAAAAATCACACAGCACACAGAATGGGTTATGTTCTTCTTCCATTTATTGCAGACAACATATATATATATATATATATATATATATATATATATATATATATATATATATATATATATATATATATATATATATATATATATATATATATATATATATACACATTGGAGAGAAAGCCTGACCTAAAGTTGTTTCCTGTTTGGATAAGAAGATATACTAGCCGGAGATCTGTGAGCCCAGATAAAGACTCCCTGTATACCTTACGTACTAACATTGTAAATATTCTATAGACACTGAACAGACAAAAGAATGTGTGTGAACAGGTGTGAGAACCATCTTAACACTAAAAATGGCCACTTTAAATCATTTATGCTTTAGCATCACACACCAATAAAATAGGATGTTCTTCCTGGGAACAGAATCGGTGACATAAACTGCAAATAAAAAGATAAAAACAAAACAAAAACAACAGATTTAATTTTATTCCGTCCCTACATGCATATAATCCTTCATCATCACCCCTCCAATCGAGGCCTTTATGGATGTCTTACCATCGTCATCAAACATGGCAACATACAAAGTACAATTCCAACAATCAATACAAGAATCAATTCTAAAACAAAGAAGTGTTCAACACTCGTAAACAAATTCTTAATCTTCTCAAAAAAACTTTGTGACTCCAAAACTTCATGAGACAATTGTTTCTCAGTGCTTGTTCAATATGTCTATAAGCAGTATTATCAGGTATACATAACAGTTTCCTCTCTCTGAATGATGTGTTCAAAGAGAATAAAGAAAATTCGGAGTGTAATTACAACTATGCACATATTGTTATAGAATTTAGACCTAGAGCAGGTATCAGGGTAAGCTAAACAAAACAGTCAAGTGAGTTACAGTAGATCTTCACCCCGGAGGTGGCCCCCTTTCTACTATAAAGAAAGGATCTTTCTGTGGGCTCTCAACTGTTTCAGCCACTTAGGTAGGCTTCTTGGCCAACAGACCAATTAGTGCACAGATTAAGGGGGTGCTGTTTTGATCCTGATTGCGTGTATCCACTGTGGCTGATAATCAGTCAGAACTCCTGTTCTGGTTATAGCTAGAACAGTCGCTGGACCCAGATACTTCGGCTCACAGACCTTGGTAGGCTTCAGACTTTGTATTAGAACCTGCTGATTAGGCACAAAAGGGTGTGTTGGCTTATCTGTAGGCAGAGGAAGAGTTAGGGAGACATCAGCACAAATAGAATTCATTTGTTCAACCAGGGCAGAAACATAGTCATCCACCATCACTTAAAGGTTATCTAAGGAAGAAATGCCAGTGCGTCCCCTGACCCATGGGGTCGGGAAAGGCTTGAACATTAAACTTTCAAAAGGTGACAGAGTAGTAGTTGAAGATGGGGTCATTTTCATCTCAAATTTCCTACAGGTGGCATATGTGTAAAATCTATCTGTAGGTGTTGGAAAGGGGTTTCAGGAAAAGTAAGCGCAGCATGTTGTTCAGGTCGATGTATGTTAGTTTTGGTCAAACATGAATCCAGCACTAGCTTGGTTGTTTTATAGCCTGTATGACTTTAGCTATACTAATGTGTATAGCTAATGTGTATGTGTATATCCCATGGTAATGCTTCACCAACACTATTAAAGCTAGTTTAGGCAGAGCAATTTTACCATCTACATCTCCAATGATACCAGCAGATTCTGATTTACATTGTTTAGAGGCCCAATACTTTATGTCCTCCTCAGTAGGCTGATTCTGAAGTATTTTTTAGGTCAATGACTGCTATATTGGAGATATGTGACATCATTGAGATCTCAGGATTTGTATATACTGTGTCCAAATCTACTTGTTGTTTTGCTGCTTCCTTAGCTACTATCTGCTAAGTTTTTTCCTGAATTTCCTGAACCTTAACTATGGCCACTTTGGCAGGGAGTTGAACAGCATTTAAAAGGCCGCCTATGAGATTAAAATGTGCTATGGGCTTTCCATCAGCTGTTTTTAATGGTTTTTTCTTTCATGTTTCAGCAAAATCATGCACAACACCAAAAGCATACTTAGAATCAATGTATATAGTCACTACTTTACCTTCAGACAACTGATATGCTCTTGTAATTGCCACCAACTCTGCTTGTGCAGATGTGTATGGTAATGATTTAGCTTCAACTATTTCATCAGGTAAACTTACAACCTCATATCCACATAAATACACACCATAAGAATAGTTGATTTAGCTTCAACTATTTCATCAGGTAATCTTACAACCTCATATCCGCATAAATACACACCATTAGAAGGTTTTGAACATGAACCATCTACATATAGGCAATCCCCCTCTTCCAGGGCCGTATCTATTCAATTCAATTCAATTCATTTTTATTTGTATAGCGCTTTTAACAATGAACATTGTCTCAAAGCAGCTTTACACAGATAATGCGGTGATTAAAAATGAATATGTTCTTTATGAGTAAGTTTGTCCCTGATGAGCAAGCCGGTGGCGACTGGCGACTGTGGCAAGGAAAAACTCCCCGAGATGGCATAAGGAAGAAACCTTGAGAGGAACCAGACTCAAGAGGGAACCCATCCTCATCTGGGTTACACCGAATGTCCATTTGTGGCGGGTATACAATGTTGCGGGGTGCAGTGATGATGATCAAAAGCGAAGTGTATTTCTGAGTCAGTGTAGGAGACTGTTGACATCAGTGTAGGAGACTGTTGACATCCAATCCAGGCAGGCCTGGATGAAGTGGGAAGATCCACGGGGGGGAGAGGGGCAGGAACAGTGGTCACTGGAGCCTCAGGAGCATGTTTAACTCGACCGAGAGAGAGAGAGAGAGAGAGAGAGAGAGAGAGAGAGAGAGAGAGAGAGAGAGAGAAGAGGGTGACAGGAAGAGAAGGATATGGATTATTAAGTGTACCTATTGTTGCATGAGAGTTAAAGTCACTGTGCAGTTTGGACTCCGGCATCCTATCTAAAAGATCAGGCCTACAAGAGGTCTCTTGTTGAATGTGTTTAAGGCAATCATGTGCATTGTCATAGTCAATATCGTCTAGCAGATCACGCAACGCTACTACAGCTGAATGCGGCTGAGAAGAAGGTTCAATAGTTAAGTTTTCTGTCGCCAAGAGTGTGGTTTCATAACCAGATCTACGTTGTGCTGTCATATGTTGTGTGTTGAGGTTGTGTAAGATAGCTGTTACCTGATGTGAGATGTACAGTTTCAAAGGATGTGACAGCACCCCCAGCCAACATGTCCATGTGGGCCCCACATGGGTTTTATCTGGGTTATATGGACATCACGTGGGAATGGGGTCAGAGTGGGCACTTTGATGGGCTGAATATGGGCCCCAGCTTAGTTACGGTTGTGGGCCCCAGTTAGGTTGCCCATTTTGTTTATTCGAGGGCCCTGTATGGACCATATTTGGGCTATATTTAGCTATACAGTGGTACCCCGTTTATCGACCGGCTCGGACATCGACCTTTTCACTTAGCAAACAGTTTTTCGACCGAAATTTGCATCCGCTGAACGACCAAATGCCCGCTTATCGACCTTTTTTTACCCCGACCCACATGGAGCTTTTTTTTTTGTTACTTTTATAATGTTTTTAATTTATACTTTTTACTGTATTATTGTCAGAAATCCACCTGCCACGCCCCCTTCGGCTCATTATTCACTTATCCCCAGCTCCTATATAAACCCCTCATTCATCCACACTCCTTGTCGGTTATTGTTGGTATGTAAAGGTGTTTGGTGCATGGTTTTCTGTGTTTTCCCTGTCACACGTATTCCTATGCGTTTCTTCCTTTCCAGACTCCACGCGCTCTCCACGGCTGCGCTTTCTTTCCAAAGTGCACCCTGGATTACCTTTTTCCTTCCGTGCGTTCGCCCGTGGACCTCGCCCCTCCAGGGCGTACCACGGATATCTCTCTCTCGTTTGTTTATTAAAAATTTTAATAAATGGGTATCGGTGGAGGTCGGGAACGGATTAATTGGTTTTCCATTATTTCTTATGGGATAATTACATTTGCTCTTTAAACGGATTAAAGTCGATAAGCGGGGTACCCCTGTATTTGTCAAAATAAATCTATTATTCAATTATTTAATTTATGATAAATTCAATTGATATGTTTTTTGCATGTTTTATGAGATCAACAGATTAACAAAAATTTTATATATTAACATTAACATAGGTATGACCTTTAGTCAAAAATTTAAATAAAAATAAAAATAAAAGAATCGGTAGTGCAGCTCACAGAGTCTCCCATTGGCTCCTGTGTCTCCCGCCTTCTCATTCTGAAGAAACGGTCGTCACTTACTACCACTGGAGCACCTGACCTGACCTGGATAACCTGACATCTCTGTCACAGTAAGAAATTAGGTTTTGTTTTAAATTACAGTATTTTCCGGACTATAAGCCGCTACTTTTTCCCACGCTTTGAACCCCGCGGCTTAAACAATGACGCGGCTAATTTATAGATTTTTCCTGGGTTTTTCCCGGTTTCACAAGCTTCAAGCCAAAAAACTGAGCCCCATAACCTTAGACCAATGAAATTGCCGAACGGGTTCAGGTGAACCAATGAAACTCTTTATATTAAATCGCGCTCCCACTGAATAGGGCCGCACCACATCATAAATATGGATGAGGTTCCTCTGACATTTGGCCTGCTGCTCACTCGGACTGTCAACAGAAAATGCGAATCATTCGTCACGCTGAAAACAACCGGGCATGAAAAAACGCACTTCACCTGTGTTCTGAGCTGCATGGCATCGGGAGAAAAGCTTCAACGATGGTGATTTTTAAACTCACGACGATACCAAAAGAAAAACTCTCGAGAGAAATTGTTGTGAACAATGCCTTTCTTGGTATGCTACTGGTTAGATACAAGCCGTGTTACAGACACTGTCTTTCGTTAAAGCCTGTGTAACGTTCATTAGTTTCAATGTAGGCCTGCGGCTTATAGACGGGTGCGGCTTATTTATGTTCAAAATAAAAATCTTTGTAAAATTCAGTGGGTGCGGCTTATATTTGGGTGCGCTTAATAGTCCGGAAATTACGGTATTCACATTTTACTGTTGTTTTTATTTAATGTATACTTCTGAAAGATTTGTGGTAATTAAAGTTACAGGCACGATATAACGAAGGTAAGTGTGGAGATTGAACTGGTTTACCTCAGATAAACACCTGTGGAAAACTGAACGTTCTTAACGATTAGCAGATAACTAGGAAATTGTCTACTAAAATGTGGAAATACCGACTTTTCAAACCATTTTCAACTGTTTTTTCTCCTTATAGTGTCCTCATAATAACAGGAGGGTGAAACAGTAAAAGCACTGTGGCCTAATCTTTCATTTCCACTACCTTTATAACATGTGTATATGCAATACACAGAGAAAAGCTCTGAGGAAATTGTGACAATAATTAACATTATTTTAATGTGATTTAGGTGAAATAGGTAGAGGTGATAAAAAAAAACAAAAAAAACATTAATATTTATATCATTTCTAAACATTACTAAAAATATGATACGTTATGATTACTTTAAAAATAAAGTCAGTCAGACTCCTGCCGCTCCCGCGACTCAGATCAGTTAACAGTTTGGGCAAATGATGGATTAGAAGGTGCTTACAACCTTGTGATTTTTAGTCTTTTTATTATTATTTTTTTTTTAGTTCTGATAGTCTTATGCTCATGTAACTTGCATGCTTTATACATACAAATAATTGGTTGTGCCCTGGTTGATGTGGTAGCATGCTCTACTTTATATACATTTTTTTGCTTTACAGGTAGCCTGAAGCAGAACCCTTTGCTGAAAACTATCAGTAAGAAAGAGCTGGAGACAGCACTTGGTAAATGGTTCACAAATGCAAGAGACAGAGAAGGCAACTGTGCTTTGAGAGCACAGTGGGAACATGATTGGAGGGCAGTACAGCCGGAAGTGTAAGTCATATAACCTATAGCTAGGGCTGCACAATTAATAATATTTTATCCCGATCACTGTTTTTGCCTTTGTTTAATTAAGGGAATACTCTACCCTGAAATTAAAAAATATCTTATAAATTACTTATCCTTAAGGCATCCTATACGGTGGCTGAGAGAGCTCAACGTGCTGCAACTTAAGAAAACACATGCAAATAGGAAAAAAACACCAGCAAATAAAAAAAACCCTACTTTATCAGTTTGACAACACATGTGCTGCAAACCCCCACAATGCAACCAAGTACAGAAACACGCTGCAAATCCTCACAACACAACCAAACACAGAAACATGCTGCAAATTCTCAAAACACAACCTAATAGCACAGATCACAAAATAAATGTTTTAAGGGGACCACAAGAAGTAACAAACCCGCCTGGAACTGCTTATTGTTCAATGTCTATTCGTCAGTGGTGTTGTCGATGACTTGAAAGGTGAGTTGTTTGTTTATTTTATCATTGTTTATTTATGATTCCTTGGCCTTTTGGATATTATTATCCTAAATAATCTAATGAAATACACAATTAACTGTAAAACGTTATTATGTTAACTGGCAAAGTCAAGGAATCATGCTCAGGATGTTAAAATAAACAAAAAACTCACCTTTCAGATCATCAACAACACCACTGATCAATAGACACAAAACAAACAGTCACTTGTTGGGGTCCCCATGAAACATATATTTTGTGGTCTGTGCTATTTGCAGTGCAAATTAATTGGTTGTGTTTTGAGGATTTGCAGGACGTTTCTGTATTTACTTGCGTTGTGAGGATTTTCAGCACGTGTTATTTAACTGATGAAGATGTTTTCTTAATTTGCTGGTGTCTTTTTTATTTGCATATGTTTTTTTCAGTTGCAATGCATTGAACTTTCTGGGCCACCGTGATCCTGAGGATCATTGTTCTAATCACTGGCTTTTGGCAATGGCCAAATATTCGTTTAAGAGTCAAGTTCAGATGCAAGGTTGATATTTTATTTGTTACATCCATAACATTTTGGATTCCATGACTGGTCCCCCGGCATAAGTTATTACTGTGCGAGGCAGAGGTAGGAACAATTCACTGATGAGATACTAGGATATGTCAATTATATTGATGCATTTCTTTTTTTTTATAGATGCTGCTGTGAATGGTAGTATTTTAAAATGTACTAAATTGCCTTTTCTGTCTTCTCTTTCTTTACCGTTTTGTAGGTGTGCAGCTGCGGAATCTGCATAGACCCACCAGTGAACTATTTTACTCAGTAATTCTGTTATTCCTGTTTCTTGTTTACTTACATAGAGCAGCACATAAAATCGACTAATATTAGTTCTTTGTTTGGTCAAGCACAGTTTTACATTGTAACTAAGGTTTGAAATGGTTTGACAGTGGATTTTCCATAGTAGCACATTAAGTTCACCCACAAAAATCAATGATAAAATTAATAAATGGGACCCAAATCTCACACACTGTGGTCCCACAACAACCCCATAAAGGGGACATTTGTGGGTTGGCCCATGATTGAGTCATGTGGGACAACTTTCCGTTGGCTCCGTCTCATCTATTTTTGCTTTCAGAAAAGCGTTTTTTCCCTGTTTGAGGGTGTGAAAGCAGTGAGCGGAGGACATTCCCACCAGAACTACGAACACACACTACAGTAATCACATTAAGGTACGTAATTTCTCTGCTATGGCGACCATCCAGTTCATTTAGTGTGTGAAGTGTGACATGTTTAGTGGGTCTTTCTCCGTTGTTAGCGATAATTTTAACTGTGAGAAGTGTAAGCTAGTTTGCTCTTTGACGGAGAAGATCTTAGCATTAGAGGAGCGCATCCAGAGTCTAGAGAGAAGTAGTGTGTGCGAGAGCAGTCCAGGTTCTGCAGGGGAAAGTCTGGATGCCCTAGGTGAAGTTAATATTCCCCCGACTCCGGCATTAGTGCCCTCGCAGCAGGGGGCGAATGGGTGACGGTTTGGCGGCATACTCGCAAAGCCAAAGCTAATGCTAAGGCTTGCCCACGGGAGCACCATTCCTCTCCACTTCACGTGTCCAACAGGTTTGCTCTCCTCAGTGAAGCACCCGCTGAGAAACCTGAAAGAGCTCTGGTTTTAGGAGACTCCATTCTGAGGCACGTGAAATTAGATAGACCTTTAGGGGCACCAGCAGCACAGGTTATGTGTATACCGGGAGCCAGGGCACCGGACATAGCAGGTCAGCTTAGATTCTTAGGAAAGCACAGGTTCTCTAAGATAGTTTTTCACACAGGAGCTAATGATATACGCCTTCGACAGTCAGAGGTTACTAAGAGTAATATTATAGAGGTGTGTAAATTAGCAAAGGCAATGTCCGATGCAGTAACATGCTCTGGCGCCATCCTAATGCGACGTGGCGATGTAGCCTACAGCAGGTTATGGTCGCTAAACTGCTGGATGTCCGAGTGGTGCTCCAAAAACAATGTGGGCTTCATTAATAATTGGAGCATTTTTGAGGGCAAGGCTGGCCTGTTAGGGCGGGACGGTATCCATCCCACTTTGAAAGGTGCTGCTCTCATTTCTTGTAGTATAGGTCATAGTCTCAGAACAGCACTAGTTAACAAGTGACTGTCTAGAGCTAAGGCCAGGGAGCAGACAGACAGGCTAAACCGACCGTCTGCTGGCTGCACAGAGTCGTCACTAAGGATCCACCTAATTGAGACTGTGTCTGTCCCCCAAACGAAACCAATATATAGGAATTCTCAGAAAGTCTGTTTTAGTAACCCGATTAACATTAAATTAAATAGGACTGAATGCACAGCCAGCACCTCTGATCTAAAGATAGGATTGCTGAATATTAGATCTCTCACGTCAAAAGCGCTTACTATAAACAAAATTATTACCGACCAGGAGTTTATTATAATGTGTTTGACAGAAACGTGGATTAAACCGAATGAATATGTAGCATTAAATAAAGCAAGTCCTCCAGGGTATAGTTACATACACCAACCCCGTCTAAATGGCAGAGGAGGTGGAGTCGCAGCTATTTATAATAATAATCTAAACGTCACACAAAAGACTTAACACAAATGTAAAACATTTGAAGTTCTTTACACCAGCATAAAATATTTAGTTTTCGAAGGCAGGTTCAGTCAGTCAATTCCACTAATTATTATTTATAGACCCTCAGGGCCCTACTCTGATTTTCTCATAGAATTTGCAGATTTCATCACAAATTTAGCTACTTCTTTGGACAAAGCATTAATTATTGGTGAGTTTAATATTCATTTTGATAATCAGGAAGACTCCTTAAAAGCAGCAGTTGTGTCCATTCTAAATTCAGTTGGAATTAATCAGAATGTTATAGGAACCACTCATAGTGGTGGACACACTCTCACACTCTTTGTTGTTAACATTTGGATTAAAAATAAAAAAACTTAGTCATAATTCCACAGTCTTTAGCTATTTCAGACCATTATCTCATCTCTTTTAAAATCTGCCTCAGTCATTGCATTACTACCTCACAGAGGTGGCAAAAGTACACACATCCATTACTTAAGTAGAAGTACAGATACTCATGTTTTAAAATACTCGGGTAAAAGTTGAAGTACTGATTAAACTTTTTTACTCAAGTGAAAGTAAAGAAGTCTTGGCTCTGACATGTACTTAAGTAAAAAGTAGTTATTACTTCTACCTGTTTTAGCTGTTAACTGGACCTCACATCATATTAATATTAGATAGATAGATAGATAGATAGATAGATAGATAGATAGATAGATAGATAGATAGATAGATAGATAGATAGATAGATAGATAACGAAATGCAGTTTGGCATCTATCAGAAGTGCAAAAAGTAGCAATCGTGCAAATAGTACAGATAAATATGTATCATATGTACAGCATGTGATATATATGTAAGCATATGTACAGTGATTAAATATAAAGGCTATAACAGTGCAGAAATGTGTGGACATTAAGAGCCACCTCCATCTCTCTCGGCGTCTTTCAAACAAACTTTGCTATCTATCCATCCGTTTTTCCTCTTTTAATAATCCTTAATTGTTTTTGTCTTCCTGACTTGTGCCTGTAGTTAGTTAACTCGACTATAACTATTGTTGTTTATATTTATTTTCTCTCACTCACATCTCTGTATAATAAATCTGTTCGTGACGATAAGCACTATGCCGGTTGTTTGTCTGCATTCGAGCACAGGTGAGGACTCGTTCGAGTTGCAAACGGTGGCGTTGGAGATGGAGACATTGGAGAAACAGATTCGCGAGCTGCATGTAAAGCATGACCGGCTGCGAGAGCGGAAAGCGGCGCTGGAAACATCCCGGGCGGACGCGCACTCATCCCAGGTAAACTCCCGGGTTGAACCTAACGCTCCCAGCACATCAACTCCGCGTGCTTCTATGCCCAGGCCCAGCGCACCTACAACTCCGGCACCGGTGCAACATGGACCCTGGATGCGGCCGCGGCGGAAGAGACAAGCCAAGCCCCGATCGAGGACGTCTCCACCTCCACCACCGGCCTTCGAGATCTCGACCGAGAACCGCTTCGTCCCTCTCCGCGAGACGGAACGCGACACTGTTATTCTCGGAGATTCCATCGTCCGGCATGTCCGCGCTACCCGAGCTAAAGGTAAGGTGCACACTCGCTGTTTTCCTGGTGCTCGTGTTCTGGATGTCGCTGCGCAGGTACCCGCGATCCTGAACGAGAACTTCGGAGCGGTTGTTCTCCATGCCGGATCAAACGACACCAGGCTGCGGCAAACGGAGATCTTAAAGAGGGACTTCAGGATCCTGGTGGAGACGGTACGCAGCACATCACCCACAACGAGGATCATTGTGTCAGGACCTCTTCCCACTTACCAGCGAGGGGCTGAGAAGTTTAGTAGACTTTTAGCTCTAAATGAATGGTTACAGTCATGGTGTCGAGAACATAAACTTCTCTTTGTTAATAACTGGAACTGTTTCTGGGAGCGTCCTAGGTTCTTCCGCCCAGCAGAGTTGGAGCAGCAGTGCTATCAGATAACATCTCTAGGATACTACACACCATCTGACTGGTAAGACATCAAGAAATCTTCAACTATAAGAACACGCATACAACAGACCAAATAGTTACAAGTTCACAC
Organism: Silurus aristotelis; assembly: GCF_946808225.1. Classification (NCBI taxonomy): domain Eukaryota; kingdom Metazoa; phylum Chordata; class Actinopteri; order Siluriformes; family Siluridae; genus Silurus; species Silurus aristotelis. The sequence goes on along the minus strand of NC_139601.1, from coordinate 8,737,147 downwards.
ACAGCCCAGTTTATAGAAACCGTATCTATTCCTCGTGTAGTAAAACCAAGAATTACATACACAAGATCCAGAAATAATCTTATTGCAGTTAAAACTGAAAAATGCCAGATAAACAAACACAACAAAGTTCTAAAGTTCGGTCTTTTAAACATTAGATCACTTGCACCCAAAGCACTGATTGTAAATGAGATGATCACAGATAATAATCTCGATGCACTCTGTCTCACTGAGACCTGGATTAAACCAGGTGAATATATGGGTCTAAACGAGTCGACACCATCAGGATATGTTTATAAGCATGAGCCCCGTCAGACTGGTCGTGGGGGGGGGGTGTAGGAACCATTTATAGTGCTTCTCTTAATGTTAGTCAGAGATTAGGATTCAGCTTTAAATCATTTGAAGTGCTCGTTCTTAAAATTGCACTTTCAGAGATGCATAGAAAACTCGCTCTGGTCACCGTGTACAGACCCCCAGGGCCCTACGCTGATTTTCTTCATGAGTTTGCTTGTTTTCTCTCAGACCTCTTGATCAGTTTTGATAAAGTGCTGCTTGTAGGAGATTTTAATATTCATGTAGATGATGCAAACGATGCCCTAGGATTATCATTTGTTGATTTACTAAACTCTTTTGGAGTTAAACAAAACGTCACCAGACCAACCCACCGTTTTAACCACACACTAGACTTAATAATATCCCACGGAGCAGACGTCACTGATATAGATATTTTACCCCAGAGTGATGACATCACAGACCATTATCTCCTACTGTACACACTACCGGTAGAGCAGATTAACCGTGTTTCACCACGGTATCGACTTGGTAGGACTATTATTCCAACCACTAAGGACAGATTCATAAATAACCTGCCTGATTTATCTCAGTTTCACATTAAACCCATAACTGCTGATCATCTTGATGAGATGGCGAACAACCTATGTTGTTCGCCATCTCATCAACCTATGCTACCTTATCCTCACTAGCACTTTAGACACTGTTGCCCCCATCCGGTTAAAAAAGGTTCGAGAACAAGCACCTGCACCTTGGTATAATAGTCATACGCATGCCCTAAAGAGAACAACACGTAATCTGGAGAGAAAATGGAGGAAAACTAAATTGGAGGTATTTAGAATTGCGTATAAAGACAGTATGCTTAGCTACAGACAGGCGCTAAAAGCTGCTAGAGCTAAACACCTGAGCAAACTCATAGAAAATAACAAAAACAACCCCAGGTTCCTTTTCAGTACAGTCGCCAAATTAACAACAAATCAGGGATCTGAAAAATGTGTTCCATCACAGTTTAGTAGTGAAGACTTTATGAATTTCTTCACTGAAAAAATAGATAACATTAGAAAAACAATTGTGGCAGTTCAACCTCTGACAGCATCTCCCGACACAATCGTACTTACAACCCCACAACTACACTGTTTTACATGTATAGGACAGGAAGAGCTGTATGATGCTATTATGAAAGCTAAATCAACAACATGTCAGTTAGATCCAATTCCCACTAAACTTCTGAAGGAAGTGTTATATACAGCTGGTGAGCCTCTTCTCAATATTATTAACTCCTCACTATCGTTAGGTCATGTCCCTAAATCCCTCAAGTTAGCAGTTATTAAGCCCCTCATTAAAAAACCTAATCTGGATCCAAGCACGCTATCGAATTACAGACCAATTTCAAATCTCCCATTTATGTCTAAGATTTTAGAAAAGATTGTCGCTGCCCAGTTATGTAACCACTTGCAGGAGAACAATATCTTTGAAGAGTTTCAGTCAGGTTTTAGGCCCCATCATAGCACAGAAACTGCTCTAGTTAAAATCACTAACGACCTGTTGTTAGCTTCAGACCAAGGCTACATCTCCCTATTAGTTTTACTAGATCGTTCGACACTATAGATCATGATCTTCTCCTCGATCGCTTACAGAATTACATCGGTATTCAGGGATAGGCATTAAGCTGGTTTAAATCCTACCTGTCCAATCGTTACCATTTCGTAGATTTAAATGGAGAGCTATCCAGGATAATGCTAGTAAATTATGGAGTGCCACAAGGGTCAGTTCTAGGACCCCTGCTTTTTACAATATACATGCTTCCATTAGGAAATATTATTAGAAGGCATGGAATTAGCTTCCATTGTTATGCTGATGATACCCAGCTATATATTTCATCATAACTGAGTGTGTTGAAGAAATAAGAGATTGGATGACCCATAACTTTCTGCTATTAAATTCTGATAAAACGGAGATTTTGCTCATCGGCCCAAAAAATAGTACACAGAAGCTCCAGCATCTCAGCCTGCATTTAGACGGTTGTTCTGTAACTACTAGTTCAACGGTAAAAGACCTGGGAGTTATTTTAGACAGCAACTTATCTTTCAAAAATCACATCAATCAAGTTACAAAAACAGCCTTCTTTCACCTTAGAAATATTTCTAAGCTAAGAAATATGTTATCTATATCTGATGCAGAGAAGCTCGTCCATGCGTTTATGACCTCTAGAATAGACTACTGTAATGCATTACTAGGTGGATGTCCTGCATCATTAATAAACAAGCTTCAGTTAGTTCAGAATGCCGCAGCAAGAGTTCTTACTAGGTCAAGAAAATACGATCATATAACCCCAATCTTATCGTCCCTACATTGGCTTCCTATTAAGTTTCGAATAGACTAGAAACTACTGCTACTCACTTATAAAGCACTAAATGGTTTGGCTCCCATGTATCTATCCAGTCTTTTAACACGCTACAATCCGTCACGCTCCCTGAGATCTCAAAACTCTGGGCTTCTAGTAGTTCCTAGAATAGCAAAGTCCACTAAAGGCGGTAGAGCATTTTCACATTTAGCTCCTAAACTCTGGAATAGTCTTCCTGACAGTGTTCGGGGTTCAGATACACTCTCCCAGTTTAAGTGTAGATTAAAAACATATCTTTTTAGCAAAGCCTACACATAACACACATCACACACATCACATCACAACCTTGTGCTCCAGAATATATGATTACATGCACATTATCAACTTGTGCTGTTAATATCATGAACAGCAGCTACGCTAATTCCTCTCCACTGCTTCTCTTTCTCTCCCCATCCCGAGGCATCCTGAGGTTTGGCCAGCTCCAGTCACGTCCCACCTCGTGAAGATTATGGACCTATGGATGATCATGGAGAAGTAGATGCCGAGTGTTTAAAGGCCCTGGCATGGAGAAGCTGATGCTGGATCTATGATGATCACAAATTGTTCTGTATTGTTGAAAGATTTATGACCAAACTCTTGATGTCACCCATATGAGGATGGGTTCCCCTTTGAGTCTGGTTCCTCTCAAGGTTTCTTCCTCATATCAAACAAGGGAGTTTTTCCTTGCCACTGTCGCCACGGCTTGCTCATCAGGGACAAACGCACACCATTCACCTTCACTGTTGTTTTCTGTAAAGCTGCTTTGAGACAATGTCTGTTGTGAAAAGCGCTATACAAATAAACTTGACTTGACTTGACTTGACTTGACCTTTGCTATGTTTCCACATGGACAGTAAATGAGGTGATACCAGAGAAAGTGCACCTCTTCAAGTCAAGTCAAGAAGCTTTTATATATAATCATAGACATTTTACAGATTAGAATGATGTTTTGTTTTTATCTGTTCGATCAATAAAGACAGTCATTTAAGTTTGTTTCGCCATTATGAGGGAAAAACCCACAAAACGCCACCCAGAGGGTAAATTGTGTGCAACATGGCGGATTTGGTGTTTGATTTGAGACTTGTCGCAGAAATAAAACAAAAGTTTACTGATTAAAATTATTTTTCGGTGGAGTTTATTTATTTATTTTATATCTAAGTAAAGAAGGGACGTCGTGAATAAGTGTATGTTTTGCTGGAGGTTTTAATTTCACCTCTTTTATATTTAGTTTTTTATTTATGTATTTATACTTTTTATAAAAATGGTAAAAACAGAAATGCGTGCTGAATTGATAGCGCGTTAATAACATCTAGTGCCGTTTAAAATAATTTGAATTTTGACAGCCAAATATATATATATATATATATATATATATATATATATTTTTTTTTTTTATTATTAATACAAAACTAATTAAAAATGTTGTTACCTAATGAATGTATCCAGGCTGAAGATCCACATATAGAACACAAGCAGAGAAAAGATGATGATCATCATAAATGTGTCTGTTCTCAGTCATGTTTACATCACTGACTCCCTCTGTCTCATCCACGTTAACCCCAAACTTCTTACTGCCTTCTGCCTGTTGATTCTTATCTTCGTAAAGAGTGAGAGTCAGGACTTTATACACCAGCGGATTGAAAAAGATGCGCAGTAACAGGAAATCAGTTGTTCGGCTGAAATCGGCGCGCAGTGAAAAAAAAAAAAAAATTTCAATGAATTAAAACTAAAGTAACGTGCCGGGTTTAAAAATGTAAGAAGTAAAAAGTACAGATATTTGTGTAAAAATGTAATGAGTAAAAGTAAAAAGCTGAAAAATAATTAGTGGAGTAAAGTACTGATACCAAAAAAATGTACTCCGTTACTTCCCACCTCTGCTACCTCACCACGTTACCGTGTTAAGCGTACTTTCACGTCAGCTACAGCAGCGTTTTATCAATGATCTTCCAGAAATTACGATATTAGATAGATCTCCGTCTGACCCCGCAGAGCTCGACTGGGCCACTGAATACCTAGAATCAACGTTACGTTATACTCTAGATGATGTAGCTCCCCTTAAGACCAAAATGATCAGGGAGAAAAAATTAGCACAGTGGTATAATGATCATACACGCACTTTAAAACAGACCACTCGAAATTTAGAACGTAAATGGCATTAAACTAAATTAACAGAATTTCAAATAGCATGGAAGGAGAGCCTCTTAAATTATAGAAAATCTCTTAGTGCTGCTAGATTAGACAAAGCTCCTATTCATGAGAATGACTTTATTTCATTAATTTCCTCATTAAAATCATCAACCTGCATTCTCGATCCCTTGCCTACAAGTTTCTTTCAACAGATAACTCCAGAGGTAATTGAACCTGTTTTAAAAATAATAAACTCTTCCATTAGCACTGGTTATGTACCAAAATCCTTCAAACTGGCAGTTATAGACCCCCTAATTAAGAAACCTGACCTTGACCAATGTCAGCTGTCCAACTACAGACCAATATCAAATCTCCCCTTTATATCAAAAATTTTAGAAAAGGTTGTAGCACAGCAGTTATGCTCACACCTACTTATGAATAACATTTTTGAAATGTATCAGTCAGGATTTAGGCCTCATCATAGCACAGAGACGGCGCTAGTTAAGGTGGTAAATGACCTGTTATTGGCCTCTGATCAGGGATTTGTCTCCTTACTTGTTTTGCTCGACCTTAGTGCAGCTTTTGACACCATTGATCACACTATACTACTTGCTAGACTTGAGAACGTTGTTGGAATAAAGGGAACAGCTCTCTCTTGGCTCAGGTCTTATTTGGCTGATTGCTATCAGTTTGTTGATGTAAATGGTGAGTTCTCCACACTCTCTGAGGTAAAGTTTGGTGTTCCTCAAGGATCTGTCTTAGGCCCTCTGCTTTTCTCTTTATATATGCTGCCTCTTGGTGAAATTATTCATAAACATGGCATTCGCTTCCATTGCTATGCTGATGATACACAGCTGTATATTTCAGCAAAGCCAGATGAGAGAGATCAGCTTAACAATGTTGAGAAGTGTGTAAAGGACATTAGACAGTAGATGCTTGATAACTTTCTTCTGCTCAACTCAGATAAGACAGAAGTACTTTTGCTAGGACCACATGCAGCTAGAAGCAAACTTTCCGATTACGTAGCATCTCTGGATGGTGTTTCTGTTTCAGTATGTACGGCTGTCAAAGACCTTGGTGTTATTATTGACCCTAGTTTTTCCTTTGAGGCTCACCTGAATAATATCACCAAGATCGCCTTCTTTAACCTTAGAAATATTGCTAAAATTAGAAATATGATGTAGTCACAGGATGCAGAAAAACTAGTTCATGCTTTTGTTACTTCTAGATTAGACTACTGTAACGCTTTACTGTCTGGGTGTGCAAATAAGTGCATAAATAAGCTTCAGTTAGTTTAGAATGCAGCAGCAAGAGTCCTCACTAGATCTAGGAAATATGACCACATCACCCCGTTTTATTCAGTCTACACTGGCTCCCAATCAAATCTCGCATTGATTTTAAAATACTACTACTGACGTATAAAGCACTTAACGGTCTCGCACCGCAGTATCTGAGTGAACTTCTGTACCAGTATGATCCTCCATATGTCGGATCTCAGAATCCCCTCTGAGACCAAACACCTCAGGAGTGCTCCAAGTTTACCTCTTTAGTTCTTAATTAACACTAACTCGGTCAGAACTCCCAATAAAAGGCCCAGAGACTTGGATGAGAAGGACAGCAAAATACAAGTTTATTTCTTTTCTCTGCAGAGAAGATCAATCACCAAAACAGATATAATCCAGAAGAAACCTCCTTTTCAGAATAATAGATGCTTGCAAGCGCTTCAAAAGGAAAGTCCCCAAAACCCTAAGGGGTGAATCACCTAAGGTGATTTCCACCCTGAACTTTTAGGTAGTTTCCAAAATCTGAGCTCACCAAAAGATGAAAGTAACAAATAAAATCCCGAAAGAAAGTCTTCAGACCGGTCTTGAAGGTAATCCTACTGCTCAAAAAGAACTGCAAAACAGGGACTCCACGAAGAGACTGCTCCACTGTTGAGAGCGTCTCCTATTTATGTGCAGGCGCCTTTAGGCGCCTCCTACCTTAATTTGCATGTTTTTACTCTAAATCCCATTATTTCTGACCTACCCAATTTTTGGGCCCTTCCTTCTCATTACTATGCATCACGTGGTAATTCCTAATTCCCATTATTTTCGTTCCCTCCTGGTTCTTCCTCTTCCCTTTGTCATTTCCTCCTCGTGGTCTCTCTTGTTTATATCCCCTTATTTTCGGGCCTTCTTGGGGTTTTATTTTTTAAAACTTGTCCTATCTTCCTCATTCTTGTCTTAACGCCTGTTGGAGCAACACTGTTTTGGACTAGTCTTCAGTTCCTTTGGATATTTTCTTATTTTCTTCTTCTTGATTATGCGTAAGTCCCTTCTCCTATTTTACCTTATTCTATGATTATATATTGCTCCTAAGACCTTCATTTTAATGCTCTTATGTGCTTTTTCCTGCTAATGCTATGGTTATAGTTGATTATATGGCTGTGTGTTAGATATTTTTCTTAAGCTTGGCTGTGCACTAGTTCAGTACCTAGTGTACTAGACTGGTTCTTCCTATTTAGTTGCCACCATGCTATCCATTGACCTTGGCCTTGTTCTCTTCTCTCTGTGTGCTTTTTCTAGCTCGTTGCAAAACCACTAGACGCAAGAGGTCTCGCCCTTACTCTAGGGCTTGCACTCCTCCCATTTCTCCCTATCATCATTTCCAGATCTCCCGTTTGCTTGATGACTTGGACAACTATTTGGTCGACCCTTGTGATGGTCCTGATCATCCTACGTCTTCCCCTTCTACCCACACCCCTCCTTCTTCCGTTGATGTGGGCACTCAGACTGACCCTGTGTTGATTCTGCCTGTCAGTCCTCCTCCTGGGGCTCCCCTCTCTTCTGACACTGACAGTGCACCTGATTCTGGGCCTGACTCAGGGCCTAGTTCGCCTGATCTTTGTCAAGGTGCTTCTCCTTCCTATTCCCCTACTTCTCCCTGCAATCCTCCTCATGGGCCCTCTTCTCCTCCTACTCCTTGGGCATCTCCTGACAGTGTCATCATGGTTGAGTCTGAGTCTGAGCCTGGCTTTGGGCCTGACCCCTGTGGGTCTCTTTCTTCTGAGCCCTACCATGGCCTGTCTCTTAACAGTCCCTGGCTGGTTTGTTGTCCTTGTCATCTTTTCCCTAAGTGTTCCCACTGGGAGTGTCATCCTTAATAAACATGGTGGTCTTTTTCTAAATGGTCTCTGTTGTGGTTTCTTTATATGCAAGCAATAGGCTTTGGTTACATTGGTCTAAGGTCAACCTGTTAGGCAGGTTAGTTAAAGCAAATATATACTTAGTCCATTAAATGATACTAAAACATTTTAACTGATAATTATTGCTGAATATAGACTTGGCTGTATTGATGCCTATCAAAAATTCCACACATGCCTACTTAGATCAAAAGGTGCTGGCTATCTGTTGGTTCCTCAAATAATGAAGACTACAGCAGGGGGTAGATCTTTGTCTTATAAAGCCCCACAGTTATGGAACAGCCTTCCAGCCAGTGTTCAGGACTCAGACACAGTCTCAGTGTTTAAGTTGAGGTTGAAAACATTTATTCAGTCAAGCCTTTGATCAGTAGATTTTTTTCTTAGGTAAAGGCTCAGATCTGGAGGGAGCATGGACATAGAGTGTTTGGTGAACTGGGATATTTGTATGCTGTCGTCCCCTCACATTCACTCAGGTTTGTTGACGGTGGTGTGGTGGGTCGTCTCTTATCCCAGATATCCCTTATGTCTGTATTACCTTCTAGTTCTCCCTTTTAGTTATGCTGCCATAGCGAGTCTTGCCGGAGTCCAAACTGCACAGTGACATTAACTTTCATACAACAATATGGACACTTAATATTCCATATCCTTCTCTTCCTGTCACCCTCTTCTCTCTCTCTCTCTCTCTCTCTCTCTCTCTCTCTCTCTCTTTCGGTCGAGTTAAACTTGCTCCTGAGGCTCCAGTGACCACTGGATAGTGTTCTCTTCGACTGGAGGCCACTCTGTGCAGCTTGGGACGGTTTCTCATCAAAGCCTTGGGTGGTTCCATTAAATTCCGGAGTAAGAACGGGCACTTTGAGGATGGATTGGACTGTAGTTAATGTGAACAGTCTCCTACAGTGACTCAGGAATACAGTTCACTTCTGATCATCAACACTGTACCCAGCAACATTGTATATCTGCTTCAAATGGACATTTGGTGCAACCCAGATGAGGATGGGTTCCCCCTTGAGTCTGGTTCCTCTCAAGGTTTTTCCTTGCCACAGTTGCCACCGGCTTGCTCATCAGGGACAAACTTACTTACAAAGAACATATTTACTTTAAATCACCACATTATCTGTGTAAAGCTGCTTTGAGACAATGTTCATTGTTAAAAGCGCTATACAAATAAAATTGAATTGAATTGAATTGAATTGCCCATGCAGGGCCCAAGTGACTGCCCATCAAATACCCGCATGGAGCCCACATGAAAATGTTGGCTGGGACCGTTTTCTCAGCATCCCGGACCATCAGAGCCGCAGCAGCCACTGCACGCAAGCATGAGGGCAAGACTATATTGTCTAAAGATTTGGAAAGATACGCAACAGGGCGATATCTGTCACCATGTTCCTGGGCCAGGATCCCTGCAGCCGTACCACCACGTTCGTGCACATAAAGGTGAAAAGGCTTAGCATAATTCGGAAGACCTAGAGCTGGAGCAGACTGTATAGCCTTCTTGAGGGCAGCAAAACTGTCAGTCATTTCATGAGTCCACAGAATTAAATGTGATGGAGGAGCTTTGTGATCAATAGCACTACGCAAAACTTTATCATGCTGTGCGCAGTCGGTGATCCATGCTCGGCAGTAGTTCATCAGTGAGGGGGGTCATTCTGCTCCCGATTACTGCAAAGGGCGACGCTCGGTCTCCGATCTCCTTTGCAGACATAGCTTCGCTCCTGACTTCCGTGGTGGCCACTACTTTGTTCCGGATCGTCGCCACAGGCGTTGCTCCGTTCCGGGTCTCTGTGGTGGACATCACTCCGCTCCAGACCTCTGCAGGAGGGGTCACTCCGCCCCTGATCACCGCCGCTCAAGGCGTCTCTCCGTCTCCGGTCTCCGCTCAAGGCGTCTCTCCGTCCCCAGTCACCGCTGAAGGCGTCTCTCTGTCTCCGGCCTTCGCCCTGCCTCCGGTCTTCACCGAAGAAGCCATTTAGTCTCCGGTCTTTGCCAGGGGTTTCGCCCCGTTCCTGGCCTCCGTTTTGGACCCTTTGCTGGGACCGTGGTTCCTTCCCAGGTCTTCAGGATGGGCATCGTTTGGTCACGGCTCTCCGCCGGGGTTGTCGCTCCACCTCTGGTCCTTCCCAGCTTTCCACGGCGATTCTAACCGGGTCCCCTTCAACTCTGGACGGACACCGGGGCCCTCCTCTGAGTGCCCTGGCCCACCGGACGTCTGGTGGGGGGGTGTTCAGGAAACCACCTGCCATGCCCCCTTTGGTGACTTCACACCTCCGCTCTCTCATTGAAGCTCCCGGCAATAACCACACTCACCTGGGACTCGTTAAACACTCATCCTCGACTCCTACATAAACCATTCACTCACACTTACTCCTTGTCCATTATTGTATGTGTTGGATGTTATGTGCTGTTACGTATCCTTATGCGTGCCTTTCCTTTCGGGACTCTGCACTCTCTCCGCGCTTGCGCTTTCTTCCCAAAGCGCACCCCGGATTACCCCTATCCTCCGGTGTGTTCATTCTTAGACTGTGTGGACCTCGCCCCTCCAGAGCTTACCACAGATATCACTCTTTGGGTTCCAAAGGACTGCCGTGTGTATGTGTATGTGAGTGTGTGCTTGTGTATATCTCTCTCTCCCACTCTCGTTAATAAGCCCGAGCGAGCTTTACTCCGGCTTCCGCCTCCCGTTTACTCGCTCCATGACATCATCACAACAAAGTTTTCCTCACTTTAGACGTAAGATACAAGATTAGAAGACTTTTTTACAGTCTATCTAATATAGGCGATATTGTCTGAAGTATCCAAAAGAACCCATGATAATTTATATATGCCCCAAAAAAATCTTTTTTTGAGAATAAAAAGAAATACTGGAAAGACTAAAATTTTGTTTTGGCTTCGTTTTTTTTGTTTTATAGTGTACTTTTTCTCCTAACTTAAACAAATTGTGATTAAAACAGAGATACTGGACTTTTTTTGTTTGAAGACTATGATCCCCCTGGTGCCTAGTGCAGCTGTATTGTCTGAGTGTAAAGTGTTGTGTGTCTGTTTTTTGTTCTGTGTAAAGAAGATGGGTCATGACATCTCTCACCTAATACCGGAAGAAAATCCCAAAGATTGGATGTATAGGAATAGTGCTGGTTATTGGACTAATCCTTATTTAGATCATTTGGCATGATGGAGTGAAATTGTGTTACATTTAGATACTTTTCCCTAGATAATTAGATGCTGCTAGAGGTTTCTTCTCTGCTGCAGTTTTAGTTAACCCGTTATGCTTTTCACTGCAACAGGAAGTGGTACATTCCAGCCTCAGCACAGAACTCAAGGATGAGGTCGTGGGAGAAAGGGGTTCATCTATTAGGAATAGATAGAGTTTCAATTTCATGTCCTGTAACTGACCCGTTGCCTGTTGTGACACTGACTGGTACAAATTTTTATCATAGCTTTACAATAATTCTAATCTCACCCTCCTCGGAGTGCCCTGGCCCGCCTGGCGAGGGTGGGTTTGGGGCATCAGGAGCCGCCCCTGGATGGGGGGCGATGTCAGGGATCCTCCTGCCATGCCTCCTCTGCGGCTCTCTCTCAGCCGCTCCTGGCGCTAATCGCCAACACCTGTTCCACATTACCTGTTCCCATTTATAAGCTCACGCTCCGACCTCACTCGCTTTCAGATCTACCAGATGGATATCTTGACCAACCGGGTTCCTGACCGCCTGCATTCCCCGATGGTTCCTGCTTCTTCTTCCGATCCTAAGGATTATACTCGCTGTAAGGATTATACCCGCTTTACGGATTATCCTCGCTGTACGGATCATACCCGCATTTTAGAGTATCCCCACGTTACAGTTCGTACCTCTTCTAGACTCTTGTTTGTGTGCTTAACTATGATTGAGTTACTTCGGCTTACTACGCGTGGTCACAACCCTAATAGCTATACAGTCTGCTCAAGCTTAAGATCGTCCAAATTATACTAAGCCTTTTCACCTTCATGTGAATGAATGTGGTGGTACGGTTGCGGGGTGTCTGGCCCAGGAACATGGTGACCCTGCACATGGCTTGGAGGCATTACTGGTGGCCAGGGATGAGCAGAACGGTGGCAGAATTTGTCCAGGGCTGAAACATCTGTGCTAATTCGAAGACCCCCTAGCACTTACCCGTGGGCAAACTTATCCCTCTGCCTACTTCCCAACTCCCATGATCACACATAGGCATCGACTTTGTGATGGACTTACCATGGTCAGAAGGCTATACCTGTGTTCTGGTGGTCGTGGATCGGTTCTCCAAGGCCTGCCGCTTCGTCCCTCTTTGAGGCCTCCCCACGGCCCTGGAAACCGCAGAAGCCCTCTTCCAGCATGTCTTCCCCAACTTCGGTCTCCCGGAGGAGATAGTGTCTGACCGTTGCGCCAGGACACCACTGGACTCACGCCTTTCCAATGCGTGCTAGAGTTTTAACCCCCGCTGTTTCCATGGTCCGATGAACCTTCCCACGTGCCCGCAGTGGACCACTGGTGTCGGAACTCAGAACCCGTCTCTGAGCAGACACATCATGGGTGGATTCTTTGTTTCAGTTAATTCCTGATGTAACACTCTTAACCTAATAAAATAAAATTAAATAGACCTCAAAAGCCAAAGAAAAATCTTCAGTCTTGGATGAGAAAGAGCAAAAACTTCTTTATTCCAGACACGTTCTGATGAGCCCATAGAAGGTGGTCACTTCTTTTCGGCTTCTCCTGTTAGGGGTCACCACAGCGGATCCTCCGCACGTTTGATTTGGCACATGTTTTACGCTGGATGCCCTTCCTAACGCAACCCTCCCCAATTTATCCGGGCTTGGGACCGGCACTAAGAGTGGCTGGGGATGGTTCCCTGACCGGGAATCGAACCCGGGTCGCAGCGGTGGGAGCGCTGCATCTTAACCACTAGACCACCAGGGGACAAGAAGGTGGTCACTTCATCACATCAAAATGATCAAGCGCACACACACTTTGCACACACTCATTCTTATACCCTGGTGTACACCTTTACTTTTTTTCCTATTTTCTTCATCCTAGCAAAGTCCCCTTCCTGCGATTCCATATTTGGGTTTTCCTGTTCCCCCATTACCCTTATTTACGGCCTTTTCTCTATGTCACTTAAGAAAAGAATGTGTATACAACTTTCTCCCCCTCTGGTACAGCCAGGCACTCCTGCTCTCAGGTTTTTATGCGTGGACAACCATTTTGCGGCCTACTTTATCTTCCCTACATCTACTCTGTGTAAGTGTTCTGCTTTTATAATGCTATTTGCTATTCCATTTTTTTAAATCAAGCGATATTATTTTACTTAAATTGTCTATTTGTATATGTTTAACTACATTATTCTACATGGTTATGTTAGTGTCTAGGTCATACTTCATTTATATTATCTGAACTGACTGTTGCATAATGTGTTAAGCTTCACAACTATAACCATTGTAAGCTTATTACTTTTGTTCTTACATGCACATATTAGTTGTGTGTTTTTAGTCATTGTGATCTCTGTTTGTTTCTTTTATTCAGCTCCAACTTACAGACGTCCTGGTACATCTCTTAGGAGCATTCTTCACCAACAGCATCGTAAATCTCACCTCTTCTCTGCACAATAAACATGCTTAAGCCTTGTATGTTGTTCTTTCTTGTCTATCCAACACACTCATAACACCAGTCAGACTCTACTCTACTCTATTTATTAATATCTGATCGCTATTGTTAATTATACTTGGAGTACATAGACTACATTCATTCATTAATTTTCTCCCGCTTATCCGTAATAGACTACATGAGACTGATTAAAATACATAGACTAAATAGGTTTAATCAAGCTGCTTCTATTGGATCTAATAGATTCTATACTAATTATTAGGTCAATTTGTTGGATGGATATTAGTCGGAATAAACACACACTCTAGATAAGGTTAATTTGAATATTTTCTTGACAACACTCCCCCATCTGAGACTAATTAGTCTCACACTCCGCCTGCTTCCGTGTTAACTCATTAACAAACATACATGTCACATAACACTGGGAGAGTGTCAGGACATGGGAGGCCGTACACATCCAACTGTGCAGGGCTTTGAGAGAGACCCAATGACATGCGGATGCACGGAGGTTGGAGGCCCCATCTTACAGGCCGGGGGACTTCAATTCAATTCAATTCATTTTTATTTGTATAGCGCTTTTAACAATGAACATTGTCTCAAAGCAGCTTTACACAGACTGGCGACTGTGGCAAGGAAAAACTCCCCGAGATGGCATAAGGAAGAAACCTTGAGAGGAACCAGACTTAAGAGGGAACCCATCCTCATCTGGGTTACACCGAATGTCCATTTGTGGCGGGTATACAATGTTGCGGGGTGCAGTGATGATGATCAAAAGCGAAGTGTATTTCTGAGTCAGTGTAGGAGACTGTTGACATCAACTACAGTCCAATCCAGGCAGGCCTGGATGAAGTGGGAAGATCCACGGGGGGGAGAGGGGCAGGAACAGTGGTCACTGGAGCCTCAGGAGCATGTTTAACTCGACCGAGAGAGAGAGAGAGAGAGAGAGAGAGAGAGAGAGAGAGAGAGAGAGAGAGAGAGAAAGAGAGAGAGAGAGAGAGAGAGAGAGAAGAGGGTGACAGGAAGAGAAAGATATGGATTATTAAGTGTACCTATTGTTGCATGAGAGTTAAAGTCACTGTGCAGTTTGGACTCCGGCAAGACTCGCTATGGCAGCATAACTAAAAGGGAGAACCAGAAGGCAACACAGACATGAGGGATCTCTGGGATAAGAGACGGCCCACCACACCACTATCAACAAACCTGAGTGAACACGTGAATGTGAGGGGACGACAGCGTACAAATATCCCAGTTCACCAAACACTCTATATCAATGTTCCCTCCAGATCTGAGCCTTTACCTGAGAAAAAATCTACTGATTAAAGGCTTGACTGAATAAATATGTTTTCAACCTCGACTTGAACACTGAGACTGTGTCTGAGTCCCGAACACTGGTTGGAAGGCTGTTCCATAACTGCGGGGCTTTATAAGAGAAAGATCTGCCCCCTGCTGTAATCTTCATTATTGGAGGAACCAACAGATAGCCAGCACCTTTTGATCTAAGTAGGCGTGGAGGATCATACTGGTACAGAAGTTCACTCAGATACGGTGGTGCGAGACCATTAAGTGCTTTATATGTCAGTAGTAGAATTTTATAATCAATGCGAGATTTGATTGGGAGCCAGTGTAGACTGATTAATACAGGGGTGATGTGGTCATATTTCCTAGATCTAGTGAGGACTCTTGCTGCTGCATTCTGATCAGTAGTCAGTAGTCAGTAGTCAGTACAGTAGTCTAATCTAGAAGTAACAAAAGCATGAACTAGTTTTTCTGCATCCTGTAACGACATCATATTTCTAATTTTAGCAATATTTCTAAGGTGAAAGAAGGCGATCCTGGTAATATTATTCACGTGAGCCTCAAAGGAAAGACTCGAGTCAATAATCACACCAAGGTCTTTGACAGCCGTACACGCTGAAACAGAAACACCATCCAGAGATGTTAGGTAATCGGAAAGTTTGCTTCTAGCTGCATGTGGTCCTAGTAAAAGTACTTCCGTCTTATCTGAGTTTAGCAGAAGAAAGTTATCGAGCATCCACTGTCTAATGTCCTTTACACATTTTTCAACATTGTTAAGCTGATCTCTCTCATCTGGCTTTGCTGAAATATATAGCTGTGTATCATCAGCATAGCAATGGAATCTAATACCATGTTTATGAATAATTACACCAAGAGGCAGCATATATAAAGAGAAAAGCAGAGGGCCTAAGACAGATCCTTGAGGAACACCAAACTTTACCTCAGAGTGTGTGGAGAACTCACCATTAACATCAACAAACTGATAGCGATCAGTCAAATAAGACCTGAGCCAAGAGAGAGCCGTTCCCTTTATTCCAACAGCGTTCTCAAGTCTAGCAAGTAGTATAGTGTGATCAATGGTGTCAAAAGCTGCACTAAGGTCGAGCAAAACAAGTAAGGAGACAAAACCCTGATCAGAGGCCAATAACAGGTCATTTACCACCTTAACTAGCGCCGTCTCTGTGCTATGATGAGGCCGAAATCCTGACTGATACATTTCAAAAATATTATTCATAAGTAGGTGTGAGCATAACTGCTGTGCTACAACCTTTTCCAAAATTTTGGCTATGAAGGGGAGATTTGATATTGGTCTGTAGTTGGACAGCTGACATGGGTCAAGGTCAGGTTTCTTAATTAGGGGGTGGATAACTGCCAGTTTGAAGGATTTTGGTACAAAACCAGTGCTAATGGAAGAGTTTATTATTTTTAAAACAGGTTCAATTACCTCTGGAATGATCTGTTTAAAGAAACTTGTAGGCAAGGGATCGAGAATGCAGGTTGATGATTTTGATGAGGAAATTAATGAAATTAAGTCATTCTCGTGAATAGGAGTAAAACTTTGTAATTGATTGTCTGTTATAATTACACTGCTGTCTACAGGGTTACTTGTAAAATAATTTGGATTTATATTAACCGTCTGGATTTTTTGCCTGATGTTTTCAATTTTATTATTAAAAAAGTTCATGAAATCATTAGTACCTAATGATGGTGTGCATGTGAGTGCAGTGCTTTTATTCCCTGTTAATTTTGCTACCGTGCTGAATAAAAATCTAGGATTATGCTTGTTATTTTCTATGAGGGTGAAGAAATATGCTGATCAAGCAGCACTAAGAGATTTTCTATAAATTAGGAGGCTCTCCTTCCATGCTATTTGAAATACTGTTAATTTTGTTTGACGCCATTTACGTTCTAATTTTCGAGTGGTCTGTTTTAAGGTGCGTGTATGATCATTATACCACTGTGCTAATTTTTTCTCCCTGATCATTTTGGTCTTAAGGGGAGCTACATCATCTAGGGTATAACGTAATGTTGATTCTAGGTGTTCAGTGGCCCAGTCGAGCCCTGCAGGGTCAGACGGAGATCTATCTAATATCGTAATTTCTGGAAGATTGTTAATAAAACGCGCTGCTGTAGCTGACGTGAAAGTACGCTTAACACGATAACGTGGTAACTAAATTTGTGATGAAATCTGCAAATTCTATGAGAAAATCAGAGTAGGGCCCTGGGGGTCTATAAATAATAATTAGTGGAATTGTCTGACTGGACCTGCTTTCAGACACTGAAAATTTTATGTTGGTGTAAAGAACTTCAAATGTTTTACATTTGTGTTTAGTCTTTTGTGTGACGCTTAGATTATTATTATAAATAGCTGCAACTCCGCCTCCTCTGCCATTTAGACGGGGTTGGTGTATGTAACTATACCCAGGAGGACTCGCTTCATTTCATGCTAAATATTCATTTGGTTTAAGCCATGTTTCTGTCAAACACATTATTTTAAACTCCTGGTCGGTAATAATTTCGTTTACATTAAGCGCTTTAGACGTGAGAGATCTAATATTCAGCAATCCTATCTTTAGATCAGAGGTGCTGGCTGTGCGTTCAGTCCTATTTAATTTTATGTTAATCAGGTTACTAAAACAGACTTTCTGAGAATTCCTATATTTTGGTTTCGGACACAGACACAGTCTCAATTTGGTGGATCCTGAGTGACGACTCTGTGCAGCTAGCAGACGGTTGGTTTAGCCTGTCTGTCTGCTCCCTGGCCTTGGCTCTAGACAGTCACTTGTTAACTAGTGCTGTTCTGAGACTATGACCTATACTACAAGAAATGAGAGCAGCACCTTCCCGAGTGGGATGGACACCGTCCCGCCCTAACAGGCCAGCCTTGCCCTCAAAAATGCTCCAATTATTAATGAAGCCCACATTATTTTTGGAGCACCACTCGGACATCCAGCAGTTCAGCGACCATAACCTGCTGTAGGCTACATCGCCACGTCGTATTGGGATGGGGCCAGAGCATATTACAGCATCGGACATTGCCTTCGCTAATTTACACACCTCTATAATATTACTCTTAGTAACCTCTGACTGTCGAAGGCGTATATCATTAGCTCCTGTGTGAAAAACTATCTTAGAGAACCTGTGCTTTCCTAAGAATCTAAGCTGACCTGCTATGTCCGGTGCCCTGGCTCCCGGTATACACATAACCTGTGCTGCTGGTGCCCCTAAAGGTCTAGCTAATTTCACGTGCCTCAGAATGAAGTCTCCTAAAACCAGAGCTCTTTCAGGTTTCTCAGCGGGTGCTTCACTGAGGAGAGCAAACCTGTTGGACACGTGAAGCGGAGAGGAATGGTGCTCCCGTGGGCGAGCCTTAGCGTTAGCTTCGGCTTGCGAATATGCCGCCGAGTCGTCACCCATTCGCCCCGCTGCAAGGGCTCTAATGCTGGAGTCGGGGGAATATTAACTTCACCTAGGGCATCCAGACTTTCCCCTGCAGAACCTGGACTGCTCTCGCACTCACTACTTCTCTCTAGACTCTGGATGCGCTCCTCTAATGCTAAGATCTTCTCCGTCAAAGAGCAAACTAGCTTACACTTCTTACAGATAAAATTATCACTAACAACGGAGAGAGACTGACTAAACATGTCACACTTCACACACTGAATGAACTGGATGTTCGCCATAGCGGAGAAATTACGTACCCTTAATGTGGTTAATGTACTGTGTGTTCGTAGTTCTGGTGGGAATGTCCTCCACGCACTGCTTTCAAATTCTCAAACAGGGAAAAAAGCGCTCTTCCGAAAGCAAAAATACACGAGACGGAGCCAACGGCAAAATAGCTGCTTGCAGCTTGGTCTGGTTGTCCTGCCGGAAGCTAAGCCCCAGGTATATTGGGCCCTTCAGAGTCGAGCGGCAAATCAACGAAGCGGCTTATCGGCTGGAACTTCCCCCGCGGTATCGAATTCACCTCACGTTCCACGTGTCGCTCCTCAAGCCATACACCCCATCGATCACTCAACGCCCTGGTGTGGCAGCAGGGCCCCCTCTGCCAGAAGAATTGGACCAGCCCTCGGTCTACTCGGTGCGGGAGGTGCTGAACTCTTGTTGTCGGGGCAGGGGTCTGAAGTACCTAGTAGACTGGGAGGGCTACTGCCCCGAGGAACGGTCATGGGTGTCGAAAAAGTACGTACTGGATCCAACACTCCTGGAGGAGTTCCACGCCGCCCATCTGCTTCGTCCTGCGCCCCGGGTTGGCGCCGGGTCAGGGCGTCGAGAGCTGCCCCTGGGGGAGGGAATCCACCAGCCACACCTTCACCAAACCCACCTATCACTCCAAGTAGCTGTACTTTATATAATTCTGTCTTGGCTGAAACTTACTTCATGATAAAAGGGCAGTCAAATAATCTGAATATTTCAATTCAGTTCAATTAATTTTTATTTGTATAGCGCTTTTAACAATGAACATTGTCTTAAAGCAGCTTTACACAGAAAATGTGGTGGGTAAAAGTGAATATGTTCTTTATAAGTAAGTTTGTCCCTGATGAGCAAGCCGGTGGCGACTGTGGCAAGGAAAAACTCCCCGAGATGGCATAAGGAAGAAACCTTGAGAGGAACCAGACTCAAGAAGGGAACCCATCCGCATCTGGGTTGCACCGAATGTCCATTTATAGTGAAGATGATCAGAAGAGAAAAGAAGTCCTGAGTCAATGTAGCAGACTGTTGACAATAGCTACAGTCTTTATTTACAGAATAAAGAGAAACTTTGGATGAAAAAAACATATTATGATCCTGCCCACCCAGGTAGCTTTGGCGGTGTAAAAATGTGGGGCGTGTGTAATAAAGAAGACATTAGGGGTGGGAAAAAAAAAAGGTTTTATCCGTGCAGGACGTCTTTAATTTACACATACCAGCCAGAATAAATTTTACTAGAAATTGAGCTTTCGTTCCGCGTCACTTAAAACTATTTCAAGGTGACCTGTGATGTGCAGGCTTTATCGGGGTGTAATAACAGATATAATTATTTATTAACAGTCATAGATGTAAGAAGGCCTTTGAAAGAAGGCTTACATCCGGGCTCTCAAAATAAAAATGGCTGAGGTGGTGAAGGCTCTCAAATCCATTTTCTTTGAAAGTCAGACGCCTGTAAAACTACAGATGGATGTGGGGAAATAATTTTTTAATAAGGTGTTTGATGAACAAATGATATTGAACTAACGGTCTATCTATCTAACTATGAACTAACTATCGGACATTTTTTCACATCCAATGACCTTTGAGCTTTGGTGGTCAAAAGATTTTATCGTACTTTTAAATGCAGAATGCGGCAATATTTTATCGCAAATAACACCATGCGATACCTCAACATCTTACAGGACTTGGTGAAACGCTACAATTGCGTTTATCACAGCAGAATTAAAATGGTGCCTATGCACCTCAGAGAACAAAATACGAAATAAATGTTTTAGAAGGATAAATTAAAGATACATTTTGAAAAGGGAGATATTTTCAGGATATAAAAATTAAGAGGGATGTTTGATATAAAATACGAACAGAGTTTTACAGACAAAGTGTTTACGGTGTCAGAACACATTCCTCGTGACCGCCCTGTGTACAAACTGAAAGATTATGACACAACCCGTTCAAGGTACATTTCACATTGCTGAGTTGCAAAAAGTGAAAATGGACAGAGGCATAGTCTACCACATAGAGGAGATTCTAAACCAGGAGTGAAAAACAAGCACTGCCATCTAGGAGACCAATGCAACAAGCTAAAAGGCAAGGTTAAACTGCTTTGAAGGACTGCTTTAAATGCACTGACTGGGACATGTTCAGGGAAGCTGCAACCAATGGTGATTTTATTAATATGGAGGAGTACACATTAACAGTGACCAGCTACCAGTGTTGGCTGGCTGAGTATTAGATTAGGTGAAATGATAGATTCGGGGTCCGTGGGGTTCATAAAAATTCAGTACAGGGCATTTACCATTCTTGGAGCCTGGACGATATGTGATTGTGTAATGGAAGCAGGTGAGGAATAGAGCCCATCTGGCCTGCTTGGGTTAAGGTGTTTGACTTCCTGAAGGTATTGGAGGTTCTTGTGATCGGTGATCACCGTGAATGGATGCGCCGCCCCTTCCAACCAGTGCCGCCACTCTTCGAGAGCTAGTTTAATGGTCAGCAGTTCCCAATTTCCGATGTCATAGTTCTGTTCTGTGGGAGAAAGTGTAGTATCTTAAATTTATAGTATCTTAAATGTGTAATATCAAAAGGCCTAAATTCATATTATTCTGCAATGGTGACATTCCTGGAAAGGCCAAAGTTAATTACTGAACCGCCTGGACAGATGGTTCTCTTTAAGCAAAAGTGTAGGAGTAGGCTTTAATGTTATCTCAAGGCTGGTGGGAGATTGGTCTAGGATGTATATCTTCTTGGGAGGCGACCTCTGACCCGTTCACCATATACTTGGAGGTACAGGAGAACAGGATGCGCTTTATGTTTTATGATCTGGGAATGTGAGCCCTGGAAACATCTGGAACACTTCAGTCAGGGCAAACTCAGGCTTCTCTTTACGTTCAACATTATTGCACAGTAAGCTCATATGCATCTCATTTACATTAAGATGCTATATTTCTGTGTTGAATAAAATCATTATTTACACAAAATACTGTGTCTAAGAAGAGTCCTTCCAGCCGACAACTACACCTCACCAAGACGACGAATATACAACAAGAGCTTCTTCAAAAAGAAGGGTTGCAGGTGTGGAAGTTTACCCGTCTATACAGGTCGATGACGCAATCCCAAGGGCAATGAGGGGGTAGGTGAGTGGCAGCCTGCTTGCTGAATACATCCCAGAATGATTAGTACTCGGGAGGAACCTCCACTTCCTTGTAGGTGTTAGGGCTTTCTACTAGTGTTGGCATGAAGTCTACAGTCTAGGCATGGTTGGGGCTGGTGGTGCAGGCAGTGGTTCCGGCACTGGTGGCTCCACTCTAGGATGTCACACGGGTTCCTGGAGAATCTAGGTGAGTGTTGTGATAATCAGGGACATCCGAGAATGATGCTGGCAGTGGAGTTTTGGAAGACAAAGAACCTGATATTTTCACGATAGAACAAGCCCACTTGGAGCATGACCACAGGAGCACAATATATTGCTTGACTGGAAAGTTTGTATAAGTGAGTGATCTCAGAGGTGAAGCCAACTGTACTTACCACTGGGCGTGGAGGTCGGGCAGGACAATGGTGAATAAAGTAATCGTGTTCACCACAGTATAGGCAAGCCCCCGCCGCGACACTATCTCTCTTTTATCGTTAGCCGTGGGGACCCGAATTTGCATAGGTTCAGGTTTCGGGATGGAAGGGACGGTGGGGTGAGGTGCCAGTTTAGCCTCCTGGGATTGACAAGGCAGCCAGCTGCTGGGAGATGCGGATGGATCTTTGGATGAATGCCTCGAAACCCAGTGGGTTGTCATAGATTGCCGTACCACTGGCCACAAAGAGGACGCCGTAATGCAGTCTGGCCGCGAAAAGTACGTCATACCGCCTCCTGGTCACAAAAGGAACATCGCAGCCCAAGGCCCCTCCGAAGGCGACGCCATGATCCACAGTTCCCCCGGAAGTGCTGTCACGCCTCAAAGCTCCTCCAAAGGCGCCGTAGCACTCCAAAGCTCCTTCAAGGGTGAAGGTTCCTTCGAAGGCGATTCAGGACTATCCCCGCGTTATTGTAACTCTTCTGGACTCTTGTTTGGGTTCTGAACTTGTATCAAACTATGATTGAGTTACTTGTGCTTTCTACGCAATGTGTCACTGCCCTGACACATTGGTGACTTTTGTTTTCTGAAAAGTGATTAATGTTTTAAAAAACAAAAAACTATACATTTTACTATATAATAGTTTTTTTATATAAATTTTCATTATCGTTAAATATGTTATAGTTAAATGTTAATTTAAAGTTAAACTAATATTTAATATAATGCCCTTTTTTGCAATCACAGGATGTGCAGACATAAAAATCATCGGGGTAAAAAAACTAAAGGAACAGTGAGAATAGGATCTCTTTTGAGAGATAAAAACTCAGCTTGTTGTCATGGCTTACATTCATTTACAGGTGAGTCTATTCAAAGTTCCTTTTAAGCAGGGCTGGAATTGAGGGGGATACGGGGATGGAAAAAATCATCCCCTCTGTAAAACCACCATCCAATCCTCTTTAATAATGCTGCGTATTATTTAAAACTTATCTTGCAAATAAAATATTAAAGCATAAAAGAAAAGAATATTTCTGTGTAATGCAGAGTTGTTATCAATGACATTATTTTTGCAATTAAGACTTTTTCTTTGTATTTCTATTATTTTATTACAATATAATCAGTTTTGCTCTCAAACACAATATGTCTGATTAAAAAAACAGACACAAGACACAAAAGTAAATCCATAATGGACACATGCACAAATTTTTTTTAATGTTTTTATGTTTTAATTTTGCCAATTCAGATTTCCTTATTTCAAGTCATCATTGTGTATTAACCTTAACAGGTCTACTCATGGATTACGGATCAGACAAATTGACATGATGCAGGATGGGATTGCAAAAAGTTCAAGAACTCTCTCTAAGATGGCTGGTATCCTGAGAAAGTTTGCCATTCAGCCATGAAACAATACAGAAGAAGAAGTGGACCGATGATTGGAGGCCGTCAAGAATTCACTGTGCTTGATGAAAGCAACTTTTGCTACAAACGAAAGCTGAATTTAGTACCAATATTAATAAATGTAGAATTTATAATAAATGTGGAAATACACACAGACGAAACGTTAAACAAAAAAAAGATTGTCTTAGTATGGTACATTTAGTATAGTAGTATAATTAGAGTTGAGGTTGTTATACAGTTTATTTTTACTCTACTTACTGATTCCTGTGTGCACATTTTTAGAGAGGAGTTACCTATGGAAGCATGTTTGCAATAAAAATTTAAAAGTTTTTTTTATCTCACAATTCTGACTTTATAATGCACAATTGTAAGTGTATTTCATGCAATTCTGAGCAGAACAATTCAGAAATGTAAACTCACAATTGCAAGAAAAACATTTCAGAATTGTATTATGAAAATTCACAATTACCTTACCTTACAGTTCACCCATTAAACCTTTGACAAGCATAATCACACTGGAACATTCAAATCTGTGATGGCACTGCCACTGACCTAGAAAGAGTAGTTGACATGCATAGATATGAAACGCCTTTACAAACAACAGAACAGTATCGTTATTTCTGTTATAAACATTCAAATAATCATAGAAGTACTGCAATAAAATTGTATAGTTCAGATATGAACACTAATATCTATGGTAGAAATCTAAATAAAATTGCCTTTTAAAAAGGTTATTTGATGCTTTAAGTAAAGATTATATCATTACATCATAATGCAAATAGGTGGTGACAAGTGTCAGGGTGGCAACCACGAGTCGGGAGCGGAAGTAACTCATGTCATGTCTATTGAATCCTTCAGCACACAAACAGAGGATATAGAAAGCGTTACAAATTCATCTAGAATCAAACAGCTCTATAGAACCCATACTCTTAAACAAGACATTCTGAAAGAATCACTGCAGTGACCTTTTAATGAATGGGCTCCCCACAGAAAAATGGAGCCACAGAATTAACTTTAATTTGTAACCATCTGCTTAATTATTATTTTTTTGTCTTTTTCTGTATTTAATTACATATTTTAACTTTACAGTATAGAAGAGGGAGAGCACCCAGCCTTGCAGCTTGTGAAAAGAAGATCAAGATGACACCTTATCCCCATAGTTGTAAAACATGTGCCTCCAGGCACTACCATTATTTCTGATGAGTGGGGAGCCTACAGAAGGGCTTTGGTCAATATGGGTTACAGACATTTCACAGTGAACCATTCCCAATGGTTTGTAGACCCACACAGTGGAGTCCATACACAACACATTGAAAGAGCACGGTTGACATATTAATCAAACATATGGAGACTAAGAGGGAACAGGACAGAGAAGATGATTAAAGCGCACCTCTCACTCATAGAGTGGACTCAATGGCTTGGTGAGAGACATTAGTAGGGACCCCTTGGACACCTGATAAAAGATTTTCTCCATTAATTTCCTGTGTAGAGGACAACCTACTGAATGTGTAATGCTGTGTTTGATGTAGAGTTAATACAGGTTCAATTATAGATCTTGATATGAGCTATTCTGAAGCTTTACTGTCTTTTGAAAAATTAAAGGTGTGCTTTGAATTTTGTGCTTACTTTAATCTTCAGGTAAATTTTCAAATCATCAGATCTTAGTGGAGCATATTGATCTTTCGATATTGTACTGGTTCAAAATAAAGACCTTGGTGTATGTTGATATTTTAGGAGTGTGTTTTCCTGCTGGGCACATTATTTCTAACTCATTCTTTACTACTCAAAGACCCACATGAACTCATTAGTTGTTAATGTATTATTACATCATGGCTCGGAGGGCCACATCATTATAAAGTTATTATCAATTACACATGTACTACTGTCAGGGATCCACCTGTCACGCTCTGCCGCTGCCGGCTTTGATTCCAGACACCTGTGACTCGTTAACGATACAACTATATAAACTCACGTTCTCGAGTCACAGGCTGTCAGTTCTTGAAGGTCATGCTGGTGATCTCGTGGATCGACCGCCAGCATTCTCCGCTGGTTCTGTCTCCTAGGATTACTCTTTTCCTTTGGGTTACTTTCCTTGTGGATTACTCGTCTTGAGCGGATTATGCTTTCATGACGGATTACTGGCATCGTGACCTGTGAACTCCTGACCTACTGTTTGAGGTCGAGAACGTCTCCCCCGCCACCACCACCGGCCTTTGATATCTCGACCAAGAACCGCTTTGCCCCTCTCCGCGAGACGGAACGCGATACCGTGTTTCTTAGAGATTCCATTGTCCGGCATGTCCGTGCTACAGGAACCAAAGATATGGTTCACACTCGCTGTTTTCCTGGTGCTCGTGTTCTCGATGTGGTTGTGCAGGTTTCTGCGACCCTGGACGAAAACTTCGGCACGGTTGTTTTCCATGCCAGAACGAACGACACCAGGCTGAGGCAAACAGAGATCTTAAAGAGGGATTTCAGGACAAGAGGGATTTTAGCAACCATTTTTTAGTGCCTCTCTTAATGTTAGTCAGAGATTAGGATTCAGCTTTAAATCATTTGAAGTGCTCATATTTAAAATTGTACTTTCAGACATACATAGAAAACCCTTACTGTCTCTCGCTCTGGCCCCTGTGTACAGACCACCAGGGCCCTACACTGATTTTCTTCAAGAGTTTGCTCGTTTTCTTTCAGACCTCTTAATCAATTTTAATAAAGTGCTGCTTGTAGGAGATTTTAATATTCATGTAGATGATGTAAACGATGCCCTAGGATTATCATTTGTGGACTTATTAAACTCTTTTGGGATTAAACAAAACGTCACCAGACCAACTCATAGTTTTTACCACACACTAGACTTAATAATATCCTACAGAGCAGATGTCACTGATATAGATATTTTACCTCAGAGTAATGACATCACAGACCATTACCTCATATTGTACACATTACCAGTAGAGCAGATTAGCCATGTTTCACCATGGTATCGACTTGGTAGGACTATTGTTCCGACCACCAGTGTTGGGTAATTACACTGAATTATTGGGAAATAACCAATAATTAGTATAAGTATTATTAGTATAAGTATTATTGGGTAATAACACTGAATAAACGGAAACACCCACAGTGCGTCTTCTTCGTGTTTACAGTGGTTCTCATCCACCAATCCTACAATGCGTCGCTGCTGTAAACAGTTTAGGCTGTAGGCTACACTTCAGCCAAAATGAATTCATTTTATAAAAGTAACGGACAACGCACCATACGGTAACAGGAACGGAGTTACTTTATTTAAATTGTAATGCGTTACAGTATGAGTTACTATCAAAAGTAACTGCACAGTAATGCAGTTACTTTTGATAGTAACTAATACTGTAACGCATTACATTACCGTGTTCATAGCAGCAACGCGTTGTAGGATTGGTGGATAAGAACCACTGTAAACACGAAGAAGACGCACTGTGGGCGTTTTTCCGTTTATTCAAGTCTGTGCGGCAGTAATGGCGAGTCAAGGCGAGAGCAGGACGAGTTTCTCAAAGTGGAAATATGCTCATTATTTCACTTTAGTTGAGCATAAAGACAAAAACATTTTTGTATAGACCATAACGCATAAAAGGGCATTAATGGGAACATTAAAAATCTTTCTTTAAAAAAGTAACTAAAAAGTTACTTTTAACAGTAACACATTACTTTTGGGTGTAAGTAATCAACAAAGTAATTGAGTTAAAAAAGGTTAGAGAAAAAACACCTACACCTTGGTATTAGAATCATACTCATGCCCTCAAGAGAACAGCTCATAATCTGGCGAGAAAATGGAGGAAAACTAAATTGGAGTTACTGAGAATTGCGTATAAAGACAGTATGCTCAGCTACAGACAGGCGCTAATGTAACAGATTGAAATATGTATTCAATTTCATAAATCTGTGAAGCAGTAAAGATATGTTACAAATGTTGTGAATGTTTACAACTGTTTATAAAAGTTGTAATGTAATTTGTTTGTCATTTTAGTTCATCTGTGTTCGACTAGTTTGGTGCAATCAGATCGATTGCTTTTCCCTGCTTGATCATTAGAGGTTGTACGAAAGCATGTTCTAGGAACCAAATGCGGAAAATGTTGGTGTCCACACGGACCTATTATGGTGTTGCGCAATGGCAGATAGCAGTGGATCAGTTCATACCTGCATGCTCGTTTTATGCTCTGTATTGTGCGTTTATGCCTTAATGTAAGTACATGCATGTGTTATTGATGTTCCGTGATTGTTATGGTTAATATTGACAATTTGAGATCCGTAGCGCCGTAATTTGTTGTGAGAAAATGCGCTAATTAGCATTAGCATCGGCAGCATTATTATACTGAATCGCACGTGTTTATATTAATTGCACGTCATTGTCTGATCTGTTAAGTGCCATTTATGATGATGTTTGTTTGTTACTCATGTCAGGGTGTTAATGTTACTAAATATAGCAATAATTATATTTATTTATTGTTCCTATAGACCACACACATTCATACAGACATCATTGCCATGAGATGATTGTTGCAGGTGACAACTCAAAGACTTTAATAAAGGCTACTGTATGAAGAATCTCTCCTCCACTGTCTGATTCTCTAACCGGAATCCTGTTCATATTTGGCCGCCTCAACCAGTTTAATTTAGAGGGATAACATCACTCCCTCACAAAGTGGTCCTTCGAGCCGGATTGAGAGCAACATTGAACCAATATGGACAAAGCACGAAGTGATGCATCGGAGACATCATCCAGACCTCGGCGCATGACGAATCTGCCTACCCACCTGGGTGATAACAATGTTGGCTACCAACCCACAGGTGACCCTCCTCCCAAAGCTTCCTCTCACTGTCCTAAACAGCCCCGAAGCAACTCGAGGACGTCACACAGCGGTGTCAGCTCTCACTCCAAGACAAGTAGGCATTCCATTACGTCCGCTGGTGTTTATGTTCCATCAGAGCTTTCTAGCGTCCAGACTGCTATGCTGGAGGAGACGATTAAACAGAGACAGTATGACAGTTTACGGCAGCAGGCAGAAGAAGACTCACTGATTGATCTGGAAACCCAGAGACTGCAGGCACAAGCCAGAGAGGCCCAGCGCATGCAAGAGGAGGCTCTAGAGGCAAAGGTGGCCCTGTCAAACCACCTAGAACGACGGCGTAAGCTTCAACAAGCAGAGACTGAACTTGAAGTGGCCAAGCTTGTCTCTTCCATGCTCTCTAACTCTAGTTCAACCACTCCAGTTTCTGCAGACTCTGGTTCTCCCAGCACACAACAGCTTGCAGCACAGTGCAACCAGACTTGCTCACCTCAACTCCTGTCTCCCAAGCCTCTGCAGCCCCCCTTCCATTCGACAGCTGTGACATCAACGCTGCTACCCTGCCTTACCAAACAACATGGTCCTGATGGTTCTGCGGTGTCCCAGCCGCCACGTAAACCACCACAGGTGGACTCACCAGGTATTTACCCTGCAGGTATGCCCTTCCACACTGCACCGCACCCGGTGTCACAAGCGCTATTATCGCCACCCCCTTATATAGCACCTTCTGCTTACACTGCTGCTCCAGTACACCCTGAGTCATCAACATTGAACGTGCCACCTCAGCCATCAGCAGTGTTCCCAAGACCACGTGCTGTGAACCCTATAAGCAGCAGCATGCCCGCCGTGACACTTCCAGGTCAGTCACGACTCCCTAGCTCTAACTATCAAGCAACGACAAAGGCACTTAAATCTCCTGGTGACCATCAAGCTGCTCCATCTGAGCCCTTTCCCTCAGCTGTCTACTCACCTTATCAAAACCCAGAGCTCCTGTATGCATCAGCTTATGGCATTCCACAGCCTACCATACCAGTTTTCAAGAGTGCTGCTGAGAGTGACTTTGCATTGTTCAAGTTAGCGTTAGACAATTTGTTGAGTAATCACAACCATATCAGTGAACAGTACAAATACCATGTCCTCATAAGTCATTTAATACTCCCCAGTGCTCATCAGCTAGCTAAAGCCTTTATGTATCACCCGCAGCCTTACTCCGCTGCGCTGCAGGCACTTCAAGACAAGTATGGACAGCCAAGACAGCTTGTTCAATCCGAGTTGGGTGCCATCTTGAACACTCCCCCTCTTAGGTTGGGCGATGCCAATGCCTTTAAATCATTTGCTTTGTCAGTCCAGTCCCTGGTGGGTATGCTGAGAACTCTTGAGGGCCAGAACGGTTATGAGCTTTTATGTGGTTCCCATGTAGACCGTCTCTTGAGCAAATTGCCACCAGCCTATTGCGACAGTTTTGTTGAATACTGTCTAAACCGGGGTATTCTCCAGACGGGTACCGACAAGACCTATACACTCCCTGATTTCGCAGGCTGGCTCCAAATCAAGTCCCAAGCAAAACGCATCTCTAGTCGAGCCGCGGCTATGTTCCAGAGTGAAACTCCCAAGGCCCCTATAAAGGCTAGAGGAACACCGCATCCTAAAGTGCATCCGAGGCCAGTCCTCCTGACATGTGAGAGTACAGCAAAGGATTCTAAGCTGCCAGCTTCAAAATCCAGTTCCAAGCCTAAGCCATATTGTCCCCATTGTGACAACAGGGATCACTACCTCAACTCTTGTGAGACATTCAAAGGGTTGACTACGGCCCAGATTGTGGATTGGATTAAAGATGGTAAACGCTGCTGGAGATGCGGACGGTCACATGCAGTAGAGTCTTGCAACCTTAAACGTCCATGTAAAATCTGTAAAGAGCCACATCTCACAGTTCTTCATGACTCCATCAGTGACAGCAGTAGATCCATCCTCACTGTCAGTCTCCCATCTACCCAGGTTTACATGGACAGGTCGAACCGTACACCCAGAGTCATGCTGAAGATTGTCAAGGTCCTCCTCCATAATGGACCCTACACAATGGAAGCACATGCCGATCTTGACGACGGGTCAGAGAGAACACTTGTGCTTTTCCCTGTCGTGCAGCAGCTCAAGCTTTCTTGTACGCCTGAGGTACTCCATTTACAGACTGTTTGACAATGTCATACGGAAGTTGTAGGTTCGTCTGTTTCCTTTGAGATCTCTTCAGTCAACCGACCTACACAGAGGTTCACTATCCACCATGCCTTTACTGTGACCGGTCTAAGTCTGGCAGAGCATAATTATCCAGTAGCTGCGCTGCAACAAGCCTATCGTCATCTGAGAGATCTACCTCTTCCTCCTGTTGACGGAGTCAAACCGCTACTTCTTATAGGTTCGGACATGCCACATCTCTTAGCACCAATACGGCCTGTATTCCGTGGCCCAGATGGAGGTCCAATAGCCATCCGGACACAGTTGGGATGGTCTCTTCAAGACCCCATGAGCCCCAAGCAGCCCTCACGGCGTTATCAGCAGTGCCTTCATATCACCACCACTCAATCACATGACGATCTGATTCGGCACGTTGAACGACTCTGGTTGGTTGACACTCTACCATACAACGAGAAAATGGTCACTAGGTCCAAGCAAGATAAATATGCTCTCGCCATGCTCCAGAATGACACCATCAGGGTGAATGTGGCTGGCGTTTAAAGGTATGCTACGCCTTTGCTCCGATGCATGCCTATGACTATGCTTCGTGCAGAAAGGGATGCTGTCCTTCCCAGTCTTCGAAAGTACCGAGCGCAGACTGGCACGAGATCCTGCACGGGCGAAGGCCTACTGCAATGAAATCAGAAAGCTGGAGTCCGCTGGATATGTAGCCAAGATAACCACAGAAGAAGCACACAGAACCTTAGAGTCCTGGTTCATTCCGCACCACATGGTACATCACAATGGAAAGGTCAGGATTGTCTTTAACTGCTCTTTTCAGCATCATGGGCAGACTTTGAACAGTCAGCTACTTTCTGGCCCTATGCTGGGACCATCATTATTAGGTGTGCTTCTGAGGTTCCGACAGCACACTGTAGCTGTGAGTGGGGACATAAAGGGCATGTTCCACCAGGTACGCCTGCTGACTAAAGACAAGTCAGTGATGCGGTTCATTTGGAGGGACATGCAGAAAGACAAGGAGCCTGAGATATACGAATGGCATGGCTCCCATTTGGAACGACATGCAGTCCATGCTGCGCTATTTATGCCCTCCAGCGCCATGCCCAAGAATACCAAGACGATTATGGTAATCTGGCTAAACTTGTTGAGAATTCCTTCTATGTAGATAATTGCCTGCACAGCTCTTCGAGCTCTGATGAAGCTAAGGAGGTGGTAAATGCACTTCGTAAGCTGTTGTCAGAGGGAGGCTTCGACTTAAGACAATGGGCCTGCAATGTACCTTCAGTCATTGAGCATCTTCCTGCAGAAGCCCGATCCCCTAACAGTGAATTGTGGTTGACCAAAGCAAGTATGGACCTACAAGAACTCACTCTAGGCCTACGGTGGAATTGTCTCACTGACACATTAGGCTATAATCTACGTTTTGCTGAGCCTTTAGAGCCTACCATGCGAAACATGTACAAGACCTTGGCCAGCCAGTACGACCCATTAGGTTATATCATTCCATTTACTACCCGGGCTAAAATTCTCATCCAAGACCTCTGGAAGCAGAATTTGGGTTGGGACGAGCCGATAACACCTCAACCGCTAAAGGAGAAGTGGCTGACCTGGCTAAGAGAGATTCCTAATCTTGCTCAGCTACAATTATCTCGACCTTACACCTCAGCATGTGCTGATCACCCTAGTGCCATCCGGGACCTCCACATCTTCTGTTATGCGTCGGAAAGAGCATATGGCTCCGTGGCCTATTTGCGCACTACTGATAATCAAGGCCATGTCCAGGTCGCCTTCATTATGGCCAGATCTAGAGTGGCTCCCAAAAAATGCCTCTCCATGCCTCGTTTGGAACTGAGCGCAGCCCTGACTGGTGCTCAGTTAGCAAAGGTCATTCAGAAGGAGTTGTCTCTTAAAATCTGTACAGTGACCCTCTGGTCCGATTCAACCACTGTGCTGACCTGGCTGGCATCTGAGTCCTGTCGATACAAGGTATTTGTAGGGACTCGAGTTGCAGAAATCCAGACCCTCACAGACACAGCTGAATGGCGGTACGTCGACTCAGCTCACAACCCTGCTGACCACATCACGAGAGGTCTAACACTGACACAGCTGGCAAGTCCCCACCAGTGGAGTACAGGACCAGATTTCCTCCTCCAATCTTCTGACCAGTGGCCATCTACACCTGTCATCGAGGTAGAACCACACAGCAGTAAGTTACGAAAAAACGCATTTATTGGCACTGTCACAGTTTCCAGTCATTTAACTCTGGACCCTAATCATTTTGACACATGGCTAGAGCTTGTTCAGGCCACTGTCAGGTCCCTACATGGGGCGGCTGCTGGAGACAGTGACCTCCCTCCGCAAGCTGATGATTATGTTGAAGCCGAGAAACTTATCCTTTTGTGGGAGGAGATCGA
Source organism: Silurus aristotelis (assembly GCF_946808225.1). NCBI lineage: Eukaryota > Metazoa > Chordata > Actinopteri > Siluriformes > Siluridae > Silurus > Silurus aristotelis. The sequence continues at coordinate 8,704,194 of NC_139601.1, read as the reverse complement.
GAACTACGTGACACCTTTGTTGACATGTCACCCAAACTTCAAGAGCTGCTTGCTCCTCAGAAGATCAGATTTCAACACATTCCTCCTAATGCTCCTCATTTCGGAGGAACCTGGGAGCGTGAGGTCAAATCTGTAAAGATAGCATTACGTGTCATTTTGCGGGAGCAGGTGGTTCCAGAGCCAGTACTGCAAACCTTGCTAGTGGAGGTTGAGGGCATCCTAAATGCCAAACCACTGGGATATGTATCCTCTGATGTTGCAGACTTGGATCCAGTGACACCGAATCTACTTCTAATGGGCCGACGCGATGCCTCTCTACCTCAAGTCTTGTTTGACTCTGCCAACCTGATTGGGCGACGCAGATGAAGACACAGCCAGGTGTTAGCGGACCATTTGTGGACGGCCTTTATTAGAAATTATCTTCCAAATTTGCAGGAGAGACATAAGTCGAGAAAGGATGGAAAGGAGCTGTCCGTTGGCCAAGTGGTTCTCATTGTTGATTCACAACTTCCTCGTGCCCTCTGGCCTGTAGGCACAGTGACTGAGACGTTAGCGGGACCGGATGGAAAGATACGCACTGCTCGTGTCAGAGTGCATGATACATCCTACACTCGCCCTGTGGTACGACTGATTCCGCTACCTAGGCTTGAGGATCAGCCTTAGACACTGTTGATAGGCTTTCTTGGCATTACAATAAACCTGTCGGATAATTGGGGGTGGCTGTGTACGAAAGCATGTTCTAGGAACCAAATGCGGAAAATGTTGGTGTCCACACGGACCTATTATGGTGTTGCGCAATGGCAGATAGCAGTGGATCAGTTCATACCTGCATGCTTGTTTTATGCTCTGTATTGTGCTTTTATGCCTTAATGTGAGTACATTGCATGTGTTATTGATTTTCCGTGATTGTTATGGTTAATATTGACAATTTGAGATCCGTAGCGGCCGTAATTTGTTGTGAGAAAATGCGCTAATTAGCATTAGCATCGGCAGCATTATTATACTGAATCGCACGTGTTTATATTAATTGCACGTCATTGTCTGATAACATCTGTTAAGTGCCATTTATGATGATGTTTGTTTGTTACTCATGTCAGGGTGTTAATGTTTCTAAATATAGCAATAATTATAATTCTTTATTGTTCCTATAGACCACACACATTCATACAGACATCATTGCCATGAGATGATTGTTGCAGGTGACAACTCAAAGACTTTAATAAAGGCTACTGTATGAAGAATCTCTCCTCCACTGTCTGATTCTCTAACCGGAATCCTGTTCATATTTGGCCGCCTCAACCAGTTTAATTTAGAGGGATAACATCACTCCCTCACAGAGGGAGAACTCGCGGGTTTTTTTCATTCTACATAAAGTTTGCAGTGAGTAAACTGCTGTGTCTTAATGCTTTTTCATCTCCCTCTTTTCAGGTATTAGTTGGAATGAGAAAAATTAAATAATGTTTTGATGTGATGATAACATAATGGTTAAGAGTGTGTAAATCAGGGGTGGCCAACCAGTCAGAGACTGAGAGCCACATTTTTTACTGTGTTACCGCAAAGAGCCACATCATACACATGAACATCACCCATCCCTTCCTCTTACACACACACACACACACACACACACACACACACACACACACACACACACACACACACACACACCTCTGTTAAGCCAGATTTATTGTAAATGGCACACATCCTACAGTTCTAAGACCACAGGACAGTCATTTTCAACAATTAAGATTGTGTGCACTGTCTCACACACACAAACTCTTAGTTTACCCAAGTCCACAAACAAAAATAATAATTTACAATAGCGTTTTTCTTTTACTATGCATGTTACTTAGTGGGACTTTTGGCATTCCTTGCCTTAAACAATCCCCTTCAAATCTGGCTCGTATTCCGTTGTTGCCACTCGAAGCAATTCTTTCACATGGGTGTCAGTCAGAACATATCGATGCTTTGATTTCACATGTTTCAGGGTAGAAAACACAGACTTTGTTTGTGTTTTTTTTTTTTTATGTGCGTGTTTTATGTGTCCAATTAATCTACTGAAGGAAGTGTTACATACAGCTGGTGAGCCTCTTCTCAATATTATTAACTCCTCACTATCTTTAGGTCATGTCTCTAAATCCCTAAAATTATTAAGCCCCTCATTAAGAAACCTAATTTCGATCCAAACACGCTATCAAATTACAGACCCATTTGAAATCTCCCATTTATGTCTAAGATTTTAGAAAAGATAGTCGCTGCCCAGTTTACATTCCTACTTACAATAGAACAATATATTCGAAGAGTTTTAGTCAGGTTTTAGGCCCCATCATAGCACAGAAACTGCTCTAGTTAAAATCACCAATGACCTGTTTTAGCTTCGGACCAAGGCTTCATCTCGCTGTTAGTTTTACTAGATCTTAGTGCTGCATTCGACGCTATAGATCATGATCTCCTCCTAGATCGCTTACAAAATTACATCTGCATTCAGGGACAGGCATTAAGCTGGTTTAAATCCTAGCTGTCTGATCCTTACCATTTTGTAGACTTAAATGGAGAGCTATCCAGGTTAATCCTAGTAAATTATGGCGTGCCACAAGGTTCAGTTCCAGGACCCCTGCTTTTCACAATATACATGCTTCCCTTAGGAAATATTATTAGAAGGCATGGAATTTGCTTCCACTGTTATGCTGATGATACCCAGCTATATATCTTATCAAAACCACGCGATACAGCTCAATTGGCTCAGATAACTCCGTGTGTTAAAGAATTAAAAGACTGGATGACACATACATTTCTACTATTAAATTCTGATAAGACGGAGATTGCTCATCGGGCCAAAAACCAGTAAACAAAAGCTCCAGCATTTCAACCTGCATTTAGACCAGACATGGGCAAAATACGGCCCGCAGGCCACACACGGCCACACACACCCCGCCGAACGTGACCAAATTCTATTAAAATAGTTACGGGTAAACATTGTTCAATTTACCTTTCCCCTGTAAGGCCCACGTTTCCCCTAAAGATGTCGCACTTCAGCTCCATTGACGTTGTTCGCGTGCAATACTCTCTTCTTCTTTTAAGAGAGCTTAATCTGATACTCTTTAAAAACTGCGACAGTTTCGGATCTATCCTGAGAATTGCCACAACAAAACTTACTCCAGACTTTAATAAACTGGCAAAATAAGGAGTTCAACAATACTGTTCCTACTGAAACTGAACTTGAGTTTTTCTGCTGTGTTTATTGATGCACTGGAAAAAAAAAAAGATAAACAAACTGAGATATATATATATATATATATATATATATATATATATATATATATATATATATATATATATATATATACACACACACACACACACACATGTATATATATATATATATATATATATATATATATATATATATATATATATATATATATATATATATATATATATATATATATATACACACACACACACACAGTGGTACCCCGCTTATCGACCGGCTCACACATCGACCTTTTTGCATAGCGAACAGTTTTTCGACCGAAATGTGCGCCCGCTGAACGACCACGTGGACCATTTGTTTGGTTCCTTTTGTAATGTTTTACTTTTAACTGTATTATTGTCAGAAATCCACCTGCCACGCCCCTTTCGGCGTGGAGCACACCTGGGGCTCATTATTTACTCATCCCCAGCTCCTATATAAACCCCTCATTCATCCACACTCATTGTCGGTTATTGTTGGTATGTGAAGTTGTTTGGTGCATGTTTGTCTGTGTTTTCCCTGTCACACGTATTCCTATGCGGTTCTTCCTTTCCGGACTCCACGCGCTCTCCACGGCTGCACTTTCTTTCCAAAGCACACCCCGGATTACCTTTTTCCTCCCGTGCTTTCGCCCGTGAACCTCGCCCCTCCAGGGCGTACCACGGATATCTCTCTCTCGTTTGTCAGGATTCTATGGACTGCCGTGTGTGTGTGTGTTTTTGTGTTAAACTCTCCATGTTTTCGTTAAACCAAAACGAACTGTGCTCCGGCTTTGCCTCCGCTCATTACGCTGCATAACAATTATATACAGTATTATTTATGTACCTGTATTAATACTGCCAAAAACAGGGCAAAAATTTTTAATAAATTGGTATCGGTGGAGGTCGGGAACGGATTAATTGGTTGTACATTATTTCTTATGGGATAATTACATTCGCTCTTCGACCTTTTCGAATTTCGACCGGTTTTAAGGAACGGATTAAGGTCGATAAGCGGGGTACCACTGTGTGTGTATATATATATATATATATATATATATATATATATATATATATATATATATATATATATATATATATATATATATATATGGCCTTACTCCCTTTCCACTTGGTCTCCTGAACACACAACACATCTACCTTTCTCCTCTCCATCATATCAGCTATCTCTCTCCCTTTACCCGTCATAGTACCAACATTTAAAGTACCAACCCGAACCTCTACTCTCCTACACTGCTCCTTTTCCTGCCGTCTCTGTAGACGCCTTCCTCCTCTTCTTCTCCTCCTTCGGCCAACAGTTCGGCTGCTCCCATTAGGGGTCGCCACAGCGGATCATCCGTCTCCATACCACCCTGTCCTCTATATCTGCCTCTTTTACACCAACTACCTGCATGTCTTCCCTCACCACATCCATGAACCTCCTCCTTGGCCTTCCTCTTTTCCTCCTACCTGGTGGCTCCATCTTCAGCATTTTTCTACCAATATAATTCATGTCCCTTCTCTGCACATGTCCAAACCATCTCAATCTCGCCTCCCTCACCTTGTCACCAAAACATCCTACATGTGCTGTCCCTCTAATAAACTCATTTCTAATCTTGTCCATCCTCGTCACTCCCAACGAAAACCTCAACATCTTCAGCTCTGCTACCTCCAGCTCCACCTCCTGTTTTTTACTCAATGCCACTGTCTCTAATCCATACAACATCGCAGGTCTCACCACAGTCCTATAAACTTTCCCTTTCATTCTTGCAGATACTCTTCTATCACAAATCACTCCTGTCACTCTTCTCCACCCACTCCACCCTGCCTGCACTCTTTTCTTTACTTCCCTAACACATTCTCCATTACTTTGCACTGTTGACCCCAGGTACCTGAACTCCTCCACCTTCTTCACCTCTTCTCCCTGCAACCGCATCACTCCACTGCCCTCCCTCTCATTCACACACATGTACTCTGTCTTACTCCTACTGACTTTCATTACCCTTCTCTCCAGCGCATATCTCCACCTCTCCAGGCTCTTCTCAACCTGCTCTCTACTCTCACCACAAATCACAATATCATCTGCAAACATCATAGTCCAGGGAGACTCCTGTCTGACCTCGTCCGTCAACCTGTCCATCACCACTGCAAACAGGAAAGGGCTCAGGGCCGATCCTTGATGCAGTCCAACCTTCACCCTGAACCAGTCTGTCGTACCTACTGCACACTTCACTGCCGTCACACTGTCCTCATACATGTCCTGCACCATCCTCACATACTTCTCTGAAACACCTGACTTCCTCATACAATACCACAACTCCTCTCTCGGCACCCTGTTGTACGCTTTCTCTAAATCCACAAATACACAATGCAGCTCCTTCTGTCCTTCTCTATACTTCTCCATCAACATCCTCAAAGCAAATAAGGCATCTGTGGTGCTCTTCCTCGGCATGAAACCATACTGTTGCTCACAGATGGTCACCTCTTCTCTCAGCCTGGCTTCCATTACTCTTTCCCATAACTTCATGGTGTGACTGATCAACTTAATTCCCCTGTAGTTACTGCAGGTCTGCACATCTCCCTTATGCTTAAAGATCGGTACCAGCACACTCCTTCTCCATTCCTCAGGCATCCTCTCCCCTTCCAGAATCCTGTTAAACAATCTGGTTAAAAACTCCACTGCCATCTCTCCTAAACATCTCCACGCTTCTACCGGTATGTCATCTGGTCCAACCGACTTTCCATTCTTCATCCTCTTAATCGCTGCTCTCACTTCCTCCTTACTAATCCTATCTACATCCTGCTTCACCAACTCCACATCCTCCAACCTTCTCTCTCTCTGATTTTCCTCATTCATCAGCTGCTCAAAATACTCCCTCCATCTTCTCAACACACTCTCCTCACTAGTCAACACATTTCCCTCTCCATCCTTTATTGCTCTAACTTGCAGTACATCCTTCCCAGCTCGGTCCCTCTGCTTGGCCAATCGGTATAAATCCTTTTCTCCTTCCTTAGTGTCCAACCTCTTATACAGTTCCTCATATGCCTTTTCCTTGGCTTTCGCCACATCCCTTTTAACCTGCTGCCGCATCTCCTTGTACTCCTGCCTACTCTTCTCATCACTCTGTCGATCCCACTTCTGTTTTGCCAATCTCTTTCCCCTAATGCTCTCCTGCACTTCCTCATTCCACCACCACGTCTCCGTCTCCTTGTCTTGCTTTCTATTTCCAGATGTCACACCAAGTACTTTTCTAGCTGCCTCCCTCATCACTCCTGCAGTAGTTGCCCAATCATCCGGCACCTCTTTATCACCACCAAGCCCCTGTCTGACCTCTTCCCTGAACCTCACACTACACTCTTCCTCCTTCAGTTTCCACCATCTTATTCTTCTTTCAAACCTTACTTTCCTCCTCTTCTTCTTCGCCTCCAAAACCATCCTACAGACCACCATCCGATGCTGTCTAGCTACACTGTCCCCCGCCAACACCTTACAGTCTCCAATCTCCTTCAGGTTGCATCTCCTACACAGAAGATAATCCACCTGTGTGCACCTTCCTCCACTCTTATACGTCACCCTATGATCCTCCTTCTTCTTAAAATACGTGTTCACCACTGCCATTTCCATCCTTTTAGCAAAATCTACCACCATCTGCCCTTCCACATTCCTCTCCTTAAAACCATACCTACCCATCACCTCCTCATCACCTCTGTTCCCTTCACCTACATGCCCATTAAAGTCTGCCCCAATCACCAATCGTTCTTTCCTAGGTACACCATCTACCACTTCATCTAATTCACTCCAGAATCTTTCTTTCTCCTCCATCTCACAGCCAACTTGTGGAGCATAGGCACTGATGACATTTATCATCATCCCTTCAACTTCCACCTTCACGATCATCACCCTATCAGAAACTCTCTTCACCTCCACTACACTCTTACTGTACGCTTCCTTCAGAATCACCCCTACACCATTTCTCTTCCCATCCACACCATGATAAAACAGTTTAAACCCACCTCCAATGTTCCTGGCCTTACTCCCTTTCCACTTGGTCTCCTGAACACACAACACATCTACCTTTCTCCTCTCCATCATATCAGCTATCTCTCTCCCTTTACCCGTCATAGTACCAACATTTAAAGTACCAACCCGAACCTCTACTCTCCTACACTGCTCCTTTTCCTGCCGTCTCTGTAGACGCCTTCCTCCTCTCCTTCTCCTCCTTCGGCCAACAGTAGCCCAATTTCCACCGGTACCCTGTCGGCTAACGATACCTGTGGCGGTCGTTGTTAACCCGGGCCTCGACCGATCCGGTATGAAATTCTCATTTGTGATCCGCATATTTGATTTGGCACATGTTTTACGCTGGATGCCCTTCCTAACGACCGGCACTAAGAGTACACTGGCTTGTGCCCCCCTAATGGCTGGGTTAATATATATATATATATATATATATATATATATATATATATATATATATATATATATATATATACGTATATATATATATATATATATATATATATATATATATATATACGTATATATATATATATATATATATATATATATATATATATATATATATATATATATATATATATATATATACGTATATATATATATATATATATATACGTGTATATATATATATATATATATATATATATATATATATATATATATATATATATATACGTATATATATATATATATATATATATATACGTATATATATATATATATATATATACGTATATATATATATATATACGTATATATATATATATATACGTATATATATATATATATATATATATATATATACGTATATACATATATATATATATATATATATATATATATATATATATATATATATACGTGTATATATATATATATATATATATATATATATATACGTATATATATATATATATATATATATATATATATATACGTATATATATATATATATATATATATATATATATATACTTGCAAAATAGCAGGGTGTTCAAATATTTATTTTCCTCACTGTATGTATATATATATATATATATATATATATATATATATATATATATATATATATATACATACAGAGAGGAAAATAAATATTTGAACACCCTGCTTTTTTGCAAGTTCTCCCACTTAGAAATCATGGAGGGGTCTGGAATTGTCATCATAGGTGCAAGATCTCACCTCGTGGGGTCGCAGTGATCCTAAGGAAGGTGAGAAATCAGCCCAGAACTACACGGGAGGAGCTGGTCAATGACCTGAAAAGAGCTGGGACCACTGTTTCCAAGGTTACTGTTGGTAATACACTAAGACGTCATGGTTTGAAATCATGCATGGCACGGAAGGTTCCCCTGCTTAAACCAGCACATGTCCAGGCACGTCTTAAGTTTGCCAATGACCATTTGGATGATCCAGAGGAGTCATGGGAGAAAGTCATGTGGTCATATGAGACCAAAATAGAACTTTTGGGTCATAATTTCACTAAACGTGTTTGGAGGAAGAAGAATGATGAGTACCATCCCAAGAACACCATCCCTACTGTGAAGCATGGGGGTGGTAGCATCATGTTTTGGGGGTGTTTTTCGGCACATGGGACAGGGCGACTGCACTGTATTAAGGAGAGGATGACCGGGGCCATGCATTGCGAGATTTTGGGGAACAACCTCCTTCCCTCAGTTAGAGCATTGAAGATAGGTTGAGGCTGGGTCTTCCAACATGACAATGACCTGAAGCACACAGCCAGGATAACCAAGGAGTGGCTCTGTAAGAAGCATATCAAGGTTCTGGCATGGCCTAGCCAGTCTCCAGACCTAAACCCAATAGAGAATCTTTGGAGGGAGCTCAAACTCTGTGTTTCTCAGCAACAGGCCAGAAACCTGACTGAACTAGAGAAGATCTGTGTGGAGGAGTGGGCAAAAATCCCTCCTGCAGTGTGTGCAAACCTGGTGAAAAACTACAGGAAACGTTTGACCTCTGTAATTGCAAACAAAGGCTACTGTACCAAATATTAACATTGACTTTCTCAGGTGTTCAAATACTTATTTGCAGCTGTTTAATACATATAAATGGTTGAAAAAATCATACATTGTTATTTCTGGATTTTTTTTTTTAGATTATGTCTCTCACAGTGGACATGCACCTACGATGACAATTTCAGACCCCTCCATGATTTCTAAGTGGGAGAACTTGCAAAATAGCAGGGTGTTAAAATACTTATTTTCCTCACTGTATATATATATATATATATATATATATATATATATATATATATATATATATATATATATATATATATATATATATATATATATAAAATGTCCTTTTTTTTTATTTTAGAACCCATTGTGGCCCGTGAGTCAAAAAGTTTGCCCATCCCTTATTTAGACGGATGTTCTGTAACTACTAGTTAAATGGTAAAAGATCTGGGAGTTATTTTAGATACCAAATCATATCAACCACGTTACAAAAACAGCCTTCTTTCACCTTAGAAATATTGCTAAGCTAAGAAACATGTTATCTACGTATATCTGATGCAGAGAAGCTCGTCCATGCGTTCATGACCTCCAGAATAGACTATTGTAATGCATTACTAGGTGGATGTCCTGCATCATTAATAAACAAGCTTCAGTTAGTTCAGAATGCGGCAGCCAGAGTTTTCACAAGGTCAAGGAAATATGATCATATAATTCCAATCTTATTGTCCCTACACTGGCTACGTTTTACTTACTTATAAAACACTAAATGGTTTATCTCCCATGTATCTATCCAGTCTTTTAACACGCTACAATCCGCCACGCCCCTTGAGATCTCAAAACTCTGGACTTCTAGTAGTTCCTAGAATAGCAAAGTCCACTAAAGCATTCTCACATTTAGCTCCTAAACTTTGGAATAGTCTTCCTGACAGTGTTCGGGGCTCAGACACACTCTCCCAGTTTAAGTGCAGATTAAAAACGTATCTTTTTTAGCAAAGCCTACACATAACATACGTTACATATCATAAACTTGTGCTGCAGTAAATCTGATCAAATGCACATTTACCAACTTGTGCTGTTAAAATCATAAACAGCAGCTACGCTAATTTCTCTCCACTGCTTCTCTTTCTCTTAAGACATCCTGAGGTTTGGCCAGCTCCAGTCACGTCCCACCTCATTAAGATTATGGACCTTTAAAGAAATAGATGCCGAACTTGCAAACTTCCTGTACTTGTCAGGGATCCACCTGCCACACCCCCCTTTTGTGGCTCTCATGCCTCCGCTCTCTCTGGAGCTCCAGGCTTAACTATGCACACCTGGGACTCATCACCACTCCACCCAGCTCCTACATAAACCCACTCACACTCACTCCCCGTTCGTTATTGACTGTGTTGGACATTACGTACTGTGTACTGTGCGACTGGTAAACAAGGTCTCAGTACCCTTTTGTGTCATGTATCCAGTAAGGTGATCCCATTTAATTACCTGATCCTTCACTACCACGCCCATCGAGCGAATGGTAGTGGAATTTGGAAAAACCTGATTTGGGTGTATCAAAGGAAAACTGACGAAAAACCCAATACATCCATTACATTCATTTCCTGTAAACACCATTATGGTGGATAGTAACTCAGAATATCTTACATTTTTCATTTTTTCTGATTCATACCACCTATGTAGATCTAAGATGTCTATGAGGTCATTCAAAACATGTCTGGTGTTTTGTACAGACGAAGATCTAGGATTTCTTGTTTAGCAGCAGTGAATAGATCTTGTGGGTATGTCCTACAGGCTAAGTCACGTTCAATGGTACGGGTTTGATTGAATAATGTGTGGCTGATCGCAAGAAGCGCCTGCGCTTCGGATCGAACCGCTTTTATGATATTTTCATTGCTATTTGTGATATGCTGAAAACCAGTGGCCACCTGGTTCGCAAACCATGTTGAGAATTGTGATTGTTCGGTTATATTGTAGTTGTTAGCAATGGAATTAACTGAGCCGAAGAGACCTGCTATGTTTCCGAACAGGTCTCGTTTTGAGCGTGCAGGTGAGATTTGCACGGCAAGTCTGTTTTTGTAGTCATAAATTAAATCATCGATACGTGACTGTAGCCATGCATAGGTCTTATCATTGTAATCACAGTGATTGATATAAGCAGATAGGATGTTGGAAATATTGTGTGATACATGTGTCATTACTAGATTCACATCATAAAATAATGTCTTGTTGATATTCCCTTTAATCAGTCCACCAGGAGGAATAGGATATAGTTTTGGACATTCCTTAGGTTTGCTATATCCACAAGTGGTTAAATTAAAACAATGTTTCATTATCCATGAGCAATTCTGTGGCTCAGTGTAATTATCTGGGTCATTGACACATTTTCCCACGCAATACATGCCTTCTCTCCGGCTAGTCCAGACAAAGGCTTCAGGTTGATTGTTATCAGGTACATATGAAGTTATATCGAATTTATATTCGGTATAACTCATATGCGTAGTTTTGATTGTCTCAGTGTGTGTACACCTATAGATTGCGGCCTCTAAATCTTTGATTAAATAACGGATTTTAGGATCTAATCCATTGTTGATTTTTTTGTAGAGAGTGCGCATGCTCCCAATTTTTGCTCCTGGTTTTGCTTTAAGTAGATACCAGGCCGTTATGTTGTGAAAAGATGTGCGTGCCGGTGTGTCACCTGAAATGTTTACTATAGGGAGACGGTTGGAGCCTACTTTACAGCAAATTTTACTTTACGCAATTTGGTTCCGGTACTACTCCGGGAGACCACGTGACTAGTTCTCTGGTTGAAAGTGTACTGAAAAATGTGGATGACCTCTTAGTGTATTTCGAATACCCATCTCCCACATTCCAGTGTGTGTGTAAGGGAAACCCTTTGACCCAGCTTGATGCAAGTGGGTCCAGAAACTTTCCTCTCGTCTCCATGGAATTGCTGCAGTCAATCTAGGAGATGAAACAGAGAGAAACTTTAATAATTATTGATTAGCGGAACTTTTGAAGATTTTGCACTGGGACATGTGGTACCATTTCAACTTCCCCTTGACACTTATGGCCACACAGCTATTGCATAAAGCTTTTATCTCATGTGGTCCATGCCATCTGGGTGTGAATGGACCCTGTTTTATAAACACCCATATCATGATCATATCACCCTCGGTAAATTTGATCTCAGAGGTTGGGTTAAATTGTGCATCATTCATTTGGTCCGACTGTTGCTGTTTTAAGGTGGTTTGTGTTTGTAACACTGCCAGTCTTTGTTGTAATTGTGTTAGCACAGTCTGTTGTTTTGCAAGCACAAGGGGTCCTAGATCTGCTGGGGTGATTTCTGGGTCTATGAGTAGTTTCATGACTCTGCCTGTCATGAGTTCAAACGGGCTGATGCCTGTGGCTTTGGATAGGGTTGCTCGCAAGACTGTCAGAACTGTTGGCAGTGTATCAGTCCAACTGTTTTGATGTTGCATTATTTGTTTGGAGATGCTTTCTTTTATCAAGCGATTTGCCCGTTCCACCATACCTGAGCTTTGCGGCCTGTATGGAACGCGAAATCTTTGTTTGATATGTAGCATTTTACATATGTGTTTCATTATCTGACCTGTGAAGTGTGTTCCTTGGTCAGACTCAATCTGAGTTGGTGTTCCCCAGATTGGCAGGATTTAATTTGCCATTACTCGTGCCACAGTGCGTGCGCTGTTGTCGCGAGTTGGAATTGCGTCGACCGATTTAGAGAATTTATCAATTATGACGAGACAATAGCGATATCCCCCCTTGGCAGTGGGTAATGGACCAATAAAATCTAGCTGTAAGAATTCCCATGGTCCTTTGGGTGGTTCTGGGTGACACAAGTTTCTACGTCCAGTTCTACCCTGGTTGATGGTGGCACATACGAGACATGTGTCGCTCACCATGACACCATCTCTCAATGTCTGATGCCATTTTTGGCCACCAGAAATTTTTCTGTATCAGCTGTTGTGTTTTGGGAGCTGATACATGTGCATAATCATGGTATAATTTAATCACTGGTTTCTGGAGGGCCTCTGGAATGATGTATTTCCCATCTCAGTTTATATTTTGATTTCGTTTCCAGTTTATGGGCCTCGGCAGAATACCAGGATACGATTTCATTATTGCTCTATGTGAGATTTAGTCCCTTTTCTTTTAACAGAACAAGGGTGTTTTTTAGCTTTAACGCAGTTGTTTCCATTATTTCCTCTACTACACTGCTTCTATAATGTCCCTGAGAAGCCATGTTTCCTCTTAAATTCTTATGCCCCACCGGATTTCTACGGTCTCCGGTCTAACAATGGGCGTACCGGCCCGTTTAAATTTATGTGTCTATATTGGGTGTGCAAAACTTTCCCTCAACACTTCCAATAGGCAAAAAGGAACAAACTTACCACAGCAGCTGTAGGCAGGGAAGGAGAAGATCAAACCTCATATCTTCTGTGGGAATCCAAACTGAGTAGTCGCATCGGAAAGATGTCACTCGCCTGTGCAGGTAGAGAGATCACGTCGGGGTCACCAACTTTGTAAGGTAGGGAACCACCCACTGGTCCAACGGCAGTTTCCAGAGGCGTGGTGAAGGATTCTTGCGCGTTCTAATCTTTCCTTTCACATTAGATAATAAGATTTGGATTAATGTATTTCTTTATTTTGGTTATTGACCTCTTATCTGACTCCAATTAGATAAAACATAATAAATATTTGCATAGGTTGTTATTTTACTAATAGTATAATTTTGATGGATGTTTGTTTAGTTATTCTGATTTAGCTCTGGCATTACACTCGTTCCTTTTGGTTCTCATAGTCGCACATGATCCTAGTATGGGCCCTATAATTAATATACTGGTCAACGGTCATAACAGAATCAGTATTGGTCGCTGCCAGAGGTTGGACTATACGCTTAAGCGGCCGCTTTCTGCGTGCTCAACTTTAAACATACTTTATTTAGTCCCCTTAGAGGTGACACTTAATTATTACAATAATTATTTCTAACCACAGGTAATGAATAGAATAATATTGAAATAATCAGAGGTTGAGGCTGACCCTATTTAGAGTAATCAGAAATGTTACTCTAAACGGAAATACATATTGTTAGCCTCCACGCTTCTAAGTACACTTAAACTAACGACAAGTGCTAGTCGTATCTCTCAAATCCTCAGCTGATGTATTATTCACTATCCAACTGAGATTTAGGCCGAACCTAGCCTGATTCATTCCTTAAGGTAACTACAGATGCAACGTTATTACTTGCAGTGTCAACATTTACCGAGCAACACAGAATAAAATCAAACATAACAATTTATTAACCAGGTAAGAAAATCACAATTCAAAGCCAATTCATAGTTCATAAAATATAACACAAATACAAACCAATAGTATTTATGTTTAAACAGAAAATATAAAACCTTTCATACCTGGTAAAGACGACACAGTAATTGTGCGGGAAATCTGTTTACAGATTCCCTGAATTCTTGGTCAGTTCTCCTTAAATACCCAGATAGAGTAAACATTAGGTAAACATTATTTAGCAATGGAAGTTTGCATTGATTGATTCTTACAGACCTGTGGGAGGCACCCGGCCTGTATACATTTGTAGTGGGGCACACGCCCCTTGCATAGAGTTATGTTTTCTTAACTCTATTAAACCTTTTTTATTATTTGTTTTATTGCTGTGGGAATGGGACCTGTGTACCAGTCGCGATAAACCTTTGTAAAGAAATGAAACATAAACATGTTCCGTCATTTACATGTAATATGACCTTTCTTACACATAATCATCTGGTGTGCTGTAGAATGTCCTGTGTTGAGGATGTAACAGGGAAAGGAGGGGTAGAGGGGCAGACATTTGTCTGCAGGTCTACCATTTGTATGGAGATGTGGTGTTTGAAGACCAAGGGTAGCTCTCCGGGGAGCCTACTGTATTCCAGATAAAGTTCTGGTTCTCGAGAGGGGTGTTGCGGGGTCTTGGTCCCCTGCCGTGAGACCTGGAGGAAACTTGTTGTGTCATAAAGAGTTCTCTTTCGATGTTCTTGCTGCCTCAGGCACTTACAGGGCACACACCCTGCACTCTCGGGCATCCATGCTGTGTTCTCGGGGAGGGCTGACCTTTTGGTCAGGATCAAGCAAAAGTCTTACATACCTTTTGTATAATATGAATTGTATAATTGTGAATATTAGCCAAGCATCCCTTTGTTAAAGTGCTTAAGTTCACTTACTTTTTAGGGGACAGTTCTAATAATTTGAGGTGGGGTGCTATAATACAGTTGAAAATCCAAATGAAGAATTTCAGATTTTATGATCATTTTATACTGGTTTGTTTCGAAACAAGTTTTAGTTTAAACATTACTAATTGTAACTAGAATGTGACATTTCCTGAAGAAAATGTGAGTAGTGCGTGCTGGTGCAAAAGTCCACACCCCGGCCATATTTTTTTTAGTGCTGACCACAATATGCGACTGTACTCAGAGAGAAGAGCAAATTGATACCTCGCACGGCTGTTTTTGACAATTTTTTTTCAAGAGGCGGGGCCAGAGATATCAGGTGACGCAATCACACGACCAGCGTTCGACTCTCCTCGGTGTGCTGAGTGATTAGATGTGTCACACTCCCGTGTCGCCGGGGTTTTGCTTTTTGTTTTTTGTTTTTTACGTTTCCGCCCACGTGGCAAAACGTGGTGTCGAAACGGCACTCTGCCGGAGATTCCCCGGACCGTGGTGAGCAGTTTGATGCATCAGACGTCCGAGTTGGAGCGGGTTTAGTGACGCGGTAAGCTAATAGGTTTGCGTGGTGGGCGTGGCCTATGATGTCACGTGACAGGCAAAATTCACCGGGGTTCAACTCCCACCCACCGTGCCGAGTGTTTTGACATATTGCACGCCCTTTTTTCTAGCGTGTTAGTTTTTTTGCCTATTCGGGCTAATGGTGGGGGGGTGGCTTAATGAAACTTTGTGTCAATAGCCCACTTAGAAATCCCCTGACTGATAAAAATGCTTATGTGTCAAATACTTATTTTCCCTGCTGTATTTATACACATCTGCTGCCTATGTGATTAAACACCTTGTCTATGCGGAGAAAACGGAGAGACCGCATGACGTCTTGGCTCATCTTGCATAATGGAATGCATGGAGTTTACCCATGTAATTTAGCTTAGGTCAGCTTCAGCTATCAATAGTAGAATCTAGTAATATATATAATTTAGCAATATGCTTCAGATAACATAACGCTGCTTAAATTTGTTTAAATCCAAGCTTAATTCATGTAACCATTATTAAGCATTCTTCTTCTTCTTCTTCTTCTGTCGGCTTCTCCCATTAGAAGTCGCCACAGCGGATCATCCTTTTCCATACCCCTCTGTCCTCTAAGTCTGTCTCCTTCACCTCAACCACCTACATGTCTTCCCTTACCACATCCATAAACCTATTCCTGATCCGCATATTTGATTTGGCACGTTTTATGCTGGATGCCCTTTCTAACGCAACCCTTTCCTATTTATCCGGGCTTGTGACCGGCGATAAGAGTGCACTGGCTTGTGCAACCCTAAAGGCTGGGTTTACCATTATTCAGCATTAACATAGTATAATACTCAGCTTTGCAGAAAACCCAGTGTATAAAGAGAGTTTACAAAAAATCAATAGACATGCTTTAGAGGTGTAGAGTTTAGCATATATTAAGTTTAGCATACATTATATGATCAAAATGCTTGTAAATGTAATAAATGTTATTAAGGCCAGTGAGAAGATAAGGCTGATGGATTGGGTAAGGGATAAGAAAAGGGAAAAAAACGAATAATAGTGTCAGGTCCTGAGGAATAGGTTGTACCAGAATTGTTTCCAGTTGCCATCGGAGAAGTTGGGAAAAAGGCTCAAACAGTAGCTTAAGATCAGTTTAAGTAGAGGTGTTGTGAGTATAAAACGGAAGAGTTATTCTAGGTGGAAAATAGGGACGCATATGAGGACCAATAAGTCGCTCCATAAAACAAATATGCACCATAGCCATATGGGATCGTTGAAATTGATGTTCACCACAGCATGCGCCAGGCAAAGGGCATCGGCTGGAAGCGCACAAAGGAGACAGAGCTAGGAAAATATAAAGGGAAATATAAAATAAAATAAGCAAGCAGCACGCAGGCAACATGCATTAACTATACTCAAACGGCATATATGTGCAGTATATATATTTAAAGCACAAGTAGAAACTTAAGTGAAAAAAATAATATAGAAAATATATAAAAATATAAAAATTAGAAGAGTAATAGGGTAATAGGCACAACACATTGTCAGATAATAAAAAACGTAGGAAAATATTTGCAAGAAATTGTATAAAAGATCCAATGCCCAAAACACAGGAAGTAAGATGTTTCTATGAGAGCATGAACTTAAGGTAAAGGCAGGATGAGTGTAAGACAGGAAATTCCATATAAAGAAGGATTATGGCATAAGAAATATATTTTGAGAAAATATTAAGAAAAAGTAAGTAAAAGATGAGAAATATGAAAATAGGAAAAGCATTTGGAGGAAAGAGCTGGTGTTAAAACTAAAGCTCTGGTTTGGTAAAACTAGAAAAATAGGACAGGCTGGGTCACTGGGTGGAACACAGCATATAAGTATGGAAATAAGGAACGCCACGACAGGACATTCCCGGCATGCCGCACACCATCGACGCACATCGCCGTGAATTCCCGGCCAATAAAAGCGGTCCATTAGGTGGTCTAAAGTTTTCACACAGCCCAGGTGCCCGGCCATCAGATTATGGTGAGCTGCAGGGAGCTTCTATTTCTTCGGGATTT
This sequence comes from Silurus aristotelis, assembly GCF_946808225.1. Lineage (NCBI taxonomy): Eukaryota > Metazoa > Chordata > Actinopteri > Siluriformes > Siluridae > Silurus > Silurus aristotelis. The sequence continues at coordinate 8,686,172 of NC_139601.1, read as the reverse complement.
TGAGCAAAGCAGCTTTACACAGATAATGTGGTGATAAAAAAATTTATATATTCTTTATAAGTGTAAGTTTGTCCCTGATGAGCAAGCCGGTGGGTGGCGACTGTGGCAAGAAAAAACTCTCTGAGATGGCATAAGGAAGAAACATTGAGAGCAACCAGGCTCAAGAGGGAACCCATCCTCATCTGGGTTGCACCGAATGTCCATTTATTGCAGATATACGATTTTGCGGGGTACAGTGATGGTGATCAGAAGCAAACTGTAGTCCTGAGTCAATGTAGCAGACTGTTAACATTAACTACAGTCAAAATCCATCCTTAAAGCTCCCGTTCTTACTCCGGAATTTCATGGAACCACCTAAGGCGTTAATGAGAAACCATCCCCAGCTCCACAGAGTGGCCTCCAAACAAAGAGAACACTATCCAGAGGCAAGCCTGGACGAAGTGGAAAGATCCGCAGAGGGAACAGTGGTCACTGGAACACTGGTCACTAGCCTCTTCTCAATATTATTAGCCTCTTCTCAATATTATTAACTCCTCACTATCGTTAGGTCATGTCCCTAAATCCCTCAAGTTAGCAGTTATTAAGCCCCTCATTAAAAAACCTAATCTGGATCCAAACACGCTATCGAATTACAGACCAATTTCAAATCTCCCATTTATGTCTAAGATTTTAGAAAAGATTGTCGCTGCCCAGTTATGTAACCACTTGCAGGAGAACAATATCTTTGAAGAGTTTCAGTCAGGTTTTAGGCCCCATCATAGCACAGAAACTGCTCTAGTTAAAATCACTAACGACCTGTTTTTAGCTTCAGACCAAGGCTACATCTCCCTATTAGTTTTACTAGATCTTAGTGCTGCGTTCGACACTATAGATCATGATCTTCTCCTCGATCGCTTACAGAATTACATCGGTATTCAGGGACAGGCATTAAGCTGGTTTAAATCCTACCTGTCCAATCGTTACCATTTTGTAGATTTAAATGGAGAGCTATCCAGGATAATGCTAGTAAATTATGGCGTGCCACAAGGGTCAGTTCTAGGACCCCTTCTTTTTACAATATACATGCTTCCATTAGGAAATATTATTAGAAGGCATGGAATTAGCTTCCATTGTTATGCTGATGATACCCAGCTATATATTTCATCCAAACCAGGCGATACAGCTCAATTAGCTCGCATAACTGAGTGTGTTGAAGAAATAAGAGATTGGATGACCCATAACTTTCTGCTATTAAATTCTCATAAAACTGAGATTTTGCTCATCGGCCCAAAAAATAGTACACAGAAGCTCCAGCATCTCAGCCTGCATTTAGACGGTTGTTCTGTAACTACTAGTTCAACGGTAAAAGACCTGGGAGTTATTTTAGACAGCAACTTATCTTTTAAAAATCACATCAATCAAGTTACAAAAACAGCCTTCTTTCACCTTAGAAATATTTCTAAGCTAAGAAATATGTTATCTATATCTGATGCAGAGAAGCTCGTCTATGCGTTTATGACCTCTAGAATAGACTACTGTAATGCGTTACTAGGTGGATGTCCTGCATCATTAATAAACAAGCTTCAGTTAGTTCAGAATGCCGCAGCAAGAGTTCTTACTAGGTCAAGAAAATACGATCATATAACCCCAATCTTATCGTCCCTACATTGGCTTCCTATTAAGTTTCGAATAGACTACAAACTACTGCTACTCACTTATAAAGCACTAAATGGTTTGGCTCCCATGTATCTATCCAGTCTTTTAACACGCTACAATCCGTCACGCTCCCTGAGATCTCAAAACTCTGGGCTTCTAGTAGTTCCTAGAATAGCAAAGTCCACTAAAGGCGGTAGAGCATTTTCACATTTAGCTCCTAAACTCTGGAATAGTCTTCCTGACAGTGTTCAGGGTTCAGATACACTCTCCCAGTTTAAGTGTAGATTAAAAACATATCTTTTTAGCAAAGCCTACACATAACACACATCACACACATCACATCACAACCTTGTGCTCCAGAATATATGATCACATGCACATTATCAACTTGTGCTGTATATCATGAACAGCAGCTACGCTAATTCCTCTCCACTGCTTCTCTTTCTCTCCCCATCCCGAGGCATCCTGAGGTTTGGCCAGCTCCAGTCACGTCCCACCTCATGAAGATTATGGACCTATGGATGATCATGGAGAAGTAGATGCCGAGTGTTTAAAGGCCCTGGCATGGAGAAGCTGATGCTGGATCTATGATGATCACAAATTGTTCTGTATTGTTGAAAGATTTGTGACCAAACTCTTGATGTCACCCATATGAGGATGGGTTCCCCTTTGAGTCTGGTTCCTCTCAAGGTTTCTTCCTCATATCATCTAAGGGAGTTTTTCCTTGCCACTGTCGCCACGGCTTGCTCATCAGGGACAAACGCACACCATTCACCTACACTGTTGTTTTCTGTAAAGCTGCTTTGAGACAATGTCTGTTGTGAAAAGCGCTATACAAAAAATAAACTTGACTTGACTTGACTTGACTGGAACCTCAGGAGCATGTTCATCTTGACCGAGAGAGAGAGACGGGGAGAGAGAGAGAGAGAGAGAGAGAGAGAGAGAGAGAGAGAGAGAGAGAGAGAGAGAGAGAGAGTAGATGGGGTGACCGGAAGAGAAGGATATGGATTATTATGTGTCCTTGTTGTTGTATGACAGTTAATGTCACTGTGCAGTTGGGACTCCAGCAAGACTCGCTATGGCAGCATAGCTAAAAGGGAGAACCAGAAGGTAACACAGACATGAGGGATCTCTGGGATAAGAGATGACCCACCACACCACCCTCAACAAACCTGATTGAACATGTGAGAGTGAGGGGACGACAGCATACAAATATCCCAGTTCACCAAACTCTCTATATCCATGATCCCTCCAGATCTAAGAAAAATCTACTTATAAAAGACTTGACCAAATGAATACGTTTTTAACCTTGACTCAAATGCTAATTGGAAGGCTGTTCCATAACTGTGGGGCTTTATAAGAGAAAGATCTGCCCCCTGCTGTAGTCTTCATTATTTGAGGTACCGACAAATAGCCATCATATTGGTACAGACGTTCACTAAGATACTCTGGTGCGAGACCAGTAAGTGCTTTATACATCAGTGTTAGTATTATATAATCAATGCGAGATTTGATTGGGAGCCAGTGTAGACTGATTGAAACACGGGTGATGTGGTCATATTTTCTAGATCTAGTGAGGACTCTTGCTGCTGCATTCTGAACTAACTGAAGCTTATTTATGCACTTACTCAACACCCAGACAGTAAAGCATTGCAGTAGTCTAATCTATATGTAACAAATGCATGGACTAGTTTTTCTGCATCCTGTAACAACATCATATTTAAAATTTTAGCAAACTAAGGTGAAAGAAGGTGATATTATTCATGTGAGCCTCAAAGAAAAGACTAGGGTCAATAATCACGCCAAGGTTTTTGACTGCTGTACATGCTGAGATAGAAACACCATCCAAGTTTAATCTAGTTGCATGTGGTCCTAGTAAAAGAACTTCCATCTTATCTGAGTTGAGCAGAAGAAAGTTATCAAGCATCCACTGTCTGATGTCCTTTACACACTCCTCAACATTGTTAAGCTGATCTCTCTCATTTGGCTTTGCTGAAATATACAGCTGTGTATCATCAGCATAGCAATGGAAGCGAATACCATATTTATGTATAATTTCACCCTGAGGCAGCATATATAAAGAGAAAAGCAGTGAGCCTAAGACAGATCCTTGCGGAACACCAAACTTTACCTCAGAGAGTGTGAAGAACTCACCATTTACATCAACACACTGATAGCCAGAGGTGGGAAGTAACGGAGTACAAGTACTTCCTTACTGTATTTAAGTAGATTTTTTTTTGTATCAGTACTTTACTTCACTATTTATTTTTCAGACCAGTTTTTACTTTTACTTCTTACATTTTCAAAACAGACTCGTTAATTAAGTTTTAATCCATTGATTTGGTCAATATTGTTTTTATTTTCACTGCATGCCGATTTCAGCCCACCAACCGATTTCCTGTCATTGCACGTCTTTTTCAATCCACTGGTCTATAATATCCTGGCTCTCACTCACCACAGATGTAGACTAGTTTACGAAGCTAAGAATGAGCAGGGCAGAAAGCAACAAGAAGTAAAGCTAATGTGGATGAGACAAAGGGAGTCAGTGATGTAAACATGACTGAGCATTCCTGATCACCTGATCATCATCATCATCTTTTCTCTGCTTGTGTTCTATATGTGGATGTTAAGCCCGGACCCTTTTTTTTTTTTTTTTTTTTTTAGGTAAAGGCGCAGATCTGGAGGGAGCATGGATATAGAGTGTTTGGTGAACTGGGATATTTGTATGCTGTCATCCCCTCATAATCACACGTTCACTCAGGTTCGTTGACGGTGGTGTGGTGGGCCGTCTCTTATCCCAGAGATCACTCGTGTCTGTGTTACCTTCTTGTTCTCCCTTGTAGTTATGCTGCTATAGTGAGTCTTGCCAGAGTCCAAACTGCACAGTGATAATAACTTTTATACAACAATAAGGACACTTAATAAATCATATCCTTCTCTTCCTGTCACTCTCTCTCTCTCTCGGTCAAGCTCCTGAGGCTCCAGTGACCACTGTTTCTGCCCCTCTCCCCTCCGTGGATCTTTCCACTTCGTCCAGGCCTGCCTCTGGATAGTGTTCTCTTCGACTGAAGGCCACTCTGTGCAGCTTGGGAAGGTTTCTCATCAACACCTTGGGTGGTTCCATGATTTTCTGGAGTAAGAACGGGCGCTTTAAGGATGGATTGGACTGTAGTTAATGTCAACAGTCTACTACACTGACTCAGGACTATTTTTCGCTTCTGATCATCATCACTGTACCCCGCAACATCATATATCTGCCACAAATGGACATTTGGGGCAACCCAGATGAGGATGGGTTCCCTCTTGAGTCTGGTTCCTCTTAAGGTTTCTTCCTTTTGCCATCTCGGGGAGTTTTTCCTTGCCACAGTCGCCACCGGCTTGCTCATCAGGGACAAACTTACATATTCAATTTTAATCACCACATTATCTGTGTAAAGCTGCTTTGAGACAATGTTCATTGTTAAAAGCGCTATACAAATAAAAATAAATTGAATTGAATATATTAAATAATAATATTCCTGGCCCTTGTACGACCACTTGCTGTAAATATCCTGCAGATCAGGGAGCTCGGTGCGAATGGTACATTCAGCTGACCACACCACCCTCAGGAGGGCACGCCTGTACTGCATGGTGCTGTTCCCAAGCTAGGAATTGTTGCTACCCATTAGGACGCTTATGTGACAGGATTATGACAGATCCTGCATAATGTGATATTTAGCGGTTGGTATGACCACTCCTGCTTCCTGCTGAAGTCCACTATTACCTCCTTAATCTTGCTGACGATCCGGAGAAGATTATTCTCCTTGCACCATCTCTCCAGGTTATTAATTTCCTGTAGGTACGCTGTCTCATCATTGTTGCAGATCAAGCCCACCACACCAAATTCAAATCAGAGTGTGCAAATAAAAAATGGGAATTTTAAACCTGAAAAAAACTGACACAGCATGAGAGCCTAAAAGTGTTCTACTGGAACATTGCTGGAGGCGCTGTTGTGCCGTGTGACGTAGCTTTGTGTTGTTGATTTGTTTGCCGGGAATTTTGTGTCTGTGTCAGCGTTTGCTTTGCGGATGCAGCGTGTGGTGTAAATGTCCATGATAGAGGGGAGAGATCTTCTCAGCTGTCCTCACTATCTTCTGTAGGGTCTTACGATCCGAGACGGTGCAATTCCCAAACCAGGCAGTGATGCAGCTGCTCAAGATGCTCTCAATGGTCCCTCTGTAGAACATGGTAAGGATGGGGGGAGGAAGGTGGGCTTTCCTAAGCCTTCTCAGGAAGTAGAGACGCTGCTGGGACGATTCTTAGTGATGGAGCAGGTGTTAAGTGACCAGGTTAGGTTGTCTGCCAGATGAACACCAAGGAATTTGGTGCTCTTGACGAACTCCACAGAGGATCCATCAATAATCAGTGGAGATTGGTCGCTCTGTGCTCTCATGAAGATCACAACTATCTCTTTCGTTTTGTCCACGTTCAGAGACAGGTTGTTTGCTCCACACCAGGCAGTTAACCGTTGCACCTCCTCTCTATATGCTGACTCGTTGTTCTTGCTGATTAGACCCACCATGGTCGTGTCATCGGCAAACTTGATGATATGATTTGAGCTGTGCGTTGGTTCACAGTGGTGAGTCAGCAAAATGAACAGCAGTGGACTGAGCACACAGCCCTGAGGGGCTCCAGTGCTCAGTGTGGTGGTGCTGGAAATGCTGTTCCCGATCCGGACTGACTGAGGTCTCCCAGTCAGGAAGTCCAGGATCCAGTTGCAGCGCTAGGTGTTCAGGCCCAGAAGGTTTAACTTCTCAATCAGGTGCTGAGGAATGATTGTGTTTAATGCTGAACTTAAATCAATGAACAGCATTCGTACATATGAGTCCTTGTTATCCAGGTTGGTGAGAGCCAGATGGAGGGTTTTGGAGATGGCATCGTCCGTGGAATGGTTTGGACGATACGCAAACTGCATGGGGTCCAGGGAGGGTGGAAGCTGTGTTTTGATGTGCCTCATGACGAGCCTCTCAAAGCACTTCATCAAGATGGGAGTGAGCGCGACGGGACGATAGTCATTGAGGCAGGAGACAGTTGATTTCTTCAGCACAGGAACAATGGTCGTTGTCTTTAGGCACGTGGGAACAACGTTGCTGCTCAGGGAGATGTTGAAGATGTCAGTGAAGTTGCCGTGACTTGAAGTTGAAGTGACTTCCCGTGCCGAAGAAGTCTACTGTCTCCCGCCTCAATGACTATCGTCCTGTTGCGCTCACACCCATCGTGATGAAGTGCTTTGATAGGCTCATCATAAGGCAAATTAAGACCCAGCTTTCACCCTCCCTGGACCACATGCAGTTTGCTTACCGCTCCACGGATGATGCCATCTCCACAACCCTCTATTTTGCCCTCACCCACCTGGATAATAAGGACTCTTATGTACGAATGCTGTTCATAGCCCCTTAGCACCTGATTGAGAAGTTGAGCCTACTGGGCCTGAACACCTCCCTCTGTATCCCACTGGATCCTGGACTTCCTGACTGGGAAACCTCAGTGTCTCTACTTCCTGAGAAGGATGAGGAAAGCTCATCTCCCTCCCCCCATCCTGACCATGTTCTACAGAGGGACCATTGAGAGCATCTTGAGCAGCTGCATCACTGCCTGGTTTGGGAACTGTCTCGGATCGCAAGACCCTACAGAAGATAGTGAAGACAGCTGAGAAGATCATTTCTCCCCTCTATCATGGACATTTACACCACACGCTGCATCTGCAAAGCCAACAGCATTGTGGACGACCACACACACCCCTCACACACACTCTTCACCCTCCTGCCATCAGGAGAGCGGTTTTCGAAGCATTCGGACCACCACATCCAACTTTTTCCCACAAGCCATCAGACTCTCAATACACAGAACTGAACTGGAACTCACACACATACACACTCAACTGTGTGTTACCGAACTATACAACCTGAACTTAACACACACTCATCCCAATCCATTCCCCTTTCATGTATTTAATATTATTTATACTTGACTGTATTACACTGTTTACATGCTATTTTTTGCACCTTTTGACTGCTGCTACTGCTGTTTTTTTGCACTGCATTGTGTTGTCTGTCTGCACTGTTTGTCTGTCCTGTTTCTTGTCTGCACTTTTTGCACTCGATGCACTTTATTTAGGTTTGTGTTGTAGCTCTATGTTGTTTAGTGTAGCACCAGGGTTCTGGAGGAACATTATCTCGTTTTTACTTTGTACTGTGTACCACTGTGTATAATATAAATGACAATAAAAGCCACATGACTTGAAGGTTGAGTTGTACCTGAGGGAGTGAAGGTTTTATACAAATCTCAAAAAAAAGAAAGACCGAAAATAAGGGTAACTGAGGAGAACAGATAGCTCAAACATGTAATCACAGGTAGGGGTGGAGAAAGGAGGGTCAAAGATAAGGGGAACTGGAAAAAAACAAGAAAAGAATGTGATAAAAAAAACAAGGGGAATTTGCTAAGGTGAAGAAATTAAAAGAAAAAAGAGATCATGTGACACCAGGGTATAAATATGAGTGTGTGTAAAGTGTGCTTGATCATTTTGATGTGATTGAGTGACCACCTTTATGAGCTTGTTGGAACGTGATGGCAATAAAGAAGTTTTGCTTTTACTCATCCAGGACTGAAGATCTTTTATCAGTGTTGAAAGGCCTATTTCATTTTATTTTATTATTATTAAGAGTGTTACATTGGGAATTAACTGCAACAAAGAATCCACCCGTGATATGTCTGTTTAGAGAGGGGTTCTGAGTTCCGACGCGCAGGACCCACTGAGACACATCTAGCAGGCTTTCCCAGGCTGCCAGGAAATTTCTTAAGAGAACCAGTCTCTCAAGACTGGCCTCTGCCCCGACCAGAGTGGCTGGAGCAATGGGTCTTCTCCATCCATGGTTAACAGTCTGAACTCCTGGTGGCACTACGGACACTGTATAATGAAGTGTACACCGCCCTTCCAAAACTGAGGCCCTTTGGATGTCAGGGCCTCTACGCAGTGGCCCACTTGCCAAAGAGGACAACCCTCAGGTCCGCCGGCTCCTTAGGCTTAGGCGTAGGCTTAGAGGCTGTGCCTTGGGGAACAGAAAGCGCTCATCCTGAAAGGGAACTGGAGGGATCATGGATATAGAGTGTTTGGTAAATTGAGATATTTGTATTCAACTCAATTAAATTTTATTTGTATAGCGCTTTTAACAATGGACATTGTCTTAAAGCAGCTTTACACAGATAATGTGGTGATAAAAGTTTAATATGTTCTTTATAAGTAAGTTTGTCCCTGATGAGCAAGCCGGTAGGTGGCGACTGTGGCAAGGAAAAACTCCCCCAAATGGCAAAGGAAGAAACCTTGAGAGCAACCAGACTCAAGAGGGAACCCATCCTCGTCTGGGTTGCACCGAATGTCCATTTATTGCAGATATACGATGTTCAAGTCCAAATCCATCCTCAAAGCTCCCACCCAAGGCTTTGATGAGAAACCGTCCCCAGCTGAACAGAGTGGCCTCTAATCGAAGAGAACACTATCCAGAGACAAGCCTGGACGAGTTGAAAAAATTCACAGAGGGAAGAGGGTCAGGAACAGTGGTGACTGGAACCTCTTAGAATGTTTATCTCGACAGAGAGAGAGAGAGAGAGAGAGAGAGAGAGAGAGAGAGAGCAAAGAGGGGTGAAGGATATGGATTATTATGTGTCCTTATTGTTGTATGAAAGTTAAAGACACTGTGCAGTTGGGACTCTGGCAAGACTTGCTATGGCAGCAAAACTAAAAGGAAGAAACAGAAGGTAACACCGACATAAGAGATCTCTGAGATAAGAGACGACCCACCACACCACCGTCAACAAACCTGAGTAAACGTGTGAGAGTGAGAAGACAACAGCATACAAATATCCAGGTACACCAAACACTCTTTATCCATGATCCCTCTAGATCTGCTCCTTTACATAAAAAATCTACTGATAAAAGACTTGACTAAATAAATACATTTTAACCTTCACTTAAACACTGAGACTGTGTCTAAGTCCTGAACACTGATTGGAAGGTTGTTTCATAACTGTGGGGCTTTATAAGAGAAAGATCTGCCCCCTGCTGTAGTCTTCAATATTTGAGGTACCAACAAATAGCCTGCACCTTTTGATCTAAGTAGGCATGGGGGATCATACTTGTACAGAAGTTTACTCAGATACTGCGGTGCGAGACCGTTAAATGCTTTATACCTCAGTAGTAGTATTTATTAATCAATGCGAGATTTGATTGGGAGCCAGTGTAGACTGATTGAAACACAGGTGATGTGGTCATATTTTCTAGACCTAGTGAGGACTCTTGCTGCTGCATTCTGAACTAACTGAAGCTTATTTATGCACTTAATCGAACACCCAGACAGTAAAGCCTTACAGTACTCTAATCTAGATGTAACAAAAGCATAAACTAGTTTTTCTGCATCTGTAATGACATCATATTTCAAATTTTAGCAATATTTCTAAGGTGAAAGAAGGCAATCCTAGTAATATTATTCATGTGAGCCTTAAAGGAAAGACTAGGGTAAATTATCACACCAAGGTCTTTGACTGCTGTACACGATGAAACAGAAACACCATCCAGAGATGCTACATAATCGGAACGTTTGCTTCTAGCTGCCTGTGGTCCTAGTGTAGTGGATATACAGATTCAATTATGCGGGGACTTTGATTTTGATTTTGTTTTGATCCGACATGCGCGCGAAAAATGTATGTAGAAGAAGGAAAAAGGGAGAAGAGCAGTGGTGAGCTTATGAAAAACGTGCAGTGATTTTGAACTTCTTAATCAGCATAGGAAGTTAGTTCAGACTGATGACATGCATCAAAGCTACCTGACGTGCTTCTAAGTCTCCGTTCATCTTAACTAGTCTGTTATTATTAGCAATGTAGCAAGTTTTCCGTTGTGCTCCTGAATAAGGCTGGACAACAGGCCTGTTAAGGTCATTTGAGTTATTTGGTGCGGAAGTTGAATACCCCCGTATTTTTTATTTTTTTTTGCAATTTACATCCAGATTTTTGTTAGTTCAAATGAACTCAAAGCGTAGTGGATGCTGTTGCGGGGACTATTAGCTGATTCGTTGGATGGCATCGTGTGTTCGTTGTTTCCTCTAATTAATCACCGTTGGAAGGGATTGTGGCCTCGTCGAGTCGTGCTGTGTCTTTCAGGATCACGAGGGCAATCATTGGGGATCAAATAGTTAAGGGAACAGTACCCTGCCTATCCGGACACCTTTCAGCGCTCCGTCCAGGACCCAAGGGTGGTGATGTACAATAATTTGTTCATTTTTCCTTGAAGGTTGATAAGCAAGTTACCTTTTCCTTTCAACAAGTATCAAAACAGAACTGTGTTTAAAGAAACTGTTGTTCGAGAAACTGATATGTGAGTTTTCCATACAAAGACTATGGACATTTTGACTCATGAATGGACTGAGTATAATTTTTCCCTTGATTTTTAAAACAAACCGGTTTTGAGGTGAACCGGTTTGATTGAAAACTAATTGTAAATGTGAAATTTTTAGTGTGGCAAAAGAACACGTTGTTTACAGTTTACAGACTGAAACAGTCACATTGGTTTTTTTTTATTTCTTTACAGTATATATATATATATATATATATATATATATATATATATATATATATATTGGTTTTATTCTGAGCCATTTTATAAAACTAATGTTTTTTTTATTTAAATAAATATTTTTGTTTAGTTCAATTGAACTTGTGTAAGTTAACCTGAGTCCTTTATACTAAGGAGTGGGGCCGTCTCATCTATCCTGTTAGATCTGGGAGGGTGGGTTTTTCTGAGTATTCTCCACACTCACGCACACTTTAGGCTACCACCGTGAATAAGAGATCCTGAAGCCCACCTCACCTTATTTGTAGTCCCACATGACAAAACGATAGACACCAACATATAACCACTTGTTATATTGAGACCTAAAGCATTGGGTGGGAGGACTAGGATCCTGTTGCCCACTCAGTCTTCCTTAGTCAAAGGCTTGTAATCTGCCCCACAAGGCGCTGGCATATTCCCCTCCGCCACACTAGTAAAAGTACTTCTGTCTTATCTGAGTTGAGCAGAAGAAAGTTATCAAGCATCCACTGTCTAATGTCCTTTACAGACTCCTCGACATTGTTAAGCTGATCTCTCTCATCTAGCTTTGCTGAAATGTACAGTTGTGTATCATCAGCATAGCAATGGAAGCGAATACCATGTTAATGTATTATTTCACGCAGAAAGGCAGCATATATAACAAGAAAAGCAGTGGGCCTAAGACAGATCTTTGCGGAACACCAAACTTTACTTTATAGGGTGTGGAGGACCATTTACATCAACAAACTGATAGCGATCAGTAAAATAAGACCTAAGCCAGGAGAGAGCTGTTCCCTTTATTCCAACAACGTTCTCAAATCTAGAAAGCAGTATAGTATGATCAATGGTGTCAAAAGCTGCACTAAGGTCGATCAAAACAAGTAAAGATTCAAAACCCTGATCAGAGGCCAATAACAGGTCATTTACCACCTTAACTAGCGCCGTCTCTGTGCTATGATGAGGCATAAATCCTGACTGATACATTTCAAAAATGTTATTTCTAAGTAGATGTGTGCATAGCTGCTGTGCTACAACCTTTTCTAAGATTTTGGATATAAAGGGAAGGTTTAATATTGGCCTGTAGTTGGACAGCTGACATGGGTCAATGTCAGGTTTTGCAATTAGGGGGTTGATAACTGCCAGTTTGAAGGATTTAGGTACATAACTAGTGCTAATGGAAGAGTTTCTTATTTTTAATTACCCCTGGAATTATCTGTTTGAAACTTGTAGGCAAGGGATCAAGAATGCAGGTTGATGATTTTGATGAGAAAATAAATTAAATTAAGTAATTCTCTTGAATAGGAGTAAAATTTTAATTGATTGTATGTTCTAATTACACTGCTGTCTACAGGGTTATTTGTAAAATAGATTAGATTTATATTAATCGTCTGGATGTCTTGCCTGATGTTTTCAACTAAAAAGGTTCTAAAAAAGTTGAAATGGAAATCATTACTACCTATTGATGCTGTGCATGTTAGTGCAGTGCTTTTATTTCCTGTTAATTTTGCTACCATGCTGAATAAAAATCTAGGATTATGCTTGTTATTTTCTATGAGGGTGGAGAAATATGCTGATCTAGCAGCACTAAGAGATTTAGTATAATTTATTATAATTTAGGAAGGCCATGCTATTTGAAATACTGTTAATTTTGTTTGACGCTATTTACGTTCTAATTTCCAAGTGGTCTGTTTTAAGGTGCGCATATGATCATTATACCACTGTGCTAATTTTTTCTCCCTGATCATTCTGGTCTTAAGGGGAGCTACATCATCTTAAGTGTGACGGAACGTAGATTCTAGGTATTCAGTGGCCCAATAAAGCTCTGCGGGTTTCAGACGGAGATCTATTTAATATCGTCATTTCCGGCAGATTATTGATAAAACTCGCTGCTGTAGCTGACGTGAATGTATGCTTAACACAGTAACGTGGTGAGGTACTAATGCAATGATTAAGGCAGATTTTAAAAGAGATGAGGTAATGGTCTGAAATAGCTTTAGACTGTGGAATTATGACTAAATCTTTTATTTTTAATCCAAATGTTAATAATAAATCAAGAGTGTGTCCACCACTATGAGTGGGTCCTATAACATTCTGATTAATTCCAACTGAATCTAGAAGGGACACAACTGCTGCTCTTAAGGAGTCTTCCTGATTATCAAAATTAATATTAAAGTCACCAATAATTAATGCTTTGTTTAAAGAAGTAGCTAGATTTGTGATGAAATCTGCAAATTCTATGAGAAAATCAGGGACCCCCAGGGCCCTATAAATAATAATTGATGGAATTGACTGACTAGACCTACTTTTGGACACTGAATATTTTATGTTGGTGTAAAGAACTTTAAATGTTTTACATTTGTGTTAAGTCTTTTGTGTGACGTTTAGATTATTATTATTATTATAAATAGCTGTGACTCCACCTCCTCTGCCATTTAGACAGGGCTGGTGAATGTCATTAGATCATATGTGAAAAACTATCTTAGAGAACCTGTGCTTTCCTAAAAACCTAAGCTGACCTGCTATGTCCGGCGCCCTGGCTCCCGGTATACACATGACCAGTGCTGCTGGTGCCCCTAAAGGTCTAGCTAATTTCACGTGCGTCAGAATTGAGTCTCCTATAACCAGATCTCTTTCAGGTTTATCAGCGGGTGCTTCACTAAGGAGAGCAAACCTACTGGAAACATGAATTGGAGAGGAATGTTTCTCCCATGGGTGAGCCTTAGCGTTAGCTTTGGCTTTGCGAGTATGCCACCGAGTTGTCACCCACTCGCCCCGCTGTGAGGGCTCTAATGCCGGAGTCAGGGGAATGCTAACTCCACCTAGGGCATCCAGACATTCCCCTGCAAAACCTGGACTGCTCTTGCACTTACTACTTCACTCTAGACTCTGGATGCCCTCCTCTAATGCTAAGATCTTCTCCGTCAAAGAGCAAACTAACTTACACTTCTCACAGATAAAATTATCGCTAACAACAGAGAAAGACTGACTAAACATGTCGCACTTTACACACTGAATGAGCTGGATGCTCGCCATAGCAGAAAAATTACGTACCCTTAATGTGGTTACTGTAGTGTGTGTTCGTAGTTTTGATGGGAATGGTCTCCGCTCACTGCTTTCAAACCCTCGAACAGGGAATAAAGCACTTTTCCAAAAGCAAAAAGAGAAGAAACGGAGCCAACGGAAAGTAGAGGATGCAGGAAATCAAAACGATATTTTGAGATTTTAAAGCGATGAGAGAGAAAAAAAACGATATGTAAAAATTTAAACACCGATACAAACACAAAATTCCCGGCAAACAATCAATAACAGGAAGCTACGTCACAACAGGAACTCAAAATTTTTATTTGTATGCTGTCGTCCCCTCAGTCTCACACATACACTCAGTTTGTTTACAGTGGTGTGGTGGGCGGTCTCATATCCCAGAGATCCCCCATGTCTGTGTTACCTTCTGGCTCTCCCTTTTAGTTATGCTGCCATAGCGAGTCTTGATGGATTCCCCAACTGCACAGTGTCCTTAACTTTCATACAAGAATGATGATACTTAACAATCTATATCCTTCTTTACCTGGTGCAGCTTTTGTCACATTGATCATAATATTCACCTTGATAAACTAGAAAATGTTGTTGGAATTAAGGGAACGGCTGTCTTCTGGCTCAGGTCTTATTTGGCAGATCATTATCTTTTTTGATCCAAGATGGAGGTGCAGCATTAGCCTGCAGCGGCCCCTCCGGAAACATAATGGTGCCAAAACATCATCCCTCAGCACCTGATTGAGAAGCTGAGCCTAGTGAGCTTGAACTCTACCTGTGCAACTGGATCCTGGACTTCCTGACTGGGAGACCTTAATCAGTCCAGATCGGGAACAGCATCTCCAGCCCCACCACACTAAGCACTGGGGCCCCTCAGGGTTGTGTGCTCAACTGCTGTTTACTCTGTTGACTCACGACTGTGTATCAATACACAGCTCGAATCACATCAAGTTTTCCAATGACAGAGTCGTGGTGGGTCTCATTAGCAAGAATGAGTCCGCATACAGAAAAGAGGTGCAACAGTTAACAGCCCTGTATAGAGCCAACAACCTATTTCTGAATGTTAAAAAAAAATTCAAAAGATGGTTGTTAAATTTAGGAGAGCACTATTCTCAATCGATGGATTCTTAATTTAGATTGTCAGAAGCACCACATTCCTTGGTGTTCATCTGGCAGAGAACTTTACCTGGTCACTCAACACCAGCTCCATCACCAAGAAAGCTGTCGCTATTTCCTCAGAAGGCTGAGCAAAACCCATCTCCCTCTCCCTGTCCTGACCATGTTCCACAGTGGGACCATCAAAAGCATCCTGAGCAGCTGCATCACTGCGTGGTTTAGGAACTGCACAGTCTCGGATTGCAATTAGCTTTGCGGATGCAGCATGTGGTGTAAATGTCCCTGATAGAGGGCTGTCCACTGTAGGGTCTAGTGGACAGCCCTCTATCACGGACATTTACACCACATGCTGCATCTGCAAAGCCAATTGCATTGGGGACAACCCCAGACACTCCTTACACACATTCTTCACCAGAGTGTAGAGTGATTAAAACAGGAGCTGTTTGAGCCATAGGCAGGTACACAGTCATGTTTTTTTAACCATGACTGTGTACCTCCCTATGCCTCAAACAGCATCATTAAGTTCACAGATGACAGGGTGTAGCAGAGGGGACAATACACATCCCGAGGAACCCCATTGCTAAGGGTGAGACTGGGGCGGTGATAGTGTTCAGTTGAACAGGCTTTGTTCTGTTCATAAGGAAGTCCAGTGTCTAATTACAGAGATATGTTTCAGCTTTAAGATTAGCTTGGAAGGGCTAACTGTATTAAAACTTGAGTTAAATCAACAAACAACATCCTAGCATAAGTGTCAGGGTTGTCCAGGTGAGTCAGGGCAGAATGACCGACAATGGAAATGTCCTCAGTTGACCTATTCAGCTGATAGGCAAATTGGTTTGGGTCCACAGCCATACCAATTAAAGGCCAGGCTTTAAGATGGTTAAGGACCAGTCTTTTCAAGCACTTTGCGATGGTGGGTAAGTGCGACAGTGCTCCAGCGGATTGCTTTGTAACTGGCACGATGGTAGCAGACTTAAAGCAGGTGGGGACAGTTTGCCTGGGCCAAGGACAGATTAAAGATGTCCGTGAAGACCTCACCCAGTTTTTTTATACCCTGCCAAGGGTAGCACACACTTCAGAGGTGGAGAGTGTGAGTGGCTGCTTAACTGGTAATAGCTCTGCCTTGAGCATGGGCTCTATGTTCCTCTTTTCCAAACAAGTGTAGAAGAGGTTATGCTTGTCAGGGAGTGAAGCAGAACTGGTTGGAGGTGCCCCACTGGGTGGTTTAAGGTCAGTGATCCCTTCACAATCCCTAAATCCCTTCCCACATGTGTTGGGGGTCAGCAGAGTTGATGTGCTTCTCAATCCACTGTTTTTTATACATGTTTGGCTTTGCAGACCTGAAGGCTGTGTTGCTTGCTTTTAGCAAAAGACTGACATCCCAGTTCATCCAGGGGTTCTGATTGAGTTCAGAATTCAGAATTGAGTCTCCTATAACCAGAGCTATTTCAGGTTTATCAGCGGGTGCTTCACTAAGGAGAGCAAACCTGTTGGACACATGAATTGGAGAGGAATGTTTCTCCCATGGGTGAGCCTTAGCGTTAGCTTTGGCTTTGCGAGTATGCCACCAAATCGTCACCCACTCGCCCCGCTGTGAGGGGTCTAATGCCGGAGTCGGGGGAATGCTAACTCCACCTAGGGCATCCAGACATTCCCCTGCAAAACCTGGACTGCTCTTGCATTTACTATTTCTCTCAAGACTCTGGATGCGCTCCTCTAATGCTAAGATCTTCTCCGTCAAAGAGCAAACTAACTTACACTTCCCACAGACAAAATTATCGCTAACAAGGGAGAAAGACTGACTAAACATTTCGCACTTTACACACTGAATGAGCTGGATGCTCGCCATAGCAGAAAAATTACGTACCCTTAATGTGGTTACTGTAGTGTGTGTTCGTAGTTTTGATGGAAATGGTCTCCGCTCACTGCTTTCAAACCCTTGAACAGGGAATAAAGCACTTTTCCAAAAGCAAAAAGAGAAGAAATGGAGCCAACGGAAAGTAGAGGATGCAGGAAATCAAAACGATATTTTGAGATTTTAAAGCGATGAGAGAGAAAAAAAACTATACGTACAAATTTAAACACCGATACAAACACAAAATTCCCGGCAAACAATCAATAACAGGAAGCTACAGTGAGGAAAATAAGTATTCTAAGTTCTTCCACTTAGAAATCATGGAGGTGTCTGAAATTGTCATCGTAGGTGCATGTCCACTGTGAGAGACAATCTAAAAAAAAATCTAGAAATCACAATGTATGATTTTTAAACTATTTATTTGTATGATACAGCTGCAAATAAGTATTTGAACACCTGTCTATCAGCTAGAATTCTGACCCTCAAAGACCTGTTAGTCTGCCTTTAAAATGTCCACCTCCACTACATTTATTATCCTACATTAGATGCACCTGTTTAAGGTCGTTAGCTGCATAAAGACACCTGTCCACCCCATACAATCAGTAAGAATCCAACTACTTACATGGCCAAGACCAAAGAGCTGTCCAAAGACACTAGAGACAAAATTGTGCACCTCCACAAGGCTGGAAAGGGCTACGGGGAACTTGCCAAGCAGCTTGGTGAAAAAAGGTCCACTGTTGGAGCAATCATTAGAAAATGGAAGAAGCTAAACATGACTGTCAATCTCCCTTGGACTGGGGCTCCATGCAAGATCTCACCTCGTGGGGTCTCAATGATCCTAAGGAAGGTGATACATCAGCCCAGACCTACACGGGAGGAGCTGGTCAATGACCTGAAAAGAGCTGGGACCACCATTTCCAAGGTAACTGTTGGTAATACACTAAGACGTCATGGTTTGAAATCATGCATAGCACGGAAGGTTACCCTGCTTAAACCAGCACATATTCAGGCATGTCTTAAGTTTGCCAATGACCATTTGGATGATCCAGAG
This sequence comes from Silurus aristotelis, assembly GCF_946808225.1. NCBI lineage: Eukaryota > Metazoa > Chordata > Actinopteri > Siluriformes > Siluridae > Silurus > Silurus aristotelis. Next base: position 8,667,866 of record NC_139601.1, on the reverse strand, counting down.
GAGTCATGGGAGAAAGTCATGTAGTCGGATGAGACCAAAATAGAACTTTTGGGTCATAATTCCACTAAACGTGTTTGGAGGAAGAAGAATGATGAGTACCATCCCAAGAACACTATCCCTACTGTGAAGCATGGGGGTGGTAGCATTATGCTTTGGGGGTGTTTTTCTGCACATAGGACAGGGCAACTGCACTGTATTAAGGAGAGGATGACCGGGGCCATGTATTGCGAGATTTTGGGGAACAACCTCCTTCCCTCAGTTAGAGCATTGAAGATGGGTCGAGGCTGGGTCTTCCAACATGACAATGACCCGAAGCACACAGCCAGGATAACCAAGGAGTGGCTCTGTAAGAAGCATATCAAGGTTTTGGCATGGCCTAGCCAGTCTTCAGACCTAAACCCAATAGAGAATCTTTGGAGGGAGCTCAAACTCCGTGTTTCTCAGCAACAGGCCAGAAACCTGACTGATCTAGAGAAGATCTGTGTGGAGGAGTGGGCCAAAATCCCTCCTGCAGTGTGTGTGCAAACCTGGTGAAAAACTACAGGAAACGTTTGACCTTTGTAATTGCAAACAAAGGCTACTGTACCAAATATTAACATTGACTTTCTCAGGTGTTCAAATACTTATTTGCAGCTGTATCATACAAATAAATAGTTAAAAAATCATACATTGTGATTCCTGGATTTTTTTTTTAGATTATGTCTTTCACAGTGGACATGCACCTACGATGACAATTTCAGACCCCTCCATGATTTCTAATTGGGAGAACTTGCAAAATAGCAGGTTCCATTTTTTATTAATTAGCGGACCCCCTGCAGTACCACTGTGAAACCCCAGTTGAAGATCGATGGTTTAAAAGTTTAAGGACACCATGTGTGATCAGGGTGTAAGTTAAGACTCCGTAGAGGCAAGATCTAAAACCTACTGGACAAAAAGGAAAACCTACTGACAAAAAGGTTAAAAAAATAAATGTTTTCATTCTAGACTTGAACAGTCCTGAACACTAATTGGAAGGCTGTTTTATAACTGCATGGCTTTGTAAGAGAAAGATCTGCCCCCTGCCGCAGTCTTCATTATTTGAGGTGCCAACAAATAGCCTTCACCTTTTAATCTCAGGGTCATGATTTATCAAATATTCTTTTAAATACTGTGGCGCAAGAACATTCAGTGCTTTATAAGTCAGTAGTAGTATTTTGCAATCACTGTGAGATTTAATTGGGAGCCAGTGTAGAGTGATTAAAACAGGGGTGATGTAGTCATATTTTCTGGTTCTGATAAGGACTCTTGCTAGTGCAATCTGCATTACTAGAACATCCGGACAGTAAAGTGTTACAATTGTCTAATCTCGATGTAACAAAACACGAGCCTCAAATGACAGATGTGGGAATAATATATGTACATATATGTGGATTGGATACAACCTTTGCTCTGAACATTAGGTTCTCATCTTCTGATACATACTGTAAGATATCCTTGATCACTAGTCCTATACATATATGTGGATTGGATACAACCTTTGCTCTGAACATTAGGTTCTCATCTTCTGATACATACTGTAAGATATCCTTGATCACTAGTCTTAGATTAGGTTGACCCAGAACACTCAGTTCTTGTCTTTATCCTTTTTTCATACGCTTCACTGTGAGAAAACCCAAACTGTTGCTAACCTGCGTTTTGTTGTTCTCACAGTATGGTAATATGTATCTTGTTGCCATTAGTAGTTATAGTAATTCTGTTGTATGCTTCTAGAATAACCTTTTGTATGCTTCTGTTGAGCATACCCTGAACTATCCTTTTGTGGCATTTGTTACTTTGCTCGTACACACACAGTGGTTCCTGTATTTCTGTTTCAGGTTAATCTTTTGCAGGCTCAACATGACCTTGTGGAGTTGTCTCTCCTAACTTTCATCTTCTGTTCACACACACACACACACACACACACACACACACACATACACACACCTGGCAGCCCTCCCTTTCTTTTCCCTTCTCTTTGGAAGTACAGTGAGGAAAATAAGTATTTGAACACCCTGCTATTTTGCAAGTTCTCCCACTTAGAAATCATGGAGGGGTCTGAAATTTTCATCGTAGGTGCATGTCCACTGTGAGAGACATAATCTAAAAAAAAAATCCAGAAATCACAATATATGATTTTTTAACAATTTATTTGTATGATACAGCTGCAAATAAGTATTTGAACACCTGTCTATCAGCTAGAATTCTGACCCTCAAAGACTTGTTAGTCTGCCTTTAAAATGTCCACCTCCACTACATTTATTATCCTAAATTAGATGCACCTGTTTGAGGTCGTTAGCTGCATAAAGACACCTGTCCACCCCATACAATCAGTAAGAATCCAACTACTAACTTGGCCAAGACCAAAGAGCTGTCCAAAGACACTAGAGACAAAATTGTACACCTCCACAAGGCTGGAAAGGGCTACGGGGAAATTGCCAAGCAGCTCGGTGAAAAAAGGTCCACTGTTGGAGCAATCATTAGAAAATGGAAAAAGCTAAACATGACTGTCAATCTCCCTCGGACTGGGGCTCCATGCAAGATCTCACCTCGTGGGGTCTCAATGATCCTAAGGAAGGTGAGAAATCAACCCAGAACTACACGGGAGGAGCTGGTCAATGACCTGAAAAGAGCTAAGACCACCGTTTCCAAGGTTACTGATGGTAATACACTAAGACGTCATGGTTTGAAATCATGCATGGCACGGAAGGTTCCCCTGCTTAAACCAGCATATGTCCAGGCATGTCTTAAGTTTGCCAATGACCATTTGGATGATCCAGAGGAGTCATGGGAGAAAGTCATGTGGTCAGATGCGACCAAAATAGAACTTTTGGGTCATAATTTCACTAAACGTGTTTGGAGGAAGAAGAATGATGAGTACCATCCCAAGAACACCATCACTACTGTGAAGCATGGGGGTGGTAGCATCATGCTTTGGGGGTGTTTTTCTGCACATGGGACAGGGCGACTGCACTGTATTAAGGAGAGGATGACCGGGGCCATGTATTGCGAGATTTTGGGGAACAACCTCCTTCCCTCAGTTAAAGCATTGAAGATGGGGCAAGGCTGGGTCTTCCAACATGACAATGACCCGAAGCACACAGCCAGGATAACCAAGGAGTGGCTCTGTAAGAAGCATATCAAGGTTCTGGCGTGGCCTAGCCAGTCTCCAGACCTAAACCCAATAGAGAATCTTTGGAGGGAGCGCAAACTCCGTGTTCCTCAGTGACAGGATATAAACCTGACTGATCTAGAGAAGATCTGTGTGGAGGAGTGGGCCAAAATCCCTCCTGCAGTGTTTGCAAACCTGATGAAAAACTACAGGAAACGTTTGACCTCAAACAAAGGCTACTGTACCAAATATTAACATTGACTTTCTCAGGTGTTCAAATACTTATTTGCAGCTGTATCATACAAATAAATAGTTAAAAAATCATACATTGTGATTTCTGGATTTTTTTTTAGATTATGTCTCTCACAGTGGACATGCACCTACGATGACAATTTCAGACCCCTCCATGATTTCTAAGTGGGAGAACTTGCAAAATAGCAGGGTGTTCAAATACTTATTTTCCTCACTGTATATCTACATGTGTGAGACAATAAACTTTGGAACTTTTCTCTGAGAGCTGCCTCGTGTGTTTTCATTGAGACTTCCCCAAGCGCTTGTAGGAGAGCAGAGATCGAGAGGAAAGGCTGAATTCGGGAGTATCCTGTCTATATGACAGAAGGTGATCCTGTCCAGGGGGCAGATGATAAGATAATTCCTTACAACAGACTAGTGTCAATAATTACACCAAGGTTTTTGACTGCTGTACACACTGAGACAGAAACACCATTCAGAGATGCTACGTAACCCAAAAGTTAATTTCTAGCTGCATGTGGACCTAGTAAAAGTACTTCTGTCTTATGCGAGTTAAGCAGAGAAAAGTTTTCAAGGATCCACTGCTAAACGTCCTGAAACAGACAACTATGTATTGTCTACATAGCAATAGAAGCTAATACAGTACCATGTTTGTGTATTATTTCACCCAGAGGCAGCGTACAAGAAAAAAAGCAGTGGGCCTAATACAGATCCTTGCGGAACACCAAACTTTACCTCAGAGAGTGTAGAGAACTCACCATTTACATCAATAAACTGATAATGATCCCTGGTGCTACATTAAACAACATAGAGCTACATCACACAACATAAAGCTACATAACAAAATACAGAGCAAGGACTAAAGTAAGTGTCCTCGCCACATAAAGTGCATCGTGTGCAAATTAGTGCAAACTGTGCAGACAAAAAAACAGTGCAGACTGACAAAACGACAAGGGAAGGATACAGTACACAAAACACAGAATACAAAATAGCACCAAACAGTAAACCTATTGTATACTATGAGTATACAGTAATGAGAGCAAAAGAGAACTATAAACAAGATTGTATTTGTAAACATAAACACAATGTAGTGCAATAACAGCAGTAGCAGCAATCGAGAGGTGCAAAACAGCATGTAACAGTAAAATATGATTAAATATAAATATAATATGGGTGGTGGAATGGATTGAGATGAGTAGTGTGTGTGTGTGTGTGTGTGTGTGTTGTTCAGGTTGTACAGGTCGACCTGAGTAGTAAATGTGGGGCGGAGCCTGAACTAAGGCCGTGGTGTCATAGGAGCTTCCGTAGTTGGTCACGCCCAAAGCGATTTCCATGGTGAAACACCTCACTCTGTTAACAAAGAACCCGGGATTACGTTAAGTAACCCATAGTGCGAGTAGACAAGGCTCTGGCACTCTGAAAAGTGTGTATATGGTGCATGTTTGTCCTTTTAAAGAGAAGTACAGAGGACACTGAGCGTTTTCTCGCAACTGCATGAAGTCGCGGGGCTTTCCCATTGGCAGAGCGTTTTTGACGCATGTATACGTTATTCTGACTGGTTGACTGAGATGTGGCTGGGGACACAACTGTATGAGAGATGCAGTTCTCCGCGGCTGTAGGGTCCTGTTGGTTAGCCACCGCCATTCTCAGGCGTCTTTCTAAAATTTTCAACGCCATTAACGTGAAACAGTGAACGCATGCTTGTGGGTCTGCAAGCGACGTTCGAGCGTGCTTTGGGCCCATACACATGATGCTCATCGGGTGAGGGTCCCTGCCCGAGATGGTTGCTCCACATTATGATGGACATGGGCATGATGCAAACTCCTTGATCTTTGACTACTTGATGACAGTTGACATGGCTGAGTACAGAGAAATCAAGACTCGTCACAACACTTTAGTCTATTTTCATAGGGTAGTTAGCACTTTGAAGGCTCACCTTGATGCATGAAGCCCTTAGTTACTGTAGCTTGATGCCACTAATTCCCTACCGTGTAATTTAATACTTGATAGGTCGAAAAGGAATAGCGTGCCTTCACACGGACACTATTCTGAATTCTGTGGCCCGCTCGATGAACAGTTTAGCAAAAACCAGCAGGAAAATGGATGTGCTAAGAGAGCTCGATGTAGTACCTCATAGGAAGAAAGCGTGAATGATATTGTCGGGGGGGCAGAGCCTGAGCTAAGGCCGACCTGTCTGTCAAGACAGACATGGTGTCATAGGAGCTTCTGTAGTTGGTCACGCCCAAAGCAACTCCTATAGTGAAACACAGAGCAAAGTTAGAAAAAAAAACTGTTTCGTAATCTGTATTTGAGGGCCTGAATGCCCTCTTTCCGGATGGCAGGAGGATGTGTGGAGTTGTCCTCAATGCTGTTGGCTTTGCGGATGCAGCATGTGGTGTAAATGTCCGTGATAGAGGGGAAGGAGACTCCTACGATCTTCTCGGCTGTCCTCACTATCCTCTGTAGGGTCTTGCGATACAAGATGATGCAGTTCCCAAACCAGGCAGTGATGCAGCTGCTCAGGATGCTCTTGATGGTCACTTTGTAGAACATTGTTAGGAGGGGGGAGGGGGGGGGATGGCTTAGCTTTCTTAGGAAGTAAAGGTGCTTCTGGGCTTTCTGATCAAGCTGGTGTTAAGTGACCAGGTAAAGTTGATCTACACCAAGAAAACTGGTGCTCTTGACAATCTTGATCGAGGATCCAGCGATGATCAGTGAAGAATTGCCGCTCTCTGTTTTCCATTCTCAACAACCATCTCTTTGGTTTCGTCAACGTTCAGAGACAGGTTGTTGGCTCTACACCAAGCTGTTAACTGTTGCACCTCCTCTCTGTATGCTGACTCGTTGTTCTTGCTGATGGGAGCCACAACGGTTGTGTCATCTGTGAATTTGATAATGTACATTGCTACACAGTTGTGAGTCAGCAGAGTGAACAGCAGTGGGCAGAGCACACTGACCTTATGGGCGACAGTGTGGTGGTGCTGGAGATGCTGTCCAGGATCCAGTCGCAGAGAAAGGTGTTCAGACCCAGTAGGCTCAGCTTCTCAATTAGGAGCTGAGGGATGATTGTGTTGAATGCTGAACTGAAGTCTATAAAACAGCATTCGTACATGTGTGTCCTTATTATCCAGATGGGCCAGATGGAGTGTCCTGGAGATGGCATCGTCCGTGGAACGGTATAGACGATACGCAAACTGCATGGGGTATAGTGAGGGTGGAAGCTGGGTCTTGATGTTACTTATGATAGGTAGTTCGTTGGTAGTAGGTAATTTGCTCTGGAATTTTTACAGAGGTCGTGTGAGAGAAAGACAGACATGGCAGATTCGGACGGGATTAAAATCACAAAGTACGTCTGTGAAACAGAAATTTCTCTAACGCCCCCCTGTAAAACTAGTCCCGTCCAAATAGGGTTTAAGGGAGTTTTTCCTCGCCACAGGCTGCTAATCAGGGATAAATACACATCGCTCAACTTAACTCTTAAATTCTGTAAAGCTGTTTTGAGACAATGTCTGTTGTGAAAAGCGTCATAGAAATAAACTTGACTTGACTTGACATGATGAGCCTCTTGAAGCACTTCATTAAAATGGGTGTGAGTGCGATGGGATGATAGTCATTGAGGAAGGAGACTGTAGACTTCTTCGGGCACTTAACATAAATATTAGAAGTAACAGAAAATTATTGTTAGCAACATAATTTATAAAATAAAGGAAAGATTACCCATACTAATGAATAGGCCAGAAATATACAGTGGCCAGTATAAGAGTCCACACTGAAAGATTTCTCATAAAAGCATCCATCTCTCTTTTAAAATAATAATTTAAATTAGATTTATCAGTACCAAGGCAAAATTGGAACTTCAGAAAATAATTTAGGTCATGGTGCAAAAATGAGTACATCCCAATGAGTGACAGGAGAAAATAAAATTTGAAACAGAAATTCACCAGCAGATCGGTCTAATCATCACACAGCTGACAACAGAATAATTGACAATTAAAAGTGGTATTTTTGAGAAAAAGAAGACTAAACAAGTTAACACCTCCTCAAGAATGTTTTATGATAAGAGAAGTTTAAAAAAGCATCATGCAAGTGAAAGTCAAATTGGGTGAAGTACAATGCAGAGGATGGATGGCTGTCGTTCACGAACGAAGACATTGTTGAAGCCTATGCACAAAAAAGCTCATCTAGAATTTGCCAGGACTCATGTTCAAGAAGGCAAAGACTATTAGGCCTTATACTGGAGTGAAGATTTTTTTGGCTCTAATAAGTTCCCAACTGTCTGGCATATAAAGTGATTCAGTAGCCTAACATGCCATGCCTTACAAAAAGACAGATTTACCTTAATTCTCCCTCCTCATTCAGGGACTTCATTCTTTAAGAATGGAGAAATTTAGAGTTTAGAGAGAGAAAAAACAAAACATAAATAAACTTGAGATAGAGAAGGATGGACAAAGGAGGGGTACTAGAGGCACAAAATTATAATGTCACATAATTTTTGGAACAAAGCCAGAACATTCTAGGTGTTCTGTTTCATTGGTGGGAGTGTATTTATTATTTCAAATAGTATATTGGCCTGAACAATATCCCCAGTGCCAAAGTAAGAGTGGTCTTTCTGTGTCATCATGTGCAGCAGTAAAAAACCTTGTGATTATTGAATCTAGTCTTAAAAATATAATATCTCAGAAATATTGGTGAAATAAATGTGTTGTTACATGATGCAGAAAAAATAGTTATTTTGTTATATCTAGATTTGACAATTGTAATGCCTTACTCTCTGGATGTTCTAACCCAGCCATTAGGGTTGCACAATCCAGTGCACTCTTAGTGCCGTTTCCAAGCCCGAAAAAAATGGGGAGGGTTGCGTTAGGAAGGGCATCCAGCGTAAAACATGTGCCAAATCAAAAATGAGGATCACAAACCTAAATTCCATTCCTGATCGGTCGAGGCCCGGGTTACCAACGACCGCCACAGTTATCATTAGCCAACAGGGTACCGGTGGAAATTGGGCTACTGTTGGCCAAAGGAGGAGAAGGAGAGGAGGAAGATGTCTACAAAGACAGCAGGGAACGAAGAAGTGTAGGAGAGTAGAGGTTAGGGTTGGTACTTCAAATGTTGGTACTATAACTGGTAAAGGAAGAGAGATAGCTGATATGATGGAGAGGAGAAATGTAGATATCTTGTGTGTTCAGGAGACCAAGTGAAAAGGGAGTAAGGCCAGGAACATTGGAGGTGGGTTTAAACTGTTCTTTCAGGGTGTGGTTGGAAAGAGAAATGGTGTAGGGGTGATTCTGAAGGAAGAGTACAGTAAGAGTGTAGTGGAGGTGAAGAGAGTTTCTGATAGGGTGATAATTGTGAAGCTGAAGGGGTGATGATGAATGTCATCAGTGCCCATGCTCTACAAGTGGGTTGTGAGACTGAGGAGAAAGAAAAATTCTGGAGTGGGTTAGATAAAGTAGTGGAGAGTGTACCTGGTGTAACCAAGCGTTTTGTAAAGGGGTAAGTTCACCCAAAATACTTTTCTCTAAAAATAATAGTAGAAACAGAAACAGGATACCGTGAAACAAACAGTCCGACTTTTTATTGTACTTAATGCCAAGAACAGCATCACTGTTTGCAGGTGCAATAATATCTCTCTCTTGCTTATGGCAAGTCCCAAGGGGAAAAAAAGAAACTGTAACACACCCATAAAATGAACACAGCGCCTTCTTGAGCTATCACACCCAATTACACCCAAAATGTCTTTTACACTGGAATGAAAGATGATTGAAACAGAATTTAATGGCCAAGATGTTGAAGGGAAAAGGTGACAAGGAGGTGATGGGTAGGTATAGCTTTAAGGAGAGGAATGTGGAAGGGCAGATGGTGGTAGATTTTGCTAAAAATATGGAAATGGCAGTGGTAAATACTTATTTTAAGAAGACGGAGAAGCATAGGGTGACATAAGAGCAAAGGAAGATTCACACAGGTGGACTATATTTTATGCAGGAGATGGAACCTAAAAGAGATTGGAGACTATAAGGAGTTGGCAGGGGATAGTGTAGCTAGACAGCTCCACCCCCAGACATGCCACACATAGCCTGACAAAGACAAATATATATATATACAGTGAGGTAAATAAGTATTTGAACACCCTGCTATTTTGCAAGTTCTCCCACTTTGAAATCATGGAGGGGCCACGCCAGAACCTTGATATGCTTCTTACAGAGCCACTCCTTGGTTATCCTGGCTATGTGCTTCGGGTCATTGTCATGTTTGAAGACCCAGCCTCGACCCATCTTCAATGCTCTAACTGAGGGAAGGAGGTTGTTCCCCAAAATCTCGCAATACATGGCCCCAGGCATCCTCTCCTTAATACAGTGCAGTCTCCCTGTCCCATGTGCAGAAAAACACCCCTAAAGCATGATGCTACCACCCCCATGCTTTACAGTAGGGATGGTGTTCTTGGTATGGTACTCATCATTCTTCTTCCTCCAAACACGTTTAGTGGAATTATGACCCAAAAGTTCTATTTTGGTCTCATCTGACCACATGACCTTCTCCCATGACTCCTCTGGATCATCCAAATGGTCATTGGCAAACTTAAGACGTGCCTGGACATGTGCTGGTTTAAGCAGGGGAACCTTCCGTGCCATGCATGATTTCAAACCATGACGTCTTAGTGTATTACCAACAGTAACCTTGGAAACGGTGGTCCCAGCTCTTTTCAGGTCATTGACCAGCTCCTTCCGTGTAGTTCTGGGCTGATTTCTCACCATCCTTAGGATCATTGAGACCCCACGAGGTGAGATCTTGCATGGAGCCCCAGTCCGAGGGAGATTGACAGTCATGTTTAGCTTCTTCCATTTTCTAATGATTGCTCCAACAGTGGACCTTTTTTCACCAAGCTGCTCGGCAATTTCCCCGTAGCCCTTTCCAGCCTTGTGGAGGTGTACAATTTTGTCTCTAGTGTCTTTGGACAGCTCTTTGGTCTTGGCCATGTTAGTAGTTGGATTCTTACTGATTGTATGGGGTGGACAGGTGTCTTTATGCAGCTAACGACCTCAAACAGGTGCATCTAATTTAGGATAATAAATGTAGTGGAGGTGGACATTTTAAAGGCAGACTAACAGGTCTTTGAGGATCAGAATTCTAGCTAATAGACAGGTGTTCAAATACTTATTTGCAGCTGTATCGTACATATAAATAGTTTAAAAATCATATATTGTGATTTCTGGATTTTTTTTTTTAGATTATGTCTCTCACAGTGGACATGCACCTACGATGACAATTTCAGACCCCTCCATGATTTCTAAGTGGGAGAACTTGCAAAATAGCAGGGTGTTCAAATACTTATTTTCCTCACTGTATATATATATGTATATATATATATATATATATATATATACCAAAATAAAAATAAAAATGGAAAGAAACACATATATATATATATATATATATATATATATATATATATATATATATATATATATATATATATATATATATATATATATATATATAGTTAGGAAAATAAGTATTTGAACACCCTGCTATTTTGCAAGTTCTCCCACTTAGAAATCATGGAGGGGTCTAAAATTGTCATCGTAGGTGCATGTCCACTGTAAGAGACATAATCTAAAAAAAAAAATCCAGAAATCACAATGTATGATTTTTTAACTATTTATTTGTATGATACAGCTTTCTGAAGGAAGAGTACAGTAAGAGTGTAGTGGAGGTGAAGAGAGTTTCTGATAGGGTGATGATCGTGAAGGTGGAAGTTGAAGGGATGATGATAAATGTCATCAGTGCCTATGCTCCACAAGTTGGCTGTGAGATGGAGGAGAAGGAAAGATTCTGGAGTGAATTAGATAAAGTGGTAGATGGTGTACCTAGGAAAGAACGATTGGTGATTGGGGCAGACTTTAATGGGCATGTAGGTGAAGGGAACAGAGGTGATGAGGAGGTGATGGGTAGGTATGGTTTTAAGGAGAGGAATGTGGAAGGGCAGATGGTGGTAGATTTTGCTAAAAGGATGGAAATGGCAGTGGTGAACACGTATTTTAGGAAGAAGGAGGATCATAGGGTGACGTATAAGAGTGGAGGAAGGTGCACACAGGTGGATTATGTTCTGTGTAGGAGATGCAACCTGAAGGAGATTGGAGACTGTAAGATGTTGGCGGGGGACAGTGTAGCTAGACAGCATCGGATGGTGGTCTGTAGGATGGTTTTGGAGGCGAAGAAGAAGAGGAGGAAAGTAAGGATTGAAAGAAGAATAAGATGGAAGAGTGTAGTGTGAGGTTCAGGGAAGAGGTCAGACAGGGGCTTGGTGGTGGTGAAGAGGTGCTGGATGATTGGGCAACTACTGCAGGAGTGATGAGGGAGGCAGCTAGAAAAGTACTTGGTGTGACATCTGGAAATAGAAAGCAAGACAAGGAGACGTGGTGGTGGAATGAGGAAGTGCAGGAGAGCATTAGGGGAAAGAGGTTGGCAAAACAGAAGTGGGATCGGCAGAGTGATGAGAAAAGTAGGCAGGAGTACAAGGAGATGCGGCAGCAGGTAAAAAGGGATGTGGCGAAAGCCAAGGAAAAGGCATATGAGGAGCTGTATAAGAGGTTGGACACTAAGGAAGGAGAAAAGGATTTATACCGATTGGCCAGGCAGAGGGACCGAGCTGGGAAGGATGTACTGCAAGTTAGAGCAATAAAGGATGGAGAGGGAAATGTGTTGACTAGTGAGGAGAGTGTGTTGAGAAGATGGAGGGAGTATTTTGAGCAGCTGATGAATGAGGAAAATCAGAGAGAGAGAAGGTTGGAGGATGTGGAGTTGGTAAAGCAGGATGTAGATAGGATTAGTAAGGAGGAAGTGAGAGCAGCGATTAGGAGGATGAAGAATGGAAAGTTGGTTGGACCAGATGACATACCGGTAGAAGAGTGGAGATGTATAGGAGAGATGGCAGTGCAGTTTTTAACCAGATTGTTTAACAGGATTCTGGAAGGGGAGAGGATGCCTGAGGAATGGAGAAGGAGTGTGCTGGTACCGATCTTTAAGCATAAGGGAGATGTGCAGACCTGCAGTAACTACAGGGGAATTAAGTTGATCAGTCACACCATGAAGTTATGGGAAAGAGTAGTGGAAGCCAGGCTGAGAGAAGAGGTGACCATCTGTGAGCAACAGTATGGTTTTATGCCGAGGAAGAGCACCACAGATGCCTTATTTGCCTTGAGGATGTTGATGGAGAAGTATAGAGAAGGACAGAAGGAGCTGCATTGTGTATTTGTGGATTTAGAGAAAGCGTACGACCGGGTGCCGAGAGAGGAGTTGTAGTATTGTATGAGGAAGTCTGGTGTGTCAGAGAAGTATGTGAGGGTGGTGCAGGACATGTATGAGGACAGTGTTACGGCAGTGAAGTGTGCAGTAGGTACGACAGACTGGTTCGGGGTGAGGGTTGGACTGCATCAAGGATCGGCCCTGAGCCCTTTCCTGTTTGCAGCGGTGATGGACAGGTTGACGGACGAGGTCAGACAGGAGTCTCCCTGGACTATGATGTTTGCAGATGATATTGTGATTTGTGGTGAGAGTAGAGAGCAGGTTGAGAAGAGCCTGGAGAGGTGGAGATATGCGCTGGAGAGAAGGGGAATGAAAGTCAGTAGGAGTAAGACAGGGTACATGTGTGTGAATGAGAGGGAGGGCAGTGGAGTGATGCGGTTGCAGGGAGAAGAGGTGGAGAAGGTGGAGGAGTTCAGGTACCTGGGGTCAACAGTGCAAAGTAATGGAGAGTGTGTTAGAGAAGTAAAGAAAAGAGTGCAGGCAGGGTGGAGTGGGTGGAGAAGAGTGACAGAAGTGATTTGTGATAGTAGGGTATCTGCAAGAATGAAAGGGAAAGTTTATAGGACTGTGGTGAGACCTGCGATGTTGTATGGATCAGAGACAGTGGCATTGAGTAAAAGACAGTAGGTGGAGCTGGAGGTAGCAGAGCTGAAGATGTTAAGGTTTTCATTGGGAGTGACGAGGATGGACAAGATTAGAAATGAGTTTATTAGAGGGACAGCACATGTAGGATGTTTTGGTGACAAGGTGAGGGAGGCGAGATTGAGATGGTTTGGACATGTGCAGAGAAGGGACATGAATTATATTGGTAGAAAAATGCTGAAGATGGAGCCACCAGGTAGGAGGAAAAGAGGAAGGCCAAGGAGAAGGTTCATGGATGTAGTGAGGGAAGACATGCAGGTAGTTGGTATGAAAGAGGCAGATGTAGAGGACAGGGTGGTATGGAGACGGATGATCCGCTGTGGCGACCCCTAATGGGAGCAGCCGAAAGAAGAAGATTTGTATGATACAGCTGCAAATAAGTATTCGAACACCTGAGAAAGTCAATGTTAATATTTGGTACAGTAGCCTTTGTTTGCAATTACAGAGGTCAAACGTTTCCTGTAGGACACTGCAGGAGGGATTTTGGCCCACTCCTCCACACAGATCTTCTCTAGATCAGTCAGGTTTCTGGCTCGGTCATCCTCTCCTTAATACAGTGCAGTCGCCCTGTCACATGTGCAGAAAAACACCACCAAAGCATGATGCTACCACCCCCATGCTTCACAGTAGGGATAGTGTTCTTGGGATGGTACTCATCATTCTTTTTCCTCCAAACATGTTTAGTGGAATTATGACCCAAAAGTTCTATTTTGGTCTCATCTGACCACATGACTTTCTCCCATGACCCCTCTGGATCATCCAAATGGTCAATTTTCTTGCAGATCTTGCATGGAGCCCCAGTCCGAGGGAGATTGACAGTCATGTTTAGCTTCTTCCATTTTCTAATGATTGCTCTAACAGTGGACCTTTTTTCACCAAGCTGCTTGGCAATTTCCCCGTAGACCTTTCCAGCCTTGTGGAGGTGTACAATTTTGTCTCTAGTGTCTTTGGACAGCTCTTTGGTCTTGGCCATGTTAGTAGTTGGATTCTTACTGATTGTATGGGGTGGAGAGGTGTCTTTATGCAGCTAAAAACCTCAAACAGGTGCATCTAATTTAGGATAATAAAGTGGAGGTGGACATTTTAAAGGCAGACTAACAGGTCTTTGAGGGTCAGAATTCTAGTTGATAGACAGGTGTTAAAATATTTATTTGCAGCTGTATCATACAAATAAAAAGTAAAAAAAAAATCATATATTGTGATTTCTGGATGGACATGCACCTACGATGACAATTTCAGACCCCTCCATGATTTCTAAGTGGGAGAACTTGCAAAATAGCAGGTTGTTCAAATACTTATTTTCCTTTACTGTGTGTGTGTGTGTATATATATATATATATATATATATATATATATATATATATATATATATATATATATATATATATATATATATATAAAATACAGGATACCTATACTCTGCAACACACACACACACATATTGTCAAATTATTTGCAATAAATGTACTCAGTGCAGACTTATAGTGAGACTGACTGAAATCATAAAAGTAAAGTCAAAAGCAATATGACTCTTTCTAAAGCAAAGACAACACTGTGGATCTAGACATATGACAGTTACTGATGGCAAAGGATTTGTACACTAATTACTATACAAGTACTAAGAATTTTATTTCTAATTGTTATTTTGTCCAAGAACTTCTGGCTCCTTTAAAGGTGGTGGTGGAGTGGTGGGGATGCCTATAATCTGCTATTTGAGATCACATTATTTTAATTTTAATTTCTGTATACTGCGTTTGGAAACTTTGTCAATGTTTAAATATTTACTGATCTTACAGCATGAATACCATCACCATAAATAAATAACTTACTGATGTTTTCCATATAGCTGTTCTGTAGTATACATTAAATAGATAACACATTTTAATGATTCAAAACCCACACTTCTGTTACATCCTACTCCCTTTATTGTTTGTTAGAATCAATACACACACTTTCTCATGCTGTTAATTGTGAATTAACAATAATCAATCAAACATTTTTGGAGGGTGGAAATTTTCTGAATGATCTGTTTTCCTTTATTTGTCAAATGTTCTCATTACACCAAAAACTACTATGAAAAATATCATACTGTCATCAAATTGAGTATATATATATATATATATATATATATATATATATATATATATATATATATATATATATATATATATATATATATATATATATATATGCAACAACATTAACATTGAAATAAAAAAAATACACAATTAAATAAAACAATATAAAATCTTAAGTTAAACCGAGATTTCATTTTATTTTCATCAGTAGCAATACAGACTGGAAAATGCAACTACTTATTAAAAACTAAAATAAAGAAATATAGAAATAAAATCCATTCTATTAACAAAAGTTTAGAAAGTGGAATAATGACAAAATATTGTAGTGTCCATCCATCCATTTTCTCCCGCTTATCCGTAATTCGGGTCGCGGTGGCAGCAGTCTAAGCAGGCCCCCGCCATCGACTGCTGCCCAATCCTCACAGCACCGTCCCTTACGGTCCCTCCTGCAGGTGGTGAGCCCACGGGAAGGCGGCCCCACGTCACTCCGACGTCAAGGACCTTGATATTTCCCTCATAAGGGACCCCCGGAGCATAGAGGGTTAAGGGCCTTGCTCAAGGGCCCAAAAGTGGCAGCTTGTCGATACCGGGGCTTGAACCCCAGACCTTCCGATCGGCAACCAAGCGCCTTAACCGCTGAAGTATTGTAGTGTCATTATATAAAATGTTTTATATAAACGCTCATCCAAACTACAGGTACAATCACTGATATTTTCATTATATTAGTCAATAAATTAAAACATAAATAGGACTTTTGTCCCACAGGGTACTTTTGCTATACCTGGCTTACAATCTCTTGGTCTTCTTCTTCGTACCGGTTCACTGGTGTCCTATCCACAGTACTTTTGGGGACCTACAAAAAAAAATTATTATGGCATTATACTTACTGGTCACTTTAATAGCAACACCAATTCTCAGGTGGTGATTTTGACATAATACAGTCTCTACAGATTATACAGAATGTGCACCATCAGAAAATCATTTGAATGTAAATCATTTGAAATAATGTTTCTCAACAGAAAACAGAAAAGCATTTCAGTTCAAACTCTGAGGCAACTATGCTACAACAATAGACTTCAATAAGTACAGTCGAGAACAGAAAATGAAAAGTAAAAAAATACTGCAAATGCATTTTAGATTTAGTGTTTGTTCGCACCATTTCAATCGAATCCATCACTAGCAAGCGAGGTGCCACACAAGCAGGTTTTACAGCATTTGATTATAAAATGCTCCCATTGCCTTACATTTAATATAAAATACTCCACAGGTGTCTTTTATACTGATAATGAGTTCAAACAGGTGCCATTAATACAGGTAACAAGTGGAGGACAGAGGAGCCTCTTAAAAAGTTACAGGTCTGTGAAAGCCAGAAATATTGCTTTTTTGTAGATGACCAAATACTTTTTTTTTTTTTTTTACCATAATTTGCATATAAATTCTTTAAAAATCTGATTCTTTAAAAATGTAATTTTGGGGATTTTTTTCTCATTTTGTCTCTCATAGTTAAAGTGTACCTATGATAAAAATTACAGGCCTCTCTCATCTTTTTAAGTGGGAGAACTTGCACTATTAGTGGCTGACTGAATACTTTTTTGCCCCACTGTACATGTTCAATGCATATTTTTTCTTCTTTTTTTTTTAAATCAAGCCTGTTAGCTTGCTGCATTTCTCAGTTTCAGTCTCTTTTTTTAGCATTTGTCTACTACAACAGTTAACTTATCTGTTTTCAAATGTGATTTACTGCGGCTTTACCACATTCAAATGCTTGTTTTTAATGTTTGTATATTTAATTTATGCATATATCATTTAATTATTATAATCACACTCTTGATATCACCCAAATGAGGATGGGTTCCCCTTTTGAGTCAGGTTCCTCTCAAGGTTTCTTCCTCATAACATCTAAGAGAGTTTTTCCTTGCCACAGTCACAATGGCTTGCTCATCAGGGATTTCTTTAAAGCTGCTTTGAGACAATGTTGTGAAAAGCGCTATAGAAATAAACTTGACTTGACTTGAATTATTATGCAAAATTAAATGTTATATATATGCTTATATTGTCACAAATGAACAAAATATCTGTGTATGTTTGAAACAAAAATTGTCAAAACAATGTTGTATTATATTTTATATAGACATATATAGATATTTTATATATTTTTTTTTTTTTAAGCATGGTTGTCAACTAGCCATCTGCAAAATACAATGCAAATGATTTGTATAGATTATAAGATATCACAAACTACAGGAGACCACCCCTCCCCACTGACGCAAACAAAGACCTGGCTGACGACCTAAACACCTTCTACTGCAGGTTTGAGAACAATATCTTTACACCTCTCATCCAACCCAGCCCAATGTCTGCCACCATCACACCTCTGGGAACCCCTCTTACAACTCCTCCCAGCACTCAAGTTGCGCTCAGGATTTGTGAAGAGGATGTGTATCGGCTCTTTCAGAGACAGAAGACAAGGAAAGCAGTCTGACACCAGACGTTGTCTCCCCCTCCTGTCTCAAAGCATGTCCCGACCAACTAGCTCCCATCTTCACCTCTATCTTCAACAGATCACTGGAGCTGTGTGAGGTCCCCTCCTGCTTTAAACTTTCCACAATCATCCCGGTCCCCAAGAAACCCTCCATTACTGGACTGAATGACTACAGGCCTGTCGCTCTGACATCTGTCGTCATGAAGACCTTTGAAAAGCTGGTATTGGCCCATCTAAAGAAGGTGACAGAACAACTGCTGGATCCCCTACAGTTTGCATACTGAGATCGGTGGATGATGCAGTCAACATGGGGCTAAACTACATTCTACAACACCTTGACTGCCCAGAAACATATGCCCGGATTCTGTTTGTTGACTTTAGTTCGGCTTTTAATACAATAATTCCAGGAATTCTCCAGTCCAAACTCCTAAACCTCACTATACACCCTGCCACCTGTCAATGGATCACCAGCTTCCTGACAGGCAGAAAACAACAGGTGAGACTGGGAGATGTTACCTCCAGTATTCGGACAGTCACCACTGGTGCTCCTCAGGGATGTGTCCTTTCCCCATTGCTATTCTCCCTTTATACAAATGACTGCATATCAAGTGACCCAACTGTCAAACTCTTGAAATTTGCAGATGACACCCCGCTCATCGGACTCATCCAAGATGGTGACGAGTCTGCATATGAGCAGGAGGTAAAGCAGTTGGTGTTATGGTGCAGTCAGAACAACCTTGAGCTAAACACACTTAAAACTGTGAAGATGATAGTGGACTTTAGGAAACACCCTTCAACACCACTTCCCCTCACAATATCCAACATCCCTGTGTCATCTGTGGAGAACTTCAAGTTTCTGGGCACTACCATTTCCCAAGACCTGAAATGGGAATGCAACATAAACTCGATTCTGAAAAAGGCCCAGCAGAGGATGTACTTTCTACGCCAGTTAAGGAAGTACAGTCTGCCACAGGAGCTGTTGATGCAGTTCTACACTGCAGTCATTGAATCTGTCCTGTGCTCATCAATCACCATCTGGTTTGAAGCAGCAACAAAACAGGACAGAAACAGACTGCAGAAAACTGTTAAAACAGCAGAAAAAATCATTGGTGTTCCTCTGCCCACTCTCCAGGACTTGTACCAAACAAGAACCAGAAACCGGGCAGAAAAAATAATTAATGACCCTTCACACCCTGGTCACAACATCTTTCAGCTCCTCCCTTCTGGCAGGCGCAACAGAACTTTGTTCACCAAAACTGCCAGAACCCTAACCCTAACCCACAGGAACAGTTTCTTTCCCCAAGCAATCAGCCTCACTAACAACTGACCATAATTATATTCCCTGCTCATATCTATAAGTACTGCACAGAACTGTCAGTCATCACATCATCTGTATATGTTGCACACACTATGGCTGCTATATACTGTACAAAGTTTTATAGTAAACTCTCTAATCATACCTGACACACAATACTGTCATTTGCACTACCATGCACACTTTATGTACATTACTGATCTGTATCCCTATTTAATACCCACACTGTCTATACTGTCTCACATTGTCTGTATTGTCTTGTCTTGTATTGTCTTGTATAGTCTGTTTTTGTCTTGTCTGTTTTGTCATGTATAGGTTTAATTTATGTCTGTACTTTTGAGTCACTAACAGCTGGAACCAAATTTCTTGTGTGTGTCAACACACTTGGCCAATAAACCTGATTCTGATTCTGATTTGATTTAGACAAATTGCTTCACCTTGCATACTCAAATGCTGTTTTTTTTTTTTACAGAAAGAAACAACCCAGCATGACTGAATTCGTTTAAAGAAGAAATCCCTCATGCACTCTTTAACAAGCAGCCACTATAAGCTTTAAAATGTCAAAATTTAATATGGCTTTAGCATTTTTTTTTTAAGTACATTTTTATACATAAATAGAGTGGGGCCAAAAAATATTTAGTCAGCCACCAATTGTGCAAGTTCTCCCACTTAAAAAGATGAAAGAGGCGTGTAATTTTCTTCATAGGTACACTTCAACTATGAAAGAAAAAATAAAAAATAAAAATCACTGTCTGATTTTTTAAGAATTTATTTGCAAATTATGGTGAAAAATAAGTATTTGGTCACATGCAAATTTCTGGCTCTCACAGACATGTAACTTCTTCTTTAAGAGGCTCCTCTGTCCTCCACTTGTTACCTGTATTATTGGCACCTGTTCGAACTCATTATCAGTATAAAAGACACCTGTCCACAACCTCAAACAGTCAGACTCCAAACTTCACTAAAGCCAAGACCAAAGAGCTGTCAAAGGACACCAGAAACAAAATTGTAGACCTGCACCAGGCTGGGAAGACTAAATCTGCAATAGGTAGGCAGCTTGGTGTGAAGAAATCAACTGTGCGAGCAATTATTAGAAAATGGAAGACATACAAGACCACTGATAATCTCCCTGGATCTGGGGCTCCACGCAAGATCTCACCCCATGGGGTCAAAATGATCACAAGAACGGTGAGCAAAAATCCCAGAACCACACGGGGGGGACCTAGTAAATGACCTGCAGAGAGCTGGGACCAAAGTACCAAAAGCCACTATCAGTAACACACTACGCCGCCAGGGACTCCAATCCTGCAGTGCCAGACTTGTCCCCCTGCTTAAGCAGGTACATGTCCAGGCCTGTCTGAAATTTGCTAGAGAGCATTTGGATGATCCAGAAGAGGACTGGGAGAATGTCATATGGTCAGATAAAACCAAAATACAACTTTTTGGTAAAAAATTAACTTGTCATGTTTGGAGGAGAAAGAATGCTGAGTTGCATCCTAAGAACACCATACCTACTGTGAAACATGGGGGTGGAAACATCATGCTTTGGGGCTGTTTTTCTGCAAAGGGACCAGGACGACTGATCCGTGTAAAGGAAAGAATGAATGGGGCCATGTATCATGAGATTTTGAGTGAAAACCTCCTTCCATCAGCAATACACACATACACACACACTTTAACTCTTCCTGAGACGTGGCCTCACAAACAGGCCCAGACAGTTCCCAGATCATTTAATTTGCATTTTTGCTAAATTTCTTTCTCCTCCAACAGATAAAAACATGACAGTAAAAAGAGCTTCAGGAATTCTGTTACGCAAACCTCTACAATATGGGATAAGCTGTTTGGCAGGGGCAATCAATAATTAATCCATGTATTACTTTACTGACAAATTTACATTACTATCATTTTCTTTTACTTTCTTATGATTACTAGATTGTGGAAATCAATCACTATCAAAATTCTTGATATAATGCTAGTCAAGATAACTTATGTAATTTTGTTAATAATTTAATAAATGTAATTTAATTAACTATTGATTTATCTATTTAACTGCTAACATATTATTTATTAAGTGATTTGTCAGAAAATACTAAATCAAGCTGCTTTCTTGTCCTTCTGTAAGTTTTTTATCTCCACCTACCTACAATAAGTAACAGAATTACATATTTTACCTGATCAAAGAAGTCATGCTGATGAGAGAGTGGTGACTCATGTAAGGGCATGTTCCGACTACGCACTGCTCCATGTCTGTCTAGAGACCGTGGCCGCAACTGGCAGCGCTGATGCCATGACTTCAGCTCATCTGAAACCAACTGTCGTGGAAGAGTTCTGCTTGGGTGCTGAGGGTACTCTTTGAGTGAGGGGGCACGGGATAGTGTCAGATTGTGGGGAATCAGTCTTCCCCCTTGCTGGTATAGTGGTGCCCCTTCGTACCGGTACTCGTAGTGACCACTTGTACAAGGAGAAGGGTGACGCCTGATATATATTCTACTCAAGTCCATATCATGGCCTGTTCCTTTATCTACATAGCCTCTGTAGAGTCTGGGGGAAAGTTGGGCCGTAGAATTGTAGTAGCTGTGAGTTATGTATGGCATTGAGATGTGATTAGAGTATTGGTATCTGTGCTGTGCTTGGCATAGCTGGTCTGGCTCAGCTAAAAGCTCCTGGCATGGTGAGCTATTGTAGGAAGTAGCTAACGAGTGCTCAGAGCAACTATCCTCTGAGCTGGAGTAATGTAATTGGTGTTCCATAGACATTACAGAGGAGTACTCCGGTGATGTCAGAATAACATCCGTCAGTCGTCTTCTGGCACCGCGTGACCGCCCTCTGTCTCGCTCTTCATTATTTGGTGGATCACTACTGGGAACTCTGTCAAAGTGCAGACAATTGCGTCTATAAATATGAAAGCAATGAAAATCACAAATTTAGGAAAATAAAGAAGTATGTAAGGGTGCTTTTACATTTGCTGCTCTATCAAGCCAACTGCAGGAAGTGAACCAAATATTCTTTGTATTTTGAGTTGCAACACAGGACAAATGTGTGAAGCAATTGAGGCAAATTCTGACCTGATGGACAGTGCTCTTCGTAGATGCATCTCTGGAGTAGAGGGAGTACTGCTGGACTGTGTGTGGCTCAGTGCTGTATGTTTGGGTATCTGCAGTTTCTGGTCGATCTCTTCTAAACAAGCTTCCAATGGGGGCAGTGTAGGAATAACTGCAGGACTACAAGTTACACAATTAAATGAATTTGTGATAAAAAATATTCTTCATTTCAGCCAGGTTTCAAATGTACAGCCAAATTATAAAGCCTTGCCATCTGACCACAGTTTGGGGTGAAATATTTACAATTGCCCATGCTTAGTTCAGCAGAACAATTCTGTTATAATGGCTTAATACATTAAGGTCACTGATACGATACCCTATTGCTTTTCCTTCCTTAACATTGCATGGTGAATTTGCGAGCCATTGTACTGTGCCTGTGAAAAGTTTGGAAACTTAGGGTTTTTAAAAGATGCATGTTCTTTCTGTTCATATGTAACAAACTTTGTAAGTCAAAAAAACAATAATATGACACTAAATCACTGGAACAAAATTATATGGACAAAAGTCAAAACTGTTGGCTCTAACAGACAAACTGATGTAAGACAGAGAGCAGAAGAGAATCAGACTGCCTCACACCCTCAGTCAAATATGAAGGTGGAAGCTTAACGTTTGAGGTTAATTTAAAACAGGAAAGGCTAAAAGGAATACTTAACTAACAGTTGGAAGGATTACTTAATCAATATGACTACCATTTAATACTACAAAACCATGCAATTTCGGTTGGACTGTAGCTAATTGAAACCAACTTTACCATAAAACAAGATAATAATCCGAATCATACCCTATATGCATGATTTAGAAAACAAACAGTCGGCTGGATTCTTATCCATCATGCCCTTACCTTCCCAGTACCTGAAACTGAATCCTAATGAACTGTTCTGGGATGGATTGCAAGATCAGAAAAAATATCCAACTAGCAAAACAACAACTTCAGCAAGTTTTACAAGAAGCATTACAATGTATTTCAGCTGGATAGTCTTTAGAACCTAACTGTCTGGATGACAAGAGTGTGTAAAGCTATTATTCATGCTAAAGGAGGGTTTCTTTTAAAACACATGCACAAATAAAGTTTACCTTTATTAATTTTTTATATTTGTTTAGTCAAAGTAAATCTTCATACAGATAAAATAATAAGATTGTTGCATATATACAAAAGACCATGCATGTGTTTTATTAAAAAAAAAAAAAAAAACATATGAGACTAGGTGTTTCCAAACCTTTGACATAACTTTTGACTTTTTGATAACACTTCCTTCCTTACCATATAAACCTAACTGTAACAGTAAAAAAAAACTTCAGTAAATGTCTGTGGTAAATTTTCAGCTTGACAGTGGAAAATAGGCTTTAGTTGTTTTCCAACTTTATTTCTGCTACATCTATAATTTGTGTAAGAGGACTATGAAAGTGGAGGTGAAATTTAATTTTTTTGTTTTACCCAAAATGACCCCAAAAGCAGGTAAAGAGGGTTATCATTATCACAAAAAGTGCTGGCTCCCATTAACAAAACTCAATAAATTGACATACCTGGAGCTAACGATACTGGATTGAGGTTTCTTCAATTTCTGGTAAGGCTGATCAAGGCTAGACTCTTTCCAAGGTGAATTCTGGATGGGAGCAGGGTCATACTCCAGCAAGGGGCTGTGACAGGAGTGCAAATTCTCAAGAGGTGGCTGATGGGGGCTGGATCTTGGCTCAGAGGGATAAAGCAGTGGAACAGAGGGATGTGGACAAATATGGGAAGGGCCTGGTGCCACAAAATGAAGCTCTGTAATGGAAGGGGACTCTGACGAAGCCTGGGATGACTGGCTTGTCAGCTCTTCGAAAAACGAAGATGAAAATTGGAAACAAATCAATGTGTCTGCGACATATACAAATTTTAAAACAAATAATCACAAGAATGAAAATGTTGTTTGGTTAAATCACTAATTATTATTTAAAAAGACTTTCCGCTTTAGAGATCGGGATTTACAGGCAAAACATAACTGTCACAAAGTCAATAATATCCATGCCCCTTTCAATTAGAATACTGACAGATATACAAATACAAAAACAAATACAGATAATGCAACTAGCATTAGCATGATTTACCTTCATCCAACACTGCAGAATCTGACAATGAACTATTATCCAAAGTGCCATGATCTGGAAACACAAGCAATAATATTGTTATTAAATGTGATCTATGATAGACTTCAAACCAAACACAAAAAACAGGTACCAGTACAAGTAAGTCAGCTATAGTAGGCCCATTGACAAAAAGGGTGCTTACATTTTTGTATGATTATACTAGATCGTGGTGAGGAGTGGCTGTGTTCAAGGCGTAATCGGAATATAGAATCTTGGAGCTCCTTTAGTTTCTGCTCCTCACGCTTGCACTGCTGTACTCTGCTTTTCTTTACTGCCTTGCTCAGGTGTTCTTCATGGCACAACCTGTTCACTGCTATGTAGATCTGTTGCTGAAGGGCCAGCTTAGCCTCCAGTGAGCATAGATCTGAGTCCTGAAAGATGTTCAATAGAGTTAAATTAGTTTATATTTAAAAAGCTGGACACATTTTAACTAATTATTAATACAAAACCAGTTTCTCTATGATCAAAGTGGTTTCATATTGTAACATTTACTTTAACCCTAATGAATTTACAATTAATTTTCCTAATGTTGGATTTTATGGGAGATAAGTATGACAAAATATGACCTTATGGTTTTATTTTGTACCTTGATTTTGTGCAGAATGCTTTGCTCATCCAATTTAAAAGCAGCTCCAATGCGCTTGTGTATTTGTGGAGGTTTCTCTCCAGGCAACAGAGGGAAGTCAGAACACAAATATCCAGTGAGCTCCTGTATTAAGAGAAAGTTTTATTATTTTATTATTATGTGAGCAAATTAGAATGGTTCAAAAAACATTTGAGTGCATGCTGATACTTGTAATTTCATACTTTACATGACTTCATACGGCTCACCCAAAAGAGCATGGCTGAATTGCAACTAAAACAGGTATATAACTAAGCTATTGGAAACATGGCTTTAACTGGGGTTCCTGCTTATCCTGTATGAATCACTTTATTTAGTACAATCAAGTCCAGACAAGTTTGTGTTCTCATACAGAGATTTTCTTTCCTTTCTTATTCTGCTTCTTAAGGCATTCTTACTGTGCCTCCAAAGATCCGCTCTGTTTAAGACATACATGGTGTATCTCTCTAAGTGAGGAATTAACCTTCACATGGCTAGGTCATGTGGACCACATCAGGGTGTGTCTTTTATACTACAGACACACACTTGGGAATGACTTCAGTCCTGAATGTGACAGAGGGCTGAGGTGTCATCAGAGACAAGCCCATGCAAGTGCAAAGCTTATTACAAGAAGAAATGTTTACTGAGTGGCAACGTAGTCCTTCAGAGGAAGGGAAGTATTTCTCATTGCTCCAAAAAAAAAAAAAAGATACAGAAAAGTCATAACATTTTACAAAATAGTAATCCAACTTATTTAAATTAGTTTAGAAATGACTTGAAATTAAAATAAATCCTTTTAAATCTGGAAAAAAAAAAAACTCTGCAAACAAATTGGTCTAAAATATATGATCAGTTTAGATTACTAGTACTTTAAGGTCATTTACATAAATAAAAGGTAAATGGAAATTTTAGTCGGTTTGTTTTGCTTTCTGATGTTCTGTCGGTTATTAAATACAGCATGTCTGTTTGAAGTGTTTGTATGTGTATATTATGAACATTACTCACAGCCTCTCTAATACAGAGTTTCTTTAGTTCCAGTATACACAGCTCAAGCCTATCCTGCAATGACTGCCGTTTTAGCTTCACAGCCCGTGTGTGTGTACTTGCATCCTTGGCTAGAATAATAGGACTGTCCAGTCCTACAACACAGACATAGTCAAAAGTCAAGTTTAAAGCAACCACAATTCTTTTTTTCTCAACAATTCACACTTTTAAATTGAAGTTAAAAGTTTGCATTCTCTAACAATGCAATGATGGCTGGCTTTGAAAAACTGTTCCAGTTGCAAGTATGTAGTGTGAATAAAAAAAAGAAAAAAAGCATATTTATACAACCGTAATGTACCCACATTTAAAAAAAAAAAAAAAAAAAAAGATTGCTAATGTCCTTCAACAGAGGAAATTCGCTGGAAACATTGCTGGAGAAGTTTACTCTCTTAGGTCAGCAGTGTCTTGAAACGAATTTGACTCTGTCAGGAATGTCTGAAGATCACTGCAGATTTTAAAAAACACTGCAGATTTTGTAAGAAACATCTTTAGAAAATAATGTTCCTCAACTTCATAATAAATAACTATACTTATGGGAACTATGAACACAGGCTTGTCACTTTCTAAAAAACATACACCCTAAACAATGCATAGGGAAGTGACATGGACAATCAATTGTGCACAATGATTAACAAAAAATAATTTTGTAACTTATAAAATATCTCAATCTAATACAGGTAGTTGTCGACTTACGACCACGATTGGTTCCGACAGACCGGTCATAACACGATTTGGTCATAAGTAGAGTAGGCTATATGTACAGTACTGTGAAATGATGTTATAAAAATCTTTAAGATGACTGCCTGTAGTATTTAATCATAATTTTCTTTAATTATTGTTATACTGTATATATCATCATTTGTATAATCTCTACACCATTTTGTTTCTTACTGTCGTACGCCGCGGCTAGCGATTGTGGTCGTAATGAGTCGAATGTTTGTAAGTTGCATAGGTCATAAGTCGACAACTGCCTGTAGTAACATTTCTTTTTTTTTTGCTCTAAAGTATAATGTATCTCTTACCGAAATAATTGATCCTATAGCAACACATTGTCAAGAATCTTTGAATTAACTAACCACACTGTTCTGGTTAGTTAGGGTTATAAACAGTTATTACAAATTGAAATTGGCTGGCTGTGCCTACCAGAATGCAGAATAATAATTCCACTGTCTGTGTCACTGATCTCCTCTTTGGCTTCCATATCTAAAAAAGAAAATATATTATTATATTATTTGTACCAAATTATTTTTAAATGCATGGTCATAAAAAAATGTGGTAGCTGTTGAGTAAAAAAAGTGCCTCAAACATTTTTGTGAAATGAATATTATATGGTAAAAATAATGATGCCTGTAATGCATGGTTCAGCAACTTTAAAGAATGTTATTTATTTTCTTATTCTACAACAACTTTATTAAAAATTTATCTAAAAATATGCTTAATTAAAAATACTATATCTTTCATTCCATCAAAGCCACATTCAACTACACATATACACAAAGTGACACAGATGTGACAGTATTTGGGCTACAGGCCAGTTTAAATATGTTTAGCTTTCAGTCTATAGGGCAATATGTGCTGAAATGTCTGTGTTAAAATGACAGTGTCATTAGTCAGCAGCAGTGTCGACAGCTGGGAGAATGATTAAAAAGTCAGTGCTGCTTATCACTAATATATTACTACACATATTACAAGAGAAATGAGTCAAAATGACTCCTTGAGCTGGTCATATGTATGACATATGTATAACAACCAACTCCAACCACAGAAAAAAATACAATGTTGTGAAATAACATGGCAACATTCCCCTCAAGCACAATAGGGGAGTGTCACATTTACACCTGTATGAACGTGTGTTTTAAGCAAACTGGTAACGGCTCTGTTTGTTTTTATGAAGCAATGATATTACAGGCAAAGGCAGAAACTATAAAAAAGATACAAAGTTCTTGAAACAGCAT
The DNA here is from genome assembly GCF_946808225.1 of Silurus aristotelis. NCBI lineage: Eukaryota > Metazoa > Chordata > Actinopteri > Siluriformes > Siluridae > Silurus > Silurus aristotelis. The sequence continues at coordinate 8,639,839 of NC_139601.1, read as the reverse complement.
CAAATTTCTGCCTGGCTTAGTCTATAGTTTACTTGCCCTATTACAACTGCCACAATGATGTATACTATTTATGCAAACACAGAACATGTTCCTAAAACTAAAAAAACAAAACAAAAGACACACACAAAAAAAAAAAAGATTCTAGAGCAGGCTTTCCAATGTTTAAGAGAGATAGACATGAGGAAATATCAGAAAACAAATTTCAATTGAGTTAAATTAGAGTTGCTAAATAAACTAAATAATAATAAATAAATATTAATTTTTAGTCCTTTTTTTTGGAACTATGAAGTACCTGTAGAACCCGGACTCTCTGTCTGATGAAGGGACCACCTCGATGGCCTCTAGTCTCTTAAGGTTATCAATCTCTTGAGACTGACCTCTGACTGACCTATACAACCACCACACTCACACTGGGGCACCTCAGGGCTGTGTGCTCAGTCCACTGCTGTTCACTCTGCTGACTTACGACTGTGTAGTGATGCACAGCTCGAATTACATCATTAAGTTCACAGATGACACGACCGTGGTGGGTCTCATCAGCAAGAACGATTAGTCAGCATACAGAGAGGAGGCGCAACAGTAAACAGCCTGGTGTGGAGCGAACAACCTGTCTCTAAACATTGACAAAACCAAAGAGATGGTTGTGGACTTTAGAAGAGTACAGAGCAACCATTCTCCACTGATCATCGATGGATCCTCCGTGAAGATCGTCAAGAGCACCGAATTTCCTGGTGTTCATCCGGCCGATAACCTCACCTGGTTACTCAACACCAGCTCCATCACCAAGAAAGCCCAGCAGCGTCTCTACTTCATGAGAAGGCTGAGGAAATCTCATCTCCCTCCCCCCATCCTGACCATGTTCTACAGAAGGACCATTGAGAGCATCTTGAGCAGCTGCATCACTGCCTCTTTTGAAAACTGCGCCATCTCTGATCGCAAGACCCTACAGAGAATAGAGAGGACAGCTGAGAAGATCATTGGAGTCTCTCTCCCCTTTATCACGGACATTTACATCACATGCTGCATCCACAAAGCCAACAGCATTGTGGACGACTCCACACACCCCTCACACACACTCTTCACCCTCCTGCCATCAGGAAAGCGGTTACGAAGCATTCAGGCCGTCACATCCAGACTGTGTAACAGTTTCTTTCCTCAAGCCATCAGGCTCCTCAACACAGAACTGAACTGAAACTCATGCACACACACACTTAACTGTGTGGCTGATCTGCACAACCAGGTCTTAACACACACAATCGTACTCACTGCACACATCCATGTCTTCAGCACCACTCATATTAAATCACTTCATTACTACAAAATGTTTGCACATCTGTTTTGACTGCTACTATTGCTTTTTTGCACAAACCATTTTGTTTTTACATTTTACATTTTGTAAATCACAATGTTCACTCCTGTACTCAGTTCTCTTCTATACACCACACTGTGTAATATACAACAGGTTTACTGGCAGTGCTATTTTGTGTATTTGTCCTACAATCTCTTGTGTTGTCTTTGCAGTGTCTGTCTTTGCACTGTTTGCACCAGGTTGCACACGATGCACTTTATGTGGCGAGGACACTTACTAGTCCTTAGCACTGTGTTTTTCTGTCATGTAGCTTTATGTTGCTTATGTAGCACCAGGGTTCTGGAGGAACGTTGTCTCATTTCACTGTGTACTGTGTCAGCTACAGTGAGGAAAATAAGTATTTAAACACCCTGCTATTTTGCAAGTTCTCCCACTTAGAAATCATGGAGAGGTCTGAAATTGTCATCGTAGGTGCATGTCCACTGTGAGAGACATAATCTAAAAAAAAAAAATTTCAGAAATCACAATATATAATTTTTAAACTATTTATTTGTATGATACAGCTGCAATAAGTATTTGAACACCTGAGAAAGTCAATGTTAATATTTGGTACAGTAGCCTTTGTTTGCAATTACAGAGGTCAAACGTTTCCTGTTGTTTTTCACCAGGTTTGCACACACTGCAGGAGGGATTCTGGCCCACTCCTCCACACAGATCTTCTCTAGATCAGTCAGGTTTCTGGCCTGTTGCTGAGAAACACGGAGTTTGAGCTTCCTCCAAAGATTCTCTATTGGGTTTAGGTCTGGAGACTGGCTAGGCCATGCCAGAACCTTGATATGCTTCTTACAGAGCCAGTCCTTGGTTATCCTGGCTGTGTGCTTCGGGTCACTGTCATGTTGGAAGACCCAGCCTCGACCCATCTTCAATGCTCTAACTGAGGGAAGGAGGTTGTTCCCCAAAATCTCGCAATACATGGCCCCGGTCATCCTCTCCTTAATACAGTGCAGTCGCCCTGTCCCATGTGCAGAAAAACACACCCAAAGCATGATGCTACCACCCCCATGCTTCACAGTAGGGATGGTGTTCTTGGGATGGTACTCATCATTCTTCTTCCTCCAAACACTTTTAGTGGAATTATGGTCCAAAAGTTCTATTTTGGTCTCATCTGACCACATGACTTTCTCCCATGACTCCTCTGGATCATCCAAATGGTCATTGGCAAACTTAAGACGTGCCTGGACATGTGCTGGTTTAAGCAGGGGAACCTTCGTGCCATGCATGATTTCAAACCATGATGTCTTAGTGTATTACCAACAGTAACCTTGGAAACGGTGGTCCCAGCTCTTTTCAGGTCATTGACCAGCTCCTCCCTTGTAGATTTCGGCTGATTTCCTTAGGATCATTGAGACCCCACGAGGTGAGATCTTGCATGGAGCCCCAGTCCGAGGGAGATTGACAGTCATGTTTAGCTTCTTCCATTTTCTAATGATTGCTCCAACAGTGACCCTTTTTTCACCAAGCTGCTGAGCAATTTCCCCGTAGCCCTTTCCAGCCTTGTGGAGGTGTACAATTTTGTCTCTAGTGTCTTTGGACAGCTCTTTGGTCTTGGCCATGTTAGTAGTTGGATTCTTACTGATTGTATGGGGTGGTCAGGTGTCTTTATGCAGCTAACGACTTCAAACGGGTGCATCTAATTTAGGATAATAAATGTAGTGGAGGTGGACATTTTAAAGGCAGACTAACAGGTCTTTGAGGGTCAGAATTCTAGCTGATAGACAGGTGTTCAAATACTTATTTGCAGCTGTATCATACAAATAAATAGTTTAAAAATCATATATTGTGATTTATGGATTTTTTTTTTTTAGATCATGTCTCTCACAGTGGACATGCACCTACGATGACAATTTCAAACCCCTCCATGATTTTTAAGTGGGAGAACTTGCAAAATAGCAGGGTGTTCAAATACTTATTTTCCTCACTGTATATATGGTTGAAATGACAATAAAAGCTTCTTGACTTGACTCTGTTACACCTAGAGCAGGGGCTTACCCCTGGTGCAGCTCTAGGAGCCCTGAAGGATAATTTCCAATTCCTACCATATTATACCAGCACACAGAAAAAATAAATAACAGAAGGTAAGTGAAAGAATTAGACTGTTTAACACACACAATCTTTCTGACATTGTTACTGTAAATTATTATGATATCATAATTACTGCCTTCCCCAAGTTTCTGAGAATTTCTTAACAGCATCACCAAATATTATGTAAAAAAAAAAAAAAAAAACCTCAGTGGGATATAGAGACATACTAGTCTACAATATATGCTGATACAACTGATTTCAGCATAAACAATGAATGATTTGATGTTCCCTAAAATATATCATTTAATGGAATTACTAGGACCACACCCCCGAATTCCATATTTGTAAGGCTTTGGCGGAATCAAAATGTGAAATTGACTCCTAATTAAATCAAATGGCCATTAATCAAGTCCAGAGTTTCAGAATTCAAGGATAATTGCCATTCACTTATGCTTCAGTAAAGAAACCGTTTTTGCCCTTTTTTCAATCAATAAGGAAATGCAAACTGTCTGTTAAAACCGTGTATACTATGGTGTAGTATAGTGCAGTATGGTATATACTATTACAGTTTGATTTATCAGATCAAATATGTACAAATTAAAGAACCATAAAGAGAGCAATAATAGTGTTTTTTAAATGCACAATGAGCACTATAACTATGTCGAGCACTATAACTAACGAAGTGGTACAAATGGCCAAATTTTGTAGTACAAATCGAAGGTTGACTGTATTTCCTATTATCTGGCCTACTTATAAGGGCCTGTCTTTTTCCAATATATATATATATACGAATTAGCTATTTAAACCACCTAAATAATATTAGGTGAATCCCCCATGTTTTTGCTGTCAAAACAACTCTGACCCATCAAGCCATGGACTCTATAAGTTCTCTAAAGGTGTGTTGTGATACCAAGATCTGAGGTAGGGTTTCCAAAGATTGGACTTGTTTGTTTAGCACAGATGTTTGATTGGATTGATATTGGGTCACATCTTTAAGAAGTTACAATTTTATTTTTGAATTATGCTGCTCTGTCTTCTTCTAAAGCACAATAACCTGCCCCTGCTGAAGTGTCTGAATGAGTGTCTGGAAGGTGTCAAGATTGGAATGCAAACTAAAAGCCCTTCAGCCCGTCCCTTGCAATTCCTTATACACAGGACTCAGAACGTCAGCACATGTTTGCCTTTAATTAATATAGAACATTGGAACAATACTGCTTACAGGCACCATGAAAATGGATCACATCGTTTCACTTTTACCGTCTGTTCTGTGACTCTCAGTTCAGTATAGAATCTAGTTTAGGGTTCGTTTATATGCTTTTAAATATTGTAATGGGCTAATGCACTCATAAATTATGCATCTTCTCTCTCCACACCCAGGTCCTAGTTTTTTGAGGTCATCTGATCAGTTACTGTCTCAGTTGAGGCTAAGCAACTGTATGATTGTCATGGTACAAAGTGACCTATTATTATATCAAAACTAAAACATGTACAGTGCCTTTCAAAAGTTACACCTAGTATTTTATAATTTTTTTAAAGACACGTGCACATTCTTTTTTTATATGCCACAACTTTTACTTTGATCCAACAATGATTTGGTACAAAATTGTAATAAATATTCTATAGTATATCTTTACTGAAAAATCCTCCCTTAGTAATAGCTTTACACACTCCTGGCATCTGGATAGTTAACTTCAAAGATTCAGCTGAAATACTATGCCATGCCTCTTGTAAAACTTGACAAAGCTTTACTTTGAGAGTTAAATATTTCTTTCTGACCTTGCAATCCAGTTAATCCCACTGCAGTTCAATAGGATTCAGATACCGTAACCGGGGAGGCTAAGAAGTGTGTGTCCCAAGTAATGGGAACATTTTATATTAAACATAATAAGGACAAATGTACCTGCAAGTTATTGCAAAGCGGAGCTTGTGTGGCATGGAAGTACCACAGTGATGCACGAGCATGTGAAAATAAAGCACAGTGGTGTCACAGATGAAGGCGAAACATCAGCACAGTAAGCAAATTCTGTATAATCATCACCATGTAAAAATGGTGTTTAATAAAGTGCTATTGTGTAAACTGTTTGTTTAATAATTTGGGACAGTATCACTGGATCTGTTCTGTCGTGACTCATGAGCATCAGGTTGCACAATCAGCTCGCTCGCGACATAGTGATGGATTCAACTAAAACGGGGCGAACAAACACTAAATCTAAAAACAGCACATAACAGCAGCAGTAAACAATTACATTTTTAGTCATTATGATTATAATTATGATTATGCATTTGTAAACCAATGCATATTTTTTTTTCTTTTTATTAATCAAGCCTGTTAGCTTGCTCCGTTTCTCCCTTCCCTTTTTTATAGCATTTGTCTACTACAACAGTTTACTTATCTGTTTTCAAAAGTGATTTACGGCGGCTTTACTACATTCAAATGCTTGTTTTTAATGTTTGTATATTTTATTTATGCATATATCATTTAATTATTATACAAGATTAAATTAATTATATATTCTAGATGCTTATATCTTCACAAATTAACAAAATGTCTGTGTATTTTTGTAAACAAAATTTTTAATTATGTATTATATTTTATATAATTTTTTTTACTTGCCATCTGCAAAATACAATACAAATGTTGATTTACACAAATTGCCTCATCTTGCATACTCAAATGCTGTTTATTTTGTATAAAAAAAAATTTACGGAAAGAAACTCAGCATGGGGAAATTTATTCAAAAGAGAAATAACCCATGCACTCCTCCACAAACTACTACAAATGCCACTATAAGCTTTAAAATGTCTAAACTAAAGATAGTTAAACTCACTATGTGCCTTTTGCTTTTTTTCAGTACACTTTTATACATGAATACCATGAATTAGGGTTTTAAATAGTTATAATAAGCAAAATATCTCATTTTAAAGCTATCTAGTTTTTTATTATCCGATCAATCAAAGAAATCGTTCGACTAATCGATTATCAAAATAAGAATTAGCTGCAGCCCTAGTTTAAATTAAACCAAAATTCATCAGTCAAAAACAATTAGGTTCATATAAAAACATCAACTTTGACCATGTATTTTGTCAATGGACATATCAGTAATGGAAAACTACTTTGCTCATGAAATAGTGCTGAAAATAGTGAAATAGTGCTCATGAAATAAATACATACTGTCTGGCTCGATGCAATTTATTTTACTATTAATGTCCCTGAGTAAAGTTGTTTGAAAGCCATTTGTATAGCCTATATTTTTAACACATTGCTCATTTGGCATCTCAGTAAAGAGCTGGACAACCGTAAAAACCGATTAAACTGAACTGAAAGTTATGTAGTAAGTTTCTATTTGCGCGCAGATTTGTAAATAACAATAACAGTGTGTCAGGGGACGAGAATTTATAAGCCTGTCTATAGTCACAAACCGAATTTGTGAAATAATTGTCAGACGATTTAATGACACATATCTACACGCAGATTAGGACAGAAATCACGTTCAGTATAATGCTATGTAAAAGAAGTTCCTTGCATTTGTAGAGATTGTTACTGGTAATTAATTTACTGCAACAAATTCCAAGTTACATTTCTTAGAGTTACTGATCCCGCATTCTAGAGATGCAGGATCTCACAGCGACCTGTGAACGAGGTAACTGAAGAACTGAATCTGTATCCGAAGTTCCTGATTTGAAAAAAGTTCGTTTTGAGCCTAGTTTCGATTATTCTGTAAATAAGAGGCATCCTCGAGATTAAAATGTGTGATCTGTACTGTAGCTCTATTTTATAGCATGCAGGATAACAATAAAGAGGGTATAACTCTAAAGGTTAGGTAATTGTATAAGGCCTACTGTACGAAACAGAATACAGTCTATAGGTACATTTCAGTGTATCTGTTAACGCGTCGTATTAATTGTTCATGCTTTTATTATTTTAAAAAACCAAAACAAACGCTGACTTACCACCTGCATTCATATCAAAGGCAGATTCACACTCAAACTTCCCCAAGTTTCACAGAGGAACAATTCAGATATGTTTCATCCACGTTTCCCAGACTAACGCATTCCAGATTTGTTGTAACTAGGACTCTAAAATGAGACCATACCAAACTGTACACGGAAGGGAACCCGATCTTGCTGTTTCAACTTCGGCGATCTACTTTACTCTACTCTACTTTGCTTGATCGTTGAAGCAAACAAACCACGTTGCCATTATTATGCTAACGGTGTTCACAAACTTTTGCCGACTTAATAATAGTCCAAGATTTTGTAAAACTTTAAGTATGTGGAAGATCGCCCCCCCGTCCGCTTCCAAGGTGGTATTTGCCTCGCTATTCACTAAAACTCCTTAAAAAAAACCTTTCTGGACCGTAGTAACAGTACACGTGTCGACTTGTCTCAGTTATCTTAAAATCTTACAACTATAAAGAACTTTCAACATCTTACATTTCACAGAGACCGAAAAGAAGATCCCACCTTCTGAACGGAAAAGGATTAACATCAGAAAGGTCAGCTCAAAAGTGAAGAGCAGTTTGATGGATTCCGTCACTTACGGCAAACTAGAAGAGCCAAGCTCTTAAAAAAATGCAATACAATACAATCTTAACAAAATAAACCAAAGCATTAAATGTACATGTGAAGATATTTCCATCACACACGCCTATTCGAAACAGTTATTATTTGAATTAAAATAAACAGTGATTAATATGTTTTAACTGACTTTTAATACTCTTGCAATGTGTAGCTTCTCATTTCCTAAACAACTATGTCTGAATTAAATATGTTTCAGAAGGGACACCAAGCATAGAAAAAAAATTAAAAGATTGCTGAAATCAATAGATTAAGAACTGTCAAATGCATTATTAAAACCTGGAAGGATTGGGTTAACTGTCAGTATTGCGGAAGAATAGTGTTAAGAAAAAAATATTAAATGATTGTGATTTTGATCAAACAGTATAACTATGTTCAAAAGTAAAGTACAAAGATACATGATGCAACTATCTATCTTTTTGTTCAAACAGATGAATATTGAACAGTTCTGTGCTCTTCAAAGTGAAACACCTTATTGGGGCAACAAGGTTTTATTAAATACAAACCTGTATGTAACTCTAAGCTATTCTATATTTAACTTAACATGTCTAGTAAAAAGCCATACCTGCATAATGTCTAATGAAGGGAAGGAGAGGGAGACAATTCATTATGGCATCACCTTTGTCCAAAAACTTAAACTGTTAAAGTTTCTTATGCAGTCAGTAAACAGATGCTTTTCAGGCCTAAGTGAGCTGTACATTTTCTGAGAAACATTTCAATGTTAGGTTATAGGTTTATCTATCTTTTAAGCAAAACTTAAATTCAGTTAAATTGTTTTTTATTTGTAAAGCGCTTTTAGCAATGGACATTGTATCAAAGTAGCTTCACAGACATAAAGTGGTTATGTATAAGTTTGTTCCTTATAATTGTAAGTTTGGCCCTTATGAGCAAGCCAGTGGCAACTGTGGCAAGGAAAACCTCCATGAGATGGCATGAGGAAGAAACCTTAAGAGAAACCAGACTCAGAAGGGAACCCATCCTTATCTGGGTGCCACTGTCCATTCATTACAGTTTATCATTTTTGTTAGGGTGTGCAGTGATATGTTATTAAATGCAACCTGTGGCCTGAGCCATTGTAGTAGACTGGTGACATTGACTACAGTCCAAATCCATTATCAAAGCTCCTGTGTGGCTCCACAATTTAATGTATCCCCAGCCAGTTGAGGTTAAACCACCCCCAGCTGCACAGAGTGGCCTCTAATCGAATAGAACTCTATCCAGATGCAGGGCACAGGGACAAACCAGGCAGATCAAAGGAGAGGAAAGGTACAGGAACACTGGTACCTGAAAAGAATGCTTAACTTAATTTGGCCTTAATTCCAGAGCACAGGTGGATATATTGCATGTGGTATAATGTAGCGTTTGACCATCTGACGCACACAACTGTGTTTGTACATTCTGCCCTTGCCTGACAGAACAAAACTTTCCCATACCTACAGATGTAGTCTTTATTTGGCATCCAAAAAGAAAAACTGGAAGAGCTAGGACTGTGAATATCAGTGGCGGGCGGTCATTGCCAGCAAAGCCTTCTCTGCTGGCCTAAACACTATCAGAAGCACTGACCTACATTTACAACAGAAATTGTATTAATTTATTCCCAACAGTTTATTCTCTTCATTTCGTAGCTTTATTTTTGGCTGCACTGCTTTTAGTACGTGAATGTGTATGTTAGATTTTTTTGCCAATCAGATTGCTGCCATGTCAATCTAATCTGCCCAGGGCATTCAAAATCAGTTTTGCTGGCTCTTTTACCATAGAGAATATTAGCAATGGGTCTGTTTCTTTATCCATTCAGATTTCATATTCGCCTCACAGGGCCAGCTAGCTAGCCCAGAATAGCGTCAGCATTTTGCTTGGTCAGAGGGAAACAGTTACAGCCAAGTTCGACTGGCAAAACACGTGTGTAGCACTCTGCACACATTAATACATCTGATTTAAGCCTTTTTTTTATGCCTGCGAAGAAAGAGAAATTAATTTTGTTTCGGGCATACATAAAAATACATTTTTAAGAAAAGCTAGACATCGTGAGGACAGGTCGGCCAACCCCGAAGCTAGCTAGCTTGTCTCAGCCCGGGAAAGGGTTTGTCCGCCACTTCCAGACCAGTGAATACAAGCAGTACCACTGGCTTACAGCCTACGAGGAGCGGTGCAAATTATGAGTATGCATCTCTGGTGAGTAGGTTGTATTTTATTTAATTTTTAATGTTTTTTAAAATAAATTGGAAGTATTTAGAATTGCTTATAAAGACAGTATGCTCAGCTACAGATCAGATAGAGCTGAGCACCTGATCAAACTCATAGAAAACAACCAAAACAATCCCAGGTTCCTTTTCAGTACAGTAGCTAATTCAACAACAAATCAGGTATCTGAAAATGTATTCCATCACAGTTTAGTAGTGAGGATTTTATGAATTTCTTCACTGAAAAAATTGATAGTATTAGAAAAACAATTGTGGAGGTAGATACCTTTCGGTAACTTAATAAAACTTAGATTAGAATATAATAGCACGGGTAAATGTTTCGAAATTGCGTTCTTGCAGTACCATTAGCGCTTCAATAATGCGGAAAAAAGCACATTTTTACCATTAGTACAAGAGAAAATGTGTTTTTAGCTAGCTCGTTATGACCGATGTCCGAAGCTATACGTGAACTCCTCGTCTTACATAGAACAATGACCACAATCTTATGACAGATAAAACTAACTAAGTGCCCGTTTTCTTTTATCACATGATAAATATGCAGGCTAAAAAGTTATCTTACCGTCAGCACTGAAGCTTGACAATGTAGTCAACTTCCACAATCCAGCTCGCCCAACGAACATGTGCCCCAAATAGCTTTTGCTCTAACAGACAGGCCAACGTTTTTGGGTATATATTACAAAGTTTTTTTAGTTTGCAGTTATTACTATAAATAATTAGGTAGTGTGGGTTAATTTTACTCATTATTATATAATTAAATGTGCTGACTTAAATATTAAGTAAATAGTACACTATTGGCAAGGGTAATATTTACTGCCCACCAAAATAATTTTTTACAGTGCAGAGAAAAAGCACCCAAGGTGATAGAAAGCTGGGAAAAAAAAAAAAAATGTGTATTAAAGATCATGTTGGTGAGTGGATAAGTAGGAGCAATTAATGTAACTTAAAGAATACCTCCAGATGAAAAAAACAAAAACAAAAAACAGTGAGCTCTGGACAGGTGTGAATGTTAAGTCAAGAAGTCAAGAGGTTTTTATTGTCATTTCTACTATACACAGTGGTACACAGTACACAGTAAAAACAAGACAACGTTTCTCCAGAACCCTGGTGCTACACTAAACAACAACAAACAAAACAACATAGAGCTACAACACAAGTTACATAAAGTGCATCGAGTGCAACCTGGTGCAAACAGTGCAGACAGACAGTGCAGACAGACGTCACAAGACAAGACACAAAACCCTATATAGCGCCGACCAGTAAACCAGCAGTATACTTGATTATACAGTACTGTACAAGAAAACTGTAAAAACTATACAAAATAAAAACTATCCCAGAAGTGAGTGTAAACAGAACAATGTAGTGCAAAAATACAGCAGCAGTCGAAGGTGCAAAAAACAGCATGTAAACAGGATAATACAGTGATAAATGATAAATGTGTAAAAAAAACAGCAGTTAAGAGTGAGGTACAGTTGAGAATAATAATAAATAAATGAATGTTGGTGGAATGGATTGAGATGAGTGATGAGTGTGTGTTAAGTGTTAAGTCCAGGAAAAATTTTACAGATCGTTACACACATTTGAGTTCGTGTGTGTCTGTGAGAGAGTTCCGTTTCAGTTCTTTGTGTTGAGAAGCCTGATGGCTTGTGGAAAAAAACTGTTGCATAGTCTTGTTGTGGCAGCCCAAATGCTTCGGAACCGTTTTCCTGATGGTAGGAGTGTAAAAAGTGTGTGTGACGGGTGTGTGTGATCGTCCACAATGCTGTGGAATGTGAATTTAAGTGAAAGGAAGTCTCGTGATACCACTATTTTGCATATAACAGAGTATATCCAGGTGTAATGAAGGCATTTGTGAAATAGGTTTGCTTGGGCAAGTGGCTACAGAAAAAGAGAACATTTCTTGTAATACTGCTGCTTATGTGAACTGGAGTTTCATGGGCAAGCAGGGCTGCATAGAAGATAGGTGTGTAAAGGCCTCCCTTAGATACTGATAATAAAGAAACAGGACTGCATGGTAGGGAAATCCCAAGCTCAGGCTGGTAAATCACTGTGACTGTCACTGTTAGCTTTGTTTGTGTTTGTTGAAAAAGAAGCACATAAGTTACAAAAATGAGGTCAAGATTCTATGAGGAACAAAAAAAAAAAACAGGTATTGAACAAATGGACACACAGATGAACCTATATAACTAAAATAATCATAACTTGTGACAAACTGACATGTGGAGAAACTAAGATTGTTTTTGTGCAAAAAACAGAACTGAGAGGGTGAGCAAAAAGAGCAAGACGGGAGCACTCAGCACAGAGGAAAGGTGGCAGACCTGACAAGAAAACCAGAGGAAGCATAAATATTCTTTTATATAGAAAAAGGCAAGAAATCTCATCTATTTAGGTTGCACGACAAAAAAAGTTGGGGTTGAGTCTGGTTTGATTTGCATTCCACCAAAAGGTTTAGTTTTAACAAACTCGGTCTGTTAACATTATTAAAATGTAAACCAAACACTTGTCCAGTAGATTTTTTTTTAGGTAAAGGCTCAGATCTGGAGGGAACATAGATATAGAGTGTTTGGTGAACTGGTATATTTGTATGCTGTCGTCCACTCACATTCACACGTTCACTTAGGTTTGTTGAAGGTTGTGTGGTGGGTCGTCTCTTATCCCAGAGATCCTTTTTGTCTGTGTTACCTTCTGGTTCTCCCTTTTAGTTATAAATTATAATAATATATATTATATATATATAATATATATTTAGTTAACTTAAATTTTTTTCAGTAAAGAAATTCATGAAGTCCTCACTAATAAACTGTGATGGAATACATTTTTCAGATACCTGATTTGTTGTTAATTTAGCTACTGTACTGAAAAGGAACCTGGGATTGTTTTTGTTGTTTTCTATGAGTTTGCTCAGGTGCTCAGCTCTAGCAGCATTTAGCACCTGTCTGTAGCTGAGCATACTGGCTTTATATGCAAAGCTAAATACCTCCAATACTAAATACCTCCAAAAAGCTCGGCTCTGCCCCAGGACCTCCCGGAAAGCTCGGCTCTGCCCCAGGACCTCCCGAAAAGCTCGGCTCCGCTCCTAGTCTCCGCTGAGAGCTCCGCCTAGCTCCTGGTCTCCGCTGAAAGCTCTGCCCAGCTCCAGGCTCCTCAAGAGTGCTCCGCCCAGCTCCAGGCTCCTCAAGAGCGCTCCGCCCAGCTCCAGGCTCCTCAAGAGTGCTCCGCCTCGCTCCAGGGTCCTGAAGAGAGCACCGTCCTGTCCCAGGACCTCCGTGAGAGCGCCGTTCCGTCCCAGGACCTCCGTGAGAGCTCCTCTCTGTCCCTGAACGACCCAGTGAGCTCCTTTTTGTCCCTGAGTGACCCAGTGAGCTCCTCTCTGTCCCTGAGCGACCCCGAGAGCTCGGTTCCGCTCCAGAGAGTCCCCGAGAGCTCGTTTCCACTCCAGAGAGTCCCCGAGAGCTCGGTTTCGCTCCAAAGAGTCCCCGAAAGCTCGGTTCCGCTCCAGAGAGTCCCCGAGAGCTCGGCTTCGTCCCAGGACCTCCCGGTGAGCTCCTCTCCGCTCTCGGTCCCTGACGAGAGCTTCTCTTCGCTCCAGGTCCCCGACGAGAGCTTTTCTTCGCTCCCGATTCCCGAGGAGAGTTCGGTTCCGTCCCAGGACTCCCAGGAAAGTTCAGCTCCGTTCCAGGGTCTCAAGAAGAGTTCGGTTCCGTGCCAGCGTCCCAAGAAGAGCCCGGTTCCGCGCCAACGCCTCCCCGAGAACACCTCTTCGTCCAATGGGATCCCGGAGCACACAACTCACCTCCGAGACTGCAAAAGGGAAGTCGTCCCGTTGCCCCTGGGCTCCACCGAAGGCGACGGTTTGCCCCACAGTCTCCCTGAAGGCGATGCCACCTCTCAGAGCTCCGCTTTACCCAAAGGATCCCCAGAGCTCTCAACTCAGCTCCGAGACTGCGAAAGGCACGTCGAACCGCTGCCCCGGCTTCATCCGAAGGCGACGGCTCGCCCCACAGTCTCCCAGAAGGTGACGGCACGCCCCACGAGCACTCAGAAGGCGAAGCTACGTAACAGACCTCCTCTTCGCCCAAGGAGACCCCAGAGCACTCACCTCAGCTCCGGGACTGCGAAAGGGAAGTCGAACGGCTGTCCCTGGCTTCATCCGCAGGCGACGGCTCGCCCCACAGTCTCCCAAAAGGTGACGGTCCGCCCCACGAGCACTCAGAAGACCAAGTCACGTCACAGAGCTCCTCCCACGACGACGTCTCGCTCCCAAGCTCCTCCCACGGCGACGTCTCGCTCCTGAGCCTGCCTCCAAGCTCCCTGGACGAAGACGAGTCGCTCCTGAGCTCCCTGGAGGGTGAGGTCACACCGATGAACCCTGCCAAGGTCATCACTCAGCCTCTGTGCTCAGTCAGGGGCGTCGCTCCATCTCCGGTCTCTATCCAGAGGGTCTTCCAGCCGGTAAGCCCTGTTGAGCGCTTAGCCCTGCTTCAGGTAGTCACCAGGGTTGTCTCTCCACTCCAGGTCCCTGTGGGTAATGAGGTTCCATTCCAGACCTTCCTGGGCAGCGGCGATCCGTTCCACGTCGCCGGGGTGGTCATTGCTCAGCCTCAGGTCACCGCCAGGGACGTCATGCCTCTCCAGGGCTCCAGGGTGACCGCCTCTCAGTTTCAGACCACCGCAGAGGAGGTCGCTCAGCTGCCGGTCTTCGCTGGGGGCGTCAGTCTGCTCCAGTGCTCCGTGGATGGCGTCTCTCCGCCTCCTGTCTCCGCCGAGGGCGTCGCTCTGCTCCAGGTCTCCAGGGGGGTCGTCTCTCCGTCTCCTGTCTCCGACGAGGGCATCGCTCCGCTCCAGGTCTTCGGGGGGGTCGTCGCTCCGCCTGCAGCTCCCGCAGAGGGCGTCTTTCTGCTCCAAGGCAGGAAAGGAGGACGTCGCGCTGCCTCCGGTCTTCGCTGAGGGCGTCGCTCTGCTCCGGGTCTCCGTGGTGGACGTCTCTCCGCCTCTAGTCTGCGCCGAGGACTTCGCCCCGTTCCTGGCCTCCGCATGGGGCCGTGCTCAGTTCCGGGGCCCCGCGGGGGTCGTTGTCCCGTTCCTGCTCTCCGCAGGGGTGGGCGCCTTGCCTCGGGCCCTTCCCGGCTGTTCCTGGCTTCGCGGCGGTTCCGGCCGGGTCCCCTTTGATCCTGGAGGATTGGGGGGCCCTCTTCCGAGTGCCCTGGCCCGCCGGGCTGGTGGTGGGTTGGGGCGTCCGGTGCTGCCCCTTTGAGGGGGGGGTTGTGTCAGAAATCCACCTGCCACGCCATCTTGCAGTGGCTGTCATTGCTTCCGCGTGCTCCCAAGCTCTCAGCTCAAATCACACACACCGGGAGCTTGTTATTCACTCTCCCCAAGCTCCTATATAAACTGCTCACTCACCCACACTCCCCGTCCGTTATTGTATGTGTTCATGCGTGGTCGTGTGTATGCTGCACCCGCTACATACCTTCTCCTCCCGGACTCCTCGCTCACTCCACGGCGGCGTTTTCCTTCCCCAGCGCACCTCGGACTTCCGACGCTTCCCCGTCGCTTCCTCCGCGCCGCGCTTCCTCGATAACGCACCGTGGATGGTATTATTGGACTTCCGTTTGCCGGATTATCCCGATCTACGCGGGTATTTTGTGTTGGCTCTGCCTTTGTTGAATAAAGTTTCTGTTTGCCGTTACTCCGGCTTCCGCCTCCGCACCACGCCTAACAGTCTTATGCTTCCCAGTAAGAGGGGCAGTTTTAAGAGCTGCCAGGAAAACACAGGTAAACCATAGTGGTACCACGTTACGCTTTTTCCCAGACTTATCGGCGGAGGTTGTGTGGAAACGGAGTGTGTTTGAATGTGTGTGTAAAAGAATGGGGGTCAAGGATTATACATTTTACTCTTCTCCCCATAATTCTTATTTTAGATTAGACTATCTATTTTTGCCTTACAGATTTGTTAATTGTGTAAGATCCTCTGAAATTCTTTCAGACCATAGCCCAGTGTATTCAGATTTAATAGAACTTTCAACCCCAAAATCTTCTTACTGGAAATTTAACAGCTCTCTCCTTAATGACAATGCTTTCTGCCAGTTTTTTAAAGAAAACATATACCAGTACTGACAGGATAATGAATTCTGTCCAGTAAACAGCACCACCAAATGGGACGCAGCTAAGGCCACCTTAAGAGGCCACATTATCTCTTTTTCTACATGGCATTAAAAAAAAAAAGCAGAGAACAGGAAAGTTTGGAATTGGTTCATAAAATTTCACCCACACAAAACAACTAAAATCTTCTAACTGGTGCCAGATCTAAATTAAACTTAAACTATTCAGAACATGTAAAAAAAGTGATGATGTTCAGCTGGCTGAAGTTTTATCTGTATGGCAATAAACCCAGTCACCTCTTGGCATATCAAATCAAATGTGAACAGGCTGAAAGGTCCATTAGAGCCATTAAAACCGCTATGGGAGTAATTTCACATGATCCAGTTAAAATAAACTCTAATTTTACAGATTTTTATGAGAATCTGTACACCTTCTCTTGTGCACCCCAAGACCCTGCCTTTTGATTATATATCCCTACCCTTAATCTCAGACGAGGACCAGGCCTTTCTCAATACCCCTATAACAAAAGAAGAAATTTTGCAGCTATTCAATCTATGCTTATCAGGAGGGCACCAGGGTTGGATGGCTTCCCTCCAGAGTAAAAAATTAAATTCTGGCATGTGCTGTCCCCTATTTTCATGCCAGTAGTTGAAAATCTTTTGGAAGACAGTTTTACTCCAGATTCCTGGAGGACTGCTTATATTAGCTTGATCCTCAAAAAAGGAAAGAACCCATTAGACTGTGCCTCATTTCACCCAATCAGTTTACTTGATGTAGACATTAAAATTGTGGCTAAAACCTTAGCTTGTCGTCTGGAAAGGATTCTACCTAAGATCATTATACCAGATCAAACTGGATTTATTAAATCCCGTTATGGTTCAGACAACGTGCGTCATCTGTTGAACATAATACAGCATTTGTCTGTAGATGGTGACCCGGCTGCTATAATATCTCTGGATGCAGAGAAAGCGTTTGACAGGGTTGAGTGGAGGTTTTTATTTCAAGTGTTGGAGAAATTTAATTTGGGCTCTAACTATATTAAACTAGTGAGACTTCTTTATTCTAGCCCATTAGCTGTGTATAATACTAATGGTTTACTATCAAGTAGACTTTCAATCCAAAGAGTCTGCCGTCAGGGCTGTCCCCTGTCGCCACTCTTGTTTGCCTTGTATATCGAACCACTGGCGGAAAGTATTTGCATGCATAGGGACATCCAGGGGGTGATGGCAGGTGGGATGGAACACCATCTATCATTATATGCGGACAATGTACTTCTTTACTTAAAACAACCACAGTTATTCATTCCCAGTCTGTTGGAGACAATTAATGAAATTGGTCAGTTTACTGGATATAAAAGAAATTTTGGAAAATCCCAGGCCATGTTTTTTAAATACCGCACAACCTGTTAACTCGCAATGTCCCTTTCATATCCCTGACTCTGGGTTTCTCTATTTGGGCATACATAACCTCTGATTTAAAGGATTTATTCTATAAGAACTACTCTTCCTTAATGGCAAGACTTAAGCAGGATATTAATAGGTAGACCCCTTTACCAATTTCTTTTTTTGGAAGAATTAACGCAATCAAAATGAATGTGCTTCCCTGTTTGCTCTATTTATTTCAGTGTATACCCTGTTACTTGAATCAGAACTTTTTTAAAGATCTGAATTATGCAGCTATTGGTTTATATGGAACAATTAAAAAAACTGCAATTAAACTTGCTTTCCTTTTCAAACCAAGGTAGTGTGGGTGGTTCTTTGCCCAACATGCAGCTCTTTTATTGGGCTGCTCAGTTTAAACAAATGCTTAGATGTTTTTTTAAATGATACAGACTCCTTGTGGGTTGGTATGGAATCTTTTGCATGTGTGCCAAGAATGTTAACATCCCTTCCATTTATTCATAACTTTAGGAAGGTCTACCCAATAGCTAGGAATGTTTTGTTATTAAACACTCTTTTGCCTTTTGACGATGCCGGAAAGTATCTTAATGTCCGTAAGAATTTGTCCATGCAATCCCCAATCGCTTTAAACCCTGACTTCCCTGACTCATTAGCTCAATGGCTTTCGGACCTGGGCAGAAAAGTGTATGTCTAATTTGGCTAGTTTATTTACAGAGAAGGTTTTTAAATATTTTGAGACGCTTAGAATAGATTACCAAATTCCCAAAACAGATTCATTCAAATTTTTCCAATTATGTCATTTTATTTAGTCTGAAGTGAGACAGGGGAAAATTCGTTGGGAACTTTCTGATATCGAAAATAGTCTTCTTCTTCCAGGGGCACTGAAGGGTCAAAATTTTCTCTCTGTATTTTCAGTTATCAGAAGCCTCTTCCCCTTTAAATCCTTTAAGAAAGATTTGGGAAAGGAATATGGGCGATCATTTACATCTATGTGAAGATGTTTTTTATAAATCAACCACAAACTCTGTGCATGAACAAAACTTCAAGTTTATATACAGAATATGTCTTACCCCAGTACGCCTCCACAAAAAATACCCAAATGTATCTCAGCTGTGTTTTAAATGTAAATCTGAAATAGGAACGTTGATGCATTTATTTTGGGACTGTAAGAACATTTAAACCTTTTTGGCGTGAGGTACATGATATGGTTTAGAAAA
The DNA here is from genome assembly GCF_946808225.1 of Silurus aristotelis. NCBI lineage: Eukaryota > Metazoa > Chordata > Actinopteri > Siluriformes > Siluridae > Silurus > Silurus aristotelis. The sequence goes on along the minus strand of NC_139601.1, from coordinate 8,620,953 downwards.
TTCTGGCCAGAAAACTCAAATATATAGTCTCCAACTATATATTTACTAAACTGCAAAAACGTCATTAGATTACTTTACTGACTCACACTCTTTATTAAATATAATTTCTCACTTGGCAAAGAAATGCATACTTATTCTATGGAGATCATCACAGGTACCAACTTTAAAGATGTGTTTAACACAAGTGGCTAATATTCTCCCTTTGGAAAAACTTACATATGACTGGCAGAATAAATCCAATGGCAGATATGGGCCCCATTGTGGGATTTACTTGAACAAGCAAGACTCTCGCCCTGACTTATGTCCGTTATGTTTTTTTTTTGCTTTGTTATGTTTATTTATTTATTCTTTTGTAATTGTTTCCCTCATGTTTTGATTTGCCCTTTGCCTTTCCATGGTCACCTTCTCAAATTAACTAAATACAATGTTGTTATATTGTTATTAATATGCTTGAGTGTATGCTGTGTGTGTTGACTGATTGGCTCTGTTGTTGTTTTGTTTAAGTTTTAACAGGAAATTAATAAAAATATAAATAAAAATAAATTAGTTTATTAGAGGGACAGCGCATGTAGGACGTTTTGGAGACAAGGTGAGAGAGGAGAGATTGAGATGGTTTGGACATGTGCAGAGGACGGACATCGGGTATATCAATAGGAGAATGCTGAGGATGGAGCTACCAGGAAGGAGGAAAAGAGGAAGGCCAAGGAGGTGGTTTATGGATGTGGTGAGAGAAGACATGCATGTAGCTGGGTTAAAAGAGGCAGATTTAGAGGACAGGGGGGTATGGAGACAGATAATCCGCTGTGGTGACCCCTAATGGGAAAAGCCGAAAGAAGAAGAAGAAGAAGAAGAAGAAGAAGAACATAGGGCCCTGGGGGTCAGTACATGGTGGCCAGAGCGCCAGAGCTTTTTTTGTGTTTGCTTATCTGGCATTTTTCAGTTTTAACTGCAATAAGATTATTTCTGGATCTTGTGTATTTATTTCTTGATCTCACTACACGAGGAATAGACACAGTTTCTATAAATTGGGCTGTGTGTGTACTTGTGACTATTTGGTATGTTGTATAAATGTTGTCATAGTTGTAAATTGCATGATCTCAAATCAAATCTAATTTTATTTGTCACATACACATACATACAGAGTATGACATGCAGTGAAACTTTTTACAAAGGTCTGGCATTCAAGCATAAAGGGGGATTGAATATAAAGGGAATAGAATGAGGAAAAATAAACCAGGAAAAAAAAGAAGGTAGATAAATAAAAAGTATAAACTATATAAAATATATGTATGAAGATATATGTGAAAATGTGTATATACAAGGATGCGTATGATAGTAGAACAGTAAAATTTAAGGTAATTAACATGATTGTCCTTAAAGTGTCTGTGTGCAGTATGGTGTGGTATAAAGTGGCACTGTGCTGTGCAAGTCCAGAGTTAAAGTGACAGTCCAGAGATTAAAGTGTCATAGTGCAATAAAGTTGTGCAGAAAAAAGAGAGAGAGGTCCAGTACTAGATCCTGGGTGATTCCTGGTTTAAACTCTAAATGGCCTGCGGGAAAAAGCTCCTATTCATTCTCTCTGTGTTTGCTTTCATGGAGCGTACGCGCTCCTGAACGAAACAAGGAAAAAAAAAAAAAAAAAGAGTCCATTGTTTGGATGGCTGAGGTCCTTTACAGTCTTCCTGGCCCTGGTCCGGCACTGTGTGCTGTAGATGTCCTGCAGGTCAGGGAGCATGGTGTGGATGGTACATTCAACACCCATTGGAGGGCTCACCTGTCCTGCATGGTGCTGTTCCCGAACCAGGCAGTAATGCTACCCGTCAAGACGCTTTCTAGAAGGAAGTTTAAAGTCCCTTAAGCATCTCAGATGGTACAGACGCTACCGGGCTTTCTTTACCAGGGTGTTGATGTGACAGGACCAAGACAGGTCCTGTAAGATGTGAACACCTAGGTACTGTCCACTCTCTCCACTGGGGTCCCGTTGATGTTTAGCGGTTGGTATGACCATTCCTGCTTTGTGCTGAAGTCCACTATCAACTCCTTAGTCTTACTGATGTTCAGGAGAAGGTTGTTCTCCTGGCACCATCTCTCCAGGTTTTTAACCATGGACGGAAGAACCTAGGACACTCCCAGAAAAAAATTGCAATTATCAATAAAGAGTAGTTTGTGTTCTAAACACCATGACTGCAACCATTCATTTAATGCAAAAAGTCTACTAAACTTCTCAATTGCTTGCTGGTAAGTGGGAAGGCGTCCTGACACTATGATCCTCATTGTGGGTGATGTGCTGCATACCGTCTCCACCAGGATCCTGAAATCCCTCTTTAAGATCACCATTTGCCTCAGCTTGGTGTTGTTCGCGCCGGAATGGAAAACAACAGCTCCAAAATTCTCGTTCAGGCAGCGACATCGAGAACATGAGCACCAGGAAAACAGTGAGTGTGTACTTTACCTTTGGCCCCGGTAGCACGGATATGTCGGATGATAAAATCTCCAAGAATCACGGTATCGCGTTCTGTCTCGCAGTCTCGACCGGGGCTTCACACCAAGTTCTAGGTGTGCTGGGCCTGGGCAGGGAGACACGTGGAGTTGAGTTGCTGGAAGCATTATGTTCAACCCGAGAATTTACCTGGGATGAGTGAGCGGGATGTCTCCGCCCAGGATGTTTCCAGTGCCGCTTTCCGCTATCGCAGTTGGGCATGCTTTGCATGTAGGTCGCAGATCTGTTTCTCCAAAGCCTCCAGCTCCACCTCCACTGCTTTCAACTTGAATGAGTCCTTACCTGTGCTCAAAGGCAGACACACAACCAACGTAGTGCTTATAATAGCAAATAGAGTTAAGATAAGGTGTGAGGCAATGAATGTAATCAACACTAGTGGTAGTTGGTTATCGAGCTACAGGCACAAGTCAGGAAGACAAAAAAAACTATTATTCACAATTGTTTGTTAAATGAGGAAAAAAAGATAAATTGTTAATTTTAAGTTTAAAAAAGAAAAATACAAACACTGAACTCATGGCAAACAAGTCAAACAAAGGAAACTATGTCACAGTGGAGTCCCATCGGTCTGCCTTGCTCCAAACAAAACAAGAAGAAGACTGAAAACATTCTTTGAGCAAAAGAATGACAGGCAAAGTAAATCGAAAGGTCACGCACTATTGGAAAAATTACCCAGAGATCAGCACCCCCCAAGAACTAGTAAATAATAGACAACTGGAGACCATATCTAAACAGTGAGGAACCAGCAGGGTTCGAACTGTTTGAAGACAGACATAAAGAATATAAAAGAAAAAGAGCAGAATCAAGGGATGAGTCAAGACCCTAGTCACTTCATCAAGAGCATGAAAGAATATAGTCAGAGATGTAGTCAAAATGATGTACAGGGCAAGCTAGTGAGACTGGAAGGAGAAGTTAGTTATATTTATTTATTTATTTGGAACCCCATTAGCTTCCACGAGTGGTCGCTAATCTTCCAAGTTGGAATATTGCTGGAGGAAGACAAAGACCTGGATAGAAATGCAGAGGCAATGACAGAACTTAGGTCAGGGGTGAAAGGAATGGAAGAAATTGCAAGAAAAAGCCAAGAAATAGTGACAACTAATTATAAACTGCTAAATGAGGGCAGCAAGTTGCTGGATACAAACCTGAAACAGTTAAAATGACATGTCAATGGGCAGAAAAAGCACAAGCCGTAGCACAGAAACCCGTGAAAGAGAGAATGGATGAGACAAGTACGGAGGCGACACCCATTATCTTGACTCCACCAGAGGGAGAAAAAGAATGAGTATTTAGGAACAGAAGTTCATTAAAGGCCATTGAATGGGCTTCGTTTCACCTTTTTTTAACACATTTTTTAATTCCATTCAACTTTCCATTAATGTGCTTGGATACAGCACTCTGTGAACAGCCAGCTTCTTTTGCGATGACATTTTGTGTCTTACCCTTCATGTTCAGGGTGTCAATGATTATCTTCTGGACCACTGTCAAGTCAGCAGTCTTCCCTCATGATTGTGTAGCCTGAACCAGACTGAGACACCATTTAAATGCTCAGGAAACCTTTGCAGGGGTTTCTATTTAATTAGCTGATTAGATTGTGACACCAGGAGTATCCAATATTGAACTTTTTCACAATATTCAAATTTTTTGAGATACTGAATTTTGGGTTTTCATAAGCTGTAAGCCATAAAAACTTTCTTTCGGCTTCTCCCATCAGGGGTCGCCACAGCGTATCATCCGAATGTTTAATTTGGCACATGTTTTAACGCTGGATGCCCTTCCTAATGCAACCCTCCCCATTTATCCGGGCTGGGCCTGGCACTAAGAGTGGCTGGGGTTGGTTCCCTGACCGGGGATCGAAGCGGTGAGAGCGCCGCATCCTAGCCACTAGACCACCAGGTGACCCAATAAGCTGTAAGCCATAATAAAAAAAAAATAAAGAAATAAAAACTTGAAATATATCAGTTCATGTGTTATGGATCTATATAATATACTAGTTTCACTTTTTGTTTGTTTGTATGAATTTTACAGGTAGCAATAGACCAGACAATAGCTACGCACACAAAGCTAGAGCATAGATGTAGATGAAGAAGAAGCGAAACAGTTAGCATTAACAGGGAAAGAAATAGGGCAAACAAAGGAAGTATTAAAGAAACTAACAAAGTTTGTGGATGAGACACATTGTCAGTACAAGCTAGGGAAGGGATAAGACCAACTATTCAAGGCTTAGTGGAAGCAGGGGTATTGATACCTATTATATAGAAGCCATTGCAATACCTCAATTTTCTCTGCTAGGAAGCCCAACTCAGACAAATAAAGACTGGTGCTTTATTTAAGATCAATAAACCAACTGGTTATAGCAGACATGCCTATTGTCCCAGACACAAATACATTATCGTCAAATATTCCTGAAGGAACAAAGTGGTACACTGTTCTTGACTTATGCTCTGCTTTCTTTAGTGTCCCACTACACCCTGAACCACAGCCAATATTTGCATTTACCTATACCTATACCAGGTTGCCACAAGGGTACTGTGAAAGTCCTTCTAACTTTAACCAAGTGTTAGCAAAAGATTTAGCTTCACTAGACATAGCCAGTTCGGTTTTGCAATACACTGATGACTTACTGATTTGTGGTATAACAATTCAATTGAATTGAATTCATTTTTATTTGTATAGCGCTTTTAACAATGCACATTGTCTCAAAGCAGCTTTACACAGATAATGTGGTGATTAAAAGTAAATATGTTCTTTGTAAGTAAGTTTGTCCCTGATGAGCATCTGTGGCAAGGAAAAACTCCCCGAGATGGCATAAGGAAGAAACCTTGAGAGGAACCAGACTCAAGAGGGAACCCATCCTCATCTGGGTTGCACCGAATGTCCATTTGAAGCAGATATACAATGTTGCGGGGTACAGTGATGATGATCAGAAGCAACTGTATTCCTGAGTCAGTGTAGCAGACTGTTGACATTAAATACAGTCCAATCCATCCTCAAAGCACCCGTTCTACTCCGGAATTACATGGAACCACCCAATGTGTTGATGAGAGACCGTCCCAAGCTGCACAGAGTGGCCTCCAGTCGAAGAGAACACAGAGTTTAAAGAAACTTGTAGGCAAGGGATCGAGAATGCAGGTTGATGATTTTGATGAGGAAATTAATGAAATTAAGTCATTCTCATGAATAGGAGTGAAGCTTTGTAGTTGATTGTCTGCTATAATTACTCTGCTGTCTACAGGGTTACTTGTAAAATAATTTGGATTTATATTAACCGTCTGGATTTCTTGCCTGATGTTTTCAATTTTATTATTAAAAAAGTTTATGAAATCATTACTACCTAATGATGGTGTGCATGTGTGCAGTGCTTTTATTCCCTGTTAATTTTGCTACCGTGCTGAATAAAAATCTAGGATTATGCTTGTTATTTTTTTTTTTATGAGGGTGGAGAAATATGCTGATCTAGCAGCACTAAGAGATTTTCTATAATTTAAGAGGCTCTCCTTCCATGCTATTTGAAATACTGTTAATTTTGTTTGACGCCATTTACGTTCTAATTTTCTAGTGGTCTGTTTTAAGGTGCGTGTATGATCATTATACCACTCTGCTAGTTTTTTCTCCCTAATCATTTTGGTCTTAAGGGGAGCTACATCATCTAGAGTATAATGTAATGTTGATTCTAGGTATTCAGTGACCCAGTCGAGCTCTGCCGGGTCAGACGGAGATCTATCTAATATTGTAATTTCTGGAAGATTATTGATAAAACGTGCTGCTGTAGCTGACGTGAAAGTACGCTTAACACGATAACGTGGTGAGGTAGTAATGCAGTGACTGAGGCAGATTTTAAAAGAGATGAGATAATGGTCTGAAATAGCTTCAGACTGTGGAATTATTTTATGTTGAATATACGTTTTTTATTTTTAATCCAAATGTTAACAACAAATCGAGAGTGTGTCCACCACTATGAGTGGGTCCTATAACATTCTGATTAATTCCAACTGAATCTAGAATGGACACAACTGCTGCTCTTAAGGAGTCTTCCTGATTATCAAAATGAATATTAAAGTCACCAGTAATTAATGCTTTGTCTAAAGAAGTAGCTAAATGTGTGATGAAATCTGCAAATTCTATGAGAAATTGATCAGAGTAGGGCCCTGGGAGTCTATAAATAATAATTAGTGGAATTGACTGACTGGACCTGCTTTCGGACACTGAATATTTTATGCTGGTGTAAAGAACTTCAAATGTTTTACATTTGTGTTTAGTCTTTTGTGTGACGTTTAGATTATTATTATAAATAGCTGCGACCTCCTCTGCCATTTAGACAGGGTTGGTGTATGTAACTATACCCAGGAGGATTTGCTTCATTTAATGCTACATATTCATTCGGTTTAATCCACGTTTCTATCAAACACATTATATTAAACTCCTGGTCGGTAATAATTTCGTTTATAGTCAGCGCTTTTGAAGTGAGAGATCTAATATTCAGCAATCCTATCTTTAGATCAAAGGTGCTGGCTGTGCGTTCAGTCCTATTTAATTTAATGTTAATCAGGTTACTAAACAGGTTTCAAAAGAGCAGTGCCATCGGTCACAAAGTAAGTAAGGAAAAGTTACAATTCTGTCTAGGAAAAGTTTAATATTTGAGAGTACTTGCGGGAGTACTTGCGGGAAACACAAAGAAAAATTCCCCCTCCCATGTGGAGGCGATATAAAGGCACCCCAACCTCAGACAGTTCGCCAAATGGTATCTTTCTTGGGCATGGAAGGGTCTAGGCCCTGGAGATATTGTTAAAGCATTAATTGTTGGTGACTTTATTATTCATTTTAATCAAATTTTTTAAAGCAGCAAGAGTCCATGCTAGATCTAGAAAATATGACCACATCATCCCTGTTTTAGTCAGTCTACAATGGCTCCCAATTAAATCTCGCATTTATTATAAAGTAATACTACTGGCATATGAAGCACTTAATGGTCTCGTGCCACCGTATCTAAATGAACTTCTGTACCAATATGAACAGGGGGCAGATCTTTCTCTTATAAAGCCCCACAGTTGTAAAATAGCCTTCCAATCAGTGTCCGGGACTCAGACACAGTCTTAGTGTTCAAGTCGCAGTTGAAAAACTTACACTTGTAAGTTGAATGAATTGAATTGAATTGAGATATGATAAAAGCAGACTAGACTAAACCCAAAGCTCCACTTGTATTTCTTGACATTGGAGGCATTAGCCATGTTTGATGCAATTAAGGCAACGTTATCATCTGCACCAACACTAGCATGTCCTGACTACAAGAAACCGTTCCACTTATATGTGTCAGAAAAACAAGGCTTTGCCTCTGCCGTGTTAACACAACAATATAGAATGGGAAAACAACCCATTGCATATTTTAGCACTGTGTTAGATAACACAGAAAAGGGAATGCCACCGTGTTACCTGCACTAGCTGCAGCCGCATATGTCTTCCAAAAAGCATTTGTAATTACCATGCGGCATCCAGTCATGTTGTATACCACACACTGACTGCATGCGTTGCTAACCAGCCCATCCTTTGTTATGGATATAGTATAGGATATACGATATGATGTTATCTTGTCAGCACCTGAACTGACGATAGAACATTGCAAGACAGTCAATCCTGCTGAAAGAATTGTGATCCTGTTGGACGGAACTCCGCACGACTGTTCAGAAGAAACAGAGAAATTCTTGAAAGCACATGTGAATGTGCAAAATCAAACTTGCCTAACGCAGATCTCATCCTATTTGTAGATGGGTCATGTTTCCACGAAGTAAATGGGAATAATGCAGGGTATGCTATAGTTACTCCACAGGAAGGCACCTTCTATACTGTTTCTGCTGTATCAGTGCCTCAGCCTTGCTCCGCTCAGCTACCAGAATTTAAAGCAGTGGCTGCAAGTTAGGACAAGGAAAAACATGCACTATATACACAGATTCGGTTCATCCACATGGTGTCTGCCACATGTTAGGCCCAACATGGGCTCAGAAATGTTTTCAAAGAGCAGATGGAACCACCAGATGAAGATCTATCTTACATAGCAGAGATGCAGGAGACAGCTGGCATTCATGAGCAAACTCAGTGATAGAAATGTGGGGCAATTAAGGACCTAGGACCTAACATTTGGCACAATGTGGAAGACCTATTTGTTGCCCCAGCCTCATATTTTCCACTTTTGATTAAAGAAGCGCATAGGCCAGACAATTGTAGGAAATCAGAGATTGTTAGGAAGATTTGAAAAAACTGGTGGTCACCATATTTAGCGTATAAATTGACAAGTTGCTTTCAAGATGTGCTGAATGTCTTGTACGGAATTATAGGAAAACATTTACAGTCCCGCTGGGACACATTCCTGAACCTATAGGATCATTTATACACATAATGATGGACTATGTTGATATGATTGACAGGAAACATGGCAAACAATACATTCTTGTTGTAGAAGACAGGTTTAGCGGGTGGGTAGAAGCGGCTGCCACTGCAAAGGAAGATGCCAAATCAGCAGCCAAGTTTTTGTGTAGGAAAGCAATCGCCAGATTTGGAATGTCAGACCTCCTCAGTTCAGACAATGGTTTACATTTTGTAAATGAGGTCATCAAGTGCATTACCCAAGCTTTATGTATAGGACACAAGTTAGGATGTGTCTATCATCACTAATCGCAGGGCATGGTAGAAAGGGCAAATGGTGTAATTAAGGCAAACATAGCAAAGATTTGTGCAGACACATCTCTAAGTTGGGTAGATATTTTACCCCTAGCTCTGTTTAAGATGCGGTCACAAACTAATCGCATAACACACTGAACAGGAAATGCTTTTAGGGACCCATGCCTGTTCCATTAACTAGGAGCCTATATAAAGGACCCTCCCTCAAACAACTTGAAGGTGAACCTATGGTAAACACCTAACAAAAATCCATAGGACTTTGTTTTCACAGACAGCAGAAGCCACCAATGGAGAACAGCCTACAAATGAATGTCCCTTTGAACAAGGGGACTGGGTGTACATTAGACGCTTTAGTAAAAAGCATTGGGCTGAGCCACGCTGAGATGGCCCGTTCAAGATGGTATTGACAACCCCACAGCAGTAAAGGTAGAAGGTAAGGAACACTGGTACCATCTCAATCACTGCAGTAGGGCACGAAAGCCACACAAAGCACAAGAGACAAAGAGGGGAGCCCAAGAGGAAGCGACACAGCACAGCCACATTACTCGAATAGCAAATCAGACTCAGACTTACCTCACATCAGGCAGCTAAATAGCATTTGACATCTTAACCTGAAAGTGAGATTGCAGGACCTTAAGGTACTGTTGCAAAACAGACAGTTTCAGACAAATCCAGAGACACTGACTTGCTAGAAACTGCATTGGAATCAGTAGCCGGAGAACAAGGTTCCGAGACTGACAAACATGCGCACAAGGAATCATTGCTAGATTTGTTGTTGAAAGTGTAGACGAGCAAAATCTGCAACCCCTGGTCCCGGATCCCCCTGACGTATACACACCTCCTGGGATGATAAACTTGACTGACTTAGATTTCCCCTTTGACCCATAATGGCACACCATAATGAGAAGGTGCTGGGCACCTCCAGCCTGGTTAAGAAAGCTCACCAGCGCCTCTTTTTCCTTAGGAAAAATCAGCTTTCCTCGGATATCCTGGTGAACTTCTACTGCTGCACAATAGAAAGCATCCTGACCAGCTGTGTCACAGTCTAGTAGGGAGCTGCTCTGTTGCAGAGCGCAAGGCAAGGTGCCTTCTGGACCAGGACCAGTCGACTAAAGAACAGCTTTTTTCCTAGGGCTGTCTCTTTATTTAACTCTGCCCCTCACTGATCCTACTGCCCTTTATACACTGCTACATCTCCCCCCCACACCTCACACTTCGTTATTGTGCTAATGGACTGTCTACACAAAAACTTATGCTTACTTGTTGTCAGGGATCCACCAGTCACACCATCACCAAACCCACCTATCACTCCAAGTAGCTCTCCATCCTACTAACCACCTGCACCTGGCACTCATCAGCCGCCACCCTATATAACCTCCATTCCCCAACTAGCTCACCGTCCGTTCTACAGTTTAGGCTGGAGAACCACGTCAGACTACCCAAGCCACAGATATCCTGTCCCGTGTTGGATTACTGTTGTTTGCTGGACTTTACGAGTTCTACGGACTCTCTGCTCTTAGTATTCACCAGGTTTAGTCGAACCTGGAGTTTCCGTTTGGTTCACCGTTTTCTGCCCTTTGCCTTTTGCATTTCATTAAAACCTTCGTTTTGTTGCACTTCGGTTTCCGGCACGTTCTTCCGCCTGACACTTGCACATTTGCTTATTTCTCACCTCACACTTCGTTATTGAACTAATGGACTGTCTACACAAAACTATGCGCATTTGCACACTTGCTCTTTTTTTGCATTGCTGCTCACCATTGCCTAACTTACCACTGTGTATATATATATATATATATATATATATATATATATATATATATATATATATATATATATATTTCCCGTGGGCTCACCACCTGCAGGAGGGACCGTAAGGGACGGTGCTGTGAGGATTGGGCAGCAGTCGAAGGCGGGGGCCTGCTTAGATTGCTGCCCCCGCGACCCGAATTACGGATAAGCGGGAGAAAATGAATGAATGAATGAATATATATTATATATATATATATATATATATATATATATATATATATATATATATATATATATATATATATATATATACAGTGAGGAAAATAAGTATTTGAACACCCTGCTATTTTGCAAGTTCTCCCACTTAGAAATCATGGAGGGGTCTGAAATTGTCATCGTAGGTGCATGTCCACTGTGAGAGACATAATCTAAAAAAAAAAAATCCAGAAATCACAATATATGATTTTTAAACTATTTATTTGTATGATACAGCTGCAAATAAGTATTTGAACACCTGTCTATCAGCTAGAATTTTGACCCTCAAAGACCTGTTAGTCTGCCTTTAAAATGTCCACCTCCACTACATTTATTATCCTAAATTAGATGCACCTGTTTGAGGTCATTAGCTGCATAAAGACACCTGTCCACCCCATACAATCAGTAAGAATCCAACTACTAACATGACCAAGACCAAAGAGCTGTCCAAAGACACTAGAGACAAAATTGTACACCTCCACAAGGCTGGAAAGGGCTATTGGGAAATTGCCAAGCAGCTTGGTGAAAAAAGGTCCACTGTTGGAGCAAACATTAGAAAATGGAAGAAGCTAAACATGACTGTCAATCTCTCTCGGACTGGGGCTCCATGCAAGATCTCACCTCGTGGGGTCTCAATGATCCTAAGGAAGGTGAGAAATCAGCTCAGAACTACACAGGAGGAGCTGGTCAATGACCTGAAAAGAGCTGGGACCACCGTTTCCAAGGTTACTGTTGGTAATACACTAAGACGTCATAGTTTGAAATCATGCATGGCACGGAAGGTTCCCCTGCTTAAACCAGCACATGTCTAGGCACGTCTTAAGTTTGCCATTGACCATTTGGATGATCCAGAGGAGTCATGGGAGAAAGTCATGTGGTCAGATGAGACCAAAATAGAACTTTTGGGTCATAATTCCACTAAACGTGTTTGGAGGAAGAAGAATGATGAGTACCATCCCAAGAGTACCATCCCTACTGTGAAGCATGGGACAGGGCAACTGCACTGTATTAAGGAGAGGATGACCGGGGCCATGTATTGCGAGATTTTGGGGAACAACCTCCTTCCCTCAGTTAGAGCATTGAAGATGGGTCGAGGCTGGGTCTTCCAACATGACAATGACCCGAAGCACACAGCCAGGATAACCAAGGATTGGCTCTGTAAGAAGCATATCAAGGTTCTGGCGTGGCCTAGCCAGTCTCCAGACCTAAACCTAATAGAGAATCTTTGGAGGGAGCTCAAACTCCGTGTTTCTCAGCGACAGGCCAAAAACCTGACTGATCTAGAGAAGATCTGTGTGGAGGAGTGGGCCAAAATCCCTCCTGCAGTGTGTGCAAACCTGGTGAAAAACTACAGGAAACGTTTGACCTCTGTAATTGCAAACAAAGGCTACTGTACCAAATATTAACATTGACTTTCTCAGGTGTTCAAATACTTATTTGCAGCTGTATCATACAAATAAATAGTTTAAAAATCATATATTGTGATTTCTGGATTTATTTTTTTAGATTATGTGTCTCACAGTGGACATGCACCTGCGATGACAATTTCAGACCCCGCCATGATTTCTAAGTGGGAGAACTTGCAAAATAGCAGGGTGTTCAAATACTTATTTTCCTTACTGTGTATATATTTATATATATATATATATATATATATATATATATATATATATATATATACACACATGTTTTCTGTTTATAGTAATAGCAATATATGATGTTCATAGCACATATCCTTCTGTAATCTTCAGTTTATAGTAACCCAGCCATTATGGATGCACAAGCCAGTGTGCACTCTTAGTGCCGGTCCCAAGCCCAGGTAAAGGGGGAGGGTTGCGTTAGGAAGGTCATACAGCGTAAAACATGTGCCAAATCAAATATGCGGATCACAAATGAGAATTTCATACCAGATCGGTCGAGGCCCGGGTTAACAACGACCGCCACAGATATCGTTAGCCGACAGGGTACCGTTGGAAATTGGGCTACTGTTGGCCGAAGGAGGAGATGGAGAGGTGGAAGACATCTACAGAGACTGCAGGGAAAGAAGAAGTGTAGGAGAGTAAAGGTTAGGGTTGGTACTTTAAATGTTTGTACTATGACAGGTAAAGGGAGAGAGGTAGCTGATATGATGGAGAGGAGAAAGGTAGATATGTTGTGTGTTCAGGAGACCAAGTGGAAAGGGAGTAAGGCCAGGAACATTGGAGGTGGGTTTAAACTGTTTTATCATGGTGTGGATGGAAAGAGAAATGGTGTAGGGGTGATTCTAAAGGAAGAGTACAGTAAGAGTGTAGTGGAGGTGAAGAGAGTTTCTGATAGGGTGATGATCGTGAAGGTGGAAGTTGAAGGGATGATGATAAATGTCATTAGTGCCTATGCTCCACAAGTTGGCTGTGAGATGGAGGAGAAGGAAAGATTCTGGAGTGAATTAGATGAAGTGGTAGATGGTGTACCTAGGAAAGAATGATTGGTGATTGGGGCAGACTTTAATGGACATGTAGGTGAAGGGAACAGAAGGGATGAGGAGGTGATGGGTAGGTATGGTTTTAAGGAGAGGAATGTGGAAGGGCAGATTGTGGTAGATTTTGCTAAAGTATGGAAATGGCAGTGGTAAACACGTATTTTAAGAAGGAGGATCATAGGGTGATGTATAAGAGTGGAGGAAGGTGCACACAGGTGGACTATGTGCTATGCAGGAGATGCAACCTGAAGGAGATTGGAGACTGTAAGGTGTTGGCAGGGGACAGTGTAGCTAGACAGCATCGGATGGTGGTCTGTAGGATGGTTTTGGAGGTGGAGAAGAAGAGGATGAGAGTGAGGCCTGAAAGAAGAATAAGATGGTGGAAACTGAAGGAGAAAGAGTGTAGTGTGAGGTTCAGGGAAGAGGTCAGACAGGGGCTCGGTGGTGGTGAAGAGGTGCTGCATGATTGGGCAACTACTGCAGGAGTGATGAGGGAGGCAGCTAGAAAAGTACTTGGGGTGACATCTGGAAATAGAAAGCAAGACAAGGAGACGTGGTGGTGGAATGAGGAAGTGCAGGAGAGCATTAGGAGAAAGAGGTTGGCAAAACAGAAGTGGGATAGACAGAGTGATGAGAAGAGTAGGCAGGAGTACAAGGAGATGCGGCAGCAGGTTAAAAGGGATGTGGCGAAAGCCAAGGAAAAGGCATATGAGGAGCTGTATGAGAGGTTGGACACTAAGGAAGGAGAAAAGGATTTATACCGATTGGCCAGGCAAAAGAGACCGAGCTGGGAAGGATGTGCTGCAAGTTGGAGCAATAAAGGATGGAGAGGGAAATGTGTTGACTAGTGAGGAGAGTGTGTTGAGAAGGTGGAGGGAGTATTTTGAGCAGCTGATGAATGAGGAAAATCAGATGGATGATGTGGAGTTGGTGAAGCAGGATGTAGATAGGATTAGTAAGGAGGAAGTGAGAGCAGCGATTAAGAGGATGAAGAATGGAAAGTCGGTTGGACCAGATGACATACCGGTAGAAGCATGGATGTTTAGGAGAGATGGCAGTGGAGTTTTTATCCAGATTGTTAAACAGGATTTTGTAAGGTGAGAAGATGCCTAAGGAATGGAGAAGGAGTGTGCTGGTACCAATTTTTAGGCATAAGGGTGATGTGCAGACCTGCAGTAACTACAGGGGAATTAAGTTGATCAGTCACACCATGAAGTTATGGGAAAGAGTAGTGGAAGCCAGGCTGAGAGAAGAGGTGACCATCTGTGAGCAATAATATGGTTTCATGCCGAGAAAGAGCACCACAGACGCATTATTTGCTTTGAGGATGTTGATGGAGAAGTATAGAGAAGGACAGAAGGAATTGCATTGTGTATTTGTGGATTTAGAGAAAGCGTACGACAGAGTGCCAAGAGAGGAGTTGTGGTATTGTATGAGGAAGTCAGGTGTGTCAGAGAAGTATGTGAGGGTGGTGCAGGACATGTATGAGGACAGTGTGACAGCAGTGAAGTGTGCAGTAGGAAAGTCAGACTGGTTCAGGGTGAAGGTTGGACTGCATCAAGGATCGGCCCTGAGCCCTTTCCTGTTTGCAGTGGTGATGGACAGGTTGACGGACGAGGTCAGACAGGAGTCTCCCTGGACTATGATGTTTGCGGATGATATTGTGATTTGTGGTGAGAGTAGTGAGCAGGTTGAGAAGAGCCTGGAGAGGTGGAGATATGCGCTGAAGAGAAGGGGAATGCAAGTCAGTAGGAGTAAGACAGAGTACATGTGTGTGAATGAGAGGGAGGGCAGTGGAGTAATGCGGTTGCAGGGAGAAGAGGTGGAGAAGGTGGAGGAGTTCAGGTACCTGGGGTCAACAGTGCAAAGTAATGGAGAGTGTGTTAGGGAAGTAAAGAAAAGAGTGCAGGCAGGGTGGAGTGGGTGGAGAAGAGTAACGGGAGTGATTTGTAATAGTAGGGTATCTGCAAGAATGAAAGGGAAAGTTTATAGGACTGTGGTGAGACCTGCGATGTTGTATGGATTAGAGACAGTGGCATTGAGTAAAAGACAGGAGGTGGAGCTGAAGGTAGCAGAGCTGAAGATGTTGAGATTTTTGTTGGGAGTGACGAGGATGGACAAGATTAGAAATGAGTTTATTAGAGGGACAGCGCATGTAGGATGTTTTGGTGACAAGGTGAGGGAGGCGAGATTGAGATGGTTTGGACATGTGCAGAGGAGGGACATGAATTATATTGGTAGAAGAATGCTGAGGATGGAGCCACCAAGTAGGAGGAAAAGAGGAAGGCCAAGGAGGAGGTTCATGGATGTGGTGAGGGAAGACATGTAGGTAGTTGGTGTGAAAGAGGCAGATGTAGAGGACAGGGTGGTATGGAGACGGATGATCCGCTGTGGCGACCCCTAATGGGAGCAGCTGAAAGAAGAAGAAGAATCTTCAGTTTATAGTAATAGCCATCTGTATGTTATGTATGTTAATTGTTTCCCAGGCGGGGGCTTTAAAAAAAAAAAAATGTTTTACAATTTTGTCGTATCGCTATCTTCACCACAAGATCAAAAAATTGTAAGTTGAACCATCGTAACTCAGGGACCATCTGTACTAATAATACAAATTAAGTGAAATCATAGACTCGGCATGCAGTAGTGTATAATGTATGTATGGATGTATATACATATATAATGTATGTATAATGTAGTGTATAATTAATTTAGTTTATTCCATATTGATCTCCAAACCATATGATGCATGTTATTAGTTTTATTGGTACAGGGTAATTGTTTCCCAGGCGGAGGCTTTAAAAAAAAAAATTGTTTTACAATTTTGTCGTATCGCTATCTTCACCACAAGATCAAAAAATGAGTCGAACCATCGTAACTCAGGGACCATCTGTACTAATAATACAAATTAAGTGAAATCATAGACTCGACATGCAGTAGTGCATAATCCAATACTGTATAAGCCTGTGCCCTCATACAGAATACGGTAATATACTTTAAAAGCCTGTATATAGATTCTTTGAAGTTATATTGAAGGATATTCCGGGCAGTTTTTAAAAGGAATTGCAAATTGTATGTGGATGCATATTTATGTGGCTGTAAAATTGTGATGTAATCCAAAGGCAATTGCAAATCTTGCATTACTGTTTGCATTTTTGCTGTTGCAAACAAGTAGTGAGTGCCAAATTTCAAATATAAAAGCAAAATCCTACAAATTATGACCATGTCATATTTAAATAGCAATATTAATTACCACGTCTGCTTTTTCACTTTCTCTGCATTGCTTATGTAGCCTGCCAAAACTCAAAAGGAATCGCAATTCCTTTTGCATTTGCGTGTCTAATGTCTTGCACGGAAAGCTGTCAATCAAGTGTCAGGGGTGGGATTATATTATTTTGTGTGTGTGTATATATATATATAAAATTTATACACTACATTTATTATCCTAAATTAGATGCACCTGTTTGAGGTCGTTAGCTGCATAAAGACACCTGTCCACACCATACAATCAGTAAGAATCCAACTACTAACATGGCCAAGACCAAAGAGCTGTCCAAAGACACTAAAGACAAAATTGTACAGCTCCACAAGGCTGGAAAGGGCTACGGGGAAATTGCCAAGCAGCTTGGTAAAAAAAGGTCCACTGTTAGAGCAATCATTAGAAAATGGAAGAAGCTAAACATGACTGTCAATCTCCCTCGGACTGGGGCTCCATGCAATATCTCACCTCGTGGGGTCTCAATGATCCTAAGGAAGGTGAGAAATCAGCCCAGAACTACACGGGAGGAGCTGGTCAATGACCTGAAAAGAGCTGGGACCACCGTTTCCAAGGTTACTGTTGGTAATACACTAAGACGTCATGGTTTGAAATCATGCATGGATCGGAAGGTTCCCCTGCTTAAACCAGCACATGTCCAGGCACGTCTTAAGTTTGCCAATGACCATTTGGATGATCCAGAGGAGTCATGGGAGAAAGTCATGTGGTCAGATGAGACCAAAATAGAACTTTTGGGTCATAATTCCACTAAACGTGTTTGGAGGAAGAAGAATGATGAGTACCTTCCCAAGAACACCATCCCTACTGTGAAGCATGGGGGTGGTAGCATCATGCTTTGGGGGTGTTTTTTTGCACATGGGACAGGGCAACTGCACTGTATTAAGGCGAGGATGACCGGGGCGACCTTTGCGAGATTTTTGGGGAAAAACCTCCTTCCCTCAGTTAGAGCATTGAAGATGGGTCGAGGCTGGGTCTTCCAACATGACAATGACCCGAAGCACACAGCCAGGATAACCAAGGAGTGGCTCTGTAAGAAGCATATCAAGGTTCTGGTGTGGTCTAGCCAGTCTCCAGACCTAAACCCAATAGAGAATCTTTGGAGGGAGCTCAAACTCCGTGTTTCTCAGCGACAGGCCAGAAACCTGACTGATCTAGAGAAGATCTGTGTGGAGGAGTGGGCCAAAATCCCTCCTGCAGTGTGTGCAAACCTGGTGAAAAACTACAGGAAACGTTTGACCTCTGTAATTGCAAACAAAGGCTACTGTACCAAATATTAACATTGACTTTCTCAGGTGTTCAAATACTTATTTGCAGCTGTATCATACAAATAAATAGTTTAAAAATCATATATTGTGATTTCTGGATTTATTTTTTTAGATTATGTCTCTCACAGTGGACATGCACCTACAATGACAATTTCAGACCCCTCCATGATTTCTAAGTGGGAGAACTTGCAAAATAGCAGGGTGTTCAAATACTTATTTTCCTCACTGTATATATATACACTTCTTCTTCTTCTTCTTCTTCTTTCGGCTGCTCCCACAGCGGATCTTCTTTCGGCCACAGCGGATCATCCGTTTCCATACCACCCTGTCCTCTACATCTGCCTCTTTCACACCAACTACCTGCATGTCTTCCCTCACCACATCCATGAACCTCCTTCTTGGCCTTCCTCTTTTCCTCCTTCCTGGTGGCTCCATCCTCAGCATTCTTATACCACAATATAACTTATGTCCCTCCTCTGCACATGTCCAAACCATCTCAATCTCGCTTCCCTCACCTTGTCACCAAAACGTCCTACATGGGCTGTCCCTCTAATAAACTAATTTCTAATCTTGTCCATACTCGTTACTCCCAAAGAAAACCTCAACATCTTCAGCTCTGCTACCTCCAGCTCCGCCTGCAGTCTTTTACTCAATGCCACTGTCTCTAAACCGTACAACATCGCAGGTCTCACCACAGTCCTATAAACTTTTCCTTTCATTCTTGCAGATACCCTACTATCACAAATCACTCCTGTCACTCTTCTCCACCCACTCCACCCGGCCTGCACTCTTTTCTTTACTTCTCTAACACACTCTCCATTATTTTGCACCTGAACTCCTTCACCTTCTCCACCTCTTCTCCCTGCAACCGTACCACTTCACTGCTCTTCCTCTCATTCACACACATGTACTCTGTCTTACTTCTACTGACTTTCATTCCCCTTCTCTCCAGCGCATACCTCCACTTCTCCAGGCTCTTCTCAACCTGCTCACTACTCTCACCACAAATCACAATATCATCCGCAAACATCATAGTCCAGGGAGACTCCTGTCTGACCTCGTCGGTCATCACTGCAAACAGGAAAGGGCTGAGGGCCGATCCTTGATGCAGTCCGACCTTTACCTTGAACCAGTCTGTCGTTCCTACTGCACACTTCATTGCTGTCACACTGTCCTCATACATGTCCTGCACCACCCTCACATACTTCTCTGACACACCTGACTTCCTCATACAATACCACAACTCCTCTCTTGGCACTCTGTCGTACGCTTTCTTTAAATCCCCAAATACGCAATGCAATTCCTTCTGTCCTTCTCTATACTTCTTCATCAACATTCTCAAAGCAAATAATGCGTCTGTGGTGCTCTTCCTCGGCATGAAACCATACTGCTGCTCACAGATGGTCACCTCTTCTCTCAGCCTGGCTTCCACTACTCTTTCCTATAACTTCATGGTGTGACTGATCAACTTAATTCCCCTGTAGTTACTGCAGGTTTGCACATCTCCCTTATTCTTAAAGATCGGTACCAGCACACTCCTTCTCCATTCCTCAGGCATCTTCTCACCTTCCAGAATCTTGTTAAACAATCTGGCCAAAAAACTCCACTGCCATCTCTCCTAAACATCTCCATGCTTCTACCAGTATGTCATCTGGTCCAACCGACTTTCCACTGTTTATCCTCTCACATCCTCCTTACTAATCCTATCCACTTCCTTCTTCACCAACTCCACACCACCCAACCTTCTCTCTCTCTCATCTTCCTCATTCATCAGCTGGTCAAAATACTCCCTCCATCTTCTCAACACACTCTCCTCACTATTCAACACATTTCCATGTCCATCCTTCATTGCTCTAACTTGCAGCACATCCTTCCCAGCTCGGTCTCTCTGCCTGGCCAATCGGTACAAATCCTTTTCTCTTTCCTTAGTGTCCAACCTCTTATACAGCTCCTCATATGCCTTTTCCTTGGCTTTCGCCACATCCCTCTTTACCTGCTGCCGCATCTCCTTGTACTCCTGCCTACTTTTCTCATCACTCTGTCGATCCCACTTCTGTTTTGCCAACCTCTTTCCCCTTATGCTCTCCTGCACTTCCTCATTCCACCACCTCGTCTCTTTGTCTACCTTTCTATTTTCAGATGTCACACCAAGAACTTTTCTAGCTGCCTCCCTCATCACTCCTGCAGTAGTTACCCAATCATCCAGCACCTCTTCAATACCACAGAGCCCCTGTCTGACCTCACACTACCATCTTCCTCCTTCAGCTTCCACCATCTTATTCTTCTTTCAGTCCTCGCTCTCCTCCTCTTCTTCTTCACCTCCAAAACCATCCCATGTGCACCTTTCTCCACTCTTATAGGTCACCCTATGATCCTCCTTCTTCTTAAAATACATATTCACCACTGCCATTTCCATCCTTTAGCAAAATCTACCACCATCTGCCCTTCCACATTCCTCTCCTTAAAACCATACCTACCCATCACCTCCTCATCACCTTTGTTCCCTTCAGCTACATGCCTATTAAAGTCTGCCCCAATCACCAATCGTTCATTCCTAGTTACACCATCTACCACTTCATCTAACTCACTCCAGAATCTTTCCTTCTCCTCCATCTCACAACCCACTTGTGGAGCATAAGCACTGATGACAATTATCATCATCCCTTCAACTTCCAGCTTCACGCTTCATCAGAAACTCTCTTCACCTCCACTACACTCTTCTGTACTCTTCCTTCAGAATCACCCCTACACCATTTCTCTTTCCATCCACACCATGATAGAACAGTTTGAACCGACCCCCAATGTTCCTGGCCTTACTCCCTTTCCACGTGGTCTCCTGAACACAAAACATATCTACCTTTCTCCTCTCCATCATATCAGCTACCTCTCTCCCTTTACCCGTCATAGTACCAACATTTAAAGTACCAACCCAAACCTCCACTCTCCTACGCTTCTCCTTTTCCTGCTGTCTCTGTAGACGTCTTCCTCCTCTCCTTCTCCTTCTTTGTATATATGACATGGTCATATTTTGCAAGACACAGGAAATACAGTTGCAAATGGATTTTGCAAGATTTGCAATTGTGTTTGGATTATGTCACTATTTATGCGTCTAAATATGGAAAACGCAATTGCAAATACAATTTGCAATTCCTTTTAAAAATTGCCAGGAATATCCTTCCATAGAGTTTATATGAAAGCCTAAATGAGTACATTAGTGTGACCGAATGGGATCACTATTACTTTTACCAATTGGGACATGCATTTCACACCTAGGCCTTCAGTTGTGTCCTACCTAAAACAATCCACTTCTTAATACCAACATTATGACACCATGTATGCAGTATAAAAGAGCATTGCATCACAGACAAGTACCTCATAAAGCGAGATTGAATGCAATAAAAAAAAAAGCCAACACAATGAACCCTAATAAACACAATTAAACAGGTCTCCTCCCACTGCAGCCACAGCTACACCACATATACTGTATCATCTTTAGCAGAAGCATCAATATTAACATCATAAAATAAATTTTTTCTGTGCATTACGGTTTTCCTGGGGAATTGTAATTAAGGCAGATTTTGTGTTTTTGTGCTAATTCTACTGGATAGAAAATGCAAAAGTATAAATGGTTCATTAAAATCTAACAACTGTTTTGAACTGTTTTGGCTGATCTTTGTGCACAATGTCTAGGTTTTCTTGAAAAGTCTGTTTTGTTAATGTCCCCGTAAGGATACCTGTGACCAAATACATTTTTTCATTTTTTTCATTTTTTGCTACATATGCTTCAGAATCGGAATAAGAATCATTTTTATTGGCCAAGTGTGTTGGCCAATAAGGAGTTTGGTTTCAGCTGTTAGTGACTCTTAAAGTACAGACATAAATAAAACTATACATTCAGCTTGGACTATACAAGACAAAACAGACAAGACAAGACAAAAACAGACTATACAAGACAAAATAGACAATGTAAGACAATATAGACAGTATGAGTATTAAACAGGGATACAGATTATATGACAGATCAGTAATGTACATAAAGTGTGAGAGTACATGGTAGTGCAAATGACAGTATTGTGTGTCAGGTACGATGAAGAGTTACTTTAGAACTTTGTACAATATACAGCAGCAATAATGTGTGTAAAATATATGGATAATGTGATGACTGACAGTTCTAAAAGTCCAGTACTTATAGATAAGATATGAATCAGGTAATATATTTATGGTGAGTGGTTAATGAGGCGGATTGCCTGGGGTAAGAACTGTTCCTTTGTCTGGCAGTTTTGGTGAGCAAAGTTCTGTAGCACCTGCCAGAAGGAAGGAGCTGAAAGATGTTGTGTCCAGGGTGCGAAGGGTCAGTAGTGATTTTTCCTGCCCGGTTTCTGGTTCTTGTATGGGTACAAGTACTAGAAAATGGGCAGGGGAGCACCAATGATTTTTTCTGCTGTTTAACTGTTTTTTGCAGTCCCTGTCCTGTTTTGTTGCTTCTGCAAACCAGATGGGGATTGATGAGCACAGGACAGATTCAATGACTGCAGTGTAGAACTGCATTAACAGCCCCTGTGGCAGACCGTACTTCCTTAATTGGCATAGAAAGTACATCCTCTGCTGGGCCTTTTGAGAATTTAGTTTATGTTGGATTCCCATTTCAGGTCTTGGGTAATAGTAGTGCCCAGAAACTTGAAGTTCTCCACAGATAACACAGGGCTGTTGGATATTGTGAGAGGGAGTAGTGTTGAAAAGTGTTTCCTAAAGTCCATTTTCATCTCCACAGTTGTCAGTGTGTTTAGCTCTGACTGCACCATAGCACCAGCTGCTACACCTCCTGCTCATATGCAGACTTGTCGCCATCTTGGAAGAGTTAGATAAGCGTGGTGTCATCTACAAATTTCAGGAGTTTAACAGTTGGGTCACCTGATGTGCAGTCGTTCGTATAGAGGGAGAATAGCAGTGGGGAGCGGACACATCTCTGAGGAGCATAAGTGCTGACTGTCCGAATATCGGAGGTCTCTTCTCTGTTCTGGCACCAAGATGGTGGAATGAACTTCCCCTAAATGTCCGTACAGAGTCCCTGACTATCTTTAAGCGACGATTGAAGACCTACCTCTTCCTGAAACACTTAAATTAGCACTTCCCAAGTTTGCCTTGTAGAATTCAAGAGTTATATTTATATTAAGTTTGTAATCTGCCGTACTATTGTAGATTTATTCATTGCTAGAGACTCAAAGCACTTTTGTACGTCGATCTGGATAAGGGCATCTGCTAAATGCCGTAAATGTAAATGTAATACCTTTAAGTCTCACCTGTTGTTTTCTGCCTGTCAGGAAGCTGGTGATTATTGTATTGAAAGCCGAACTGAAGTCGGCAAACAGAATCCAGGCATATGTTCCTGGGCAGTCAAGGTGTTGCAGAATGTAGTGCAGCCCCATCTACCGATCTGTTTGCTCTGTAGGCAAACTGTTGGGCAAAGGTCTTCATGATGACAGATGTCAGAGTGACAGGCCTGTAGTCATTCAGTCCAGTAATGGAGGATTTCTTGGGGGCCGGTATGATTGTGGAGACTTTAAAGCAGGAGGTGACCTCACACAGCTCCAGTGATCTGTTGAAGATATAGGTGAAGACAGGAGGGGGAGACACTGTCTGGGTTTGAGGAGTTGTTAGAGGGGTTCCCAGAGGTGTGATGCGGGCAGACAGTGGGCTGGGTTGCACAGGTGGGAAGTAACGGAGTACACATACGTTCTGTACTTAAGTAGATTTTTCTGGTATCAGTATTTTACTCCACTATTTATTTTTCAGACAACTTTTTACTTTTACTCATTACATTTTTACACAAATATCTGTACTTTTTACATCTTACATTTTCAAAACCGGCTCGTTACTTTAGTTTTAATCCATTGATTTGGTGAAATATATATTTTTTATTTTCACTGCGCGCCGATTTCAGCCGAACAACCGATTTCCTGTTACTGCACGTCTTTTTCAATTCGCTGCTTTATTCTGCTCTCACTCTTTACGAAGATAAGAATCAGCAGGCCAGAAGGCAATAAGAAGTTTGGGGTTCACGTGGATGAGACAGAGGGAGTCAGTGATGTAAAAATGACTGAGAACAGACACATTCATGATCATCATCTTTTCTCTGCTTGTGGTCTATATGTGGATGTGCAGCCTAAATACATTCATTCAGTAACAACATTTTTTATTCGTTTTGTATTAATATATATATATTTGGCTGTCAAAATTAAAATGATTGTAAACGGCACTAGATTTTATTAACACGCCATCAATTCAGCGCGCATTTCTGTTTTTACCATTTTTATAAAAATACATAAATAAATAACTAAATATAAAAGAGGCGAAATTAAAACCTCCAGCAAAACATACACTTATTCACGACGTCCCTTCTTTACTTCGATATACAATAAATAAATAAACTCCACAGAAAAATAATTGTAATCAGTAAACTTTTGTTTTATTTTTGCACAAAGTATCAAATCAAACACCAAATCCATCCTGTTTTACACAATTTACCCTCTGGGTGGCGTTTTGTGGGTTTTTCCCTCATAATGGCGACACGAACATAAATTACTGTCTTTATTAATCGTGCAGATAAAAACAATCTATCATTCAAATCTGTAAAATGTCTATGATTATTTGTATGTATATATATATATATATATATATATATATATATATATATATATATATATATATGTATATATATATATATATATATATATATATAAAATATATAAAAGCTTCTTGACTTGAAGAGGTACACTTTCTCCGGTATCACCTCGTTAACTGTCCGTGTGGAAACATAGCAAAGGCTCTTAATGATGTTCACACATCTCTGCAGTGTTATAGCCTTTATATTTAATCACTGTACATATGCTGTAAATATGATACATATTTATCTGCACTATTTGCACGATTGCTACTTTTTGCACTTCTGGTAGATGCCAAACTGCATTGTGTTGCTGTGTACCTGTACTATGCAATGACAATCTATCTATCTATCTATCTATCTATCTATCTATCTATCTATCTATCTATCTATCTATCTATCTATCTATCTATCTATCTATCTATCTATCTGTCTCTCTGTCTCTCTGTCTGTCTGATATTAATATGATGTGAGGTAGAGTTAACAGCTAAAACGGGTAGAATTAATAACTACTTTTTACTTAAGTACATGTCAGAGTCAAGACTTCTTTACTTTCACTTAAGTAAAAAGGTATAATCAGTACTTTAAAATACCAGAGTATTTTAAAACATGAGTATCTGTACTTCTACTTAAGTAATGGATGTGTGTACTTTTGCCACCTCTGCTGGGTTGGATGAGAGATGTGAATATATTTTTCTCGAACCTGCAGTATAAGGTGTTGAGGTCGTCAGCCAGGTCTTTGTTTGCTTCAGTGGGGAGGGGTGGTCTCCTGTAGTTTGTGATATCTTGCAGGCCTTTCCACACCTGCAGGATCATAGCTGAAAACCTGCGTTTCAGCTTTTCGGAGTAGCTTCTTTTGGCTATTCTGATCTCTTTTGTCAGTAGGGTTCTGGCCTGCTAGTACAGTGCTTTGTCCTCCCCTCTGTTTTTTTTTTCTTATTTTGGCTGTGAACCATGGCTTGTTGTTACTGAATTTAAAGAAGGTTTTGGTTGGCACACACACGTCGTCACAAAAACTGATGTAAGATGTCACAGTGTCAGTCAGTCATCTCTTCACTGTTTTGTATGTTGGAAAAAGATGAACCAAGCAGTGATCCGAGCTTCCTAAAGCTCCCCCAGGGTACAGAGTGATATGCGTCCTTAAGAGTGGTGTAGCAATGATCCAGTGTGTTTTTCTCTCTTGTGGGACAATTAATATGCTGCCTGTATTTTGAAAGTCCAAGTATTAGTTTTGCTCTGTTAAAGTCTCCAAGGATAATAAAAAGAGAATCTGGGTGTTTCTGCTCCAAGCCGGATATTTGGAATGCCAGGTTTTTCAGAGCATCACTCACGTTGGCCTGCGGTGGGATGTAAACTCCAGTCAGAATGAATGAGGAAAATTCCCATGGCAAATAAAATGGTTTAAACGGCTTCCCGCGCCGGCATCTCCTTCATGTACCATAGAGAGCAGCTGCTTCTCCAACTAAGAGCTCCTAGAGGTTTGTAAAAACTGGTGAAAAAGTATCTGGAGTGAACTTCCCAATGCTAAGCAGTTCTTCTCTAGTGTAAGTTATCAGGGTAGGGTAACTAAACACACAGACAATAAACAAAAAGAAAGAAAGTACTAGAGACAGTCGTGCCGAGGCTGCCATCTGTGGCGCCATCTTGGATCACATAAGGCTGAAAACTTAATGGCTGAAAAATTATGATGGCACATGATGGCTTAAAACTTAACTTTACACCCAGATGCACTGCTCCTAGAAGCAGCACATCTAGGAGAAAAGAAGAGAAATGAAATAAAGAGGATAGACACAAATCTTTTAAAATATAAGTCAGTAATTCTGATTGAATCTGATGGCCTTGTTGCCCCTAACGGCCCAACTCTGAGTTTTACAGTTTTTTTCCCAACCGTTTACAGAGTCTTTGGCCCATTCTTCCAAATCTCTAAACAGAAAATGCGAAAATCATGCATGAATCATGTACCCTTCTTCACCATACCAAATACACAATTGGGTTTTGGAATGGGAAATATTGTGGGAGGTATAGAAAAATTAATTGAGAGTGGTGGATGAACTGCCACCCCTCTGCTCAGTTAAAGTAATCATATCATGTATAGTGTCCAGGAAATTGATTGGAGGGTGGTGTTTTGTTAAACAAAGGTGGCAAAGAAATGGTGGATGCCTTCCTGGCTAATAGCTGCACATATGGTGCATTCCATCCATGCAATCTTTTTTGGCAGTGCACACATGACCTTGGCAGAAAACCTGGGAATTGGTGTCTTCAGCAGCATGAGAGAGTTCCTTCTCCACACTGTCAAGAATCCTCACCGCCTATATCATGTTGCATGAAAGAAAAAGGAATAAAGTGATCCTTGGACATGAAAAATACATAAATACTGGATGAATTTGTAAGGATTTTTGCAAAGGGAAACAGGAGACTAATGCTGCATAGGTGTATAGGTCTTTTTTCTTTTATAAAAACACGGTGTGATGATTTTTTCTGTCCATCCAGACAGAACAATAGCTAGAGGTTTCGGTCTGCTGCTGGTAATAAAGTGCTTTCATAGTAGGTACATTTTTAAAGGTGTCATATAATTACTAGTTAATTACAATCATTCAGTCAGCTTTCAGCAAGTAAATTAAAAAGAGTAAAACAATAATTTTTATATTCTTGATAAACAACAATTAGGCCACCCCACATCAATCAAATATATTATTATTATTATATAAAATATTATATTATTATATTAACTTGTCAAACGTTAGATTTTTCTAAAATAACGTGATTTCTTTAATATTTAAATATCAAATCATTTACACATACTATTTGGTATATGGCTAGAGTTCTGTTACCAAATTCACACACCAAATGAAGGTGCATTTTCTCAAATGCACCACATTTTGACAATCGTCAAAAATAACAGGTATCATAATGTCTACACCAAGGACACTTATATTTTAGCCTTTCCTAGGAGATAACAGTGGGGTAAAGTATTTGAGTAAATGTACTTTTTTTTACTGTACTTAAGTAATTTTGGCTACTTTCTTGTTTTACTGAGTTTTAAAGATATTAACTTTTGCTCTCTTCTCAGTTACATTTATAATTAAATATATGTACTTTTTACTCCACTATATTTTAATTGACAATGGCCGTTATGAATTACATTTTGCACAGCAGCCGTACCTTATTTATTCTGCTTTTTCGATCGATTGCTTAATTAAATGATTGATTTTTTGGGAAATAAAACCTCACAAATCAACAGTGGGCTTTTCACTAACATGTGTCTTGGTGTTGAGGACTAGTGTATCTTTGAGCGTACATTCAATATAAGTAAAATTAAACTTTTACTCGTCATATTGGATATGGTCACTTAACTTGTAATGGAGTACGTTTTGAAGTAAAGTATCTATGTTTTTCTCAGTATGATTTTCAGGTACTTTTTACACTTTTTACAGATTAAATATATACATTCTATATAAAGATATACATGGCGACCATGCTATTAAACAGAATATCAAATACAGTGGACATTGCGCAAATAACACGCAGTAACGATGTTCTACGACGCCTACTTTGCGGCGGAAGGCGTCAGCTTGGTCACAGGCTACAGTCTTAGTCCAGCCACACCTAGGTGTTTAATGCATCCGTTTAGTTTTGCGCATTGTGTAAAATTTTTTTTTTTTCTGGCAATCCTGGTTATCTGTAATGGCGTACTCCATGGTAAGTAAAAACCTTTCTGGGTAGATGCAGACCTGGCAGAGGATTAGGGCTAATTTTGATCTTTTGGCTGTAAAGTAGTGTAGAGTGACGTTTTTTTTTTTTTTTTTTGTCCCAGAACATGTTGGCCAGTATATTGGTACTCGTAACAAAATATTTGTTAACTTTTAACAATATTTCACATTCTGAGCTTATTTTTCATTTTATATATATATATATATATATATATATATATATATATATATATATATATATATATATATATATATATATATATATAAGGAGGGGTGATAAAAAAATATATATATTTTTTTTATGGCTGTCAATCGATTGAAATATTTAATCGTGATAAATTTTTTTATCAGTTCAAAATGTACCTTATGTATTATGTATGTATTAATGTATTAAATTAATACTTTTTACGTTTTTAATACTCTGATGTAAATGTATGTTTTTTATTAGTGAAACCATACTCAACATAAAGCATAGAGACAAAATATTTTTGTAAATGTTTTAAAGTAACATTAACATAGGGAAAATTCGCAAGGCAAAGCTAATTTTCCCATAAGAAATAATGTAACTCTAACTAAGAGCTCTAGCTCAGAAAATCTGTTCCACGCAAACCAATATTCATATAAAAATAATTTCTAATGGTATTTTATTTACACATTATTTTCCCTAATGTATCTGAAACTAATAACAATGATAAGTACACAATATAAATAATTTTTTTTTTACAAATTAACCTGCACTTTACATTTGAAAAAAGTCATAGCTGGCATGAGGGAGACGAGAGAGCAGAGAGGAGGAGGGTTATTGCTTTGAAGGAGAATCTACTTCAATGAGAACATACGTGGTCACAATACTATAGTAAACAGTACGTTTGCACAAATGCTGCCTGTACAAGGGATACACGCCAAATGAGGAAGAATATGCTGAAAAATTGACCTGAGCTCCCATTGTTTTACATAGCGAGAGTGAAAACCATAGTCTCAGTTGAGCGCAGTTGAGTGTTGAGCTTATTTTTTACTGGAGTCCTTGAATGAATTTGTGTTGTGTTTTTATAAAATTTTTTATCTATTCAATTCATTTTTAGTTTTATAGCAATGGACCTTGTTTTAAAGCAGTTTTACACAGATAATGTGGTAAAAAAAAATGTCTAAGATTGTTCTTTATAAGTTATCAAGATTGTGGCAAGGAAAAACTTCCTGAGATGGCATAAGGAAAAAACTTTGAGAGGAACCACACTCAAGAGGGAACCCATCCTCATCTGGGTATCACCAAATGTCAATTTAATACAGCAAAATTATGTTGAGGTTTGCAGTGATTGTGGTCAAATGAAAACTGTAGCGAAAAAAAAAAAACCTCTTTCTTGAGTATTTGGCACACTTTTGTAATATAAAAGAATTAGAATTTATCTTTGTGATACCTAGGTACTTATATGATTCATCTATGTCCACATGCCTTATTATTGGCTGATCATTCAGCTGGATGTTTTGACTTTTGACTAGCTTGCCACATTTGAAGACTACAGTAGCACATCGGATCTTTATCCCCAAAGAAAAGAATTGTCTATGTAGGACTGATACTAACATTTCTTTTGTTGTCAGTTTTAAATCCATTTATAAATGTGGCATACGCACAAGACAATTATGGAAAGATGCAAACGCAACTTTCCACACAAAGGTTGTGATTTATAAAAAACAAACTTAATTGGAGTACGTCCATGCCTGTAAGTAAACTCCATTTACAATTTTTTTTTATTAAATAATTTTTATTACATATTATTATTACAAATTATTTGCTTCAATGGTTCTTTTAGTCTATTTAACTAACCATTAATATACTCATGACACATGTGGCTTTCAACCCATTACTTTTCTGGATTGCTCCAGAACTGATTTCATGTGTTAAAATATAAAATTTTTAAAAAATTTCAATGCAGGACATTTTTATTCGAGGTACTTCAGTGTCTATAACTTATTCTCTTTTTGAGCAATATTAACTCTGGATGATTGATAGTAAAACCCAATCTCTTCTTTCCTAAGATATCCAAATTGTGTATGTATCACATTGTCAGGAACTGTTACCATTATATTTTTGGTAGGGCACATTTAGGTGAGTACCAAAAGGGTGGCACCCGGTAACAGGTTAATTGTTGATCATAGTCCTTTAGGGTTTCACAAAAATGCTGATGTGGTCCAGGTGGAATTACTTAAAAAAATATTATTTGAGCACAAGATAAACATATGTTCATTTATATTTCACTAATTGGGTATCCCTTCCCGTGGGCTCACCACCTGCCGGAGGGACTGTAAGGGACGGTGCTGTATGGATTGGGCAGCAGTCGAAGGCGGAGGCCTGCTTAGACTGCTGCTCCCGTGACCCGAATGAAGAATCTGTTTCTGGGAGCAACCCCACAGTGATGACACAGCTTTTTATTTTAGGGGTTTGCTATTTTGTTGGTTATTTGCTGTGTAGGAGAAAAAAGAAAATGTGCGACCTTTGACTTTTTTATTTAGCAGTTGATGATAAAAAATTTGAATTTCATAAACACCATTGTAGTCATTGCCAGTTTTTACTTAAATCAAAGCCAGGCATCAATCAACTCAAAAAGTAGGACTGATGTCAAGACTTGGCCCAGCACGTAAAACAGGTTATTGGTAGCAAGCAGCAAGTAAATACAATACAAAAGTTAATACACTACACATGTTCATACAGTCCATATAAGGCCTCATTTGCATAGAGGAGTCAAACATCTACTAACAACACAAGTAGATAGAAAAGCACATTTGAGCATACATATGCACACCACTTTTCCTGTTTTTTTATATTTAAAGTTTCTTGCCTGTGGTAACTCTAAATAAGCAAATGGTTTCGAAGTTTTTGTGGAGTGCTTATACAATATCTTTTTTCAGACTACTACTGTAGCAGTCACAGCTGGAGTGCTAGTGTTCTCAACTGTTGCACTACTAGGATACTTGTACCTTGGCAAAAAAAAGAGACCACTTATCACCTTGCTTGATCCTTCTGAAAAATATAAACTGAGACTTATCGACAAAGAGGTATTGTACCTTCTATACATTTCATATTTACTGTTTGTTCTTTATTGGCAAACTTGTGCCATATCATTGCCCAAGGTTTATGGATAACACAGTATAACATTCATATGCGGGCCTTTTCTACATTGTTCACAAAGCTGAAAGCTCACAATTTCATATGATTACTTTGCATGCTATACAATTCTAATTTCCCTTTACTAGGCAATATATGGCAGACATGCATTTTTTTCATTCTGTTGTGCTGAGTTAAATGTTATTATGTCTCAGTTTATTAGCCACGACACACGCAGGTTTCGTTTTGCCCTACCAAGCCCACTGCATATAATAGGCCTGCCTGTAGGTAAGTGGTATAATATATATATATATATATATATATATATATATATATATATATATATATATATATATATATATATATATATACAGTGAGGAAAATAAGTATTTGAACATCCTGCCATTTTGCAAGTTCTCCCACTTAGAAATCATGGAGGGGTCTGAAATTGTCATCGTAGGTGCATGTCCACTGTGAGAGACATAATCTAAAAAAAAAAAATCCAGAAATTACAATGTATGATTTTTTAACTATTTATTTGTATGATACAGCTGCAAATAAGTATTTGAACACCTGAGAAAGTCAATGTTAATATTTGGTACAGTAGCCTTTGTTTGCAATTACAGAGGTCAAACGTTTCCTGTAGTTTTTCACCAGGTTTGCACACACTGCAGGAGGGATTTTGGCCCACTCCTCCACACAGATCTTCTCTAGATCAGTCAGGTTTCTGGCCTGTCGCTGAGAAACACGGAGTTTGAGCTCCCTCCAAAGATTCTCTATTGGGTTTAGGTCTGGAGACTGGCTAGGCCACGCCAGAACCTTGATATGCTTCTTACAGAGCCACTCCTTGGTTATCCTGGCTGTGTGCTTCAGGTCATTGTCATGTTGGAAGACCCAGCCTCGACCCACCTTCAATGCTCTAACTGAGGGAAGGAGGTTGTTCCCCAAAATCTTGCAATACATTGCCCTGGTCATCCTCTACTTAATACAGTGCAGTCGCCATCTCCCATGTGCAGAAAAACACCCCCAAAGCATGATGCTACCACCCCCATGCTTGACAGTAGGGATGGTGTTCTTGGGATGGTACTCATCAATCTTTTTTCCTCCAAACACGTTTAGTGGAATTATGACCCAAAAGTTCTATTTTGGTCTCATCTGACCACATGACTTTCTCCTATGACTCCTCTGGATCATCCAAATGGTCATTGGCAAACTTGCCTGGACACGTGCCTGGACATGTGCTGGTTTAAGCAGGGGAACCATCCGTGCCATGCATGATTTCAAACCATGATGTCTTAGTGTATTACCAACAGTAACCTTGGAAACGGTGGTCCCAGCTCTTTTCAGGTCATTGACCAGATCCTCCCGTGTAGTTCTGGGCTGATTTCTCACCTTCCTTAGGATCATTAAGACCCTACGAGGTGAGATCTTGCATGGAGCCCCAGTCCGAGGGAGATTGACAGTCATGTTTAGCTCCTTCAATTTTCTAATGATTGCTGCAACAGTGGACCTTTTTTCACCAAGCTGCTTGGCAATTTCCCCGTAGCTCTTTCCAGCCTTGTGGAGGTGTACAATTTTGTCTCTAGTGTCTTTGGACAGCTCTTTGGTCTTGGCCATGTTAGTAGTTGGAGTCTTACTGATTGTATGGGGTGGACAGGTGTCTTTATGCAGCTAACGACCTCAAACAGGTGCATCTAATTTAGGATAATAAATGTAGTGGAGGTCGACATTTTAAAGGCAGACTAACATGTCTTTGAGGGTCAGAATTCTAGCTGATAGACAGATGTTCAAATACTTATTTGCAGCTGTATCATACAAATAAATAGTTAAAAAATCATACATTGTGATTTCTGGATTTTTTTTTTTAGATTATGTCTCTCACAGTGGACATGCACCTACGATGACAATTTCAGACCCTTCCATGATTTCTAAGTGGGAGAACTTGCAAAATAGCAGGGTGTTCAAATACTTATTTTCCTCACTGTATATATATATATATATATATATATATATATATATATATATATATATATATATATATATATATATATATACATATACATATACATCAAGGCAAGACATTTTAAAATGTCTTGCCTTGATGTAGTTTTGTGACAAAACGCTACTTGGTATTCCAAGGAAAACACGTGTACCTTTCTGCCCGGATTAATGGAGGCCTGATTGTGCGTCCTTACACCCCTGTCTCCAGTGATGATGACAAGGGTTTTGTTGATCTGGTTGTTAAGGTAATGTTTACACATCTCCCCAAGCTAATCTTAACTTAGTTTTTACGTTCATTGTGATAACAATAATTAGCAAATAGAAATAGAAATAAAATAGTTTAATATTACTTTACAGATCTACTTCAGGAATGTCAACCCTAAGTTTCCTGAAGGAGGAAAGATGTCTCAATATCTAGAGAGCTTGAAGCTTGGGGATATGATTGATGTTAGAGGACCAGGAGGCTTACTTGAGTATGAAGGGAATGGTAAGCCTTATTACTGTTTGTGTGGGTAATAGAAGTTTTAAAATAACTGTAATTTACTGTGCTCTAACTTTTTTTTTTTCATGTTCACTTTAAACTAACAGGGCAGTTTTCTATACAGGCTGATAAGAATTTCCTACCTGAAATAAAGAAGCCCAGCTCACTGGGTCTCATTGCTGGTGGAACAGGTATTATATACACAAAAACTGTACTATGTACCATTTTTGTAGAAAAGAACAGAGTGAGTGATTCTGGACCTGAATCATTTATGATGAGTTGTTGTTCTCCATTTATTTATATAGGTGTCACTCCTATGCTGCAGCTAATCCGTGGCATTATGAAGAACCCTACTGATTCAACTAAGTGCAGCATGCTGTTTGCAAACCAAGTATGTTGCTTGATGAAACCACTGGGCCTTACTTGCTGTTTAGTAATATTGGTTGTAAATGTTTGCATTAGGCACACAAAAAAAAACTTTTATATATATATATATATATATATATATATATA
Source organism: Silurus aristotelis (assembly GCF_946808225.1). Lineage (NCBI taxonomy): Eukaryota > Metazoa > Chordata > Actinopteri > Siluriformes > Siluridae > Silurus > Silurus aristotelis. Next base: position 8,586,317 of record NC_139601.1, on the reverse strand, counting down.
TATATATATATATATATATATATATATATATATATATATATATCTTCCCGTGGGCTCACCACCTGCAGGAGGGACCGTAAGGGACGGTGCTGTAAAGATTGGGCAGCAGTCAAAGGCAGGGGCTTGCTTAGACTGCTGCCCCCGCGACCCGAATTACGGATAAGCGGGAGAAAATGAATGAATGAATGAATATATATATATATATATATATATATATATATATATATATATATATATATATATATATATATATATACACACAAACCCGATTAAAAAAAAGTTGGGACACTGTACAAATTGTGAATAAAAAAGGAATGCAATGATGTGGTTTCAGATTTAAAATTTTGAATATTTTATTCGGAATACAACATAGATGACATATCAAATATTTAAACTGAGAAAAAGTATCATTTTAAGGGAAAAATACGTTGATTTTAAATTTCATGGCATCAACACATCTCTAAAAAGTTGGGACAAGGCCATGTTTACCATTGTGTGGCATCCCCTCTTCTTTTTATAACAGTCTGCAAACGTATATATATATATATATATATATATATATATATATATATATATATATACTGTATATATACACACACACATATATATATATATATACTTACATATTTATATATTCTATTATATTTGATATTATATAATATATATATATATATATATATATATATATATATATATATATATATATATATATATATATATATATATATATATAGTACAGACCAAAAAATTGGAGACACCTTCTCTTTCAAAGAGTTTTCTTTATTTTCATGACTATGAAAATTGTAGATTCACACTGAAGACATCAAAACTATGAATTAACATATGTGGAATTATATATGGAATTATGTACATAACAAAAAAGTGTGAAACAATTGAAAAATGTCATAGTCTAGGTTCTTCGAAGTAGCCACCTTTTGCTTTGATTACTGCTTTGCACACTCTTGGCATTCTCTTGATGAGCTTCAAGAGGTAGTCACCTGAAATGGTCTTCCAACATTCTTGAAGGAGTTCACCGAGAGATGCTTGGCACTTGTTGGCCCTTTTGCCTTCACTCTGCGGTCCAGCTCACCCCTAAACCATCTCGATTGGGTTCAGGTCCGGGGACTGTGGAGGCCAGGTCATCTGGCGCAGCACCCCATCACTCTCCTTCTTGGTCAAATAGCCCTTGATGCCTTCAGTGTGACTCTACAATTTTCATAGTCATGAAAATAAAGAAAACTCTTTGAATGAGAAGATGTGTGCCAAACTTTTGGTCTGTACTGTATATATATATATATACATACAATGTGTGTGTGTGTGTGTGTGTGTGTGTGTGTGTGTGTGTGTGTGTGTTTGTGTGTGTATAAACATATGTACATATGTACAGTGAAATTATATAAAGGCTATGTGAGTTAAAAATGTGCAGACACTGTTGTAAAGGTATACACAGAAGGTTATAAGGCAATGGCATTGAAAAAAAAATCTACAGATTTACTGTCCTCTAAAAATAACTCAACATACAGCCATTATTGTCATAATAACTTGCAACTAAGTGAACATGTCAAAACTGTGTCCAAAGTTTCCAGTGTAAGCACCAGTATTATCTAGCACTGCCTCGATCTTCCTGGGAATGGAATTTGGTGTTGTCTGATGCCGGTGGCCGGTAGAGGGGACATCAGAAGCGATGATAGAGGACGCAGAAGCACGGCAGTTTGGGGTCTGGAGTTTGGAGTATGCTGCATCTTTGTTTTCACAGAGACATGTTTCAGCAACAGTTCTGGACAGCGCCATCCAGCTAGATGGGCTAGCCGCGTTTTGTGCTGACAGAAATGTAGTCTTGTAGTCTTCCCTAAGACCCAAGAGGCAAAGAAGACCTCCACTCCTCCCAGTGACCAAGTGCTCTGTCTAACCAAGGCTGAAGTGAGGAAAACTCTATGCAGAGTGCTTAGGGAATGTGCAGAACAGCTAGCGGATGTCTTCACCAACATCTTTAACATCTCCCTGAGCAGCAACTCCGTGAGTTGTTCCTATGTGCCTCAAGACAAACTCCCATTGTACCTGTGCCAAAGAAGTCTACAGTCTCCTGCCTCAATGACTATAGTCCGATTGCACTCACACCCATCAAAATGAAGGAAAAAGAGGTTGGCAAAAGAGAATTGGGATTTACAGAGTGATATGAAAAGTAGGCAGGAGTACAAGGAGATGCGGCAGCAAGTAAAGAGGGATGTGGCCAAGGTGTTCAAGATGTGGCCTGTTCAAGATGGCGCCGTTGAGATCGGCTGCCGTCACGACTGCTCCGGCTACGAATTCACTTTTTTTGTTTATTTTATACTTTTATTTAAGTAGTTACACTTCCATCTACACAAGATGGACATCATTAGATATGACAGAGACACTCTTATATCTTTTGGTGTACAATGCACTCACCTTTCGCCGTTTTTAAACCCGGACCCATGCTGGCCGAGAGAGATCCTGAGGGAGAACAAAGGACGCGACCCGTACCGGTGTCTGCGAGGGAAACGAGCCGGCGTCAGGAACAGGCTGAGGGCACGCGCACACCACGCTCCCTTACCTAGTATCCTGTTAGCCAACGTCCAGTCACTGGAGAACAAGCTCGACGACCTCAGGGCAAGGGTCAAGTTTCAGAGAGACATTCGGGACTGCAACCTTCTCTGCTTCACCGAGACATGGCTGAACCCAGCGGTGCCGGACCACGCCATCCAGCCGGCCGAGTTCTTCTCGGTTTACCGCATGGACAGAACACTGGAGTCGGGGAAGTCAAGAGGCGGTGGAGTGTGTCTGATGGTGAACAACCACTGGTACGACAGCGCGAGCATCGTTCCTCTTTCACGCTCCTGCACACCAAATCTGGAACTACTGACCATAAAATGTCGGCCCTTTTATCTACCTCGGGAATTCAGTTCGGTCGCTGTCAGCGCCGTTTATATTCCACCTCAAGCCGACATGGACACTGCAGTATGGGACTTACATGAGACATTAACACTTCAACAAACACAGCATCGGGACGCTGCGCTCATTGTGGTCGGAGATTTCAACAGTGCCAACCTCAAGCGCGCACTACCGAACTTTCATCAGCACATCACCTGCCCCACCAGGGGCGAAAGAACACTGGACCACTGTTACACACCATTCAAGAACAGCTACAAGGCACAATCACGTCCACCGTTTGGGAAATCGGACCGTTCCGCCATCTTCCTCATGCCTGTTTACAAACAAAGGCTGAAACAGGAAGCTCCGGTTCAGAGGGAGGTCACGCGCTGGACTGACCAATCGGTGGGCGCTCTGCAGGACGCTTTGGATGACGCAGACTGGGACATGTTCCGGCACAGCTCTGATGACGTCAACATGTTTACGGAAGCGGTTGTGGGATCCATCGGGAAACTAGCGGATAATACGGTGCAGAAAACCACTATCAGAACGTTTCCCAATCAGAAGCCGTGGGTGGATAAAACCATCCGCGACGCTCTGAGATCCCGCTCCGCTGCCTACAACACGGTGCTCGCCACTGGGGACATGGACGAGTACAAGGCTGCGTCCTACAGTGTTCGCAGAGCGGTGAAGGATGCAAAGCGGCGCTACGGGAGGAAACTAGAGTCACAGTTTCAACATGGCTCTAGGGGCCTGTGGCAGGGACTAAGGACAATAACGGACTATAAAAAAACATCTTCTAGAATGGTGAATGCGGACGCTTCTCTGGCAGACGAGCTAAACACCTTTAATGCTCGTTTCGAGGCTGCAGCTAACCACGCTAGCGGCGCAACCAGCGTGCACGCCGAGAGAGCCGGAGAGGTAAACACGTTCACCATCTCGGAGCATGACGTGAGGAGGGCATTCAAGAGAGTGAATACCAGGAAGGCAGCAGGACCAGATGGCATCACAGGTCGGGTTCTGAAAGCCTGCGCTGACCAGCTAGCACCGCTGTTCACTGAGATATTCAACCTCTCACTGGAACAGTCGTTGTCCCCTCATGTTTTAAACAGTCCACCATTGTTCCTGTCCCGAAGAAACCCCAACCCGCCTGCCTTAACGACTATCGCCCTGTAGCCTTGACCTCAGTAGTGATGAAGTGCTTCGAGAGACTGGTCAGAGACTTCATCACTGCATCACTACCAGACACACTGGACCCATTACAGTTTGCGTACCGTCAGAACCGTTCTACTGAGGACGCCATTGCTCATCTCCTCCACACCTGGACCAAAGAAACGGGAATTATGCAAAGATGTTGTTCGTGGACTACAGTTCAGCGTTTAACACCATAATTCCCTCCACACTCAAGTTGGAGGTCCTGGGACTCAGCCAGCCGCTGTGTCAATGGATCTCTAACTTCCTGATAGACAGACCACAAGCCGTACGGGTGGGGAAACACACCTCATCCACCCTCACCCTCAGCATTGGCGCCCCCCAGGGTTGTGTTCTGAGCCCCCTGCTTTACTCGATGTACACATACGACTGTGTGGCCATTTCCAACTCCACCACCATCATCAAGTTTGCTGACGACACTGTTGTGGTGGGCCTGATCTCCAACAACGATGAGACGGCCTACCTACAGGAGGTTAAAAACCTGGAGAGATGGTGCCAGGAGAACAACCTTCTAAGGAGTTGATCGTGGACTTCAGTACAAAGCGGGAGCGGCCATACCAACCGATAAACATCAGCGGGACCCCAGTGGAGAGAGTGAACAGTTTCCGGTACCTTGGTGTTCACATCACACAGGCTCTTTCTTGGTCCTGTCACACCAACACCCTGGTGAAGAAGGCCCGGCAGCGTCTGTACCATCTGAGACGCTTAAGGGACTTTAAACTTCCCTCTCAGGTGCTTAAGACTTTCTACACCTGCACCATTGAGAGCGTTCTGACAGGTAGCATCACTTCCTGGTTCGGGAACAGCACCATCAGGACAGACGAGCCCTCCAGAGGGTGGTGCGTTCAGCTGAACGTACCATCCACACTGAGCTCCCTAACCTGCAGGACATTTACAGCACGCGGTGCCGGACCAAAGCCAGGAAGATTATGAAGGACCTCAGCCATCCCAACAATGGACTCTTTTCTCTGTTGCGTTCAGGGAAACGCTTCCGCTCCCTAAAAGCGAACACAGAGAGAATGAGGAGGAGCTTCTTCCCGCAGGCCATTAGGAGTTTAAATCAGGAAACACCCAGGATCTAAAAACTGGCCCACCCTCTCCATCATCACACTTCCTCTCTGTACAAATCTCACCTTTCGCACCACGACACTTTAATCTCTGGACTTGCACAGCCCAGTGCACTTTATATTTAATTTCATTTTTATACCACACCATACTGCACACGGACACTTTACGGACCTTTACACCACACCATACCGCACACGGACACTTTACGGACCTTTACACCACACCATACCGCACGCAGACACTTTACGGTCCTTTACACCACACCATACCGCACACGGACACTTTATGGACAACCCACCACTAAATTTGTCTACTGTTTACACTCTGTTACACATTGTTTACTGTTTCACTGTTTACTGCTATTTTTTGTATATTTACATTTATAGATCTTTGTATATCTTTTATATCTTTATATTCTATATTTTATTTTATTTTATTATTTTATATAGTTCTTTTATACCTCATACTTATTTATCTGCCTTCTTTTCCTTTTTCCCCCATCCTATTCCCTCATGCCGGACCGTCGTATAAAGTATTTTACTGCATGTCGTACCCTGTATGTATGTGTATGTGATGAATAAAATTTTATTTGAAAAGGCGTATGAGGAGCTGTATGTGAAGTTGGAGACTAAGGAAGGAAAAAAACAATTTGGGAAGGATGTGCTGCAAGTTAGAGCAATAAAAGATGGAGATGAAAATGTGTTGACTAGTGATGAGAGTGTTTTGAGAAGGTGGAGGGACTTTTTTGAGCAGCTGATAAATGAGGAAAATGAGAGAGAGAGAGAGAGAGAGAGAGAGAGTGAGAGAGAGAGAAAGCTATTTGTGTCCTGCATTAATAACTACTGTCCCATTGCACCCTGCTGACTTACAACTGTGTAGCAATGCACAGCTCGGACCACTTCATTAAGTATGCTGATGCCATGACCATGGTGGGTCTCATTAGCAAGAACAACGAGTCAGACGGTGCAGAAGTTAACAGACTGGTGTAAACAACAATCTGTCTATGAACATAGACAAAACATAAGAAATAGTTGTTGGAGATTGTGGAGAGCACTAAATATCTTGGTGTTTAACTGGCAGAGAACCTCACCTGGTCCCTTAATACCGGCTCTGCAACAAGGAAAGCCCAGCAGCGTCTTTGCTTCCTAAGAAAGCTGAGGAGGGCACAGCTTCTACCACACATCCTCACAACTTTTTGCAGAGGTACTATCAAGAGCATCCTGAGCAGCTGTGTCACTGACTGGTCTTGGTAGACACTAAAGCAGATAGTGAGGACAGCTGAGAAAATCATTGGGGTCTCTCTTCCTTTCATTATGCACATATACACCACACACTGTGTCTGTAGCCACCAGCATTGTGGCAAACCATACATGCTCCTCACAAACACTTTTCACTCTCCTTCCATTTGGAAAGAGGTACAGAAGCATTTGGGCCCTTGCATCCAGACTGTAACATTTTTATGATGAATACTAGAGTTCTTCTGTAAATGCTCATATGAGTAATTTCCAAATAGACCTGTTATTCTTATAATGTATCCAGCTGGAAAATTAGGCTCATTGTTTATCCAAACATGCTGCTTGTAATTTTACTTATTATTAGTTTTGCCATGTAATAAAAATTCAATTTAGCTTTTAACAATGCCACAAAGCACCTTTAAAGTAATAAATAGATTAGGAATATAAAATGTAATGTGTGTGTGTGTGTGTGTGTGTGTATGTGTGTGTGTGCGTGTGCGTCTGCATGTGTGTCTAGGGGTACATCACCAGCTCCCCCTTTGCATACAGTGTAGCTATATGGCTAGTAGCTTTCAAATTGGAAAAATACATCATGCCAAATGGCTAATCACGTTTCTCATCACAGCAGCTGGTATCCAGTATAAAGGGATTAAATAGAGGAATGCATTCAATAACATTTTCTCATTCTCTGTGTACATACAACAGACTGAGAAGGATATTCTTCTGAGGGATGAGCTTGAAGAGATCCAAGCTAGACATCCAGATAAATTTAAGCTGTGGTTCACAGTGGACCAGGCTCCTGCAGGTACCCTTTCTCTGATCTCTTTTTTACCACTTTCCTATCGCTTAATTTTTGCATTTCTCTTGTCATTACTTTTCATTTTTTTTTTATTATAGACTTTTTTAATTTGCTCGTGTTTTTGTATGCATGTATGCCTATATGTGTCTCCTAAATGTAGACTGGGAGTACAGTACAGGCTTCGTTGATGCTGACATGATCAAGGAGCATCTTCCAGCCCCTAGTGATGACTGTTTGATCCTCATGTGTGGACCACCTCCCATGATCCAGTTTGCCTGCAACCCTAATCTGGATAAGTTGGGCTATACTCAGAATCAACGCTTTACCTATTAATCAGTAGCCTCAGGGCTCAGTCAAAAGTTGCTATAAATATGAATAAACTCACAAAGGAAACCCGCCACTATAACATTAGACTATAACATCCAATTATATCATATCTTAAATGCTTTGCAAGCTTCAGCCCTGATTTCATCTATTCCAAATGAGCCATTTGGTGCTCATGAATGAATGTATAGTATAGTAGCTGCTTTAAACTGCCACTTTGATATGATTGGTGCCTTTATTATAATTTGTATTTGTATTGTTTGGAGCTATATTTATATTATAAATGGTCATGCAATATTTATAATCACAAACTTAATGCTGATATGCATTAAATGTTTTGTTTGTTTAATAATTACTTTTGTTAAGTTAGACTCATTGTGACTGTAGTCTCTCTGAATTTATTTCATAATAATATATACAAATAAAAAAAGCAGACACTGGCATTTTTTTTTTCTATTGCAAATTGTAATATGAACAATGAACAAAAGCTATTAATAAAATTATTACAATTATCATGTTGGTAGTAATTAGCATGGTTAATATATACTTTCAAATAAATTCATGATTATTTAATATCCTCTACAGAAAGTATTATTTTTTCAGGATAATCCAGTTGTGTTAGTAGTCAGTTATACATACAGACCACTCTAAACCGGTTCTGAAACAGGTAAAAACCTGGCCAGCAGGAGCCACCTCTGCTCTTCAAGTTTTAAGTGCATTGACTGGTACATGTTTGGGGACGCTGCCACCAATGGCAACTCCACCAACTTGGAGGATTACACGGCATCAGTGACCAGCTACTGTGTGTGTGTCATTCCTCCCAAATGTACTAAATGATTTCTACACCCAGTTTGCAGAACAATGCAGTGGCAAGGAAGACCACTCCTCCCAATGACCAGGTGCTCTGTCGAAACAGCTAGCGGAGGTCTTCACTGACATCTTCAAGATTTCCCTTTAGCTGCAAAATTTTTCCTACATGCCTCAAGACAACCACCACTGTCCCCTTGCCAAAGACGTCTACAGTCTCTTCTTAATGACCATCATCCTGTCACACTTACACCCATCGTGATGAAGTGCTTTGAGAGGCTTATCATTAGGCACATCAAGACTTAGCTACCAGAAGTGTTACATGCAGCTAGTGAGCCTCTTCTGAATATTATTAACTCCTCACTATCTTTAGGTCAAGACCCTAAACCCCTCAAGATAGCAGTTATTAAGCCCCTCATTAAGAAACCTAACTTGGATCCAAACACACTATTACAGACATTACACACTATTACAGACCCATTTCAAATCTTCCATTTATGTATAAGATAGAAAAGATTGTGTCTGCCCAGTTATGTTCCTACTTACAAGACAACAATATCATTGTCTGAGTTTTAGTCAGGTTTTAGGCCCCATCATAGCACAGAAACTGCTCTAGTTAAAATCACTAATGACCTGTTTTTAGCTTCAGACCAAGACTACATCTCTTAGTTTTGCTAGATCTTAGTGCTACATTCGAAACTATAGATCATAATCCTCTCCTTGATCGCTTACAAAATTACATTGTTATTCAGGGACAGGCATTAAGATCGTTTAAATCCTACCTGTCTGATCATTACCATTTTGTAGACTTAGAGAGCTATCCGGGTTAATGCAAGTAAATTATGGAAGACAAGAGTCAGTTCTAGGACCCCTGCATTTCACAATATACATGCTTCCATTGGGAAATATTGTTAGAAAGTATGGGATTAGCTTCCACTGTTATGCTGATGATACCAACTATACAGTATTGTTCAAAATAATAGCAGTACAATGTGACTAACCAGAATAATCCAGGTTTTTAGTATATTTTTTATTGCTACGTGGCAAACAAGTTACCAGTTGGTGCAGTGGATTCTCAGAAAACAAACAAGACCCAGCATTCATGATATGCACGCTCTTAAGGCTGTGCAATTGGGCAATTAGTTGAAAGGGGTGTGTTCAAAAAAATAGCAGTGTATGCCGTTGACCGTACAAACTCAAAACTATTTTGGACAAACATTTTTGTTTCTAGGATTTAGCCATCCTGTGAATCACTAAACTAATATTTAGTTGTATGACCACAGTTTTTTAAAACTGCTTCACATCTGTGTGGCATGGATCAACCAACTTGTGGCACCTCTCAGCTGTTATTCCACTCCATGATTCTTTAACAACATTCCACAATTCATTTACATTTCTTGGTTTTGCTTCAGAAACAGCATTTTTGATATTACCCCACAAGTTCTCGATTGGATTAAGGTCCGGGGATTGGGCTGGCCACTCCATAACATTAATTTTGTTGGTTTGGAACCAAGACTTTGCTCGTTTACTAGTTTGTTTGGGGTCATTGTCTTGTTGAAACAACCATTTCAAGGGCATGTCCTCTTCAGCATAAGGCAACATGACCTCTTCAAGTATTTTGACATATGCAAACTGATCCATAATCCCTGGTATGCGATAAATAGGCCCAACACCATAGTAGGAGAAACATGCCCATATCATAATGCTTGCACCACCATGCTTCACTGTCTTCACTGTGTACTGTGGCTTGAATTCAGAGTTTGGAGGTTGTCTCACAAACTGTCTGTGGCCCTTGGACCCAAAAAGAAAAATTTTACTCTCATCAGTCCACAAAATGTTCCTCCATTTCTCTTTAGGCCAGTTGATGTGTTCTTTGGCAAATTGTAACCTCTTCTGCACATGCCTTTTTTTTAACAGAGGGACTTTGCGGGGGATTCTTGAAAATAGATTAGCTTCACACAGACGTCTTTTAACTGTCACAGTACTTACAGGTAACTCCAGACTGTCTTTGATCATCCTGGAGCTGATCATTGACTGAGCCTTTGCCATTCTGGTTATTCTTCGATCCATTTTGATGGTTGTCTTCCGTTTTCTTCCACGTCGCTCTGGTTTTGCTCTCCATTTTAAGGCATTGGAGATCATTTTAGCTGAACAGCCTATAATTTTTTGCACCTCTTTATAGGTTTTCCCCTCTCCAATCAACTTTTTAATCAAAGTACGCTGTTCTTCTGAACAATGTCTTGAATGATCCATTTTTCTCAGGCTTTCAAATGCATGTTCAACAACTGCTGGCTTCATCCTTAAATAGGGGCCACCTGATTCACACCTGTTTTTTTCACAAAATTGATGACCTCAGTGATTGAATGCCACACTGCTATTTTTTTTAACACACCCCTTTCAACTAATTGCCCAATTGCACAGCCTTACGAGCGTGCATATCATGAATGCTGGGTCTTGTTTGTTTTCTGAGAATCTACTGCACCTACTGGTAACTTGTTTGCCATGTAGCAATAAAAAATATACTAAAAACCTGGATTTTTCTGGTTAGTCACATTGTACTGCTATTATTTTGAAACATACTGTATATCTCATTGAAACCAGACGATACAGCTCAATTGGCTCGGATAACTGAGTGTGTCAAAGAATTAAAATGATGCATTGGATGATGCATAACTTTCTATTAATAAATTCTGATAATACAGATATTTGGCTCATCGGCCCAAAACCCAGTACACAGAAGCTCCAGCATTTCAACCTGCATTTAGAAGGATGTACTGTAACTACTAGTTCAACAGTAAAAGACCTGGGATTTATTTTGGACAGCAACTTGTCTTTTAAATATCATATCAACCGAATTAAAAAAAACAGCCTTCTTCCACCTTAGAAATATTTCTAAGCTAAGAAATATTTAATTCAATTCAACTTTATTTCTATAGTGCTTTTAACAATGAACATTGTCTCAAAGCAGCTTTACACAAATAATGTGGTGATTAAAAGTAAATATGTTCTTTATAAGTAAGTTTGTCCCTGATGAGCAAGCCGGTGGCGACTGTGGCAAGGAAAAACTCCCTGAGATGGCATAGGGAAGAAACCTTGAGAGGAACCAGACTCAAGAGGGAACCCATCCTCATCTGGGTTGCACTGAATGTCCATTTATAGCAGATATGTTGTCTATATCGGATGCAGAGAAGCTTGTCCATGCATTCATGACCTCCAGACTCTAATTGCATAGTAATGGTGGTTGTCCTGCATCATTAATAAACAAGCTACAGTTAGTCCAAAATGCAGCAGCCAGAGCTCTCACAAGTTCGAGAAAACATTACCATATAACCCTAATCTTATCATTTCTACACTGGCTACCTGTTAAGTTTCGAATCGACCACAAACACATTACTCATAATCTTACATCCTGGTGCTCATGTTAGTTCTCACTCTCCAGTATTCTGTATTGTTTAAAGATTTATAATCACACTCTTGATATCACCCAAATAAGGATGGGTTCCCCTTTTGAGTCTGGTTCCTCTCAAGGTTTCTTCCTCATAACATCTAAGGGAGTTTTTCCTTGCCACATTCGACATGGCTTGCTCATAAGGGATAAATACACATCGTTCACCTAAACTGTTAAATTCTGTAAAGCTGCTTTGAGAGAATGTCCGTTGTGAAAAGCGCTATAGAAATAAACTTGACTTGACAAAACTTGACTCCTTACTAGTCAACACATTTTCATCTGCATCCTTCATTGCATTAACTTGTAACACATCCTTTCCAGCTCGGTCCTTCTGCCTGCCTTTTTGTCCTACCTTAGTGTCCAACTTCTTATACAGCTACTCATATGCATTTTCATTAGCTTTCGCCACATCCCTCTTCACCTGCTGCCACATCTCCTTGTACTCCTGCCTTCTCATCTTTCTGCCGATCTCAATTTTGTTTCACCAACCTATCTCTTTATGCTTTCCTGCACTACCACATTCCACCATCATGTCTCTTTGTCTTCCTTTCTATTTCCAGAGGTCATTCCAAGTATCTTCCTAGCTGTCTCCCTTATCACTTCTGCAGTAGTTGCCCAATCATCCAGTGCCTCTTTACCACCACTGAGCCCCTGTCTGACCTCTTCCCTGAATCTCATACTACAGTCTTCCTCTTTCAGTTTCAACCATCTTATTCTCTTTTCAGTCCTCACTCTCCTCCTCTTCTTCTTCACCTCCAAAGCCATCCTACAGACCACCATCTGATGCTGTATAGCTACACTGTCCCCTGACAACACCTTACAGTTTTCAGTCCTCTTCAGGTTGCATCTCCAACATAAAACATAGTCCACCTGTGGGCACCTTCCTCCACTGTTATACGTCGCCCTGTGATCCTCCTTCTTCTTAAAATAAATGTTCACCACTGCCATTTCCATCATTTTAGCAAAATCTACCACCATCTGCTTTTCCACATTACTCTCCTTAAAGCCATACCTACCCATCACCTCCTCATCACCTCTGTTCCCTTTACCTACATGCCCATTGAAATCTGCTCCAATCACCAATCTTTCTTTCCTAGGTACACTCACCATCACTTTATAAAACTCACTCCAGAATTTTTCCTTCTTCATCTCACAACCCACTTGTGTAGCATAAGCACTGATGACATTTATCATCACCCCTTAAACGTCCAGCTTCACATTCATCACCCTATCAGAAACTTTCTTCACCTCCACTACTTCACCCCTACATAATTTCTCGTTCTATTCACACAATGATAGAACAGTTTAAACTCACCTCCAATGTTCCTGGTCTTACTCCCTTTCCACTTGCTCTCCTGAACACACAGCATATCTACCTTTCTCTGCTCCATCATATCAGATATCTCTCTCCCATTACCAGTCATAGTACCAACATTAAAGTACCAACCCGAACCTTTACTCTCCTACATTTCTTTTTACTGTCTTTGTAGACATCTTTCCCCTCTCCTTTTTCTTTGGCCAGCAGCAGCCCAATTTTCACTGGTACCCTGTTGGCCAACAATACTTGTGGCGGTTGTTGGTAACCTGGGCCTCGACAATTCTGGTTCATGCTCTGCATATTTGATTTGGCACGTTTTAAACTGGATGCACTTCCTAACACAACCCTGCCCATGTATCCAGGCCTGGAACCTGCACTAAGTGTGCACTGGCTTGTTGGCAGGGTTGAAGTATGTGCACAAGCTATCTGAGATCCTCCAGCACTGCTCGACTGGTACCTCCTTCTCTCAGAATGAGAGGTAAGTACACTTCAAGGCTCTTCTCTGTTCTGGCACAGAGGTGGTGGAATGAACTTTCCCTAGATGTCCGTACAGCAGAGTCCCTGACTATCTTCAAGCGACGACTGAAGACCTACCTCTTCCTGAAATACTTAAATTAGCACTTCCAAGCTTGTAGAATTCAAGGGTTATATTTATATTAAGTTTGTAATCTTGCATACCAGTGTAGATTTATTCATTACTAGAGACTCAAAGCACTTTTGTACGGCACTCTGGATAAGGGCGTCTGCTAAATGCCACAAATGTAAATGTAAGTAGTTAGCATTGTCTTGCACAAATATGCAAGGCCTTCCCTGAAAGAGACATTTTCTAGATGAAGGCATTTGTCAATCTTAAACCTGTATATACTGTTTAGAATTGATGGAGCTTTTGCAAATGTGTAAGCTGCCCATTCCACAGGCAATAATGCACTCCCATACCATCACAGATGGAGTATTTTGAACTGGGCCCAAAGACCACAGTTATCCAATATTAATTAATTAAATTCATAAATTTTTTTACCCTTGTGCAAAGATTTCCCAAGATTTTGATATCTTACTGAGCATTGATGAAGGCAAAATATCAGCGCTGTAAGCAAAATCAGTATATCCGTATCGTGAAACTAGTATAGTTTAATGAAGTGCTATTGTGTAAACTGTTTGGTTGCTAACTTCAAAACAGTCGCACTGGATCTGTTCTGTGTTGCTCGCTTTAGCTTGCACAATCACCTCACTCTCAACATCGAGATGGATTCAATAAAAACGGTGCGAACACCTTTTAAAAAAGCAGCAAATAACAGCTAAAAGTTTAAGCAATTAAATTTTTTTAGTTACTGTTGTGGTTTTCAGCAAATGCTTATGAATTTGTAATCCAATGCATTTTTTTATTTTTTATTTATTTATTTATTTTTTTAATCATGCCTGTTTTCAAACGTGATTTTCTGTGGCTTTATTAGACCGAATGCTTGTTTTCAATGTTTGCTAATTTAATTTATGCATATATCATTTAATTAGTATACAAAATAAATTATATATTCTAGATGCTTATATCTTTACAACTAAACAAAATGTCTGTGTATTTCTTTTTTAAATTGTCAAAACAATGTTGTATTATATTTTATATAGATTTTTTTAAGCATGGTTGTCAACTTGCCATCTGCAAAATACAATGCAAATGTTGATTTACACAATTTTACACAATCTTGCATGGTCAAATGCAGTTTATTTTTTTTATATACAGAAACAAAAACCAGCATGAGAAAATTTGTTCAAGAGAGAAATCCCCCATGCACTCCTCAACAAGCAGCCACTATAAGCTTTAAAATGTCTAAATTCAAAATAGAAACTTTTGCATTTTTTTTTTAAATAAACCTTAATACATAAAAACTCGGAATTAAGGTTTTATATAGTTATAATAAGCAAAACATTAAATTGAAATTTTATTATTAGCAGATTAATGGATTAATCAAGGGTGGTGGGGAAAAAAATCATCAGATTAATTGATTATCAAAATAATCTTTAGTTGCAGCCCTATAAGGGTGTGATAAGTGCTTTGAGGTAGCACAGGTGGGAAGTAACGGAGTACAAATACTTCGTTACTGTACTTAAGTAGATTTTTCTGGTATCAGTATTTTACTCCACTATTTATTTTTCAGACAACTTTTTACTTTTACTCATTACATTTTTACACAAATATCTGTACTTTTTACTTCTTACATTTTTAAAACCGGCTCGTTACTTTAGTTTTAATCCATTGATTTGGTGAAATATATATTTTTTATTTTCACTGCGCGCCGATTTCAGCCGAACAACCGATTTCCTGTTACTGCACGTCTTTTTCAATCCGCTGCTGTATTCTGCTCTCACTCTTTACGAAGATAAGAATCAGCAGGCCAGAAGGCAGTAAGAAGTTTGGGGTTCACGTGGATGAGACAGAGGGAGTCAGTGATGTAAACATGACTGAGAACAGACACATTCATGATCATCATCTTTTCTCTGCTTGTGTTCTATATGTGGATGTTCAGCCTGAATACATTCATTCGGTAACAACATTTTTAATTCGTTTTGTATTAATATATATATATATATATATATATATATATATATATATATATATATATATATATATATATATATATATATATATATATATATATATATTTGGCTGTCAAAATTAAAATAATTGTAAACGGCACTAGATTTTATTAACACGCCATCAATTCAGCGAGCATTTCTGTTTTTACCATTTTTATAAAAATACATAAATAAATAACTAAATATAAAAGAGGCGAAATTAAAACCTCCAGCAAAACATACACTTATTCACGACGTCCCTTCTTTACTTCGATATACAATAAATAAATAAACTCCACAGAAAAATAATTGTAATCAGTAAACTTTTGTTTTATTTTTGCACAAAGTCTCAAATGAAACACCAAATCCACCATGTTTTACACAATTTACCCTCTGGGTGGCGTTTTGTGGGTTTTTCCCTCATAATGGCGACACGAACATAAATTACTGTCTTTATTGATCGTGCAGATAAAAACAATCTATCATTCAAATCTGTAAAATGTCTATGATTATATATATATATATATATATATATAAAAAGCTTCTTGACTTGAAGAGGTGCACTTTCTCCGGTATCACCTCATTAACTGTCCGTGTGGAAACATAGCAAAGGCTCTTAATGATGTCCACACATCTCTGCACTGTTATAGCCTTTATATTTAATCACTGTACATATGCTTTTTATATTCACATGCTGTAAATATGATACATATTTATCTGCACTATTGCTACTTTTTGCACTTCTGGTAGATGCCAAACTGCATTTTGTTGCTGTGTACCTGTACTATGCAATGACAATGTTCTATCGTTCTATCTATCTATCTATCTATCTATCTATCTATCTATCTATCTATCTATCTATCTATCTATCTATCTATCTATCTATCTATCTATCTATCTATCTATCTATCTATCTGATATTAATATGATGTGAGGTAGAGTTAACAGCTAAAACGGGTAGAATTAATAACTACTTTTTACTTAAGTACATGTCAGAGCCAAGACTTCTTTACTTTCACTTAAGTAAAAAGGTATAATCAGTACTTCAACTTTTACCCGAGTATTTTAAAACATGAGTATCTGTACTTCTACTTAAGTAATGGATGTGTGTACTTTTGCCACCTCTGTGAGGTAGGTGGCTGCTGGTCTGTTTTCAGCTTTGTAGTCATGCGTCTGTGTTTAATATCTGATGTGAGGACACAGAATGAGTGGAGTAATATAGCAATAACAGGAGCAGTTAGGAAGACTGCATTCTAGACAACTTGCTGAATGTTGTTTAGACCTGCCAGAAGTCAGCTGTAGTATTTTATTCTGAAATGAACATTCTGTATACATTGCTAGTAGTGAGAGGAAATGTATTTTGGATCACCTCTGGGAACCTACAGTAATTATATGTTAAGCTCACCAAATTGATGTTATACATATAAACAGACACACTGCTGGTAGTTGGAAAATTCATAGGTTTATTTTTAAACATAGTCCCAGATTTCATTGGGTCCAAAGAAAAGCTCTATATGACATGCAAAAAGTTTAATATGCACCCAATTCCATGGCCATAAAAATGAGAATCACAATATATTTGCATGAAAAAAAACACATGGGCTTTCCCTAATATTTACCCACAATTTGTTCATCAGTTGGTCAACAAAATCTGTACCTTCCTTTACAGAAAGATTGGCAAATATTGATTATTTTATAAGAGAGAACAGATGACAGTATAGACTTTAATCCTTCATCAGTTCATTTAGTATACAAATGATTCACTTCAAATACTTTTGTAATCCCTGAATCAGACTTACATTTGTGCCTTCTAACTGTATTTTTTGTTTCCCTAACTGTATAATGCTCTTTAGCATGGGTTGCATTTTGGGTTATCCTCAATAGATTTTTTTCTGTATCTCCTTAATTATATGAGAATAAATGAAGTGTCTGAAGGAAAAAAGGAAAAGGCCCTCAATTGGTTTTAGGAATCCAAAATGCAGGCTAAAAAGCTTTTCAATGACATTCCATTTAAGTCTTCTTACAAACAAGTGATAAACAAGGGCACAGGTTATGAAGTTGATGAGTACAGGTGTGGTTTAAATACCAATGGACTGCAGAACTCTTCTCTCAGAATCATTTAGATGGCCAAAAAACATGCTGTAACATGGCTGCTGGGCAAACTGACAAAGGAAATCTGTAAGATAGGCCTGTGGGAGAGGGGAAAAAAAAAAGCCATTTATAAAAGTTAAGACAGCAATGTGCAGCACAGAGAAATAGTATGGTATTTTATACTGTCTGTACTGGCTTAACCTTTATCTCTGAACCTTTATCTTTTGTACTTTTTTATCTTGTTGCAATAAATTAGTATATCTAAAACAAGTGACTGTTGTGTATGAAAGCATCAGTTTATCTGAAGCAGGTGCCTTAGCAGGTGTTTTAGTGTGGTGGCTTCATGTAAGGAGGTCATGGCCGGGCCAAGGTCTGCACCATGCTTTTGCTAGTTTTTGAAAGATAAAGATGGATGGGAGCGCAGAGGGCCTGGACTGAGACACCTGCGATGACTTAATTTTAGGAGGTTTTAGATGGGCTAAGGCCAGGACCATTTTTGGCACAGGTGTCATAGTGCCTTAAATGTTTGAGAAAGAAGGTGTGCGATAACTTAACTGAGAGGTCACGGACAGGTCAAGACCTGGAAGACGATTGAGATGTACGTTCTTTTTCTTGGAAAACACTATCTTTTAAATAAAAAATTTGAGACGATGGTAGCCACCATTGTGCCATCGGACTTGAAAATGTTCTAGTTATTTGAAGATGGTGGTGACAGATGAGATAAAGGTTGACAAATAACACAATGAGTCTTAAGAATTTTACAAAAGAGTATAAAAAGGGTGTGTTTTTGCTCTGAATTTGGACACTTCCATGAAAATGTCTCACTTTGTTTCTGCTGAAATAAAGCCTGACTCTTTGATCACAACCCTGGAGACTACACTAAGTCTATTATTTTTGCTGGGTACTTTAACTTTGTTACCGAATTTGTTGCTGAATTTGTTACTTTTATTTTCAATTAGCCATGACAATAGCAAACAAGTTACCTGAAGGTCTATTTGATATATAGGATCTTTTAACGCATCCGGGTCATCTTCATCATCCTCTTCATAAAAATCATCATCTAAAAAAAAGTACAAAAATACATTACAGGGATGCACAGAAAAATTCTTCATTAGTACAAAACAAATTAATGCTCATATTTAGCAAATTGGCAATATAACAACCATTTTAAGATGCAACAAGGCTTTTTAAAAGTTTCTTATAAATAACCTGAAAAATATGCAAAAACATGATAAAAAAAAAAAAAAAAGAAGAAAAATCTTAGCAGAAGAGTATTATGTCACAGAGAAAACCAGCAAAGACTAAGCAAAAGTGAAAGGCTAAAATGCTAACATTAGCCAGCCATTGCAACTGTAACATGCAGTTACTTTAAATATGTGAAATATAATTGAATTATTTAATGTTTCAAATGTGATGTGTTTCTACTGCTATAAGTATGCTTTCAATGAGGTAAATGGCTGTTTGGTAGATGGGCTACAGGAAGAGGACCGTATTGGGTTCCACTTCAAGAACAAGATTCTGAGGCCATCATGGGCAGATAAAAATCATATGGGTTTTCAGACTGCAGACCCTCTATTCACAGATTGATTTTTGCATAATTCTGTCTAAACTCTAGAGACTGCTGTGTGTGAAAATCCCAGATCAGCAGTTTGCGAACTACACAAACCAGCGCAATTCACGCCATGACAGATCACAGATATCACACTGTGATATCTGTATATTTTCCTTATTATGATGTTTGACAAACATTGACAAACTTTTGCCCTCCAGTGTGGCTGAATTACAACAATTCTGCATATATGAGTGGACCAAAATTCCTCCACAGCGCTGTAACAGACTCACTGCAAGTTATCGCAAACGCTTG
Source organism: Silurus aristotelis (assembly GCF_946808225.1). NCBI lineage: Eukaryota > Metazoa > Chordata > Actinopteri > Siluriformes > Siluridae > Silurus > Silurus aristotelis. Next base: position 8,566,694 of record NC_139601.1, on the reverse strand, counting down.
ATTGCAGTTGTTGCTGCTAAGCTGTGGCCCAACCTGTTATTAGGTTAGTTGGGTTAACACTTTTTCCACACAGGGCCATGTAGCTTTGGAATTTTGTTTTCCCTCAATAATAAAAACCTTTATTTATAAACTGCATGTTGTGTTCACTTGTGTTATCTTTTACTAATATTTAAATTAGTTTGATAATGATCTGAAACATTAAAGTGTGACAAACATGCAAAAAAATAAGCAATTAGGAAGGGGGCAAACACTTTCACACCACTATAAATATATTAATATAATAATTCGAGAGGAATAATGTTATTATAATAAAATCAAACTAAACAAAAACAAAAAGTTCGTCAACATTTTTAGTTCCAAAAATTAACAATTTCTTTTTGCTTGACACCATTCCTATAGCACAGTATAAAATACAATTTCTTCTTTTTTACAATTTGTACAATTTCTCTATTTTTTTAAATTAATGTGAAAAAAAAAAATCACATTCCCTAGATACAGCACACAAGTCACAGCATTGAAAAACACTAGCCAATTATTGTGTAGGTTCCTTTGTGCTACCAAAGCAGCTTTGACCATTAAGGCATGGTGCCAGATACCACAGCTCTTACGGAGTTCAAGACTTGAGCAGAAGTTCTGCAAGTTATAAGGTGTGGCTTCCATTAATCAGACTTGTTTGTCCAACACATCCCACACATGCACAACAAGATCTGGGGAATTTGGAGGCCATTTTCATCTTCCTCAAACCATTCCTAAACAATTCTTGCAGTATGGCAAGGTAAATTATCCTGATGAATGTAGCTAAAGACATTAGGGAATACAGTTGCCAATAAGGCTTGTATTTGTTTTGTGACAATGTTATGGTAGGTGGTATCAAAGTAACGTCCACATGAATGCCAGGATTCAGGGTTTCTCCTGGAGATATTGCCAATCACACTGCCTCCACATGCTTGCCTTCTTCAGTTTCTTCCCAAATAAATTATGTGGTGCAAGAAAACATGCTTCCACCTGCTTAATGGTCCAGTTTTGACGTTCTTATGTTTATTTTGCTTTCAGCGGTGGATAGGAGTCAGCTTGGGCAGTCTGACCGGTCTGCGGTTCTGCTACTCCATATGCAGAAGCTGTGTGATCTGGTACCTGTCAAAATGTATTCTTCATTAGCTAGAAATTCGAATTGCATTGGATAGGCTATCCATCATTTCCCAATGCATCCATGTTGTACGGTCTCCAGTTGTCCTTCTTTGGATGACTTTTGGTAAATATTTCCCACCACACTCTAGGAACACCCTGCTGAAGACCTGCTATTTTGGAAATGATGTGACCATCACATCAAGCCATCACAATTTTTATCTTGTCAAAGTCACTCAGATCTTTACTGTCACCAATTATTTATGCCTTCAACAGATCAACTTCATAAACTGACTGTTTACATGGTGGCCAAAGTATCCCACTCCTTGACATCATCTTTCGGCTGCTCCCTTTAGGGGTGGCCACAGTGGACCATCTGTCTCCATACTACTTTGTTCTCTACATCTGCCTCTTTCAAACCAACTACCTGCATGTCTTCCTTCACCACAACCATGAACCTCCTTTTTGGCCTTGCTCTGTTCCTTCTTCCTGGTACCCCATGTCCCTCCTCTGCACATGTTCAACCATCTCAATCGGGCCTCTCTCACTTTGTCCCCAAAACTTCCTACATGCGCAGTCACTCTAATAAATTTATTTCTAACCATGTCCATCCTCGTCACTCCCAATTAACATCTCAACATCTTTAACTCTGCCAAATTCAGCTCCACCTCCTGTCTTTTAGTCAATGCCACTGTCTCTAAACCATACATCACCACAGGCCTCACCACAGCCTTATAAACTTTTCCTTTCACTCTTGCAGATACCCTTCTATCACAAATTACTCCTGCCACTCTTCTCCACCCAGCCTGCACTCTTTTCTTCACTTCTTTAACACACTCCCCATTACTTTGCACTGTTGACCCCAGGTACCTGAACTCCTCCACCTTGACCACCTCTTCTCCCTGCAACCGCATCACTCCACTGCCCTCCCTCTCATTCACACTCATGTACTCTGTCTTACTCCTACTGACTTTCATTCCCCCTCTCTCCAGCACATACCTCCACCTCTCCAGGCTCATCTCAACCTGCTCCCTCTCACAACAAATCACAATATCATCCGCAAACATCATAGTCCACAGAGACTCCTGTCTGACCACGTCCGTCAACCTGTCCATCACCACTGCAAACAGGAAAGGGCTTAGACCTGATCCTTGATGCAGCACACTTCACTGCTGTCACACTGTCCTCATACATGTCCTGCACCACCCTTACATACTTCTGACACACCTGACTTCCTCATACGATATCACAACTCCTCTCTTTGCACCCTGTCGTATGCTTTCTCTAAATACACAAACACACAATGCAACTCCTTCTGACCTTTTCTATACGTCATCAATATTCTCAAGGCAAATAATGCATCTGTGATGCTCTTCCTCAGCATGAAACCATACTGTTGCTCACAGATGGTCACCTCTTCTCTTAGCCTGGCTTCCACTACTTTTTCCCATAACTTCATGGTGTGATTAATTAACTTTAATACCCTGTAGTTACTGCAGGTCTGCACATCTCCATTTTTATTAAAAACCAGTACCAGCACAGTTAGTGTCCAACTTCTCATACAGCTCCTTATATGCCTTTTCCTTAGCTTTTGCCACATCCCTCTTTGCCTGCTGCAGTTCCATGTACTCCAGCCTACTTTTCCCATCTCTCTGGCGATCCCAATTGAGTTTTTTCCTGAATCTCTCACTACAGTCTTCCTCCTTCAGTTTCCACCATTATTATTTGAACATTATTATTTGGACTGAAACTTATTATTTTTTCAGTCCTCACCCTCCTCCTATTCTTCTTCACCTCCAAAACCATCCTACAGACCACAATCCGATACTGTCTAATGACACTGTCCCCTGCCAACACCTTACAGTCTCCAGTCTCCTTCAGGTCGCATCTCCTACACAGAACATAGTCCACCTCTGTGCACCTTCCTCCACTGTTATACGTCGTCCCATGATCCTCCTTCTTCTTAAAATAAATGTGTTCACCACTGCCATTTCCATTCTTTTAACAAAGTCTACCACCATCTGTCCTTAGACATTCCTCTCCTTAAAGCCACACCTACCCATTACCTCCTCAACACCTCTGTTCCCTTCAACAACATGGCCCTTGAATTCTGCCCAACTAATCGTTCATTCCTACCCCTTCTACCACTTCATCTAACTCACTCCAGAATTTTTCTTTTTCCTCCATCTCACAACCCACTTGTGGAGCATAAGCACTGATGGCATTTATCATCACTCCTTCAACTTTCAGCTTCACATTCATCACCCTCTTCACCTCCACTACACTCTTACTGTACTCTTCCTTCAGAATCACCCCTACACAAAATCCCCCTTCCCCCCTTGACATATGTTACTATAATGAGATAATCAACATTAAAATCACTAACGGGTAACATGAATAATGTTATGGCTGGTTTGAATAAATGTACAAAATATTAATATTGTATTCTATTTATGTAGAAATAATATATGCATTTTGGCTCACCGTATTTGTTAGACGATATTAGGTCAGAGAGAAATTGCCCTTCTAATTCATCATCATCATTATCTTCCTCCTCGTCCTCCTGCTCTTCCCACATTCCCCCTGAATCTGAAATGTAAACATTGCCATTCTTGAAAAGAAGTACATTTTAAAGTTACAATACTTGTAATTTCTTTGTTTTAAAAAGTGCATTTAATAAGCGAAGGAAAAACATTGTTCCTGTAATGAGACAAAGGTCTTCAGTCATTGCTGAAACTAGTTCAGTTTTTGGCCTTCTGCTTTTAAACTTCATATTTGTTACCTCTGGGTAAAATAATTAGTAAATTAGGTATTAGCCTTCACTGTTATGTGGCGATGAGACACACCACATTAATACATTTGAAGAATGGGTAAAGGACATTAAACAGTGGATGCTTAGTAACTCCCTTCTACTTTAATTTTTACAAGACAGAATTACTTGCACTAGGATTGTATAAAGCTAGAAGTAAACGTTTAGCTTACATACAAATCTTAAATTAAATAAGTACATAAGATTTCCAAAGACAGTACCATTTAGTATTCATGATAGTGGCTCTGGACAGCACTCAATTCTCCACCAGTGAACAACTGATAACATCCACACAGACTTTATAATGAACCTATAATGAAAAAGTATGGTTCCCTTTTGGGTTCCTCTCAAGATTTTTTCCTCATATTACTCGTGGAGTTTTTCTTTGCCACGGTCACAGCTGGCTTGCTCAGTACAGATAGGGAGAGTTATATTAACATATTTATGAATTAAAAATAAATACTCTCAATCTATTTAATATTGTTAAGGCATGTCCATTATTAAAAGTGCTATACTAATAAAATTGATAAATGCAGTTAGGGGGCTAACTGCATCTATCAACCTCAGAGGTATGCAGAGCCTCAGGGAAATCCCACTTTACTCATAGCCAGTCTCACAGCAGAAAAGTAGAAGCCATTTTGCTTTTATATTTGCATTTTGCAAATATAGCTCATATTTATGTAGACAATAAATGACGAAATACAAAATACCAATAGCAAGCCTACATAATGAATTAATAAGCACAGTTAAAGCTCTTGTTAAGAGGCTTGAGAGTGGCACTAGCACTGATCTGCACAATAAAAACTTGAGACACATTCTCACAGATGCTCAGTATATACAGCTGTTTTTTTTATTTATATGCATTTTATTTCATACTGTATCATTTTAATAAGCACAAGAAGAACATCACAAAGTTAGCAACATGTATACTATATTTATTGTATATTTTACAATATTTTAATATTCATTCCTGTTACTTTAAATATTTTACAGGCATTAAAGAGGACATAACACAGTTTTGCCCAATCTCATGTTAATCGAGTACCTATTAGGTATAACCTTAATATTTCTCGGAGTCTGAGTTTTATCAGATTATAAAAGCAAGATACGGCTTTACACTCCTCCTTGTAAAAAGTCGCAAGCATTGCAGAGCTTTTGCGTAGTGATAGTCTGCAAGCTGTGACATCACTATAAATAAAACAGGAACAAAAAAAAATTATAGTTTTAAATTAACTATGCTTAACAATCAGATCCAGCCATACATATCTGATCCAGAATCAGATCCCGAATCTGAAATTGAACATCAAGAACAGCAGCAGCAACAACGAATAGGTGTCTATATGGTAAGTAATGAACAAGCTTAACCTTCCCCCTGACATCCAAAAACACACTTTTGTTTATAGACATTCCTCTCAAACAAGTCCTGTGCAGCACTGCTGACGACTTCCTTGACCAAATGAAGCACACTGATGGGCGCGCTCTTGCTCCGGTTGCTGTGTGCGCATTTTTTTTCTTGGTGAAGTGGCCATTCTAGGAATTTCACCCTGTTTGATGTCATGAAGGGCCAATAGTCGGAAATAACTTTTTGAAACTTATATGCACCTGAGAGGGGTGTATTTGGCACAGAAATTGTTTTAGCATGAGAATCCAATTTTTTAACCGTCCAAATAACTCAGAATGCATGACATAGCATTAGACATAAGGCATCCTGTAACTTGAACATTTCTATTTTGTTAAAAGTTACCTTGACTCCAGTCTGCAGGGTTTGCTCGATGTGCATTCGCCTCTATTACAGATGAGAGCTCATTGACAATAAGTTTGAAAATCTTCACCAGCAAAGGAATGTTAGTCCACCGCTCTGGGTCTAAAATGTAGTACACAGACCATTATCAGACTTCCAAATGCAAATTAAAACCAAATTTGTACCTAAAATATGCATAATTACTTTTTGCAGCTTTAGATCGAGTGCGAATGCCTTCATCTGGATTAAAGATTTCCTCCCCTTTGACTATTATATCTTGCAATCGCTTGTCATTGGAGTTAATGCCATGCTGAAGAAGTTTGCACAGAGCTATAGCGCTAAAAACAGAAACAATATGGTCACATAACATCAGCCTCTACATTTATCCAGAGTGACTTAGAATTGCATTCATACAACTAAGCAGTTGAAAGTTAATTGCCTTGCTCAAAAGCCTAGCAGTGGTAGCTTAGTGGTGCTGGGATTTGAATTAATGACCTTCTTACCAGAAGTCCAATATCTTAACTACTGAGCTGCCCCTTCCCACTTCCCCTTACATCTCTTTTATGCTTTATAAATGACTGGGAAAGTAGAAAGCCCAAACCTGACTTTGCCTTCATACTGGCCATAGAACAGATGCTGTCGGCTCATCCATTCCATCATAACAAACTCTAGAGCAGGTTTTCCTGTAGGCCCTGGGAGACTGGACAAAAACTCCAACAGAGGCTCTATCTGTGAGTGGACTAGGTGGGCAAACACCATGATCAGGGACTGTGGAGGAAATATGATGAAAAGACTTACTTGCTTATAGACTTTACTTACTTATAGACTTTACTTAGGCAAATAAAAACAAAAAAAAATACTGTCTGCTAAGTAAAAATATTTGCTTTTTAAAGCCTCGCTGGAGAAAAAAGAAAACTATCTTAGATATACCGAATAGTGAACTACATTTACCGGCCACTTTATTAGGTACACCTTACTAGTACCGGGTTGGACCCCCTTTTGCCTTCAGAACTGCCTTAATCCTTCGTGGCATAGATTCAACAAGGTACTGGAAACATTCCACAGAGATTTTGGTCCATATTGACATGATAGCATCACGCTGTTGCTGCAGATTTGTCAGCTGCACATCCATGATGCGAATCACTCGTTCCACCACATCCCAAAGGTGCTCTATTGGATTGAGATCTGGTGACTGTGGAGGCCATTTAAGTACAGTGAACTCATTGTCATGGTCAAGAAACCAGTCTGAGATGATTCGCGCTTTATAACATGGTGCGTTATCCTGCTGGAAGTAGCGATCAGAAGATGGGAACACTGTGGTCATAAAGGGATGGACATGGTCAGCAACAATACTCAGTTAGGCTGTGGCTTTGACAAGACGTTCAATTGGTACTAATGGGCCCAAAGTGTGCCAAATAAAATATCCCCCACACCATTACACTAGGGCTGGGCGTTCACATCGATCTGTTTAAATAAAAATCGGTTTTCTCTTTAATGTCCACCGACGCTCCCCTCTGGGCTTCCATAGTTTCGAACGAACTCAGCCCTCCCCCGGCACGTTTGCCATAGAGATACACAAACAACATGGCAGCGAGCAGAGAAGAGCTCGTTCCCAAGAAAGGCACAGTGTCATCTGTAATTTGGAATTGGTTCGGTTTTGCTGCATCAGACGCAGCACAAACAACACCCCGCTGCAAAGTGTGTTTGAAGGCTGTTGCAAGCAAAGGTAGCAGTACCACCAATTTACTGCAGCACCTCAAACAGAGGCATGCTGTCGAGTGGGAGAGATGTAGAGCCCTACGAAATGAACAAGACAGCGGCAGCACAAGACTGAGGTTAAGCCAGCCGCATCTTGAAAATACACCGTTAAGCAGCCGCACTTTAGTGCACTTAGTGTTGCGCGTCTAATCCTACACTTACGGTATGGGTGGTGGGAGCGGTCAAAATACATGTAAAGACGCTTTAGAACGGCGTTTCTGTTAAGAAACAAAAATCAGAGCATTTGAATCACCATATTCAAACAGTCATAAAACATTTTTTGAGGTTTACTCAATCTTTCAAATAATTCTTATTTAGAATCTCCCTGTCTGTTTTATTTTTATTTACAATTTCAACTAATTTTACTGTGGAGTTTTTAAGAAAAGTAAAGGAAAAATCACTCAAGCATCACTGCATTTTTAACCATGTTCCACATTCAAACACATTTATAAAACATTTTCCTTTCTAGGTTTGCTCAATCTTTCAAATACTTCTTATTTACAGTGTCCCTGTCTATTACTCTGTTAAATTTTTATCTTTTATCTAAAAGTAAAGGCAAAATCACTCAAAACCTCAGGTGCATTTTCAATCATGTTCCACATTTTAACACTCAAAAGATTTTTCTTTGTAGGTTTGCTTATTTTAATGTTATGTTACGTTCTATTTTTACAATTTACAATGGCAGGGCCTGCCATCTTGTTTTTTTGGCTTGTTGTTTCTGATTGCACTTTAACCCAAAGTGGGTTATAATCCCAGAAGGGTAAATAAACTTTATTTAATAAAGTTAAAACTTTTTTTTTAACATTTTCTTTGTCATATGCAGATTGATTTTAAGCAGGGGGGAAAAAATCGATTTAAATGGCAAATCGGATTTTTTGTGAAAAAATCGGGGATTATTTTTTTTGCCCATATCGCCCAGCCCCACATTACACCACCACCACCAGCCTGAACCGTTGACACAAGGCAGGATGGATCCATGCTTTCATGTTGTTGACGCCAAATTCTGACCCTACCATCCGAATGTCGCAGCAGAAATCGAGACTTATCAGACCAGGCAACGTTTTTCCAATCTTATATTGTCCAATTTTGGTGAGCCTGTGCGAATTGTAGCCTCAGTTTCCTTTTCTTAGCTGTCAGGAGTGGCACCCAGTGTGGTATTCTGCTGCTGTAGCATATCCGCCTCAAGGTTCGACATGTTGAGCGTTCAGAGATGCTCTTCTGCATACCTCGGTTGTAACGAGTGGTTATTTAAGTTACTGTTGCCTTTCTATCAGCTCGAATCAGTCTGGCTATTCTCCTCTGACCTCTGGCATCAACAAGGCATTTGCGCCCACAGAACTGCCGCTCACTGAATATTCTCTTTTTCGGACCATTCTCTGTAAACCCTAGAGATGGTTGGGCGTGAAAATCTCAGTTGATCAGCATTTTCTGAAAAACTCAGACCAGCCCGTCTTGCACCAACAACCATGCCACGTTCAAAGTCACTTAAATCACCTTTCTTCCCCATTCTGACACACGGTTTGAACTGCAGCAGATCGTCTTGACCATGTCTACATGCCTAAATGCATTGAGTTGCTGCCATGTGATTGGCTGATTAGAAATTTGCGTTAACGAGCGGTTGGATACCACTATATGTACCTAATAAAGTGGCCGGTGCGTGTATATTCAACAGCATCAGCATTTCTAAAATCTAGAAGTCATTTAAGTTAAAAATAAGACAATAATAATGTCACTGAAGAGAATTGGTGTATTTAAGCATTTTATTTACACTTACCTGCATGACGCTGAGTGTCTCAGCTTGCTGCATTTTACTAAGGATGGCACGCAACATTTGGTCCAGTTGCTCCCCCAGCTGTGTGCCAGCACGAGCAATCAATGTTGAAACCAAACGACCAACGAATGTGGCAGTGAACTCAGACGTGCGTGGGTCCAGCAGCTGACTGACCACTTGCATGACATACCACAAGCCACTGTGGCCCTGTTCATCCTGCCATTGTCCAACCTGCTCCAGAGCCACTGAGACATAAGCCCGCAAACACTCACCACCATTCTAGAAGAGTTAATGAAAATGTCAAGAATAGGGTTTGGATAATTATTATTTTTTTTTTTTGTACTTTATTATACAAGTAAGAAAGAGTAGCTTATTTCAAGCAAGATGTCACTGTATTGCACAAAATGCAGTCAGTTTAATAAATAACATTTCACTGGTAAACCATTTCACAATTTGCTCATCTAATTAAAATCTCAAAAACAAAACATAATTAACATTTTTGCCAAACAGACAAAATCATATTAAGTAAACACTAGTCCCATTTTAAAGAAAATCAACTTGCCGTTAGTTGGTATATGCGGAAACAGTACTGTGCATAAGTTTAGGTGTGAAAAAAATTCTGAAAAATAAGAATGCTTTAAAAAAAATAAGTTTTAATAGTTTAGTTTTTATCAATTACCAAAATAAAAATAAGATAAATGGAAAAAAAATTCATTTTTTATGAAATCAATATTTAGTGTAAACACCCTTTACCTGCCAACAAGTATAAATTCTTTTAGGTACACTTGCACAGTTTATGAAGGAACTTGACAGGTAGGTTGTTTCAAACATCCTCGAGAAAGATCGTTTCCACCAGTTCTTTGCCGAAGGCACTGCTGGACATCTTTTGATGTCAAAAGGAAGTAAGCACGATGTGTTTCATCTGCAGCAATAAGTATCCTTAGCCAACCTAGAGTTCTCAATACTTCGTGTTTTTTCAAAATAGCTTGAACAGCACACATCTTGACAATCCAGTCTGCAATCTTTGCCTGGGGAAGACCTTGCTGAGGCAGAGTCTTGATGCTGTGCTCAGTAATGCCTTGGTGTATGACCTGTGACATGAAACTGTCTTCCACAGGGTTACCTTGTTCTAAGTCTCCTACATAGCTGTTTCTATTTCAGATAATAATAACGTTTCAATCAACATGCACAGTGGGGAAAATAATTATTTAATCCCCTGCTGATATTGTACGGTCTAGGATTTTTATGGTAGGTTATTTTAACAGAGAGAGACAGAATATCAACAAAAAAAATAATCAAAGGAAGGTTATAAATTAATTAGTTTTTTATCGAGTAAAATAAGTATTTGATCCCCTACCAACCAGCAAGAATTTTGACCCCCAAAGACCAGTTATGTGCCCATAAGCCACCAAAAGTAGTCCTGTTGCTTTGGAAAAGAACACCGCCATGGGCAAGACAAACAGCTGTTGAAGGTTGTCAGGCACAAGATTGTAGACCTGCACAAAGATGGATTGGGCTACAAGACCATCAGCAAGAAACTTGGTAAGACCACTGTTGGTGCAATAATTCCTCATGGGGTAAGGATGATTCTGAGAAAGGTGAGAGATCAGCCCAGAATTACACGGGAGGAGCTTGTTAAAGATCTCAAGCAAGCTGGTACCACAGTCACAAAGAAAATCACTGGTAACCACTTTGCCGTAAGGGATTGAAATCCTGCAAGGTCCCACGGCTCAAGAAGGCACATGTACACACATGTACAGACAGTCGCCAGTCGCCACCGGCTTGCTCATCAGGGACAAACTTACTCATAAAGAACATATTCATTTTTAATCACCGCATTATCTGTGTAAAGCTGCTTTGAGACAATGTTCATTGTTAAAAGCGCTATACAAATAAAAATGAATTGAATTGAATTGAATTGAACATGTACAAGTTTGCAAATGAACACCTGAATGATCGAGAGAAGGCATGGGAGAATGTGATGTGGTCAGATGTAACCAAAATTGAGCTCGACTCGCCGTGTTTGGTGGCAGAGAAATGCTGAATATGACCCCAAGAACACCATCCCCACTGTCAAACATGGAAGTGGAAACATTCCACTTTAAGGCTGTTTCTCTGCTAAAGGTACAGGAAGACTTCACCGCATTGAGGAGCCAATGAACGGGCCCATGTACCGTAGAATCTTGGATGAGAACCTCCTGGCCTCAGCCAGAACAGTGAAGATGGGTCATGAATGGGTCTTCCAGCATTACAATGACACAAAACATATGGCCAAGCCAACAAAGGAGTGGTTCATGAAGAATACCATAAGCACCTGGAGAAGCCTAGCTAGTATTCGGACCCTAATCTAATAAAATATCTGTGGAAGGAGCTGAAACTTCGAGTTGCCAAACAAAAGCCTTCAGGATTTGAAGAGTATCTGTAAACGGCACACGGCGAGAGTTTAGAGACTGTTGCATCTTTGTTTTCACGGAGACGTGGCTCAACGACAGAGTTCCGATGGACCGCTCATCAGACGCTCTAAACCGATTCTGAAACAGGTGAAAACCTGGCCAGAAGGAGCTACTTCTGCTCTTCAGGACTGTTTTGAGTGCACTGACTGGGACATGTTTAGAGAGTCTGCAACCAATGGCGATTCCATCAACTTGGAGGAGTACACATCATCAGTGACCAGCTACATCAGCAAGTGCGTTGATGTGACCATCTCCAAGACAATTACTACACGCTCCAACCAGAAGCCGTGGATGACTGCAAATGTGCGTGCGCTGTTGAAACGAAGAGACTCTGCCTTCAGAACAGGGGACAAGACGGCCTTAAAAACAGCAAGGGCCGACCTGTCTCGTGCCATGAGAGAGGCAAAACGGGCACAGGCGAAAAAAATCCACAACCACTTCCAGGACAGTGGAGACACTCAGCGCATGTGGCAGGGCATCCAGGCGATCACGAATTACAAGACCACATCACCTGCTTGTGACCGTGACCCCTCCCTTCCAGATGCGCTGAACGACTTCTACGCCTGGTTTGAGGTACAGAACAACGTGAAGGCGAGGAAGACCATCCCTCCTCCCACTGACCAGGTGCTGACGGAAGTCTGCTGGACCTGACAACATTCCTGGCAGAGTGCTCAGGGAATGTGCAGAACAACTAGCAGATGTCTTCACTGACATCTTCAACATCTCCACGTGCCTCAAGACAACGACCATTGTTCCTGTACCGAAGAAATCGACTGTCTCCTGCCTCAATGACTATCGTCCCGTCGCGCTCACTCCCATCGTGATGAAGTGCTTCGAGAGGCTCGTCATGAGGCACATCAAGACACAGCTACCACCCTCCCTGGACCCCATGCAGTTTGCGTATCGTCCGAACCGTTTCACGGACGATGCTATCTCCACAACCCTCCATCTGGCCATCACCCACCTAGATAACAAGGACTCATATGTACGAATGCTGTTCATTGATTTCAGCTCAGCATTCAACACAATCATTCCTCAGCACCTGATCGAGATGTTGAACCTTCTGGGCCTGAACACCTCCCTCTGCAACTGGATCCTGGACTTCCTGACTGGGAGACCCCAGTCAGTCTGGATCGGAAACAGCATCTCCAGCACCACCACACTGAGCACCGGGGCACCTCAGGGCTGTGTGCTCAGCCCACTGCTGTTTACTCTGCTGACTCACGACTGTGTAGCAATGCACAGCTCGAATCATATCATCAAGTTTGCCGATGACACAACCGTGGTGGGTCTAATCAGCAAGAACGACGAGTCAGCATATAGAGAGGAGGTGCAACGGTTAACTGCCTGGTGTGGACCAAACAACCTGTCTCTGAACGTGGACAAACCGAAAGAGATGGTTGTGGACTTCAGGAGAGCACAGAGCAACCACACGCTGCATCCGCAAAGCACATAGCATTGTGGACGACCACACACACCCCTCACACACACTTTTCACCCTCCTACCATCAGGAAAACGGTTCCGAAGCATTCGGGCCGCCACAAGACTGTGCAACAGTTTCTTTCCCCAAGCCATCAGGTTTCTCAACAAACAGAACTGAAAACAGAACACACACACACACACTCCCTCAAATGTGTGTTACCGAACTGTACAACCTGGACTAAACACAATCATCACTCATCTCGATCCACTCCACCACCATTTATTTATTTATTATTATTTATACTCGCACCTTTGTATTACAGTATAATGTTTATATGCTGTCGTTGCACCTTTGTATTACAGTATAATGTTTACATGCTGTCTTTGCACCTCCTTGCTGCTGTTTTTTTGCACTACATTGTTCTGTTCTGTTCTGTATGTATTCTCTCCTGGGTATAGTTTTTACATATCTCCTGCACAGTACTGTATAATCAAGTATACAGTAGGTTTACTAGTCGGCGCTATACTTGTTTTTTTGTTTTTTTGTCTTGTCTTGTGTTGTCTGTCTGCACCGTCTGTCTGTACTGTTTTTAATTTGCACTGTTTGCACCAGGTTGCACTCGATGCACTTTATGTTTGTGTTGTAGCTCTATGCTGTTGTTGTTTACTGTAGCACCAGGGTTCCGGAGGAACGTTGTTTTGTTTTTACTGTGTACTGTGTACCACTGTGTATAGTACAAATGACAATAAAAGCCTCTTGACTTGACTTGACTAAAGAGGAATGGAACAAAATCCTTCCTGGGATGTACACAAACCTGATGACAATCTACAAGAAACGTCTAACCTGTATCTCTTTGTTAAAATAAACCTACCATATAAATTCTAGACCATTACTTTCTTTGTAAGGGGGTAAAACTACAAAAGCAGCAGGGGATCAAACAATTATTTCCCCCACTGTACAATTGATGGTCATTATCATCTACTTAGTATAACTGGTTAATTGTACACCTGACTCTGTTCCTACAAAATAATACAGCTGCTTGCGAAAATGGCAGAGAGAACAGGGTAGACCTGCATGGAGCAAATTTTTCAGGACCCACTCCAGCAATAAATGTGTTATAATGTACAAGTTTCTCATATATATCTTTATATATTCTTATATTTTTATATTTTATCTGCCTTCTTTATCATTGTTTTACTTTTTTTTTACTTTTTCCCTTCATGCTGAACCGTCATAAAAAGCATTTCACTGCATGTCGTACTCTGTATGTATGTGACAAATAAAATTTTATTTAATTTGGTTTGAAAAGATTTAGCCCCAGTTTAGGGCCTCACATTTGTGACAAATCTGACAAATATGCTGGTATAAAGTGGAGTTTTTATCTCAACAACTGCAACTTTCCCAGGTCAACCCACCATGCTTAAGAGTTGGTATGAGGTATTTGCTGTAATTAATATTATTTGGTTTTCATTTAGCACGGTACAGTGCAGGAGACCATACTGATATATTGGAGAAAAAGGTTTTTTTTTCCAACCATCCACAATTGAAAGCCATATTTGTTCAGTTCCTGTGCTGTTAAACATTTACGGTGAATAGGTAGACCGGTACTTCCTAGGTTTTTCTTTGTATCTCTAGGTATTTAAAAGTCAACACTTGGACTCTATTTGCTGGGCCACTCAGCTCTCAGAAGACTGGAAAATGTCTTGAAGGATCTCTGTAAACAATCTTTTTCACTGAAGAAATGTAACATTTCTCTGCCTTGCAACAGTTACAATAAACAATTAATTCTCGAAGGTCATGGCTGATCCTTGCCTCTTGACAAAAATGTAGGATCCGAAGCACCATGTCACACTTGTATGCTTCATTAGTTACCTGGATAATTAATCTTTTTTTAGAGGGGGTCGATGTTGAAATAGGTTTGTTTCTTTGTTTATTTTTTTGTTTGTTTAATGCTGTTTATAAGCACCCCACAATTGTTATTTAAGTCCTGATAAATAAAAACATAAGAATAATAGACAGTGTAATCTGATTTTTAAATAAAATGCAAACAATGAGGATATAGGATGCAGGAGCTATTTAATAATAATTATTGCTAACTTAATAACTTAAAATTACAAGTGTTAACACCATGTGATTATCAATAATCCTTTAAATAATATTTTGTTAATATGTTAATATATAGTTAATTATAGTAGTTAATATATGAAATTAATAGTAATACTTAATATGACATTTACCTGCATTGTAGCGTTGTCATCAGCACTAAGGGTACACTGGGCCACAGCAGGAAAAGCCTGGCACACAAGCATCTCAGACAGTGGTGGCTTAGAGTTCCTTACTACTGTGGTCAGGATATCAATTGCTGTCTGTTCAAGCAATAAGAAGTCATTAATTAAACAGCATTGTGACAAATCAGCAAAATAAAAAATAGACAAAAAAGTCCCATACAGAACAAAGGCCTGAGGGAATCTTATCAGGTGGTGCCTGCATGATGCTGACAAGTGTGGGGATAAGGCGCATCTGCATAGGGCCCTGGCAGGGCTCAATCTGTGCCAGCTCCTTAAAAATATCCTGGGCCAAGGATGCCACAACAGGATCTGATAAAGTAATAAAGAAATTAAAATAACTAAATAAACAAACAAACAAAAATTAATATATATAGCAGACAAAAAGTTTAAGAACACCTCCGTTTTTTTATTTTTATTGAAATATATACGTTTAATGTCTCAAAGTTTTCATGGAGCATAGATAAAAACAATTGGACATAAAAAGAAAATTATGGAATCATTTGCAAACAAAAAATTTATCTTTTTCTTCTGACAAAAGAGACACCTTTTATTTCGCCACCTTAGCAAAGGCTCTCTTACTGCCACTCAACCTTTCAAACCTGCAGCTCAGTTTCAGAAGTGAAACTAAGACGAGTACTTTAATCAATGTTAAACTGTGCTTGAAGCTGTTTTCCTTTTAAGAAAGTTTAAGAAAGATGTTGATTCTCAGACACTTGTCTTTTGATTCTTTTGTGGCTTTGGTTCTGCTAGACCTCTACCTGCCTAAGATTCTTCTATTTTCCAAGTGCCTTTACTATTACTGTACTTTAAATGTACTACTACAATTCTGTCCAAATATTGCTTAAGAGGGTGTAGATACACAGTCTGTTCCACACTGCTTTTATACACAGTACTGTATATTCAGAGTATACAGTAGGTTTACTGGTCGGTGCTATCTTGTGTTATGTGTGTTGTCTTGTGTTGTCTGTCTGCACTGTCTGTCTGTACTGTTTTTCATCTGCACTGTTTGCACTTTATGTAGCTTTTGTGTTGTGTTGTAGCTCTATGTTGTTTAGTGTATCACTAGAGTTCTGGAGGAACGTTGTCTAGTTTTTTACTGTGTACCACTGTGTATAGTAGAAATGACAATAAAAGCCTCTTGTCTTGTCCAGAGGGTTTGAAAGTTATCAACAAAAGTTGGGATGCATGTAAAAATTGTTAGCATCAACTTTTAAGGCCTAACTTGCGTCGATTGCTGCAGAACAGGTGTAAGTTTTAAACCATTACTTCCTCCTTAAAAAAGGTCTTGTTTTTGCAATGCTGAAATTTTTCTATTTTTGGTAACCTAACCTTTTTTTATCTACCTCTGGCAATTTAAGACTTACATTTGGGTACTTGAATTGCTCAGATTTGCTAAATAAACTAGATAAATGGGAGTGTTCTAAAACCTTTTTGTCCAGTAGAGTATGCATATATAAAAAAAATCGATATAAAATACTGGACAATAAAAAACAGGCTGACTTTACCATTATTGTATTTGAGAAAGATCGCAATGGTGAGAGGGCAGATCTTGTTCTCAGCACTGGTGGTAAAAGTTGGGTCCACAGTGCATACAATGCATAGGGTTTCCATCACCAAGGTGAGAACCTCTGAAGTAAACTGGGTCGCCAGTTGCACTAATCCCTCCAAAATATTAGGCAGGTAAGGCTGCAGAACATGAGTGCTGTCTGACAACTTTAGCTGATCACAATACCTGTGGCAAAAACACATACATTTTAAGAGATTATAATTCAATAAAAAAACAATTGTATGAGTGGCACAAATGGCAGCTAAATAAACAAATGAAACCACATGGTAATAGTAGTAGCAAAAAAAAAAAAAAAAGATAGGGTGGGGTACTTACCCCCAAATTGCTCGTACAGCAGAAATACGAACAGATGGTGGCTGGCTCTCATGCAGGCCACTTACTGTTGCCTGCAGAAATTGCTGGATGAGCTCTGGGGACATGGCTGCAGTAAACCGACTGGCTGCCCATAAAGCTCTGCCCAGCAGAAACGGAGAGGCTGCTGAGGTAAAACACATGGAGCACCATAACTATGGTGACAGACTACACATGAATTTTGTGGAAATTTATGTAAAATAAAGCAGGTATCTGCGACATTTCTCAGTATTCTACTAGTAAATAAGGTTAAACTTGGCTATGAGTCTTGAATAAGGTTTCAAAATGATTTCTATTTACTTGTTAGATTGAGGTCAGCAAGGATCACATTGGCAAGAAAGCCATGCATGTCAAACTGTATGCGACCATTCTTATAATTCTCCGTGATTATGGTCTTGACTGAGCCCAATGCTAGCATGCAGGCTTCATGGATTTTCCACCTACACAACACAAAAGAAACAAAAGAATTAATCAACTACATTTAAATTATGAACATACATAATATTCAGTGCTTTTCATTATTCCGACACACACTGCCCTGGAGTGTAAACATTTATGATGCAAGAACAGACATGAGGTGAATTAAAGTGGCGGTGCAATTCAAACATTATAAAGTAAACACTGGAACCAATGTAACAGCAAAAAATAATAATAATGAAATTAACATGAGTGCAAATGTTCCTGAATAGTGAATGTTGGTAGAACTAAAGTTCAGATATGGCTCAATCATATAATCTTAAAACTAGCTTGGAGTAGTAGTGTCCCAAATTAGTGGAAAGCTGTTACAACCTCCTGTACAAATAACCTCCTTTACTGCTCCTTTATACAGCCTAGTTGATTGATTTCATTTTCAGTAGGGCATGGAGGGACAGTCATTCTATTATTGTCCAGAATGACAGAGTTCACTAAGTGCCCACTTTTCCACCACCTCAAAACTATCCTGTGGTTCTAAGACAAATTGCAGGGGGTGCATAAAAAAGATTAATTAAAGTCTAAGATGGAGCAGCACTAGTATCTTTAGGACCCAGTAAGGGCTACTAAGCTTTAATTATCTTCAAGTTGTCTTCTTTTCCACAGGAACCAGGCAGGATTCCAGATTTTCATATACAGACTCATTGTTCATTTATCTTGATTAAACAAGCTAGTCATTTGTCACTATTTACAAACGACTACCAAAATGTACCTTTTTTCCTATTATGGTTAGCGCATTATTTTTGAAAAACTCATTTGACATTTAACATTCAAAATAGTCTTTTGCAGACAAGGACTCTGAATTAGCAAAGATATTTTGAAACAAGACTGATTTAAAAAGAGGATCATGACAATAATTAAATCTATTTTGCAAGAATGGAATGCCTTTGGCAGATTTGCTGTGCATGAAATGTCAAAATATGTTCTAGTTCAACTTGGAAACTAGAATGGCCCTTAATGGTTTAGAGCAGATGTACCCATCTAGTCTTCTAACACGCTACAATCCATCACGCTCTTTGAGATCTCAAAAATCCAGACTTCAAGTAGATCCTAGAATAGCAAAGTCAACTAAAGGCGGTAGAGCATTCTCACATTTAACTCCTAAACTTTGGTAAAGCCTTCCTGACGGTGTTTAAGGCTAAACACACTCTCCCAGTTTAAGCGTAGATTAAAGATGTATTTATTTAGGCCTACACATAACACACAACACATCACATATACATTTTTACATCCAGTACAAGCGCACATTGTTGTTTTGTGCTTGTTAATATTGTGAACAGCAGCTATGCTAATTCTTCTCCACTGCTTCTCTTTCTCTGCCCATTCTGAGGCATTCTGAGGTTGCACTAGCTCCAGCTCACAAAGAGTAGATGCCGACCCCGCAAACATCCAGAACCGTCCAGAGACGTACCAGCGCCATTTGTATCCCACTTCATGTACAGTTTGGACATTGGACTTTGAGGATAAACAACTTCAACATTTAAGGGCTGTTGCATGTAGGAGTTGGTGTTGGATCTATAATTATCTCAGATGTTGAGCTATTTTATGAGTTATTCAGAAGCTCCTGGTTCCACAACTTCAACTGGCTGTATAAGACTGTAGAAACATTATTATTCGATCACACACTCCAGTGCTCATGATACTGATCAATGTCTGGTGTTTTCTTTTGTTTTTATGAATTATAATCACACTCCTGATAAAATTGGGCTACATACACAATTTAAATATTTTGAAAAGAAGACACTTTGAGCTTTACTGCCCATTTTAAAGTTGATATTGCTCAAAAAGATAAGTTATAGAAAGTTAAATTTATAATATATTTATAATAAATACATTTCCTGAATTTAAAATTGTATTTCTTCATTTATTTATATATATATATATATATATATATATATATATATATATATATATATATATATATATATATATATATATATATATATATATATATATATAAACTCATGAAATAGGTCCTGGAGCAATCCAGAAAAGTACTGGGTTGAAAGCCATATGTCTCATGAGTTTATATTTCAAATTTTATGAAAATAGGCTCAGATTTCCTATCCCCATGCAGATCTCCAAGTCCCTGTTGTTACCTCACCCCCCAAAAATATTTCACTGCTTTGAGCAAATCTCAGATAAAACATTTTACTGTTTTTTTCTTTTTTGTAAACAAAGCCCAGTTAGCACTAGCTGGAAACAGCTGTTTGTGCAGAACCCAGAGCTGCATCCACTTCCTGCTGCATCACTATGCACGTGCTGCAGTCTTTGACCACTAAGAGTTTCCAAAGTGTAATAAAAGTAAGACTCACCCATATGGTGAATAAAATACTCCCATATATTGTTAGAATCCTGCACTCATTGGCTACAATTTCTATCAATCATTTTGTTTCCATAATGATACTGGCTGGAAATAAAAGGTTTGAAATGATAGGTAATGCAGAGCAGAACGTCACGGCACCTGCCTGTAGAGTAAAGGATCAAGCACGAGAGTCCGCCTCTTCGATTTTTTTTCTTTTTCTTTTTTTTTTTTTTGGTGCATAGGCTCATTTGTTTTGTAGCACTATATTTTACCAGCCAGATTAGGTGTTTTACCAGCAAGATGTCGTTTTTTTTTTTATGCGAAAGTTATTCTGAAACATAAACAAACAATACACCAATCGAAGTACTGTAATGTAAGCAAAAGAATAACCATCTAAATTACAACAATATTGTTTGGTCGGCGCAAAAATGCTTTACGGCATGTTGTTCAGTGGACCCTTATCTTTTCTAATAAACTGAAATTTGGAGCAGTGAATAGGTTTGTGACTCGTTATTACAATAATTGTGTAAGTAGCGCATTTTTTTATGCATGTTGTTGTGTACTGCTTATTCTCCGGTGGTCTGGCGGTTAGGATGCAGCGCTCTCACCGCTGTGGCCCTGGTTCGATTCCCGGTCAGGGAACCAACCCCAGCTATTAGGGTTGCACAAGCCAGTGCACTCTTAGTGCCGGTCCCAAGCCCGGATAAATGGGGGTTGCGTTAGGAAGGGCATCCAGCGTTAAACGTGCTAAATCGAACATGCGGCTCATGAATACAGACGATCCGCTGTGGCGACCCCTAATGGGAGAAGCCGAAAGTTGTGCAATGCTTATACACATTCAGCAAATACATTTGTTATATGTTTTTCATTTGAAAACAGTGATCTAAAATCGCTGCTTGAGGCTAAGAGCTTTAGAATGATGTATAGTTAGTCATGGTTACACTTCTCCCTTTTTATTTAATCTATTGCTAAATATTAACTCCTCCAAACTTTGGTTTTAATTTACAAATATGTTACAGACATAAGATGTAGTCCAAGATTTCACAAGGTATGCAAGTTTCTATGTATCTATCTTTTCAAATAAGCTAAATTATAAACTGCAAAAAAACCGATAAACTAAACTGCAACTATAATTCCTACCTGCAAAACAAGATTACATTTCTGAGAATAAAACATACTTTTTTGTTTTTTTAAATGTCAGTTGGTCTGACTTGAAAACAATGATGGAATGGAGCAGATCCATCAATGTTGCAGAATCATAAATGAGCAGTTGACAGCAGAATAACATGTTTTAAAGCTCCTTGGTTCTACAGCAAATTATACAGAGTAGCACTAGTGTACAAATGATTTGTCAGGAAAAGACGAGCCCAATGTAAAAGTATAATTGTGCTTTGGATAAAAGTATGTGAATGGTAATCAGCAGTGATGGAAAGATTTCAGTAAATTTGAAACTGTATATTAAAAGAAAAATCACACACAGTAAAGTCTTGATGCAAAGTAAAAAAAAAAATAGAAAAATGAAAAAAAAAACCAACAAATTCTAACATACAGTATCTAACAAAAGTGAGTACACCCCTCACATTTCAGGGACCATTTTAGTACCGTATTTTTCGGACTACAAGCCGCTACTTTTTTTCCCACGTTTTGAACCCCGCGGCTTAAACAATGAAGCGGCTAATTTATGGTTTTTTCTTGGGTTTTTCCCGGTTTCACAAACTTCAAGCTAAAAAACTGAGAGACATAACATTTGACCAATGAAATTTCCGAACGGAAACGAAAAAAACGCACCTCACCTGTGTTCTGAGCTACACAGCATCGGGAGAAAAAACTTCCACAGAAGGAGGAAGACAGTGAACAATGACTTTCTTGGTAGGCTACTGTTTAGATACAAGCCGTTGTAACGCATTGAGTCTGGGTCATGGGAGAGCTCGCTAACTCCAGTTGCAACAGAAATCATATAAGCAAAGACAGGTTTCCAAAACTCGTGTTTTTTTTTTTTTTTCTTGGCAACAGCTTAACGGGTTAGTAAAAGAAACTTAGAAATGAGCATCAGAAAATATTAAGGGCATTTTCCTCGGCCTTGCACACATGCAGTAATAGCGGAAAAATGCGGCGGCAGGCTATTCCCAAAATGCCGCTCTGCTCTTAAAGGAGCCACAACAATTTTCACCGTGTAACAGACACTGTCTTTCGTTAAAGCCTGTGTAAAGTTCATTACTTTCAGTGTAGACAGGTGCGGCTTATTTATGTTTAAAATAAAAATATTTGTCAAATATTTAAAATATATTTTAAAGTAGTCAATGTGCAGCTTGAGGTTCAGTTAATTTCAACCTCCAGTTGAGATCAGTTTAGATCTTATTCCGTTGATATTATCTTCGAGTCAACAAAAAAGTTTGACTTTAATGAAAGTCTGCAGCTACACCATCTTGAACAACACTATTATAAATAAATAACATCAGTAGAATTTGATCTTCAACCTACCAGTGCTCATTACCAGCATTTTTGGCCTGCTCAGCCTCCTGGAGGTGTCTTGTTGCAGCTGCAGCTAAAGCTGCAGCACTCTCATTTTGAAACTCTGCTGCTACAACCTGACACACAGAACACAACACCAGCAAAAAGTTAATAAGGAGACAATTTTAAGTACAGGCTTAGTGTATAATTTAAATACAACCACAAAACGTTAGGATTTGCAATGATTAGCAATCCTCATAAAATCATTTTTTATTTACAATATAGAAAAAATATTGAATGGTTAAACTGAGAAAATGTACCATTTTAAGAAATAAATTGGTAATTTTGAATTTGATTGCCACGCCACATCTCAAAAAAATTGGGACAGGGTAGTGTTTAACAAAGTGTAGCAGTCACTCTTCTTTAAACAACAGTCTGTGTATGTCTGGGAACTGAGGGGACCAGTTGACCATCTACTATGAAGCAATGCTTTAGTAATAGATAATGCTTTAATAAAAGATGCTGAATGTGATTCATCATAGTCTTGCTGAAATATGCGAGGCCTTCCCTGAAAAGGATATGCATATGCTGCTATAAATCTGTATACACTTTTCAGCATTGTTCATGCCTTTCCAGATGTGCAAGCTGCCCATTCCATTGGCACTAATGCACCCCCATACCATCTGAGATGAAGGCTTTTAAACAGAGAGCTGACAACAAGCTAGATAGGCTCTCTTTTCTTTAGTCTGAAGAATGCGGTATCTATGGCTTTTAGAGCTTTAACTTGCATTTGTGGATGTCACAGCAAATTGTGTTCAGAGGCAATGATAATTAACCTAATTATTTGCAAAATGTTTCTCCAGCTGTTTCTTTTAAGTGAAAAAAATCACTTTTCCAGCCTTTTTTGCCCCATCCAAATCTTTTTTTTTTTTTTTTTTTTTTTAATGTTACCTCTGTTAAAACATTTAATAAATTTTCTGTGTTCTATTGTGAATAAAATATTGGTTTATGAGATATGCAAATCATTGCATTCAGTTTTAATTTACATTTCACCCAATGCCCCTACATTTTTGAAACATGGTTGTATAACACAAAGCAAATTTCTACAATTAGCACATTTTTTTATAACTAACTATTAATGTAATATGATTTAACAAATTTCTGTTTTATGAGACATTTGCTGAATGAAGGCTGTTAGCATTCATCCAATCACCATTCAAACTTCTTTTTTTTATTATTACCAGCAATAAATCTTGAGCAGATATTCGAACAGAGTATGAAAAGGTGTCATCATCTTCATCCTCAACAAACTGCTGTGGATTGGCAGTCCACACTTTAATCTGTATTGTAAATCAACATGATTACTAATAGCCCAACAATCCAGTGCAACAATCATTTATGCAAAAACAAAAATACATAGACATAAAAAACAACAACAAAAAAAACAAGCATACCTGATCCTCTGTGATCTGCATATAGAGGATAATGTAATAGATGAGTTCGGGGAGAGCTTTCCTTACTGTGCTTTTAAACTTATTGTTATCCAGCAAAGTGTGTACAAATTCAAAGATGCTGAAGACCAGGTTCTCAAAGCCAAGTACTTCTCCTGCACAGAGATTCCTGCCATGAAGAATCTGCCATGACAGTCTATATTTAACAATAATCATTACTACAGTTATGAACTTATGCTCGAGTCACATACCATCAGAGTCAACAGGATCATCCACTTCTTCAGTGTAGTTGACTTCTGTTCTCACATAAGTAAGTACTTGGTTAAGAAAAACTACATTAATAATAATGTAAATGTGTTTGTCTCTGTACACATTATTTTGCATTAATATTTAACACAATTGCTCTGAAAACAAGGAAGTTACAATGAGAAGTAATATGGTATAAAATCTAACAGATAAAGTGAATAAATTAGTAATGCTAGAATATTAGTTCAAATTAATATTAGAAAAGTGTAAAAGGATATAAAGAAGCGCTTTCTGTCAATGTGTTCCATACAATGGGAAGAATCTGTTGCATGGAAGATACCATGCGTTTAGGAAAGTTCTTCACAAGAGAAGTGACTGCCTATTAACAACAACAAAAAAGATGAAAACAAATACAACACTGAATTCTACATGTTTTCTTGCAGAACAGTTCTTTCACCTTTAAGACTTCCATTTTAAGGCCACTGTCTGAAGTAGGTCCATCTGGCATCTGTACAGCCTGCACAAGTGCCTCAGTGAACTGTTCTACCACAGGAAAAAAGAAGGCTTTGGCAGAACCCTGAAAGTAAGAATGATGATACTTTTATAAGAATCCTAATTATTAGAATGAAGCCAATAATCGAATACATTTTTTAATTTATTCATACCTTTTCAAATACTTCAATAGCAGAGATTAAGTTGGCACAAGTTGTAAATATTTCAACTGCTCTGGAACGTGTGCGAATGCTGTAAACCTGCATAAAAATAAACAAATATCTTTAATCTATAATTTGTTCTCTAAATGAGTTACTTATTACAGAGATTAATACAGAAAATTAATCCAATACCTCTGCCATTGTGAAGATTTTATACATCTCTGGCAAAATGACAGGTGCTACCAGTGGCATCTGTGTGTCTGTGACTTCTCTGGTAAACTCTACAGAAAGAATTAAAGGTAAAAAAAATTTATTTTCTTGACATGGGTATGTGTGTGGTACATTCTCTTTTTCTTAATAAAAGAGAATATTAATAAAAAACAGTTGAGGCCAATTTGGTTATAAAATGTTGGCTAAATATGAAGTTTTTAATTTAATTTAATAGCCATTTATAACATTATTAATAGGCTAATTTTTGGTAAAGTATTTTCCAAGTTGTAGTTAAAACAAAGCTAGTAGTAACTTCGGTACCTGTGAGAACTCTCATGGCACCATGCACAGCATTGACATCACCACTGACTAACATTTCCATTAGTAGGGAGAAGAGCTGTGGCCAGGCCTCTGGCCAGTCCCAGTGAGCAATAGCTGACACAGCATAGGCCACGCTGGAGCGCACTTTACTGATGGACTCTCGCAAACCGCCTGGCAGCAACTCACGGATTACTGCCTTGGCCTAGACCACAAGAAACAAAACGAGCAAAGATGCTGGACAGCTATTAAACAATTAAAATTACATGTACACTAAGAATACATAGCACAACACCTCACCCTTTCAGTTGTTTCGGGCACCCTGAACTTCTCTGACTGGGCACACCAATGTGTCTCAACATACTGCTTCAGAATGACAGAGGCAAGCTGTACCAAAAAGGAATGCTAAATTAGTAAAAAAAAGAAATCCCATGCATTACAGAGGACCATACAGAGACAACCCAAATAAAAAAAAATTATAAATAAAAATTATATATATATATATATATATATATATATATATATATATATATATATATATATATATATATATATATACATACACACACACACACACACACACACACACACACACACACACACACACACAGGGTACACAGGGGTATGGAGAAGGATGATATACAGCTAACCGTTAAAATTGATAATAGTCGATGATTACATTCGTTGTCAACGAATGCCGTTATTAATCAGTTGGGCTGCTCAAGTTAATGGTTAGCGTGGCGGCAAGATAAAAAAAATTTTAGTCAAGCTTTTAAAATGTACAAGAAGTTTGATTTTCAGAAGACTGCTTCTTCCCGCTACTCTGCTCTTTTTTTATTTTTTTATTTCACTTGCTTCCCTTTTGAATATGAATAAAAAAAAAAAACGGAACAAGCATGTTCGTTTTATTTGAGTTTGACTTTTTGTGTAAATGATGAACATGGACATGAACAAGGAACTTTTAAGGACATAAAACATCAACTGAAACGATATCTTATACAGTGAGGAAAATAAGTATTTGAACACTCTGCTATTTTGCAAGTTCTCCCACTTAGAAATCATGGAGGGGTCTGAAATTGTCATCGTAGGTGCATGTCCACTGTGAGAGACATAATCTAAAAAAAAAAATCCAGAAATCACAATGTATGATTTTTTAACAATTTATTTGTATGATACAGCTGCAAATAAGTATTTGAACACCTGTCTATCAGCTAGAATTCTGACCCTCAAAGACCTGTTAGTCTGCCTTTAAAATGTCCACCTCCACTACATTTATTATCCTAAATTAGATGCACCTGTTTGAGGTTGTTAGCTGCATAAAGACACCTGTCCACCCCATACAATCAGTAAGAATCCAACTACTAATATGGCCAAGACCAAAGAGCTGTCCAAAGACACTAGAGACAAAATTGTACACCTCCACAAGGCTGGAAAGGGCTACGGGGAAATTGCCAAGCAGCTTGGTGAAAAAAGGTCCACTGTTGGAGCAATCATTAGAAAATGGAAGAAGCTAAACATGACTGTCAATCTCCCTCGGACTGGGGCTCCATGCAAGATCTCACCTCGTGGGGTCTCAATGATTCTAAGGAAAGTGAGAAATCAGCCCAGAACTACACGGGAGGAGCTGGTCAATGACCTGAAAAGAGCTGGGACCACCGTTTCAAGGTTACTGTTGGTAATACACTAAGACGTCATGGTTTGAAATCATGCATGGCACGGAAGGTTCCCTGTTAAAACCAGCACATGTCCAGGCACGTCTTAAGTTTGCCAATGACCATTTGGATGATCCAGAGAAGTCATGGGAGAAAGTCATGTGGTCAGATGAGACCAAAATAGAACTTTTGGGTCATAATTCCACTAAACGTGTTTGAAGTAAGAAGACTGATGAGTACCTTTCCAAGAACACCATCCCTACTGTGAAGCATGGGGGTGGTAGCATCATGCTTTGGGGGTGTTTTTCTGCACATGGGGCAGGGCGACTGCACTGTATTAAGGAGAGGATGACCAGGGCCATGTATTGCGAGATTTTGGGGAACAACCTCCTTCCCTCATTTAAAGCATTGAAGATGGGTCGAGGCTGGGTCTTCCAACATGACAATGACCCGAAGCACACATCCAGGATAACCAGGGAGTGGCTCTGTAAGAAGCATATCAAGGTTCTGGTGTGGCCTAGCCAGTCTCCAGACCTAAACCCAATAGAGAATCTTTGAAGGGAGCTCAAACTCCGTGTTTCTCAGTGACAGGCCAGAAACCTGACTGATCTGGAGAAGATCTGTGTGGAGGAGTGGGCCAAAATCCCTCCTGCAGTGTGTGCAAACCTGGTGAAAAACTACAGGAAACGTTTGACCTCTGTAATTGCAAACAAACAAATATTAACAATGACTTTCTCAGGTGTTCAAATACTTATTTGCAGCTGTATCATACAAATAAATAGTAAAAAAAATCATACATTGTGATTTCTGGATTTTTTTTTTAGATTATGTCTCTCACAGTGGACATGCACCTACGATGACAATTTCAGACCCCTGCATGATTTTTAAGTGGGAGAACTTGCAAAATAGCAGAGTGTTCAAATACTTATTTTCCTCACTGTAGATATAAGGCCAAGGTTTTGTTGCAATAATGAAGCAATAGCACTCAGTGATTCATTGTGCAAGAACCATGCGAGAGTTCGCTTTCGACCTTGTGCCTGTAAATTGTTGTATTTTATTTTAGTTGCTATGATTGCTTTTGTTTAGTAGATACATAGTTTATTTGGTTTTAGTAATTTATTTTTTGTATATTTTCAAGACCTTTTTTTTTTTTACCCTGAATGATTTTAACCCGCATACACACAAGAGT
Organism: Silurus aristotelis; assembly: GCF_946808225.1. Classification (NCBI taxonomy): domain Eukaryota; kingdom Metazoa; phylum Chordata; class Actinopteri; order Siluriformes; family Siluridae; genus Silurus; species Silurus aristotelis. The sequence goes on along the minus strand of NC_139601.1, from coordinate 8,538,461 downwards.
ATTTAACCCATTTTCACCCATCAAATGTTGTCCCGCACCGCAGTGATTGGTGTGTCGAGTCCCGCTGGAATGCAGGTCTCTAGCACATTGTCAACCAGCAGCAGGAAAAAGTGTGCGTCCCAAGAAATTCAAGGCATGGGAGCATTTTATATTAAACAAAACACCTGGAACTTATTCAAAGCTGAACTTGCATTTGTACACAAATGTATATTTTTCCTTTTTTTAAGATTTAATTTTATTTCTTAAATAAAGTCTGTTAGCTTGCTGCGTTTCTTTGTTCTATTCTCTTTTTATAGCATTTGTCTACCTCAACAGTTAACTTTGATTTCAAATGTGATTTTCTGCGGCTTTCCTACATTCAACAGTGTAAAAATGATGTAACAATACATTCCAACAATAGACTCTTTTCTTTGTGGCGTTCAGGGAAGCGTTTTTGCTCCTTGAAAGCAAACACAGAGAGAATGAGAAGGAGCTTCTTCCCACAGGCCATTCAAGTTTAAACTAGGAGACGTCCAGCAACTAGCACCTGGACTTTGCTCTCCGTCTCACTTCCCTCGTTACACACTACTATTTACAATATTTACATATATTTATAATTTGCATTACTTGAACTAGTGGAACTCTAACTGCACTGGACCAGCACAGTGTCACTTTCACTTCCATTTTTTCAATACAAGCACATGGACACTTTAATGACAATTACCTCACACTGAGACCCTTTAATCCTTACTTCTGTCATACATATCCATCTATCCCTTCTGTTAATTCATGTAATTCATACATATATACTTTTTGCTAGTGTGTGTGTGTGTGTGTGTATATATACAGTGAGGAAAATAAGTATTTGAACACTCTGCTATTTTGCAAGTTCTCCCACTTAGAAATCATGGAGGGTCTGAAATTGTCATCGTAGGTGCATGTCCACTGTGAGAGACATAATCTAAAAAAATAAATCCAGAAATCACTATGTATGATTTTTAAACTATTTATTTGTATGATACAGCTGCAAATAAGTATTTGAACACCTGTCTATCAGCTAGAATTCTGACCCTCAAAGACCTGTTAGTCTGCCTTTAAAATGTCCACCTCCACTACATTTATTATCCTAAATTAGATGCACCTGTTTGAGGTCATTAGCTGCATAAAGACACCTGTCCCCCCCATACAATCAGTAAGAATCCAACTACTAACATGGCCAAGACCAAAGAGCTGTCCAAAGACACTAGAGACAAAATTGTACACCTCCACAAGGCTGGAAAGGCTACGGGGAAATTGCCAAGCAGCTTGGTGAAAAAAAGGTCCACTGTTGGAGCAATCATTAGAAAATGGAAGAAGCTAAACATGACTGTCAATTGCCCTCAGACTGGGGCTCCATGCAAGATCTTACCTCGTGGGGTCTCAATGATCCTAAGGAAGGTGAGAAATCAGCCCAGAACTACACGGGAGGAGCTGGTCAATGACCTGAAAAGAGCTGGGACCACCGTTTCCAAGGTTACTGTTGGTAATACACTAAGACGTCATGGTCTGAAATCATGCATGGCATGGAAGGTTCCCCTGCTTAAACCAGCACATGTCCAGGCACGTCTTAAGTTTGCCAATGACCATTTGGATGATCCAGAGGAGACATGGGAGAAAGTCATGTGGTCAGATGAGACCAAAATAGAACTTTTGGGTCATAATTCCACTAAACGTGTTTGGAGGAAGAAGATTGATGAGTACCATCCCAAGAACACCATCCCTACTGTGAAGCATGGGGGTGGTGGCATCATGCTTTGGGGGTGTTTTTCTGCACATGGGACAGGGCGACTGCACTGTATTAAGGAGAGGATGACCGGGGCCATGTATTGGGAGATTTTGAGGAACAACCTCCTTCCCTCAGTTAGAGCATTGAAGATGGGTCGAGGCTGGGTCTTCCAACATGACAATGACCCGAAGCACACAGCCAGGATAACCAAGGAGTGGCTCTGTAAGAAGCATATCAAGGTTCTGCCGTGGCCTAGCCAGTCTCCAGACCTAAACCCAATAGAGAATCTTTGGAGGGAGCTCAAACTCCGTGTTTCTCAGCGACAGGCCAGAAACCTGACTGATCTAGAGAAGATCTGTGTGGAGGAGTGGGCCAAAATCCCTCCTGCAGTGTGTGCAAACCTGGTGAAAAACTACAGGAAACGTTTGACCTCTGTAATTGCAAACAAAGGCTCCTGTACCAAATATTAACATTGACTTTCTCAGGTGTTCAAATACTTATTTGCAGCTGTATCATACAAATAAATAGTTTAAAAATCATACATTGTGATTTCTGGATTTTTTTTTTTAGATTATGTCTCTCACAGTGGACATGCACCTACGATGACAATTTCAGACCCCTCCATGATTTCTAAGTGGGAGAACTTGCAAAATAGCAGGGTGTTCAAATACTTATTTTCCTCACTGTATATATATATATATATATATATATATATATATACACACATACATACATACACACACACACACACACACGCTCAGCTAATTTGCAGCTCATACATACATATATATTTATACACACATACATACACAAACACACACACACACACACACACACACACACACACACACATATATATACAATATATATTACACATATTGTAATATATATTGTATGTATATATATATATATATATATATATATATATATATATATATATATATATATATATATATATATATATTACAATATGTCTAATATACATCATTGTATAACATACAATAATAGAAATCACTCACCTGGCGAATCGCAAGCGCCCCCTGGGGATCGACAGTGAGCTCTGCAAGGTGAACTCCAAACTCTACATTCAAAAGAAGATAAAAGTTTTGTATCCACTCATTAAATATATGTCGCTCTCAGGTACAGTTCCCATGAGTTGGTGAAAAAACAAAGCTCTGCTCTAGCCTAATGGCGTTCCCAGTCACAATCCACTCATTTAAAGCTTCAAGGTTATTTAGAATAAGAGCAAATATATTACTGGTTAATATTAAAGTTTTGAGCTTCAAGCTCATTAATGTGCTGATCCACATTAATGAGCTTGGCATGCAATTGTTTTTTCATTGTGGTGAATAATGGTGACAGATGAGAAACGAGCAAAGAAATGTAACTTCTCAGAAACTAAGCTGCACACATTTGTAGGCAAGGTGGAAGCCCTGAAAAAACAGTGCAGTGTGTGGTACCCGCGCACACAACCTGGATTGGCACAACTTCACCTGACATCCTCTGCTTTTCACACACACACATATCCCTATACATGCAGTCAGCTCTGCCTGCTCGCTCTCTCTCTCTCTCTCTCTCTCTCTCTCTCCCTCCCTCCCTCCCACTCCCTCCCTCCCTCCCTCCCCAGTGTCTGTCCAACCACAGCTGAAGTGAGGGAAAACTCTATGCAAAGTTACCCCATGAAAGTCTGCTGGACCAGACAACATTCCTGGGAAAGTGTTTAGGAAATGTGCAGAACAGCTAGCGAATGTCTTCACCGACATCTTCAACATCTCCCTGAGCAGGGCCATTGTTCCTACGTGCCTCAAGACGACAACCATCGTTCCAGTACCGAAGAAGTCTACAGTCTTCTGGCTTAATGACTATCGTCCCGTCGCGCTCACACCCATTGTGATGAAGTGCTTCGAGAGGCTCTTCATGAGGCACATCAAGACCCAGCTACCACCCTCACTGGACCCCATGCAGTTCGTGTTTCGTCCAAACCGTTCCATGGATAATGCCATCTCCATGACCCTTCATCTGGCCGTCACCCATCTGGACAACAAGGACTCATATGTACGAATGCTGTTCATTGACTTCAGCTCAGCATTCAACACAATCATTCCTCAGCACCTGATTGAGAAGCTGAGCCTACTGGGCCTAAACACCTCCCTCTGTAACTGGATCCTGGACTTTCTGACTGGGAGACCTCAGTCAGTCCAGATCGGGAACAGCATCTTCAGCACCACCACACTAAACACTGGAGCACCTCAGGGCTGTGTGCTCAGTCCACTGCTGTTCACTCTGCTGACTTATGACTGTGTAGCAATGCACAGCTCAAATCACATCAAGTTCAACCGATGACACGATTGTGGTGGATCTCACTAGCTCCATCGCCAAGAAAGCCCAGCAGCGTCTCTACTTCCTGAGAAGGCTGAGAAAAGCTCATCTCCCTCCCCCGATCCTGACCACATTCTACAAAGGGACCATTGAGAGCATCTTGAGCAGCTGCATCACTGCCTGGTTTGGGAACTGCACCGTCTCGGATCGCAAGACCCTACAGAAGTTAGAGAGGACAGCTGAGAAGATCCTCGGAGTCTCTCTCCCCTCTATCATGGACATTTACACCACACGCTGCATCCGCAAAGACAAGAGCATTGTGGACGACCCCACACACACCCTTCACCCTTTTGCCATCAGGGAAGCGGTTCCGAAGCATTTGGGCCGTCACATCCAAACGGTATAACAGTTTCTTCCCTCAAGCCATTCGGCTTTTCAACACAGAACTTAAACTTACAGACACACACTTAACTGTGTGACTTATCTGTACAAATTGGACTCACTCCACACATCCAGGCCCATAAAATATCACTTCATTACTACAAACTGTTTTTGCACATCTTTTTTGACTGCTGATACTGCTGTTTAGCACAACATTTTGTTCACATTTTTGTTTAATTACAATGTTCACTCCTCTACTCAGTACTCTTTTACATACCGCAGTGTGGTATAAACATATTTACTGGCAGCGCTATTTTGTGTATGTCTTACACTGTCGTGTTGTCTTGCACTGTTTGCACCAGGTTGCACACAATGCACTTTATGTGGGGAGGACACTTACTAGTCCTTAGCGCTGTGTTTTCTGTTATGTAGGTCTATGTTGTTTTATGTAGCCCCAGGATTCAGGAGAAACATTGTTTCATTTCAATGTGTACTGTGTCAGCTATATATGGTTGAAATGACAAAATCCTCTTGACCTGACATTCTGCATAAACAGGGCCGTTTTTCGTGTTTTGGAACCCTGGGCAAGATTCCTATTGTCAACCCCCCAAATCAACTATCTCCCCTTTTTCAAATGAAAATTAGGAAAACCCCAGTATTTCATGTTTCTGGAAAAAAAAAAGATATTGTATCCATACTCGACTTTCTTTTTATTTTCATGAATATTCCTTTCACCTTAACATTTAAATATATTTAAATAAACACTGTCACATTTTCCCTTCGAGTAAGAACATTTTCTCTTTTTATCATCTTTATATTTATTTTATATTAAATTATATTATATATATGTTTTATTTATCATCTGATTCTGAACGATGTTTTATTTTGGAAAATTACCGGATTCTCTCCTCCACTGTCTATGGCTCACTCTTGATGTATGTCAAGATGCTTCCCTCGGTCACATGTCGTACCTACATCCGCTACCATTTTAAAGGGGCTGCTCCAGCCAGTAACACAATACATTACCGCTAAATTGAAACCACCAATCTAGCAAAATTAACAAAAAACAACACAGAGTATTCATGATTATTATTATATTTCGAAAATAACAGTTTTTATGCCGGTCGTATTATTTTATTTTGTTGTATTTATCCGCGAAAATATTGTCTGACATTAAACCGGTCCGTGGCGCAAAAAAGTTTGGGGACCACTGATGTAATATATCTGCCCAGTTAATTTCTTGCTCATTTTCCTTCCCAGGTTTGTGCATTCTTACTAAGTGCCTGTCTATTGCGTCAAGCTTGTTCATGTGGGGTTTGCACGAAGAATTACCTTAAGGCCTGGGAGTTGTGGTGTGAGAAGTAACAGCAACATTGGTAGGCCTGCACTTTTAGCTTCACTGTTCCCTTGACGGTGTCGCGGGCTGGTTATGTAGTTAAAAGTCATACTCCTTCGAGAACACACAGAAGTCAGCACTGCTGTACTGTAGTCCATTATCTGATACTAATATCAGATAATGTACTGTAGTCCATTATCTGATATTAGTATCTGCACACCGTTTTTTTAAAACACAGCTTTTGGTTGTACTGTTATGGCTGCTGAGGAAGTTGATGACAATTTTGCTACATCAATGTGTCTTGAATAGTAGTCGACTATCTGCCATGGGTAAGAAGGAAAATCTGTTGGTTATAGTGGTTCTACAGCTAGTAGATGCCTTTCTACATTCATCACATTGCTGCACCAATGCTCACAATTGTGTACTCAGGCCAGGCAACCAAACGGACTGTCTTGCTCTTTGGCGACATTTCTTGAGTCCTTTTGGTGTGCAGGATGATCGTTTTTCAGAATTGATAATCAGGGATTATCAATCTTGTTCCATGTAAAAGCAGTCCATCAAGGATTTTTCTTTCTAACCAGAAAGGTTTAAGTTTGTCGTTGGCTTGTACTGTTCTCGGCCATTTGTGTTCTTAGAACCTCAATATTTGGCTGCATATGGGGTCTTTCTTTAACTCGTCAAATTTCATCCAATCAGCACTTAAGTTCGAAAGCTTTCTCTTATTTGGGCAAATAAGGTAAATATTTGTGTCTTCCATTAGAGTTGATTCAACACCCGTTCCATTATTTGTACACGGCAATCTGAATAGCGTATTGGGTGTTACGAATTGTTTACCTGGAACATTTTCAATCTCAGAAATATCTCTTCTCATTCTGAATCTTTGTAACTGTGACGGTAAGTCATCCAGATGTTTTGTGCTTATTAAACTTAGGAGTGGTTTACGGTCTGTCTCGAGAGGAAATGCTTTCCTATTAGTTAACAACTGAAACGTTCACATGCCCACACCAGAGCTAGGGTCCCCTTCTCTATCTGAGCATATCTCTGCTCAGTTAACGCTCTAGATGTGTATACTAGGGGTTTCCATGCATCACTAATCTTTTGTAAGATCACTCCTCCCAGTCCGAAGTGTCCTAGCTTGAGTCAAAAAGTGATAAAGATGGTGGTGTGAAAAGCTCATTCCTCAGCATCCCTCGGCTTTGTTTCTCAGCTAGGTCTGGAATGAACGTCCAGAGTTGGTTCATCATTCCCAGAAAGCTGCGTACCTCAGACACATTAGTAGGTTCACGCATATTTTCAACTTCCTTCAGTTTGTCTGGGTCTGGCTGTAATCCAGCCAAAGACAGCTCGAGGCTTAAAAACTTAACTTTTCTCTTTGCAAATTCATATTTCTGTTTGTTAAGTGTCAACCCAGCACTCTGGATCTTCCTCAATGCAGTCTAGTCTTATGTCATGTTCCTCAAGAGAGCTTCAATATATAAGAATGTCATCCATGTAACATACGACTTCCTCCAAAATCTGACACTCTCATCTGGAACATATTGGAGAGCTGAAGATTCCAAAGGGAAACCTTTTGAAAGAATAATGCCCAAATGGTGTAAAGAAGGTAGTCAACTGTTGTGACCCTTCAGCCAAACGGATTTGCCAAAATCCCGAATTGGCATCTAGCTTTGTGAAGATCTGCCTAACTAGCCTAATGTGTGAGCCACTGACTATAAAAAAAACTTAGATCGACACAGATCTCAATATCACTGTATTGTCAGGCTTAAGAACTGGAACCATCCTAGAACACCAGTCACAGTGTCCATCAAACTTCTTGATAATTTCGATCTTCTCCATCCTGGAAAGTGCTTCCTTGACCTCATTTATTAAAGGTACTGGGATCTGTCTTGCTACATTTACCGAATACAGTGGTGCACTGAGTTGTAACTTGATCCTGTATTCCTCTTTCAGCTCACCTAAGCCTATGAAGAGTCCTGGATATTTCTCTTGCCTATTTCTCATGCCACAAACCTTCTGTGATGTTGTCCAGTCTTATAATGAGGTTAATCATTTCAATGGCATGTCTGCCCAAGAATGGTGTGAAGACATTTTTGACCGCATAGATGTGTTTGCGTATCTTTTTGTCATTTTTTAGAACTGGTGGTAGAAAACACCCTTTTTACATCCAGAATGTGTCTTCCTGGTCCAATCAGTGTTTTCCGTGTATTCCTCAGGAGATTGTTTTTATTTGAGTTAAACTGAGGGAAGACTGATTCAGGTATTGCTGTGATGTCTGCCCCAGTGTCCATTTTCATTTTTACGGGTCGCTCTAAGATCTGAACATATCAGAACCCACCCGCCTTGTATTTTTAATCTATGGCTCCGAGGAAAGCTTGCCCTTTGTCTGAATCACAGTCCTCTTCAACCTCCTGAAGCACAGTCTTTGAATGGCATTGATACATGTAGTGGCCTGTCCTATTGCATTGGTGACACACAGCATCTTTGGCTGGGCAGAGATCCCTCAGCGGTAATGTATTATGTGTTAGCGGCCGAAGCAGCTCCTTTAAGAAGGTTGCGGATTTAGGTAAGACATGTGACCGAGGCATCATGACATGCAAGAGTGATTAATAGACAGATGTGGCGGAGAGAATCCGGTAATTTTCCAAAATAAAACATTGGGTCATCGGGGGTTGAAGACCACTGCTTTACATAGTATGGTGCTTTGAGTCATCTTATACAGCGTGATTTCTTTCATTTATCTTTACCTCTGTTCTGGAAATGTGTCCAATTAGTTCCCTTTTCAGGCTTGTTCGCCCTTTTAGATGAATTCTGACTATTTCTCTTTTTGTACAGCTTCTAACATTAGGTCTTCATCCTCCCCCTGCCTAAGATCAGCCTGCTGTTTTGCTCTGACTGGCAATAATCAGGCTTTTTCTAATGTCAAGTTTGCATGCAGTTCCAGATATTTGACAATCCTGTCTCTAATAAGTTCATCTTTCAGTTCCAAAATCGGCTTTTGTTTCCTGGAGTTAAACTTTATTTGTTAAACACAATTATAGTTAGGACACAAATAATAACGATTGTGTGAGCACTGTATTTTTCAGAATTTGGCATTTGATGATATATGCACAGTATTTAAGGAAAATATTTAGTTATTTATACTGTGTTCTGCAGTTATCTAATGGTCGTCTCCTTCTCCTGTGCTCCTGTAGCGGACAATTGTAATGGTGAGACAGCGTTGAATAAATATTTAGAATGAATTTGTATTTAAGAGTTGGATTTTACAGGGTGTTCATGAAATATAACTCAGTACAAGCCCAAATAGCACAGCTGGATTTAATCTTCATGATAACGTGGATCTAATATATGATATGGATTGAAGTTAAATGTGTGTGAGGCATCAACACAACCGTTCTTCTCATATTTACTTCCTACAATCTGGCTTCAGTTCACCACTTCGCCGTATGTGTCGCCAATTCCCCTTCTGGCCTTCTGTGTCTCCAGAAAAAAATCTTAATGGGAGAATGTGCGCACCTGTAAGTAAACTGCGCCCTGCGTACCCACATTCTTACATTTTTAGAAATCACAACCTTTGCTGGAAAGTGGCGTACGCACAAAACAGGGTTGGAAACGGGCGTACGCCAATTTTCCACGCAAAGGAAATTTTATAAATAAGACCCCTGGTGTGTTTTGCATATATCCACGCATAAACAATCTTTATGAATTTACGAGGATATTGGTGAAATAGATATTTCAAAGATTTTTTTTTGTAAGCAAATTAGTGAAATTCTCGCTTTTCTTATACGTAGGTATTATATGATGCTCAGCCAGTGTGTACCGTGTATACATTATTATAGGATGGCTATTTTAAATTGCAGTTTTACACTTTGTCATATCAGGCAATTCTGATAAGGTGCTTCGCCTAAATAACAAACTAAAAATGTGGGTTGCAGGTTTTAAAAACAAACAAAAACATTACCTACTTTTATGGAGTTCGATAAACAGATTTGATCTATACGCATTATTCACTACATATACTACAATACATTCTTACACTAGAATAGATATTTATCTGCTGCTACATATACTACAATACATTCTTACACTAGAATAGATATTTATCTGCTGCTAAAGGCAGAACTATAATCTCTATCATGAGGATGCTATCGTAGGTTAAAAAAAAAGGAGCCTGCCAAAGTATGTATAAAAACTACACCCCATTTCTACAGTTTGTCAACTATTATAGTAGAGACTTTTTATATCAACTTTACAGCATTGCTTTTATTCGTGTCTTTTTTTATTTCAACCTCAATTGAAAGTGTGTGGACAGCCGGCACGCTGCACATGGCTTACAAAGGCTAGGTCTAACTTAGAGAGATATGTCTAGCGCTTGACAGCAACTCAGCCAAACAAATATTTTAAAGCATGCTTGTGTAAACATGAAGCCACATGGACTGATAGAAATAATAACAGTTAAGTGGTTAATGCAGCAGCGATCCGCGTGTCACGGCGCAGGCCGGTGCCTCTGCTCCCCCTTCTGTTTAAAGCATCCGTGCTAAGGGCAAGTAAAGGAAACTTAGCTAAAACTAGCACGGTTTTACCTTCCGTCACCTCCAAAACTTTAATCTGCTCCTCTGCGGCGGCGCGTACTTCTTGAACCGGTGACAGGATCGCCGTCAGCGTTTCTATTAAGGCCTCCTTAAGTCCCTGCTGAACCGGACCTGCGGCCGAAACGGTGCCGGGAGTCGTAGCACCCATACCCGCCATATTTCTAGCAACCTCTCCTATGCGAAGGAGAAACATCCGCGAGCAGTGCCCGCCATGCAGAAAGGAGGGGGAGATTGTAAATGACGCCGTTTGACTGCTTCTTCTTGATCCTGGCAGCTGACTTCGGGGGACATTACCGCCACCTACTGGTATACATTATACACATTGTTTTCAACCCGACGTACAAGAGTCGGCCCTTGCTTTCGACCTTCGTTATTGGGTCATTATCATTTACATTAATCGAGGCCGGGTAGTTGAACGTGAAGCAGCAATTGATACGTTGACTGATACGTTTTCACTAGATAGCTACAAAGCTTCTTTTCCCTGAGAAATCCCCCTGATGAATCTTTAGACATCCCGAGTTCCCAACATCTATGGTCTATAGGCACGTGACTAACTGGTTTATTCCACTGCTTCAGCATTAGTCATCGTAAAGTCGTTGTTTTAAGTCTTCTGGATCTGGACACTGGAAGTAATATTGACCGTGATCACAATGAGTTCAGCCAAATGTGTGTAATTTAGATTTTTTATTATTTGGCAGGTAGATAGCACTTTCGTTCGCAGCCTTATGATGCAATATAGGTAGCAGTTGGCTCTATGCTGCACATCATTTGCAGTTGTGTTACTCTTTTATTCTATTCTCAGCATTTAAAGCCTCAACTAAGTAAAAGAAAGAATCAGGAAAAGATGATTTTGCAGCTGTTGCTGACATGCTTTTAGATGGTAAATGGCTTGTGTAACTTTTTTTTGTAACCATATTAAACATACTAGAGGAATGAAGGATTTAAAAAACAGTTATTGTAATAGAAACTGCAAGCAAGAACAACCCATTTTATTCTTCAATGAACATCTGTTATTGTTTATTTATAAAGAAAATAAACAGCAATGGTCACAAAAAACTTTCACACTTCGGTCTGCTACTATAATTAGACAAGCTAAATCAGGATTCTATACAACCATCGCTAATGGAAGAAAAGCGATCAAAGCAGAAAAAAAAAAATCAGTTAACCAGCTTATTTATTGCTGGGATAAATAAATAAGCATACTAGACATTTACCAGATATGGTTTTAAAAAATAAATTCATAGCTTTCCGTTTTAGCCTAATTAATCTAGTTTGGTGAAAGACAGCCCTGGAGTCAAGTGGAAAGAATTATTAGCATGTTAGGAGGTAACATCCTCATCCAACTTTCCATTTGGGGAAATGGATGTCCATCTGGCGTATATTTATGGAACAGAAACACCTGAGGTACATCTTTGCATCCTGTCCTCTAGGCAAGATGAAAAAGGCCATTAAAAATAGAATAATTGTTTTGGTTCAGTCCTATAGTGCAGAACATAACAATAAGGACTGATTGGGACTTTTGAGGGCCAGGAGAAAGATCTGGTACATACACGGTGATCTAACTTTTGTTTATCCAAAAGAGATTTGGTCCTTAATTTGTCAAATGATTTTTTATCAAGCAGTTGATGCACACATAGTCTTCATTCTCTGCCTGCTCAGCAGACACACCCACACAAATCTGGTGGAACCACTGGTTACAGTTGCCATCACACTGAACCCAGTTTACCTGTAAGGAAATAGATGAAAACCATTCTCAATTTTATACCATAATCCACAGGGTTTATAATAATGCAAAGCATAATTTGTTTAACATCAATTCCAAAAAAAGGCACACTGTGTAAAATGTATACAACAGAATGCAATGATTTGCAAATCTGAAACCTATTTTATTCACAATAGAACACAGAAAATATATCAAATGTTTTAACTGAGGAAATGTACCATTTTAAGGAAAAAATAAGGCAATTTTAAATTTGATGGCCACAACACATCTCAAAAGGTTGGGATGGAGCAAGTAAAGCCTGGAAATGTGTTGCTTATGAAAAAAGGGCTAAGAAACATTTAGCAATTACTAAGGTTAATTGGAAAGATCAGTAACATGATTGGTTATACAAAGTGTATCTTAGAGAGGCAGACTCTCTCAGAAGTAACACTTTCCAAGATTGCTTTGTTTAAAAAAAAAAAAAAAACTACCAGTGTAGACTTATTCATTGATAGACTTAAACCACTTTTGTACGTCACTCTGGAGAATGGCGTCTGCTAAATGCCTCAAATGTAAATGTAAAGTTAAGATGGTCAGAGGTTCACCAATCTAAAAAAAAAAAAAAAAAGTCTACAAATTCTGAAACCATTGCAGAATATTATTCAACATAAAATTTTGTTTTTTAATATCTCAAATTCATTTAAAATTGACAGAGGGGACTGTTCTGTAGTCAGATGAATCAAAATGACTTTGTTTTTGAAAATCCTGCATTTTGCTGAATCCTCCAGACTAAAGAAGAGAGGGACCATATAGACAAAATCTATTTTGCAGAAGGTCTTGCATATTTTAGCAAGACAATGCTAAATGAAATTCTGCATCTAATACAATGGCATTGCTTGGTAGAAGCTGAGAAGAAAAAAAAAAAGACCCAGGATTGCTGAGCAGGTAGAATCCTGTATGAGAAAAAAAATAGGACAATATTCCTCTCTCAAAACTCCAGCAGCTGGACCCTTGGTTCCCAGATGTATACAGACTGTTGTTAAAAGTAGTTACGATGGCCTGATATAACTTTTTAAAGACGTGTTACAGTCGTCAAATTAAAAACTACCTTATTTTTTCTTTAAAATGGTACTCCTTGGGTCAAACATTTACTATGTTATGTTGTGAATAAAATATGGCTTTATGAGATTTGCATTCTGTTATTATTTACATGTTACACAGCATCCCAACTTTATAGGAATTCAGGAAAGGCCTTCCACTAAATGTAATGTGGCTATGGGTTTTGCCATCTTAGCCACAAGAGCAATAGTGATCTTAGACACTAATAATGCATGAGGAGCACTGGAATACATTAGTTGGCATTCTAGACAAGCCTAAAAGGTGTTGCTCTTTGAAGTCCAGTCAAGATATTTCATTTAAACCTTGGCATACAACATGTTTGTGGACCTTGCATTGTGCATAGGGTTGTTGTCATGCTGAAACATACAGGGGCTTTAATTCTAGTGAAGAGAATCTAATGCTACAGCATGCAGACACGTACATGGTCAGTATGCGTATGCATTATTTTACACTTTATTAGGACTAAAGGTGTGCTGTGTTATCTGGCACCAAGATGTTTGCAGGATCTCCTTCAAATCTTGTAAGTAGTAAAGTGAGGCCTGCATAGATTGGACTTTTTTGTCTGGCAAATCCAGGATGCTGGTATGTTTAAAAATAGCATCCACATGAATGCAAGGTCCCAAAAATTCCCAAAAAAAGAAGGGATCGGAAGTTCCCATACTGCAGACTTGTGCCATCTCTTACCTAAGTGAATGCTGAATATGCACCTGGTTATCCCCTTGTTACAGGTATTCAGATCCTTAAGCTCTTGACAGGTGCAGTTGTAACAAGATTACTGATGTTATTTATGTTAACTGTCATTGGTTTTAATGTTATGGCTGACTGGTCTATCTTTTCAGTGCTAAGCAGTATTCATTGTATCCAATTGGCAAATACTTAAAAAGAAAATGTCCAAATCTGTGGAAAATGGAAAATAAAATAGCAGCAGACAAATATGCCATTGTACACTCACACCAGAAGATACAATGTTGCGCTATATGATAACAGAAAAAGCATTTTAAACGGACCTCATTTCCCTCTGGCTGTTGACATTGCTTTGCTGAGCATATGGACCAGTCCTCCTCAGAGTCTTCTGAAGAAGGTGAGTCCGAGTTTAAACCAGATGAGGAGATTGTTCTTTTCTCATGTATCCTCTCCTTGTTTGTCCTAATCTTCTTTTTCTTGGGCTTCTTAACAGTGTCTTTGTCCAGCATATCCAAGGTCTCTTTCTCCAAGTGCCTCTTGGAGTTCTTATCTAGCTTCTCATCATCCTTTTGCACAACTAAAGCTAAATCCTAAAAAAATATAATCAGAATATATAAAAGACTCTTTAATGGTTTATGTTTTTCCCCTTATAGTAACGCATAAATGAGAAGACATTGGTGTCTAACCTGGACCTTTCCTTGCGGTGAGCTTTTGTAATTCAGGCTACTGTCCTGTGCAATGTGGTACTGGTGATCATGATCACTGCTCTGTATGGCATGTGAGGGACACAATCTGCTGAGCAACCCCTGGTAGAAATGCTGCAGCTCAGGCAAGGTTACCTGTAGAAGAAGTCCTTCCACAAGCAGCTCTTCTATTTCAGGACTAAGAACTGAAACACACAGCACGCACAACATGCACTCAAATATACTAGAACTGTTCTCATCTGCTAATCATTTCTATGAATAAATAAGATCTACGCACCACTGAGAGGAATGCATGAATGCTGCATGTAGAAATACCCGCTTGTCCCATCCAGGGATTGAGAAGGTTTTCCAGAGAAAGGTCTTATCTTTAAAATAAAATGCAGTATATTTTAAGCATTAAATGCTAAAAAACTAGCACAAAAATCATCATGACTAAAAGACACTTTTTCATTAAAGTGCTGTTTAAATGGTGAGACCTGTTGTACTCTGTGCTGCCAGCGCACTGTCCTCTCAATCATAAAACGAAGCGCGTCACCCTCTGGGAGTCGTACTCGAATACGTTGGAGAGAAGCAAGCAGGGGCAGCACCTTGTCCAAAGGTGGTTTTTCAGTTCGGATGCACAGTGGGCACAGCCAAGGATGCCCAGCCTGTGTATCCTGGTACCCTGGCACACAACCACTATGGTAAGCATCAAGACAGAGTTCACACTGGAGCATGGGGCCTGCTGGCACTGTATGACATAGGCAGACTGTAGGAGCCAAGCTGTTTGTGGGCAAAAACTTTGCATTGTTTACGGTCCTTAAGGTATTCAGGTTCTCCATTTCCTTTAAGCGTACCTCACAAAGAGTAGCCATCTGTTGGATAACAATTAAATTATTATATAAGGCTGAGTAAATGAACCTTTATAAACTAAAACAATACAATTTGTTAAGCATTAAAATAATTTAGTAAGCTTTTGCTGCATGTGGCACATAATATTATTTGGAACCGTACACTCTTTTTAGGATACAAAGGAGAAAAGTATATATAAAGACGCACTGCTAAAGATGTGTCTTTGCTTTCAGAGAGCACTCTTTCCACATCACCAAGACTGTTCAGTTTCATGCCAGTTTTTTTAACAGCTGGATGAACATCTTTCACTCTTTTTGACTTTGATTTCTGACATCCTGAATCACATCTGGGGCACAGTACCTTAAGGAAACAAACAGTGTAATTACCATTTACATACTTTTCATGCTCTTTTGCATTTTCAAAGATTGGCATCTATACTTTTGGAACTAATGTAAAAACATAGCATGTGCTCATATTAAAGATGTTTTGCCTACCTCCAGAAGGGAAAGAGAGGAGTACTTCAACAAAAACATTTTTGCTGCACTCTCCTTCCAGGCCTGCACCTCAAACACAAGGCTTTCTAGCCGTGCCAAAGGCTCCAGGAGGACAGGGATGCCTTTAGCTTTTAAGATCAGCTCATTTAAGGAGGAAAAACCAGGAACACGCCCTCCAAGCTGCAAAATATTTGACAACATAAATTGTCAAAAATAAATTATAAAAAAAATGTCAAGCTTTACAACACAAATAGTGAAGGGGGTTGGCATGAGATTAACCTGTAAAGCTTCTGCCTCCTGGATCCACTCTCTGGCCCTGAGGACTGAGTCTTGCAGTTGGAGACAGTTTGGCAGGTAAGCCTGGATACTACTTACTTCCAGCAGCATTTTCTCCAATGTCTCTATATTCTGGCAAGGTCTATTTCAAACAAATTAGAAAAGGAAAAAAATTCTAAATAAACAGCAAAATGCAGTATCTACTATTGTGCAATAATATACATGCTTTTTATATTCACAAATTGCATTTCTCCTTGTTCTGATATGGGCAAAGTTGCTATATATTTGTGGGTTTCAAAATAGGGTTGGAAACCCCCTGAGGCATAGACAGAAAAAAGGCTAAATGATGGAAGCCACAACAGACTAACAAAACTATTTATTATATAAAATATAATAAAAAATAGTATTGTACACATATAAAAAATAAATGAAATGACAAATAAGTTTACATTTATAAAATAAATCTTCACTAAAAGCACCATCAGTTTCCAAATATAAATATAGGAAAGTTACTGCACTGCCCACCAGTACAATGCACTAATACTTTGAATCTACCCAGGAAGCAACTTTAATTTTTAAATACAAGCTCAGCACATTTTCTCTGGTGGGCCAATGCACAATTCATTTGGTTTGTAGGTGAAATTCTGCTCTTAACACATGCAATCCTGGCAGACTCAAGTCAGTCTGCATATATGCCTATTCCATTTGACCACTAACACTTCTCACTGCAAGGCTACAAAGGGTTACTTACAGACTGGGTCAAATATCATTCAGAACCTCCACATAAGGAAGTAAATTATAGGAACAAGTCATTTCAGACCTGGCAGCTCAAGTTTGTATGCTGCTATTAATCTGCTATCTATTAAACACCCAATTTTGGAATCAAGAAAGAACAACTCATCTATAGTAAATATTGAAACAGAGGAGACACAGAAAAAAAAACAGCATTCACATGAGAAAGTAAATACAGAAATATAAAATAAATTTAGCCTAGCACACAAATGGCACACAGTATTATAATTTTGAACTATTTTATTCATGCATTATTCAACATTTACATATTTATGGCATTTCTATGATGTCTCTGTACTGCAAAAAAAAGCACACACACACACACACACACACACACACACACACACACACACACACACACACACACACACACACACACACACAGTTGAGTCTGTTTTTCTACTTCATTAGTTAATTTAAGCTTACTTTAGCTTAACTTCATACTACTTGTTTGTGCTAAAAGAAGGTGTATATAGAACCTAACCTGGACACAAGCATTCTGTGTGACTTCTCCTCGCACTGCTCACACACAGTGAGCAGCTCTTGTAGGTGGGCCATGGTCCTCTCCACACAGGCATGAGGCTCCAAACCCACTCCCTGGTCTATCAATTTTCTCATAAGTTCCAGGGTGAGGCTGGTAGGCTCGGTGCTGGCCTGTTGTACTGCTTCAACCCAGCGTGCTTGCTCCAGTCGCTGCCTGAGCACATCAAGCTCTGGCAAGTCTACCTCTAAGCCTGAGCCTTCATCCAGGGCAGCTTGCAGGGCTGAAGAGCTGGGCATCTCTATAGCCAGGAGATCTGAACTCTCTTCTTGGAACTGCCTGACTCGGCTGAGCAGAGCCTGTGGATATCATTAACATTCTTTGTTTTTTTTTCTTAAGTAATTTAGGAGTATCGGAAGATGGGGTTCCTTGTTCAGTACCTTGAGAAAAGGCGCCTGTCTAATGGTGCAGGGCAGGTCATATAGCTGCTGTACAAATAACCTCAACTCCTCTACAGTGAGATGTTTCTGAGATTTCCCACCACCCGAGCGATACCTACGTAAACAAAGTTCAAATGTAAAAAAAACGAGCAATGATAAATTTATGAATGCAGCCTGAAAGAGATATGAAAAAGAATCCCTTGAGTTCAGAAAGTATTCAGGTTCCCCTCACTTTTTTCAATTTTGTCGTCATGTCATGCAGCCTGATACTACAATCGTTTAAATAAAAAAAAATTTGGTCAAGTAAGGTCATGCAGCCTATACTACAATCGTTTCAATTTCGATTTTTGTCCTTATTAATCTACACTTAGTATAGACAAAGTGAAAACAGAATTCCAGAAAAGTCAACGTTTAAATGTTTTAAAATAAACACTGAAATATCACACGCACATAAATATTCAGACCCTTTGCAACAATACATGAAAATGAGCCCTCTATAGAAGGCTTTATAGCTCACAGTGCATATCAAAGCAAAAATAAATAAATAAATAAAAGCATGATGTCAAAGGAACTGCCTGTAGAACTCGGAGAGAGAATTGTTGAATGGCACAGATCTGGCTACAAAAAACTGCTACTGTACGAAGGATTCCCAAAAGCACAGTGGCCTCCATAATTCTCAAATGGAAAAAAGTGTGGCGTAATCAGGACTTTTCCCAGAGGTGGCCGCCTGGTCAAACTGTGTAATCGGGGTAGTAGGGTGACCAAGAACCCACTAGTCACTCGGACTAAGCTCTGAAGATCCTGTGTCTTGATGGACAAAGTTCTAGATAGACAACCATCATTGCAGCCCTCCATCAATCTGGAAGTGAAGAATGGCAGAAAATTCCCCAGGTGTACAAAGCTTGTTGCGTCATATGCAGAAAGACTCAAGGCTGTAACTGCTGCCAAAGGTGCTTCAACTAAGTGAAAAAAATTCTAGAATTTCTAGAATTTAATTGTCATTATTTTTAGATCATTGGGAAAAATAATCAATTGTAAAATGTAGTACCAGGCAAAAAAAAATTTATATAAAATTTTTAAAAGTGAAGAGGGTCTGAATATTTTCTGAATGTACTTTATCAGTTGTACTATGTATGTACAAATACTGTATTCACTGTGCTATGACAATAAAAAGTCAGATGATATTTAATCTCCACAATTCTGTAAAAGTAAGCTATAGAATGTAAAATAATAAAATGTAAACAAGTATATAATTGTAAGTACTATACAGTGATAGAATAAGAAGCATAAATCATTTTAATAAATAATTAAGATACACTTGCTTCAGAAGGTATTCGTGTAATTTCTCTTTTTTACATTTTATTTTAGGTAATTTAAAGTATATATTAAATATCAGCAGCCCTAGACCACAAAGTACACCAGAATGCTTACTGTATAAGCAAAAACAGGATTTCTCATTTCCTTTATTGGTTGTCTATGGATAAAAAAAAAGTTTATCTTAAATTAAAATTTATTCTATAAAAAGAAAAATACTTTTCTGCATAAAATACTGTAAAATTTTATGATTGATGTTTTAGGTGCATCATGCTGCTTGGTGTTTTCTTAAAAAGTCCCTTCCATGCAAAAATTACATTTATCCCCCATGGATTGAACTTGTTCATGTCTAAACTCTAGTTAGCTACCTACCTAATATTAAACTACTACCTAGAATTAAACGAATTTTCTTTAATATCAGCAGCAAAATAAGCGACATATAATTACGTGATTAGTGAGAACGATGATCTCTTTTTACTCTTTGAAATACTATACGCACATACAGAGGACCTACCTGGTCTGTCTCTTCCCGTTGAGTAGCTGCTGGGCCATTAAGGCACTCTTTTCTGCTTCATTGACAGTCTGTTTTAGATGGAATAGCAAATCCAGCTCAGGATAAATCATCTTCTCTGCCTCTACAATCAATGCACGAAGTTCCTCCAAGTCTGGTGGGATAACAAATGATAAAAACTTTAACATAATATCATACAAAGAGGAAGGGCTGTACGCTTGCTGTAATTTATTAATTAGAACCCTTACCACTTTTATTGTCTTGGCCAGCCTTTAAAATTTTGTTAACTTTAGAAGCCCAGTCACTGTATGACTCAGCATGTGTTGCCAAAGCCTTGAACATTTGGTTCAATGTGCCCAAGGTATACTTATAACTGCATGACCATGGAAAAAAAAATAAACATCACATTTTAGTGGCACAATTCTGTTTATTGAAACAAGCCAAAGTAGCTTTCGTTAAATCAAAATATACATAATTACATGGCAATAAATCAAAGTACTACATTTAAACATATAAAGACCTACTTCAGTGTATAATGGTTGGGGGTACAGGAGCAGAAGTCCTCAATGTGGTGTAGACACACCAGCTGGCCAGGACTGCAGGGACAGGTGATTGCAGATAGGTAACAGGTGGTCCTGCATTTAGAACACTGCCTCTCTTCATCTGGCTGCTCATCATAATCCACTTGCTGGGAATGCCACAAACCCTAAGAACACGAATAGCCTTAGTAAAAAAAAAAATAATCTATGTAACAAGAGAATGTAATTAGAGGAAAAAAATTCCCCATTCAGGCCATACACAGAATAGCACAGTGTATGCAGGCTTGAATCACTAAATACTTCTGCATTTCTTTGTTTACATGAGTCGCCATGGCTTGCTCATCAGGGATAAATGCACACCATTCACCTTGACTGTTGATTTCTGTAAAGCTGCTTTGAGACAATGTCTGTTGTGAAAAGCGCTATATAAATAAACTTGACTTGACTTGACATGTGCCATGTGTTTCATGTTATGTTTTAGCCACCATCTCTTGTTATTGGTTATTTCCCCTCATGTTTCTTAAGTGTTTACAGCTAATTTTAGTTTACCCTTCGATTTGATTGTGTTTAACTATCCCTTTTCTGTCACTGTGTTCTTCAATTTCTATTCCGTTCTTTTTTTCCACGACGCACATTTATGTGTCCGACATGTTTTGACCACATTTTGTTGTTTGACAATCACCCGACCGACCTAAAGATTACATTCATGATCCTGCTTGTCAGTTTGGATTTGTTTGTCTGTTTAAATTATAATAAACATTCTTGCTCCACGCTTGCATCTGCCATTGCATATTCTGTGTGTTACATAAAAGGTAACTGATAAACCAGCATAACAAAACACATATAGCTAAATGTTCATGTTATCATGCACTACAAACAAACTGTATCATTTAACATTTTTAAAGATGTGGCAAAATAGCTAATAAAATTCAACCAAAAGAGTATAACTTTGGGCTCACCAGCTTGTAGGCTTTTTCTCGCAGTTTTTTCTCTTCTTGAATCATAACACGCATGTCCTTTTGTATAGCAGAGGCCAGTTCCAGGTCCAGGCTGTCTGCCTTGGCTGCAATATTACAAACCATCTCATCATGGGAGAAAACACAGTATCTGTTTAATGAGCGATAATGCTCTACACACTGTCGACCAAGTGGCATCTGCAAAAAAAAATTTCAACATCAGGCTATATATATATATATAAAATGCATCGACAGGCAGCAATGTTACTTGTATTTAATAATAATTAGAGGTCGACCAATTTATCCATTTTGCCAATTAATCAGCACCGATAGTTGATTGATGGAACTATTGGCATAAATCCATACCTATACTTTTTCCAGGTTGCATTATATAGTATGCGAGCGGCCTCCAGAAGTGAATCACTGCCACGCGCTGTTTATTTGAAGTGTCTTAGTTAATTTTGGATGTAGCCGTTTTTATTTATTGGAAGTGTCACTTTTTGTTTCAGTTTAATGCATGTCTTATTTTCCTAAATATTTATTTATATAATGAATATATTCATTTTTATCTCATTTAGCACATTTTCGTGATTCAGTACCGTATTATTATTTTTGTAATAAAAGTTTAATACTATTTTACAGAGTGTCATGTTTGTTTTTTCCAGTATCCATTTTAAAAACTATCGGTTGAATAATTGGCAAGTACGATCCAACCAAACTATCGGTAAAAGCCACTATCAGGCGACCTCAAATAATAATAATAAAAAACAATGTTTACTGAGTGGTATTTTTACCCAGTCCACCGTGCAGAAGTTAACAGCCTCAGCAAAGTTAAAGCCCTGATTAAATCCACTGTGATACGCTCTGGGGAAGGTTATAACAAATTCACCAGCACACTGGTTTGTGCGGTAAATCTAAAATAAGAAAAGAAAATCAAAACAGAAATCACTACATTACAAATTTATTAAGCAACAAAGTCTCAAATTCACTATATACATATTAGACAGCATAGTTAGACAGTGTTGAACAACAACATCAAAGTGAAATGAAATAAGTTTGTAACATATACAGTGAGGAAAATAAGTATTTGAACACCCTGCTATTTTGCAAGTTCTCCCACTTAGAAATCATGGAGGGGTCTGAAACTGTCATCGTAGGTGCATGTCCACTGTGAAAGACATAATCTACAAAAAAAATCCAGAAATCACAATATATGATTTTTAAACTATTTATTTGTATGATACAGCTGCAAATAAGTATTTGAACACCTGTCTATCAGCTAGAATTCTGACCCTCAAAGACCTGTTAGTCTGCCTTTAAAATGTCCACCTCCACTACATTTATTATCCTAAATTAGATGCACCTGTTTGAGGTCGTTAGCTGCATAAAGACACCTGTCCACCCCATACAATCAGTAAGAATCCAACTACTAACATGGCCAAGACCAAAGAGCTGTCCAAAGACACTAGAGACAAAATTGTACACCTCCACAAGGCTGGAAAGAGCTACGGGGAAATTGCCAAGCAGCTTGGTGAAAAAAGGTCCACTGTTGGAGCAATCATTAGAAAATGGAAGAAGCTAAACATGACTGTCAATCTCCCTCGGACTGGGGCTCCATGCAAGATCTCACCTCGTGGGGTCTCAATGATCCTAAGGAAGGTGAGAAATTAGCCCAGAACTACACGGGAGGAGCTGGTCAATGACCTGAAAAGAGCTGGGACCACCGTTTCCAAGGTTACTGTTGGTAATACACCAAGACGTCATGGTTTGAAATCATGCATGGCACGGAAGGTTCCCCTGCTTAAACCAGCACATGTTCAGGCAAGTCTTAAGTTTGCCAACGACCATTTGGATGATCCAGAGGAGTCATGGGAGAAAGTCATGTGGTCAGATGAGACCAAAATAGAACTTTTGGGTCATAATTTCACTAAATGTGTTCTGAGGAAGAAGAATGATGAGTACCATCCCAAGAACACCATCCCTACTGTGAAGCATGGGGGTGTTTTTCTGCACGTGGGACAGGGCGACTGCACTGTATTAACCAGAGGATGACCGGGGCCATGTATTGCGAGATTTTGTGGAACAACCTCCTTCCCTCAGTTAGAGCACTGAAGATGGGTCGAGGCTGGGTCTTCCAACATGACAATGACCTGAAGCACACAGCTTCCAGATAACCAAGGAGTGGCTCTGTAAGAAGCATATCAAGGTTCTGGCGTGGTCTAGCCAGTCTCCAGACCTAAACCCAATAGAGAATTTTTGGAGAGAGCTCAATCTCCGTGTTTCTCAGCGACAGGCCAGAAACCTGACTGATCTAGAGAAGATCTGTGTGGAGGAGTGGGCCAAAATCCCTCCTGCAGTGTGTGCAAACCTGGTGAAAAACGACAGGAAACATTTGACCTCTGTAATTGCAAACAAAGGCTACTGTACCAAATATTAACATTGACTTTCTCAGGTGTTCAAATAATTATTTGCAGCTGTATCATACAAATAAATAGTTTTTTTTTTTTAAATCATACATTGTGATGTCTGGATTTTTTTTTTTTTTTAGATGTCTCTCACAGTGGACATGCACATACGATGACAATTTCAGACCCCTCCATGATTTCTAAGTGGGAGAACTTGCAAAATACCAGGGTGTTCAAATACTTATTTTCCTCACTGTATGTCTGTTTATCTACATGTATCTTTTTTTTTTTTTTTTTTTTTTTTTTACAATTTACTGAAGCATCACTATTGTGGTCTTGGTTTCATTTTAGAAAAGGGCATACTACAATGTCTTGCACAATGTGAGTCAAAATGAAAGCAAGACTAAGTCTAGATATAGCCCAAAAACCACAGTCAGACTTAAGGTTTTAGAGGCAGCTGACTTTGAAAATTTACAGAATTCTATACATATACCACTGACTTGAATCTACAAATATGCCTACTAGTAAAAAGGAACACTTATAACACAACTGTAGCTACTTTAACAAAAAATAGCAAGCATGCTCTGACCACAAAGAGGCAGAAATACAGACAGTGACCTTACTTCTCAAAATAATAATGAACTTAATTTTTTAAAATTGTTTTACAAATTGATTTAATCATACCATGAATACTGGTTAAAGAATGAAGAGTATAAGTAAATAAAAAAATTCAAATTACCCCATAATGCAGTGCTAACATAGTCAGCCAATTACATACATATACATATACATGTGAAGGGAAATCGTTCTGAACAACCTGCACTATGGTTTCTAGTTCAACTGGCTTGATCATGCTCTCATACGCAAGTTAAAATCATATTGATGGGGAGTCTGTCCATCAAATATATAGGCATTAACAGTGTCGGCACCACGAGTGGGCCCTGGGGGGGGCGTGGCCAGGTCACAGACAGTGACCTTACTTCTCAAAATAAGAATATAAGTAAATAAAAAAATTTAAATTACCCCATAATGCAGTGCTAACAGTCAGCCAATTACATACACACTGCCACTACGTCAGTAACGTAAATCAGTAGGCTAAATGGTCAGTGAAATCGTTTTTTCTAAGTTCGTCTCGAACATTTACCAAAACACTGTTTTAATTAAAAAATCTTTAACAATGGATATAAGAAAATGGTTCGTCTTGTTGTTCAAAATTTTAATTCCTCCTCCCCTCATCGTCTGCAGCTCTTCTAAAGGTAAGATGCCTGTGTGTTTTCGTGAGTCTTGCACTTTAGAGTTATGATTAATTATGGTTTACAGTGACTGACTCGTTTAATATTTTATGTTTATTGAAGTATAATGATTATAATAATAGTAATAGTATGTGAACGAGATAGGCCCCCCCAGTTAAACATGAGGCCCCCTCATTCTGTATTCTCTGGCGCTAACACCGGGCATTAAGTTAATACAAGTTCTCGTCTCTACTGTGTGAAGAAGTTTGCAAAAACCAAATCATGTGCAGTGGAACCATGTTTTTACTCTATAATGTAATCAAAAACAGTGTACTCAAATGTACACCACATTATATTACCTGTACACTTGTGTGTACTTACCGGGACTCTATGCTCCATTAGTAAATTGGGGTTCATGATTGTGACCAACTGATGGAGCAAATCTGGCTGGGACTCAAAGAGCTCAGGGGCAAGCTTCTTCATCACTGCTTCCAACTGCTCTGCAGCAAATCCAGGAGCACCATACCATGTCTTTGGTTCTCCCCTACCAAACAAACAGAGATCAACCTCAATAAGAGTGGAAAGTGATCGAGGGTGGTTTTTTGGCAATATGTCTATTAAGTACAGCAGAGTATGTTAAAACACTTAATTTAACACCATTTTTTCTGGGTGGTGATTAAGTTTAACTAATAACGTTTGAATAGGCATTTTTGCTTTTATTGAATATAGGAAAGCAAATATTGTCACATTAAGCTCAGTCACCATCACCTTATAGCATTGAATTTTTTGTGTATTTCTTTAATCATTCATGTTGAATAGTCTAAAAGGGCATACCAGTGCAAATAGTTTACAGAATAGCTCCAATGATCCTCAATATGCCAACAGAAAGATGAGAAACACATGCCCACATAGAGCCAGGGCAGCTTCATTCCACATATATCAGCAGTGATGTGAGTAAGCACAGATGCATCCAGCACTGGCATGTTGTTTAGGTTCCAGCCACAGTTGAGGTAATGCTGCATAGACAGAAAGGAGTGCAAGTATGAAAAACATTAATACAAATCATAGATTAGATTATTTACATTTTATTTAAGAAAGAATGCAGAGAAGACAACAATCCAGTTGCATACCATGATAAGATAAGCATGACAGTCTAAATATCACAAATGTTTTTTTTTGTAATAAGATCACAACTTGTTTCTTAAAGTGTCATGATAAATTCATTATTAGGAATACATACTGCACATCAGGTAGTGCCCTAGCAAAAGGTGGTATAGTTCTGACCATACAGGTCTAAGGCAATAAGTTTTATTCCTGTGCTTTTTCCTGGAATTTTTAACTTATCAACCATTAAGGTATATCCAGCCATCCATTAAGATAGAAGTTTCTCAAACTGACTGCCAATGAAACGCACCACTCACTCAGGTTTACTACAATAAACATACAGTATAGCTACAGATCTCCAAGTTGACATTTCAAGTGGCATAGCTAAATTGGAAACAGTATAAAACTGACCAACATAAGGAGGTACTACACCAGCTTTTTTCTGTTAGGGTGCTCCCTGTTGTATAGTATGCATGGACACAAATGTATTTTGCCTTAAAACAAACAAAAAAGTGTCTGATCTTAAAAAAAATGTGTATCTTCTTTTATCTTCTAACACTAAGAAAAAAACAAACATTGTCTTTTTGGACATCCATAAATAAATATGAAATTGTGCAGTATTATTGGAGGGAGTACAACATGCCTCATCATCAGACGTGACTTTAAAAGAGCCATTCCTGACAGGAAAGCCACTGCCATAGTCCTTTGAGGCAATATCTGCCCCATACTCCACTGTGACATCTTCCTCGATTGTGTTAACCAAACGCCAAAATTCCTTCTCAACCAGCTCAGTGGGGACCATCTGGAAAGAAAACATCAAAGCATGTGAGTGTCTGGTTACTAACCACAGAGATCACTTATACATCTAATATGTAGAATCTTTAAATAATACATACATGCACAGGCATGTTGAAGTAGTCTGACTTGAAAGAGTCTGCCATATCTCCAAAGGAGCGGAGTGTGTAGTCTCTGGATGCCTGCTCGAAACCAAACGCTACCTGAGGCTTACCACACTCCTGTGGAAAAAAAGAACAAGATGTAAGAATATACAAATAATTACAAATAGTTACAATAATTACAAACTACGCTGGTAAATTCTTATGAAGTTTTGGGAACAAAACTCAAAACTATTTAAAATAACTACTACTACTGCTACTACACTACTAAAAATAATACATTCTTTTCTAAATCCTCTAAGATGACTCCCAGCTGATCAAGTTAAAAAATCTTAACCCATCAGCTGTCTAACTATAGGCCAATATCAAGCAAACGCTTTAATATGCGCTTTATGCTTTAATTTACTTATGCTCATACTGCTTGGAAATAACATTTAAGAAAAAAGAAGGCTATCCTGACTGATGCATTTCATGAAAGTATTGATTGAAACGTTTGAGACATTTTATTCCACGCCTACTTCGATTAAAAGGTGCAGGTTATTTATTGGTAACTCAAATAATGAATGTCCACAGCAGGGAGTAGAGCTTTCTGTTACAAAACCCCACAGTTATGGAACAGCCTTCTAATTAGTGTACAGGACTTAGACACAGTCACGGTGTTCAAGTCTAGGCTAAAAACACATTTATTTAGTCAGGTCTTTTGTCAGTAGGTCTTTCTTAGGTAAAGAAGGGATCATGGATATAGTGTTTTTGTGAACTGGGATATTTGGATGCTGTCATCACATCACACATTCACTTGTCAGGTTTGTTGACAAAAGTGTGGTGAGCTGTCTATTATCACAGAGAGTCCTCATGTCTGTGTTATAGTGCATCCAGAAATAATTCACAAAGCACAAAATTAATTAAATTCATTATTTTCCTCAAAATTCTACAAACAATAACCCATAAGAACAACAAGAAAGAAGTGTTTGAAATCTCTGCAAATGTATTTAAAAAAAAAAATATTCATAAGTAAAAAGTATTCATAATTATTGACCACCTTTGCTCAGTACTTAGTTAAGCCACCAATTACGGCCTTGATTCTTTTTAAGTTGATGCTACAAGCTGGGCACACCTATTTTTGGGCAGTTTCTCCCATTTTTCTTTGCAGAACCTCTCAAGCTCAATCAGGTTGGATGGGGAGCATCGATGCACAGCAATTTTCAGATCTCTCCAGAGATGTTTAGTCGGGTCCCTGGCTGGGCCACACTGGGCTGGACATTCACAGAGCCGTCCAATATCCATTCCTTGGCTGTGTGCTTAGGGTGGTTATCCTGTTCAATGATGACTCGTCTCCCCAGTCTGAGGTCCAGAGTGCTCTGGAACAGGTTTCCATCGAAGATGTCTCTGTACATTGCTGCATTAATCTTTCCCCCGATTCTGACTAGTCTTCCAGTTCCTGCTGCTGAAAAACATCCCCACAGCATGATTTTGCCACCACCATGCCCCAATGTAGGGATGGTATTGGCCAGGTGATGAGCGGTGCCTGGTTTCCTCCAGACATGAGGCTTGCCAAACAAACCAAAGAGTTCAATATTTTTTTTCTTATGGTCTGAGAGTCCTTCAGGTGCCTTTCGGCAAACTCCAGACTGTAATGTGCCTTTTAGTGAGGAGTGGCTTCCTTCTGGCCACTCTACCATACAGGCCTGATTGGAAGAGTGCTGCAGAACATGGTTGTTGGTCTGGAGCTTCTTCTCTCTCTACAGAGAAATGTTGTAGCTCTATTAGAGTGACAATCATGTTCCTGGTCACCTCCCTGACTGAGGGCCTTCTCCCTGATCACTCAGTTTGGCCGGGCGGACTGCTCTAGGAAGAGTCCCGTTGCTTCCAAACATCTTCTATTTATGGATGATGAAGGCCACTGTGTTTATATGCTGCAGAACTTTTCTGTACCCTTCACCAGATCTGTGCCTCGATACAATCCTGTCTCTGAGGTCTTCAGACAATTTCTTGGAATCCATGGCTCATGGTTTGTGCTCTGACATGCACTGTTACTGTGGGACTTTATAAAAGACAGGTGTGTGCCTTTCCAAATGACGTCTAATCAACTGAATTGACTGATTGGACTGAATGACTCCAATTAAGTTGTAGAAACATCTCAAGGATGATCAGTGGAAACAGGATGCAACTGAGCTAAATTTTGAATGTCATGGCAAAGACTGTAAATACTTATCTACATGTCTTTTTTCTCGTTTTTTATTTGAAATAAATTAGCAAAGATTTTAAACAATCTTCCTTCATGTTGTCATTATGGGGTATTGTTTGTAGGATTTTGAGGGGAAAAAAATTAATCTAACTCGATTTTGGAATAAGGCTGCAACAACAAAATGTGGAAAAAGTGAAACGCTGTGAATATGCTTTACGGGTACACTGTACCTTTTGGCTCTCCATTTTAGTTACACTGCCATAACTAGAAATCTTTACCCGCATTTAGATCACACTCTAGTGTCCTTAAACAGTTATGAAACAATAATACTTGATCCTTATTTCTGTCTCCCTTTCTGTCAAGGTAAACATTCTCCTGCAGTACCAGTGACCCGTGTTTCTGTCTTTCTTCTCTTTGTATCTGCCCAATTCATCCCAACGCCCTGCCTCTGGATGGGGTTTTCATTGGTTGGGGACCATTCTGTGAGGCTGAGGATGGTTTCACATCAGCAACCTTGGGATCTGTGGGTTTACTGAGCAACTCAAGAGCTTTGGGGATAGATCTGGACTGTGATTAGTGTCAATATTCTGCTGCAGTGGTTTGCAAGAGCAGTTCTACATCTATCATAAAGCAGTGATGGAACTGCAGTAAGTGAACATTTCTTCCTTATGTGATCTCAGGAAGTTTTTCCTTGAAACAGTCATGACTGGCTTGCTAATAAAAAAAATACACTTTCAATTCTAAGGAACAAACTATTAGACACTATACCTATACATTCTTTTACACAACTTTTCAACCTCTGTCTTATAAAACTCTCTGTAAAGCTACATTGAAAAAATATTCATTGTTCATTCATCCATTAATTTTCTCCTGCTTATCCGTAATTCGGGTCGCGGGGGCAGCAGTCTAAGCAGGCCCCCGCCTTCGACTGCTGCCCAATCCTTACAGCACCGGGGTGGTGAGCCCACGGGAAGGCGGCCCCACGTCACGGACCTTGATATTTCCCTCGTAAGGGACCATTGTAAAAAATAAAATAAATTGAACAGTTTGTGGAGATTTTTCTTTCTCTCTGAACATTAGCAAGACTAATCCTGAACTTAGTTTGCTGAGACACACACTTCTCATTTCTGAAAAATTTCAAATACAGTGCCTTGACCTAAGAGTTTTCCGAGATACGAGCGGTCACTCGGTCGATTTTTTGCTTTAATACGCGAGCAAAAACTTGAGTTACGAGCTCGAGACGCCGCTGGTAGATGGCGAATCAAAGCCAGAAAGCGAAGACTGTGACAAAAATTAAGATAAGCAAAGAAGAAAAAGTAAAAATTTTAAAGTTTAGGGATACGTAGTGTACAGTAGTGATAGTAAAAAACAACCAGAGTTTTCGTTAGCTCAAGTCGTCTCATCTCCGAGCAAAATACACTGAATTAAACCTTATTATATCTTTACATTCTCTTTTATTATGTTTTTATACAATATTTGTCATTTATAAAAAAAAAAATTCTTATTCAAAAACACAAAACCAACTGGGGTGGCATTTTGGGGGCTGGAACGGATTAATGGCATTTCAATTAATTTCAATGGGGAAATTTGCTTTAAAATACAAGCAAATTGACATACGAGCAAGGTTACAGAACAAATTAAACTCGTATGTCGAGGTACCACTGTACATGGAACTGATAGTTTAACCTTCCTAGATAGATGAGCAGCAATATTTCATCTCTAAGGTCAATGTTGGTGTCCTTTCTTCTTGGCATGATGTAGACGTAAACAACTGTGCCCCCAACATAACACCAAACTACCAAAGGCTTTTACAGAAGTAGTCACAACTGATACAATTGATGACTGAACAAAAATAAGGACAATTTAATTAAGGTTTGGATACTAGGGCCTCTTTGAAGGTTTGTGGAAATATAAAGTAAATATAATTACTGTATCTTTTCTCACCTAGTTTTAGAAGGTTGATTTACTTTTTTTTTGAGAAAACTTACTACATATTAATATCTGTTACACTATGCGGTCATCTTAGGCTTATACTTTTTTTTTTTTTCCCCAGAAGTTAGTGAGGACCACAATTATTATTTATTCCCTAATAAATTTAAAAAATGTGAATTTTCTTATTTACATTTTATATAACTGTAAGCTATTTATGTTATAAGAATTTTTTTTTTAATCAGAGAAAAATATATTTGCTTCACTGAATTGCTGTGAGATCTATGGCTACCTGTGCCAGGCACTTGGGACATCTCCAGTCTCCTTTGGGGACATCATGGAGTGGTGGGATAAGACAGAATGTGTGGTAGCTATCATCACAGCCATCACACAGCAACAGCTTGTCCTCATCGCCGCCTCCTCCACAAACCAAACACATGTATTGTTCCACCTTCGAAGGCACACACAAAACAAGGAACATTTACATTTATCCAGAGCGACGTACAAAAGTGCTTTGAGTCTCTAGCAATGAATAAATCTACACTGGTACGCGAGATTACAAACTTAATATAAATATAACTCTTGAATTCTACAAAGCAAACTTGGAAAGTGCTAATGGATAATGGAAAAAACATCTGGATATCGATTGGAAGAATCTTTTATGCAATAATAATCTGCTTGATGAAGACGTGTAGTGTGGTCTTTTCAATTTTTAGAGTCTGCAACTCACCATTTAAACTTAAGAACTTTAACGTCGTTCTTTACCTTTGATTTTTCTCCATTAGGCATCGATTCAACTTGTTCCATAGGTTCCTGTTTTACCTGGACTGGAAAGCTTTTCACTAAAACAAATCATCCATAACATCCACTTTAATTAATCTTTTTTCAGCAACTTATTTGAAGATCAACTGTACATTTTTAGGTAAATCACCTTCATCTGGTTTTGCCACATAAGAGCCCATTCTCCTTCTCAGGTTGGGTCTGTTCTTGCACTCTTCCTCTTGCTCATTTTTGAAACAGCGACCCTAAAAAAAAGGAAATTATTTTCTGTTTAAAATGTTGTTAATTTTACTGAAATTCCTAAAAATACCTAATGTTACTAATTTGTATTGTTCTTTTTTAAACTCAGATTCAATTTTAGCCATTAGGTAACATAAATTTGTAGGGTAGTTGAAGAACTAATCATATAAAGACCATTTAGCAAAACAAAACAACAGAAGATTAAAAATACCTTTAAAGAGATTTTAGACCGCTTGGCTCTACGAGCAATGGTAGAGGTTTCCACAGGCTGCACAGACTGTCGCTGAGGCAAGTCATGAGATTTATATATCTTATCTTTGGTATCATTTGTAAGAGTGGGTTTCTGTGAGTTCTGGTAAAGAAAAAGAAAAATAAACAAAACAGACAAATATTCATATATTTGACAAAAAGACAAATCGTCATTCCAACAACAAACAGAAACCAAACAAACCCATATTTTTTAAATCAAATACATTTTCCCAACTTTATAATGACAATACAAGTGACAGGATGTAAAAGTTTCTTTTGTAAAATAACTTTTTTCTATTTAGGATGAAGACATTTGGGTTCAAACTGAAACCATCCATTTACATAATCTAACAGGACACATCTGGTCAGCAAAAAACAACTATGTCAAATGCAAGCTGCACTATTCACATAGCCTTTTATTTATTATTTATATTTAGAAGATTAAAAGCAATCAAGTGTAAACATGTGTGAATTTAGGCATATAAAAACTAAATGTTAAAAGTTTTGTTTCTCTTTAAATCATTCTGCCATTGGCATGACTGTTCTAATATGGATCTCAAATGACTGCAAAAATCTGACCCATAGATGCATGGACTACACAAACCCTCTACAGGTGTGTTGTAGTATCTGCTAATTTTATATTAAATGCAACAAAGGAAACAGTACCTGGAAGTTATGCAAAGATGAGCTTGTGTGAAATGGAAGTACCACAGTGATGCACGTGAAAAGAAAACACACTGGAGTCATGGATAAACGTGAAACATGAGCACAGTATGCAGAAACTGTATAATCCTCATCATGTGAAAATGGTAGTTTAATGAAGTGCTATTGTGTAAACTGTTTGCTAACTTCTGAACAGTCTCACTTGATTTGTTCTGTCGAGACTCGCAAGCATCAACTTGAGCAATCACCTCGCTCACAACAGAGTGATGGATTCGTTTAAACCGGTGCAAACAAACATTAAATCTAAAAACGGCAAATAACAGCAGCAGTAAATTATAAAAATTTTTGTCAATGTTGTGATTTTCAGTGAATTCTTATGTAATTGTACTCCAATGCATATACTTTTCTGTTTTTATTAATCAGGCCTTTTAGCTTGCTGCGTTTCTCCATTTATTTCTCTTTTTATAGCATTTGTTTTCTACAACAGTAACTTATCTGTTTTTAGGTGTGATTTACTGTGGCTTTACTAAGTTCAAATGCTTGTTTTCAATGTTTGTATATTTAATGTATGCAAAGTTTATTTAATTATTATACAAAAATGTATTAATTATATATCTAGATGCTTATATCTTAACAAATTAACAAAATATCTGTGTATATTTTTAAAACAAATTGTGAAAACAATGTATTTTTAGAATGGTTGTCAACTTGCCTTTTGCAAAATAGAATACAAATGTTGATTAACACTAATTGCATCATCTTTTATACTGAAATTAATTAAATTATTATTTTTTTTTAACGAAAGAAACAACCCAGCACGAGTGAATTTGTTCAAAGGAGAAATGCCCTATGCACTCCTCGACAAGCAGCTACTATAACTAAAGTTATAGTGTCACTAGGGCTGGGCGATATGGGCAAAAAATTTTTTTCACAAAAAATCCGATTTAAATCGATTTTTTTCCCCCCTGCTTAAAATCAATCTGAATATGACAAAGAAAATGTTCAAAAAAAGTTTTAACTTTATTAAATAAAGTTTATTTACCCTTCTGGGATTATAACCCACTTTGGGTTAAAGTGCAATCAGAAACAACAAGCCAAAAATTGTAAATTGTAAAAAAAGAACGTAACATAACATTAAAATAAGCAAACCTACAAAGAAAAATGTTTTATGAGTGTTTAAATGTCGAACATGATTGAAAATGCACCTGAGGTTTTGAGTGATTTTACTTTTCTCCAAAACTCCACAGTAAAATAAGATAAAAATTTAACAGAGTAATAGACAGGGACACAGTTTATAAGAAGTATTTGAAAGATTGAGCAAACCTACAAAGGAAAATGTTTTATAAATGTGTTTGAATGTGGAACATGGTTAAAAATGCAGTGATGCTTGGAGTAATTTTGCCTTTACTTTTCTTAAAAACTCCACAGTAAAATTAGTTGAAATTGTAAATAAAAATAAAACAGACAGGGAGATTCTAAATAAGAATTATTTGAAAGATTGAGTAAACCTCAAAAAATGTTTTATGACTGTTTGAATATGGTGATTCAAATGCTCTGATTTTTGTTTCTTAACAGAAACGCCGTTCTAAAGCGTCTTTACATGTATTTTGACCGCTCCCACCACCCATACCGTAAGTGTAGGATTAGACGCGCAACACTAAGTGCACTAAAGTGCGGCTGCTTAACGGTGTATTTTCAAGATGCGGCTGGCTTAACCTCAGTCTTGTGCTGCCGCTGTCTTGTTCATTTCGTAGGGCTCTACATCTCTCCCACTCGACAGCATGCCTCTGTTTGAGGTGCTGCAGTAAATTGGTGGTACTGCTAACTTTGCTTGCAACAGCCTTCAAACACACTTTGCAGCGGGGTGTTGTTTGTGCTGCGTTTGATGCAGCAAAACCGGACCAATTCCATAATACAGATGACTGTGCCTTTCTTGGGAACGAGCTCTTCTCTGCTCGCTGCCATGTTGTTTGTGTATCTCTATGGCAAACACGCGGGGGGAGGGCTGAGTTCGTTCGAAACTATGGAAACCCAGAGGGGAGCGTCGGCAGACATTAAAGAGAAAACCGAATTTTATTAAAACAGATCGATGTGAACTACACATTCGAGTTAATCGATTTATCGCCCTGCCCTAAGTGTCACTAAAACTAAGTTTTAAAATGACAAATTAAAGATAGAGTTTAACTATGTGGCTTTTGCATTTTTTTTTTAAGTATACGTTTATACATAAATAGCATGAATTAGGGTTTTATATAGTTATAATAAGCTGAATATAACTTGTTTTTATCCGATTAATCGAGAAAACAAATTGTCCGATCAATCTAATATCGAAATAATCGTTCGTTTCAGCCCTAGTGTAAATAAGATCTTTTTTGGTCGCTCTGTATAAGGGCATGTGGCAAATGCTAGAAATGCTAAATGCACACCAAGTTAACCAGTCCAACAAACTAGCACACAGTTCAGTAAGGGGAAAATTGTTTAATCATTATAGTAAAAAATAACCACTGACTGATTTGTAGTGGCTAAAGATGTTGGGGCATGTGAAATCTTCAGAACAACTAAACAAATAACAATCCATGCCAGAAGTGAGATGTGATGAACACTGATTAATTAGCAACAGCATTGAGTTGAGGCTAGAAATGTTCAACAGGGGCAAGTCAACTCACAGCCAGTGGAAACCACTAGTTCCAACACAGCTGTTTATTTTCCACCCTTCCAACTGTCCAGTTTTAGTAAACTGTAGTGTCAGATTCTTTTAGCCGTTTTATGTTAACTGCCACAATATTTATGAAAAGAATTACAGAATGCACATCAGTGTGGTTGCAAAAATGGTTATTAGAGTCAAATCTACCTTCCTATCATCTCAAACAAGTCTGGCCATTTTTTTCTGCCCTCTCATCAACAAGGTATTTCTACCAAAAGAACTTCCCCTTACTAGATGTCTTTAAAAGATCATATATGCCTGATTTTTTTCACTGTGCTGATAAATAATTTCAAATATTAAACAAATGACCATGTGTAAAGATGTTTCTAATCAAATGGTGCATAAGAGAATATACTGTATGATTAAAAAAATAAAAATAAAAAAATAAAAAAAACTATGCACAATATGTCTCTGTGAATATAGGCGGAACACAGAAATCGGAAAAGAAAAAGAAAACCGTATGTGAGAAAGAAGGCTAAAATGCTTCACCACAAGGTTGGCCCCTGTCTGGAAAAGGTAGTAAGGGTAGAGAATCCTCTCATAGTGGGAACGCAAGTGAGATCCAACAGCCTTGCCAGGGGCAAAACCCATCTTCAGAGCAATCTGGGTCCATTTCCGCTCCCTGCAGACTGTGTCAAAACATCCCTCCTCAATCACTAACTGCAAAAAGCACAAAGACAACCATATTCAGACTATTGTTCAGCAAGCTGAGCCAAGGCCATACAAAAGTAAAGCACAGGTTATATTGCGATACTGTACCGTGTAGAGCTGATACAAGTCAAGAGATTTGCGCTCCACATGAGGGATTTTCAAAGTGCAGCCTTGTAACTCCCAAAACTTGGCTATCTGGTCCAGAAAATTTAGTTTGACTCTAGTTTGAGCCTGACAAACATGAGAGACACATCAGAATAATCAAAATTATTTCAGTTAAATTCAATTACATTCCCATACATGCCACCGTGATTTTTTTTATTTTTTAAGTTTTCCCTTTCCTCTAGCCAGTGAGCTTTAAATGGTAGTTACTAACATGGTAGTTAGTCCCAATCGAAAACCTTTTCAGCTGTAATAGTTGTTATACTCTCACTGGCAACATTATTAGAAACATCATACAAATAGTAAGTAAGATGCTCTTTTGGGCTCCCTGAACAGCCTCAATTTTTCTACTATTATTTCAAAGGGGTTTCTGAGTCACTATTTATAATCTGGTCTATTCTGGTATCTAAAGATTAAACAATGGTCATAGCATTATCAACTGCACATTCATGCTGTGAATTCCCCGTTTTACCACATCCCCAAAGTGCTAAAGTGCCATTTTGTATTCTGATCAGTTAACAAAGAGACCTGAACTAATGATTTGTGCTTTGTGACCTGGTGCATTATTGTGCTGGATTTATCCACTATAAATGGGTAAATTGTTGCCATAAATGGATACATGCCAAAAACAATGCTCAGAATATATTGACCCACATTATTACACCAGCAGCAGCTTGATTTCAGAATCAGCATATGCATTGTGCTGCTGCCACATAATTGGTGGACTGGAGAACTGCAAGAATGAAGTGGTGTACAGGTGTTACCTCAGTAAAGTAGACAGTAAGTGTATTTGTTTTTTTTTTATTATTTGGACGAGAGCTCTATCATGACACAAATCTAAATCGATGTCTAATAAATTGGTCGGAATCTGGGGAGAAACATTTCTTAGAAGCTTAAATGGGATATTTACAAAATATGGCACATATCTGTGTAATTGTTTTATAAAACAGGAATGTGTTAATTTTTGTTCAATTATGGAGAACTTTTGTGAAACCCTGAAATGAAAGTATTTTCATATTAATGTGATGGCCTAACATGAACCATTTTTTGCTACCAAGACTAACTAGAAGCTAGAAGCCTAATGGTGAAGCTTGATGGAAATTTATGTCTATAAAGATGTAAACATTAGATTTTATAATTTTCTACAGCCCCAATAGAAAAAACAAAAAAAAACTTTAAAGCAGGGGCCTGACACTTACCTCCAATTCATTGAGCCTCTGTACACGTGGGGTGAAATGCAATCGGTCCACATCACAGGCAAATGGTGGTTGCCACCCCTAGGGAATCATATCAAGCCATGCTGAGCCTAATAACATGCAATTTGCCACAAACAGCCTGAATTTGCCATCAACACTTCAGGCCTCCAAATTTTATACTACAGGTTTTATTTGACTTTTTTTTTTTATTTTTATAAAAACACTTTTGCCACATCATATAAGGTTTTTTAAGATGATCTAAAATGCTATTTACATTCTTATTAATCCACCACATATAAAGCCTATGTAAGTAAACTTGAAGAAATGCACTAAATTGTGTCACTTATTGCTAGTGCTGTGCCACAAAATGAAAATCTCAAATTTGCATTTTTTATTTTTTCCCCATTTCAGTTTCATTTACTGGTAACGAATTAGCCTTATGCAAAGATACAAAACATTAACACATTTTATAACATCCAGTTTTAAAATTGCTCCTCATCTGTGCTCTTAAACAGCTACAATAGTTCTGTTTTATAAAATATATATGTGTGTGTGTGTAATACAAACGTAAAAAAGCATTCGTTTTGCTTACAAAGCAACATACACAGGACGCGCTTGAGATGTTTATGGTTAACCATGTAGCCAAAAAGAACACACTATAAAGTTATCTATCTATCTTTATACGTATTAAATATACAGTACATAATGCAGCCTTTAAACACAGATTCATAGTTAAATATTTTAATAAATGGTTTGAATATATAATGGGTTTAAGGTTGATATTCGTATAATATTGTATTAATAGTATAATATTGTATTAATAGTATAATATTGTAGCTTATTCAATGTCATCTAATCTACTGACAAATGTAGTGATCCAATCTATTGAGATATATATATATATATATATATATATATATATATATATATATATATATATATACGCGCGCGCGTGTGTGTGTGTGTGTATGCTTTGACTGATTTGCTCAACCCAGTTTGGGTGGATGCCTTACGTAGTCAATGGTATCGCTAAACAATACAGTACAGTTTTACAGTAGTCAGTAGGCCACACATTCACCCACAGAAATCATCATCCAAACACGATTTCTTTACAAAATGCGAGCTTTTTACCCTTCTTAAACCAACAACGTAGAAAATATTATTATAATCCTTCCCCACAGCTAACTGTTCCTTTATACCAAAGCCGCAATCCGCCATATTGAAAGCCTATCCGAAAAAAGTGATCTTGCTGTTTTGACCGAAAACATCAATGGTTAAGAGCAACAAAACGGTGTCTTTATTTTACGTTTCAGTAGCGGAAAACTTACCTGCGGTGGTCTGATCTTACAAATACCAGTCTTTTCTGCAATTGGACGTATTTTGTTGATGAACGCAAACGGGTCGTCGAATTCTTCCCAACTAGGCTCAAACACAGGACATTCCGGCGGTGGTATAAACTCGTTGGGTCGAGGTTGGGTCATTCTGGGCAACTGCATCCAACCTTTGGCATGTGATAACTGTAAGGAACTGTTCGAAATAATACTATATTATGTATTTACGTAACTATTGCAATATAAAGAATGATTACACAAAATCTGACAATTTACATCCTCGTCCACTTTAGAACGGACTAACCAAGGGTTGATGTTTGAGTACCGTATCGTGTTCCGCTTAAAAAAGTAGAACCCCCATCGCCACTAACCAATTCTTTAGTGTTAATTAAATATCAAATATAGGTACGTTTACAGATTTCAAATGTTTAAATAATTTGCTAATATTTCAATAACTGCAAAGATCAGCACACAAATACTAACACTAATACTGAGTAAGGGATTAAAACCTACGAGCTCGGTCTTCAAAAGTTACATATCTAGCATAACATTCAGAGTGTATTACATGACGAATGAGTTTTGGAAATTTTAAATAATTCACGATGCATTACCGATAATAAGAGTGCCATTTAACTGAAACTTTTAATACGCAACATAAACATACGCAAGCACGCATTTTATCCTTTTAAATTAGCGTCATGATTCTCCTGTTAAATAAGACCTGGACTTACGCTAACATTTCTAAATCCTTGAGTATTTAAAAGCTAAGTAAATTTAGTCTTTACCTGGTTACCGTTTAAAAGTAAAAGGTGTAAATGAACGGCTTCACTAAACACCACGTGAAGTCTATTACAGAACTAAAACAAGAAGCAAGTAGCGCGGATTAATGTACAACAGCTGAGAAGTGCATGTCGACCGGAACTACTACTTTAAATGGACTATGTGAAGTTCCCCACGGATGTTGTTGTTTAACGTCATCCCCAGGACGGATCCAATCCATACAATTAAAAATAAATATATAAAATACCCACAATTGACAATTGTACACCGACATGACAGATCAGGTCAATGTGAATTTTAAAATAAATGATTAGATTTGATCTCGAGAATTTAGGCCTGGTCTGAATACAGCCAGGATTTGCAACGTCAGTTATACGGGATTTTGAGAACAAGATTAAGAACTACTGGAAAAAGAAAATTACCCAGGAACGCGGTATGGATAAAAGCTTACCAAAGTGTTGCATCAGTTCTGATCTAAACTAGAAATAGGTTGTTTGAACGTATTTCTAGCGATGAAATGGCCATCGCCGCGTCTTTCCATTCACACCGCATCTGTTTGCACGTAGCGCACGTCAACACGGAAACGGTGCCGCCCAGCTGCACACCCAGCCTACAGGAGGAAACACTCCCGTGCAAACATCGCAATTAAACAAGACTGTCTGTTGTCATTAATAACGATTAAAATTTATTTTATATTCCTGTTTCGTGCGGTATATTTTGTAAATCCGTGGACTTAAAAGTCGAAAGAAATGCTCCTCCACCCACCTTCAAGAAACTTTCAAGAACACAAACACTTTCTTTTCGCAATGTTCATACTGCGTGCTCGTGTAAGATCTGGTCCCAGCACCACAAAACAAGCACAAAAAATACTTCCCGCTTGGAAATATTAAAACACCACTTCCGCTTGAAACGCCATGCTTGACTTCCTTTAATAACAATCGTTAAAAGTACTTTACTGAATTATTGTACATTAGCATTCAAGAGTCATTGACAAACAACGAATTATTCAAGCATATTAAAAAGAAAGTAAGTGAGCAGAATAGGAAGATTGAAAAAAGAAATACATCCAAAAATGTGACGAAACGTGTTACAATTTCACACACTACTCACAATGTAGTGATTAGGAAGGCATGCTTAAAATAAAAATAGGTAACAAGTGAAAGCAAACTATGTAACATCACCTTGTGCCTTACAAACTTAAGCACTCTATACATGTTTTACTCGATCCAGTGATATGTAGAAACATTTCTTTTCATCAAGGCTGTGCCAGCCAATGGGTCCAATCTCACAATCGGCACACACAAGATATTTTATTCTGCCTACATCTTTGGTGAAACCTACATTCTCAAAGGTGTACATGTCATCCACCAGCCAGTGAGCTGTTAATGTGTCTCCGTCTAAACTTCCGTCAGACTGATCAATGCTGTTTTTCTTTTTCATTGAAGGTAGAAAGAGCTGGTCGTCGTGTGGGACAGGTATTAAGCAAAAAAAAAAAAAAAAAAGAAAGCACACGTGTATTAAATTAGTTGTATAGAGAGCTTTAAAGATAACTAAAAAGTATAATCCGAATAAACAAACTATTAATTCTTACATCTTACATGCAGATAAACAATGCATTCGGTCCATATTTAAATATTCGGAACATGTGTTGGTCAAATATAACATTACCTGCTTTTCCGTGAATATAGCCATGCCCGGGCAGAGCACTTTTGATCCGCAACGCTGACACACTACCGATTTCGTATTTTTTCCATCTTCTGCAACAAGGTTGCATGGATCAACACATCCTTCACTGCAAAAGCTTGGATTACTCTTCTCCATTTTTAAACCAACTCCTGCAACCAGGCTACAAGAAAATAAGCATTTCATTAGTACAGCAATATTTACAATATAACTAAACACGTGGTACTTTAATTATCTAGAGTTGAGGTAAGCAGCGATATTTTCATCAAAGCTCTTGTGGTAGAGCTATCATCAATATATAACATATAGTCAGGTAGTGCAAAGTCCGGCTTCTTATATACAATGAAAAGGAAACGGATCACATAAGACGCACCATAAAGAAGACTGAAATTTGGTAAATTCCTAAAACCAGGACGAAAACTTCATAGCTATTTTCTCTTTAGTTTTCTTTGCTACAACCGCCCGCTAGTAACAGTCCGTCGGTAAATCATACCGGGTAGAAAATATAACATGAATGCAAGGGTCCTGCTTGCTTCTTCTGTAGCCTCGGAGTGTTTGTAAATCCATCATGACGGTGCAATATCGCCACTAACTGCTGGAGTTAGAAGCAGCAAGTAAAACATCCCTGACTCCTTACAGTGGTCGTACGGAGCCCGTTTTGTGATTTACCTGCCAAAAAAAATCAGGCTTTGCCTGGACTTGTTAATGCATGGACTGCTACTGCAAAGCAACAAGAAAATTAAGCACAGCCCCATATTAATATGGTAATCAATGCGTTGTACATGTTGATGTGCATTAGGGAAAACACCAGACTCTTGGTGAAAATAGTCTCTCTCTGTTAAAACAAACCTACCATAAAAATTCTAGACTGTTCATTTCTTTGTTGTTACTGATTTTATAACTTACAAAATCAGCTGGGGATCAAATAATAATTTTTTCCTCTGTATGAAAACTTATTCAAGTACCTTTAGCTGATGGCCCTGATGGCATACCTGGCTAAGTGCTCAGGGCCTTTGCAGAACAACTGGCTGATGTCTTTACCAACATTTTCTAACTGTTTCAAAACAACCAAGATTGTGCCAGTAGCAAAACATGGTGCTGCAACATGACATTAGCTAGGCCTTTAGGGGCACCAGCAGGTTAGGTGTATACTGGACATAGCAGATCAGCTTAGGTTTTTAGGAAAGCATAGGTTCTCTAAGCTAGTTTTTCACACAGGAGCTAATGATATACGCTGTGGACAGTCAGAGATTTCTAAGAGTAAAATTATAAATGTGTGTAAATTAGCGAAGGCAATGTCCGATGTCGTAATATGCTCTGGCCCCATCCCACTGTGGTGTGGTGATGTAGCAGCAGGTTATGGTCACTGAACTGCTGCATGTCTGAGTGGTGCTCCAAAAACAATGTGGGCTACATAGATAATTGGAGCAATTTTTGCCACTTGGGAAGGGGCTGCTCTCATTTCTTGTAGTATAGGTCATAGTCTCAGAAACGAAATAGTTTACCAGTGACTACAGAGCCAAGGCCAGGAAGTAGACAAACAGGCTAAACCAACCTTCTGCTAGCTGTCGTCAGGGTTCACCAAAATGAGACTGTGTCTGTCTCCTGAGCAAAACCAAAA
The DNA here is from genome assembly GCF_946808225.1 of Silurus aristotelis. Classification (NCBI taxonomy): domain Eukaryota; kingdom Metazoa; phylum Chordata; class Actinopteri; order Siluriformes; family Siluridae; genus Silurus; species Silurus aristotelis. Next base: position 8,495,438 of record NC_139601.1, on the reverse strand, counting down.
TGTAGAAATTCTCCGAAAGTCTGTTTAAGTAACTTGATTAACATTAAATTAAATAAGACTGAATGCACAGCCAGCACCTCTGATCTAAAGATAGGATTGTTAAGTATTAGATCTCTCATGTTAAAAGTGCTGACCATAAATGAAATTATTACCGATCAGGAGTACTGTGTTTCACAGAAACGTGGATTAAACCGAGCGCATATCTAGCATTAAATGGAGCTAGTCCTCCTCAGTTATATACACCAGCATCTAAATAACAGATGAGGAGGTATTTATAATAATACCCTGAGCATCACACAAAAAACTAAACACAAATGTAACACATTCAAAGTTCTTTACACCAAAATAAAATATTTAGCCTTCAAAAAACATGTCTAGTCAGTCAATTCCATTAATTATTATTTACAGACTCCCAGGGCCCTATTCTGATTTTCTCGTGAATTTGCAGATTTCATCTTAAACCTAGCTACTTTTTAGACAAATAATTAATTGTTGGTGACTTTAATATTAATTTTCAGAATGTTACAGGACCCAGTCAAGACCCACAAGATTTAATACTAACATTTTAATTCTATAAAAATTATAGTCATAATTCCACAGTATAAAGCTATTTCTGATCATTACCTTAATCTCCTTTAAAATCTAGATGATGTAGCCATGGCCGCAGGAAGTGGGGGTGCTGGGAGTGCTGCAGCACCCCCTATTGGCGAGAGAGAGATTTTAAAAAAATGTAGGCCTATTAAAAATATTTTGCACAATTTATAAATTCCTTATGAATATTTTAGGAAATGATTTTGACACACGTAGGCTATTAAGTGTATTTTGGATTTTAATAAAATTATTTTGATTATTTTAATTATATTGATTTTTCAAGTTCATTTGTAAAGCGCGTTTCACACACGCGGGTGATTTTAGTTTGGCTTTCTCTGGCAACATAGCCTAAATGCCTTGCCCTTGTGGAAGATAAAATTAGCTCTTCGTTCCTTTTACAACAACATGAAGATATCAGAAAAAGAGATCGGTGGTCTCTTTCCTGCTCGTGTTCCACATCCCTCTCAAAGCGCAGAGCGGTAGGCTTTAACGCGTCTTTGTGTGGAAATATAAAACTGTTTTTTTTTTTTTTTTAAATGGATTCAACTTTATTATATTATGTAAGTTACCAGTATTTACTGATATTTATTTCAATGCTTTACAGGCTTTAGTGTGTTATTTCTTTGTTTTTTTGTTTTTTTTTTATTTCAAAACAACCCCCAACCACCGCAACACCGCCGGTATTTGGTCCACTACCACCGCAGTGGTAAAAAAAAAAAAAAGTGCCATCGTCACAGCCCTATGTTATTTTTTAAAATATATTCTAAATAGGCCCATAGGCTCATAGGTTTTTTTGTCAAAAAAAATAAAAAATAAAAAATTCACAGCACCTCCTGTTCAAAATTACTTCCAGCGGCCCTGGATGTAGCTCCCCTTAAAACTCAAATGAGCTGGAAAAAAAAATTAGTACCGTGGTGTTGATGATGAATAATCACACGTGCACCTTAAAACAGACCACTAGGAAATTAGAATGTAAATGGCGTCAAACTAAATTTACACTATTTCAATAGCATGGAAGAAGAGCCTCCTAAATTATACAAAAGCTTTTAGTGCTGCTAGTTTAGCATATTTCTCTACATTTATAGAAAATAACAAGCATAAACCTAAATTTTAATAAAGAACTGCAGCAAAATTACAGGGAACAAAAGCGACGCACTAACATGCACAAAATCAATAGGTTGTGATGATTTCATTAACATTTTCAACAATAAAATTAAACATATCAGGCAAAAATACAGACTATTAATATAAATTCAAAGTATTGAGGAAAATGACTTTTATTTTATTTATTTCCTGATCAAAATCATCAACTTGTATTCTCAATTTCTTTAAACAGATAATTCCAGAAATACTTTACCTGTTATAAAAATAATAAACTCTTCCATTAGTACTGTTTATGTATCAAAATCTTTCAAACTGGCAGTTATCAAACCCCCAAATACGAAACTTGACCTTCACCCCTGTCAACTATAGGTCAATATCAAACCTGCCCTTTAACTCTAAGATGCTAGAAAAGGATATAGCACAGCAGTTATGCTCAGACCTACTTCAAAACAAAATTTTTGAAAATTGTCAGTCAGGATTTAGGCCTCATCATAGCAAAAACAGTGCTGGTTAAAGTGGTAAATGACCTGTGACTGGCCTCTGATCAGAACTGTGTCTCCTTACTTGTGTTACTTAATCTTTGTGCAGCTTTTGACACCACTGATCATAATATCCTCCTTGCTAGGCTAGAAAATGTTGGTGGGAACAGCTCTCTCCTGGCTCAGTCTTATTTGACTGATCATTATCAGTTTGTTGATGCAAATGGTGAGTTCTCCACACTCTTTGAGGTAAAGTTTGGTGTTTCTCAAGGTTCTGTCTTAGGCCCACTGCTTTTTTGCTTATATATGTTACCCCTGGGTGAAATTATATGTAAGCATGGTATTAGCCCCCGTTGCTATGCTGATGATTCACAGTTGTACAGTATGTTTCAGCAAAACCAGATGAGAGAGACCAATGTAGTGTGTAAAGGACATTAGATAGTGGATCGCCTTCTTTCACCTTAAAAATATTGCTAGAATTAGACATATGATAATGTTACAGTATGCAGAACAACTAGTTCATGTTTTTTTAATATCGGGATTAGACTCCTTTAATGCCTTACTGTCTGGATGTTCGAGTAGGTGGATAAATAAGCTGCAGTTAGTCCAGAATGCAGCAGCAAGAGTCCATAGCAGAGCTAGAAAATATAACCACATTACCCTATTTTTTAATCTGTCTACACTGGCTCCCCATTAATTCTTGCATTGATTATTAAATAATACTACTGATGTAAAAGCAGTGTTGGTACCTCAAATAAAGAAGACTACATCTGGGGGCAGAGCTTTCCGTTACAGTGCCCCACAGGTATGGAACAGCCTTCCAATAAGTGTTTGGGACACAGACACAGTTTTAGTGTTCAAGTCGAGGCTAAAAGTGTATTTATTTAGTCAAGCCTTTTATCAGTATGTTTTTGTTAGGTAAAGGAGCAGTTCTGTAAGGAGCTTGGATATAAAGTGTTGGGTGAACTGGGATAATTGTATGCTGTTGTCCCCTTGCTTTCACACCTTCACTCAGGTTTGTTGATGATGGTGTGATGGCAGTCTGCTGGCCTAACCAATATCAGAAGCACTGACCTACATTTACATCCTACAATCTATTATTTGTTCCATGAAATTGTATTAATTTATTCCCAACAGTTTATTCTCTCGTAGCGTTTCTCTTGGCTGCACTGCTTCTAGTACGTGTATGTAGATGTTGGATTTTTTATCCAATCAGATTTCAGCCTCTATGTGCTGCCATGTCAATCTAATCTGCCCAGGGCCTTCAAAGTCAATACTGCTGGCGTTTTTACCATAGTCTCTATAAGAATAAGCTCCGTTTCTTTAACCAATCAGATTTCAAAATCGCCTAGCTGGCCCAGTGGCTCATCTCTGGTGAGTAGGGTGTATTTTATTTACATTTTTATGTTTTTGTCATGTTATTAGACAAATATTGGGTCTGAACTGCTCCAGATGATGTAGGTGTAGAGGTTTGGAACTTGGAGCATTCACCCTCCATATGCGAAATGCCTCTCTCTCTGGAATGCCATGCGTTATATTGCGTTTTTGTATAGTACTGATGTTTTCTATAATTGTGAAGTGATAGTGGTGGTATTGAGAGTTGGATTAAGTTGGGTAAATCCTCACTGAAGGCCCATGTACCAAATGCAAAGCCCGTGCGTGGTAGGTTGTTTTTCTATCCCAGAGATCCCTTAAGTCTGTGTTAACTTGTTGATCTCCCTTTTAATTATGCTGCCATAGCGAGTCTTGCCAGAGTCTTCAGCTGCACAGTGTCTTTAACTTTTATACAACAATAAGAATACTTAATAATCCATATCCTTCTCTCCTTGTCACCCCTCCTCTCTCTCTCTCTCTCTCTCTCTCTCTCTCTCTCTCTCTCTCTCTCAGTTGAATTAAACATGCTCCTGAGGTACCAGTTTCAAGTGTTTCTGCCCCTCTTCTCCGATCTGCCTCTGGTTGGTGTTCTTCATGTTCTCCTGTTCTTCACAGGAGCTTTAAAGATGGATTTGGACTGTACTTAATGTCAACAGTCTGCTACAATGACTCAGGACTACCGATTGCATTTGATCACCTATCACTGCACTCCTCAATGTTTAGCTGTAATAAACTGACATTTAGTGCCACCCAGATTTAATTCAATTCAATTCATTTTTAATTGTATAGCGCTTTTAACAATAAACATTGTCTCAAAGCAGCTTTACACAGATAATGCGGTGATTAAAAATGAATATGTTCTTTATGAGTAAGTTTGTCCCTGATAAGCAAGCCGGTGGCGACTGTGGCAAGGAAAAACTCCCCGAGATGGCATAAGGAAGAAACCTTGAGAGGAACCAGACTCAAGAGGGAACCCATCCTCATCTGGGTTACACCGAATGTCCATTTGTGGCAGGTATACAATGTTGCGGGGTACAGTGATGATGATCAAAAGCGAACTGTATTCCTGAGTCAGAGTAGGAGACTGTTGACATCAACTACAGTCCAATCCATCCTCAAAGCTCCCCTTCTTACTACGGAATTTCATGGAACCACCCAAGGCGTTGATGACAAACCTTCCCCAGCTGCACAGAGTGGCCTCCAGTCAAAGAGAACACTATCCAGAGGCAGGCCTGGACGAAGTGGGAAGATCAGTGGTCACTGGAGCCTCAGGTTTAACTCGACCGAGAAAGAGAGAGAGAGAGAGAGAGAGAGAGAGAGAGAGAGAGAGAGAGAGAGAGAGAGAGAGAAGAGGGTGACAGAAAGAGAAGGATATGGATTATTAAGTGTACCTATTGTTGCATGAGAGTAAAGTCACTGTGCAGTTTGGACTCCGGCAAGACTCGCTATGGCAGCATAACTAAAAGGGAGAACCAGAAGGCAACACAGACATGAGGGATCTCTGGGATAAGAGACGACCCACCACACCACCATCAACAAACCTGAGTGAACGAGTGAATGTAAGGGGACGACAGCATACAAATATCCCAGTTCACCAAACACTCTATATCAATGTTCCCTCCAGATCTGAGCCTTTACCTGAGAAAAAATCTACTGATTAAAGGCTTGACTGAATAAATATGTTTTCAACCTCGACTTGAACACTGAGACTGTGTCTGAGTCCCGAACACTGATAGGAAGGCTGTTCCATAACTGCGGGGCTTTATAAGAGAAAGATCTGCCCCCTGCTGTAATCTTAATTATTGAAGGAACCAACAGATAGCCAGCACCTTTTGATCTAAGTAGCCGTGGAGGATCATACTGGTACAGAAGTTCACTCAGATACTGCGGTGCGAGACCGTTAAGTGCTTTATACGTCAGTAGTAGTATTTTATAATCAATGTGAGATTTGATTGGGAGCCAGTGTAGACTGGGGTAATGTGGTCATATTTCCTAGATCTAGTGAGGACTCTTGCTGCTGCATTCTGAACTAACTGAAGCTTATTTATGCACTTACTCGCACACCCAGACAGTAAAGCGTTGCAGTAGTCTAATCTAGAAGTAACAAAAGCATGAACTAGTTTTTCTGCATCCTGTAACGACAGCATATTTCTAATTTTAGCAATATTTCTAAGGTGAAAGAAGGCGATCCTGGTAATATTATTCACGTGAGCCTCAAAGGAAAGACTCGGGTCAATAATCACACCAAGGTCTTTGACAGCCATACACCCTGAAACAGAAACACCATCCAGAGATGCTACGTAATTGGAAAGTTTGCTTCTAGCTGCATGTGGTCCTAGTAAAAGTACTTCCGTCTTATCTGAGTTTAGCAGAAGAAAGTTATCGAGCATCCACTGTCTGATGTCCTTTACACATTTTTCAACATTGTTAAGCTGATCTCTCTCATCTGGCTTTGCTGAAATATACAGCTGTGTATCATCAGCATAGCAATGGAATCTAATACCATGTTTATGAATAATTTCTCCAAGAGGCAGCATATATAAAGAGAAAAGCAGAGGGCCTAAGACAGATCCTTGAGGAACACCAAACTTTACCTCAGAGAGTGTGGAGAACTCACCATTTACATCAACAAACTGATAGCGATCAGTCAAATAAGACCTGAGCCAAGAGAGAGCTGTTCCCTTTATTCCAACAACGTTCTCAAGTCTAGCAAGTAGTATAGAGTGATCAATGGTGTCAAAAGCTGCACTAAGGTCGAGCAAAACAAGTAAGGAGACAAAACCCTGATCAGAGGCCAATAACAGGTCATTTACCACCTTAACTAGCGCCGTCTCTGTGCTATGATGAGGCTGAAATCCTGACTGATACATTTCAAAAATGTTATTCATAAGTAGGTGTGAGCATAACTGCTGTGCTACAACCTTTTCAAAAATTTTGGATATAAGGGGAAGATTTGATATTGGTCTGTAGTTGGACAGCTGACATGAGTCAAGGTCAGGTTTCTTAATTAGGGGGTGGATAACTGCCAGTTTGAAGGATTTTGGTACAAAACCAGTGCTAATGGAAGAGTTTATTATTTTTAAAACAATTACCTCTGGAATTATCTGTTTAAAGAAACTTGTAGGCAAGGGATCGAGAATGCAGGTTGATGATTTTGATGAGGATGGGTTCCCTCTAAAGCCTGGTTCCTCACAAGGTTTCTTCCTTATGCCTTCTCAGGCAGTTTTTTCTTGCCACAGTCATCACCAGCTTGCTCATTAGGGACAAACTGCACTTATGAATAACAATTTTTTTCATTCTTTATTACCACATTATCTGTGTAAATCTACTTTGAGACAATCTCCTATTTTAAAAATGATATACGAATAAAAATTAATTGAATTGAATTGAATCACAATGGCCCTTAATGACTTCTTCCCTGTTGATCCCATGTCAATCATTGTCAATCAAGTGTTTTGAAATACTGGTCCTCTCCCATCTAAAAATGTACCTGTCCCCAACACTACACCCATTTTAGGTAATCTAAAAACCAGTGTTGTGCTAGTTACTAAGAAATAGTAACTAATTACAGTTACTAGTTACTTCATTCAAAAAGTAACTAAATTACTTTGTTGATTACTTACACCAAAAAGTAATGCGTTACTGTCAGAAACTGAACTGGCTTCTTGCATCATAAAAGCTGTTGTGTTGAGCTCTTAAAAATGTTCCTTTCACAGCTTAAGTATGAAAACTATCAACAATGTACAACATAACACCAGGTTAGCTTCTAGCATAATCGAGGCATGGAGTTTCTGGAGAAGCTTCGACCGATTGAAGTTGCTGCTATCGCAGTAGATACGACCTTCGAACCAGAAAGACACAACTTACATTTGACTAAAAAGTTTTTGTCTTTATGCTCAACTAAAGTGAAATAATGAGCATATTTCCACTTTGAGAAACTCGTCTTGCTCTCGCCTCGACTCGCCATTACTACCGCACATACTTAAATAAACAGAAACACGCCCACAGTGCGTGTTTACAGTGGTTCATCCACCAATCCTACAATGCGTCGCTGCTGTAAACAGGTTAGACTGTAGGCTACACTTCAGCCAAAATTCATTCATTTTATAAAAGTAACGGACAACGCACCATACGGTAATGGTAACAGAGTTATTTTAGTTAAAAAGTAATGCGTTACAGTATTAGTTACTGTCAAAAGTAACTGCGTTACAGTAACGCGTTACTAGTAACACTGCTAAAAACCAAACAGGTCAACTGAGGACGCCGTTGCTTCAGCTCTTTATATTGCCCTGAATCACCTAGATAAAAGCAACACATATGTCACAATGCTATTCATCTATTTCCGTTCTTCATTTAATCAGGTTCAGCTCGGCCTTCTGGTACCAATAATATCTTAAAAATTATCCTTCTCAAAAAAGACTTCAAAAACGTATAAGAATAAAAACGAATAAGCAATTTAGTGTTTATTGCAGTAAAACCACAATCAGAACCAAGAGCATATTTGAGACATGGTCTGACATTCAGTGGCAAAATCTTCATGTACACACATTGAACATCCCTTGATTAACATTAAATTTAGGGGGTTGTTTGATCATTCTAATTCTCATTCCCACTTTAGCCTATGTAGGGTTGGACTTAAAAAAATTAAGAACCATCTTATTACTTTAGCTTTCTTGCCATGTTTATTGAACATCAGGCGATCCCACACACACATTCCTTCTGACCATGTATAAGTATTTGTTTTATTTTTTCCTTTTCTGCCACTTTTCTCAAGGAATTATTAAATGTTATCATAGTTTAGTGACTCATCATGATTCTGTGTATGTGCACAAATGTGTATGTCCTAAAGCATGTTGTTATATTTCAGCCTGGTGCATCCCTGTACACCAGACCTGGGCATTTTATTTTACATACGGCCCTTTGTACATCCCTGTCCGGCCTGGGTATGTCAGTCATAAACACAAATGAACTAGTATTTATGCTGTGCATGCAATACAACTGTGTTGCTTTTATTTTGAAAAACCATGACGTATTATTGGTCGCGCGTATCTTCGTCTGTCTGCGACAGGTGATGCTAGCCAGCTACCCCTGGCCCCCCGAAAAAATGTTGGCTCACTTAAAAAAAAGAAAAGTGTTTCTGTTTTTTGTTTGGGTATGTCATAAGTTGCTATCAGGGTTGCACAAACCTGTGCACTCTTAGTGCCGGTCCCAACCTCAGATAAATGGGGAGGGTTGCGTTAGGAAAGGCATCTAGCATAAAACATGTGCCAAATCAAATATAGGGATCATGAATCAGAAATGCATACCGGATCGATCGAGGCCCAGGTTGATTCAATTCATTTAATTCAATTCATTTTTATTTGTATACCACTTCTAACAATGAACATTGTCTCAAAAAGCAGCTTTACACAGATAATGTGTTGATAAGAATGAATAAGATGTTCTTTATAACTGTATGTTTATCCCTGATGAGCAAGCCGGTGGTGACTGTGGTAAAAAAAAACTCCCTGAGATGACATTGACTACAGTCCAGATCCATCCTCAAAACTCCTGTGCTTACTCTGGAATTTCATGGAACCACCCAAGGCGTTGATGAGAAACCATCCCCACCCTGTCTGCACTCTTTTCTACACTTCTGTAACAAACTTTCCATTACTTTGCACTGTTGACCCCAGGTACCTGAACTCCTCCACCTTCTACACCTCTTCTCCCTGCAACCGCACCACTTCACTGCCCTCCCTCTCATTCACACACATGTACTCTGTCTTACTCCTACTGACTTTCATTCCCCTTTCTCTCCAGCACGTACCTCCACCTCCCTATGCTCTTCTCAATGCTCCCTACTCTCACCACAAATAACAATATCATCCGCAAACATCATGGTCCACAGAGACTCCTGTCTGACCTCGTCCGTCAACCTGTCCATCACCACTGCAAACAGGAAAGGGCTCAGAGGCGATCCTTGATGCAATCCAACCTCCACCTTAAACCAGTCTGTCGTTCCTGCTGTTGCACGCTTTCTCTAAATCCACAAACAAACAATGCAACTCCTTCTGACCTTCTCTATATTTTTCCATCAACATTCTCAAAGCAAATAATGCATCTGTGGTGCTCTTCCTCGGTATGAAACCATACTGCTGCTCACAGATTGTCACCTCTTCTCTCAGCCTGGCTTCCCCTACTCTTTCCCATAACTTCATGGTGTGACTGATCAACTTTATTCCCCTGTAGTTACTGCAGGTCTGCACAATCTCCCTTATTCTTATAGATCCGTACCAGCACACTCCATTCCTCAGGCATCCTCTCACCTTCCAAAATCCTGTTAAACAATTTTGTTAAAAACTTCACTGCAATCTCTCCTAAACATTTCCATGCTTCTACCGGTATGTCATTGGTTCCTACCGACTTTCCACTCTTCATCCTCTTAATCGCTGCTCTCACTTCCTCCTTACTAATCCTATCCACTTCCTGCTTCACAATCTCCACACCATCCAACCTTTTCTCTCTCTCATTTTCCTCATTCACCAGCTGCAGCCACTGTATAATATACGGCAGTGTTGGGCAGTAACGCGTTACTTTTTACAGTAATTAATACTGTAACGCGTTACTTTTAAAAAATAAAGTAACTCCGTTACCCGTTACTTTTTTAAATGAATTAATTTCGGCTGAAGTGTAGACTACAGCCTAACTTGCTTACAGCAGCGTCGCATTATAGGATTGGTGGATGAACCACTGTAAACACGAAGAAGACGCATTGTAGGATTGGAGGATGAACCACTGTAAACACGAAGACGACGCACTGTGGGATTGGTGGATGAACCACTGTTAACACGAAGAAGACGCATTGTGGGCGTGTCTCCGTTTATTCAGGTCTGTGCGGCAGTAATGGCGAGTCGAGGCGAGAGCAAGAAGAGTTTCTCGAAGTGGAAATATGCTCATTATTTTACTTTAGTTGAGCATAAAGACAAAAACTTTTTAGCTAAATGTAAGTTGTGTCTTTCTGGTTCGAAGCTCGTATCTACTGCGATAAACAGCAACTCCAATCTGTTTAAACACCTCCAGGACCTCCATGCCTCGACGAAGCTAGAAGCTAACCTGGTGTTATGTTGTACATTGTTGATAGTTTTCATACTTAAGCTGTGAAAGGAACATTTTTAAGAGCTCAACACAACAGCTTTTATGATGCAAGAAGCCAGTTCAGTTTTTGATTGTGAATATATAATTCAGCTTGTTTTGTTATTTATTTCAGAAATCCTTGTGATATATTCAGCTTGTGCTGGTCTGACTTAAATAAAATAGTGTTTAAAAATTACTTTGTGTTTAAGTCAGTTTTGGGTTTGTATAGACCATAACGCATAAAAGGGCATTAATGGGAACATTAAAGAAGGTTCTTTAAAAAAGTAACTAAAAAGTTACTTTTAACAGTAACGCATTACTTTTTGGTGTAAGTAATCAACAAAGTAACGGAGTTACTTTTTGAATGAAGTAACGAGTAACTGTAACTAGTTACTATTTTTTATTTTTTATTTTTCTTCTATAGTAGGTTTACAAGTGGTGCTATTTTGTGTATTTGTCTTACACTGTCTGTCTTGTACCGTTTGCACATGATGCACTTTATGTGGTGAGGACAATTACTAGTCCTTAGCTCTGTGTTTTCTGTTATGTAGCATTATCTTGTTAAATGTAGCACCAGGGTTCTGGAGGAACGTTGTCTCATTTCGCTGTGTACTGCGTCAACTATATATGGTTGAAGAGACAATAAAAGCTTCTTGACTTGATTTAATAAGACAGAGATTTCGCTCATCGGCCCAAAAACGAGTAAACAGAAGCTCCAGCATTTCAACCTGCATTTAAAAGGATGTACTGTAACTACTAGTTCAACAGTAAAATACATTGGATTTATTTTAGACAGCAACTTGTCTTTTAAAATCATATCAACCATATTACAAAAACCGCCTTCTTCCACCTTAAAAATATTGCTAAGCTAAGAAACATGTTTTCTATATCTGATGCAGAGAAGCTCGTCCATGCATTCATGACCTCCAGACTGGATTATTGTAATGCATTACTAGGTGGATGTCCTGCATCATTAATAAACAAGCTACAGTTAGTCCAGAATGCAGCAGCCAGAGTTCTTATAAGGTCTCATAAGAAAATATGACCATAAAACCCCAATCTTATCATCCCTACACTGGCTACCTGTTAAGTTTCAAATCATCTACAAACTTTTGTTACTTACCTATCAACTTGTCCTTGTTAATATTATGAACAGCAGCTACGCTAATTCCTCTCCACTGCTACTCTTTTACTACCCATCCCGAGTCATTTCTCCAGTCGTGTCCCAAGAATGAAGATTGTCATGAAGATTGTGTACCTTTAAGGAAGTAGATGCCGACCTCACAAACATCCCTAACCAACTAGCGACATACCAGTGACATTTGGTTTTCACTTCATGTAGATTTTTAACATTGGACCTCTTTAAATGTTTAAAGGCTCTGGAGAAGCTGGTGTTGAATCTATGATTATATCAAATGTTGAGCTATTTTATGAGTTGCTTAGTAGCTCCAAAACCTGAAATGACTGTATAAGACTGTAGAAAGAACATTACTCATAATCTTACATTCTGGTGCTCATGTTAGTTCTTACTCTCTAGTGTTTTGTATTGTTTTTAAGATTTATAATCACACTCTTGATATCACCCAAATGAGGATGGGTTCCCTTTTGAGTCTGGTTTCTCTCAAGGTTTCTTCCTCATAACAACTAAGGGAATTTTCCTTGCCACAGTTGCCATGGCTTGCTCATCACAACTATTAAATTCTGTAAAGTTGCTTTAAGACAATGTCCGTTGTGGAAAGTGCAATAGAAATAAACTTGACTTGACTAATTAAACAAGGAGTAAAACTTGATGCCTCCATACTGGGTCAAACCGTCATCAAGATTCTTAATATGATCTTTGTAAGACTGCGGCCCTGGAAATTGGATCTTCCTAAAATGTATATTTGTCAATTTCACAATATCTGTAAAAGTGTGTGTTCTATTTAAGGAACTGGAGTGCCGCTCTGCCTCAGCGAGATGCTGGCCATGCATTTTCTCCTGGACCTCAGAGGTCACTATCTGCTGATCCGTTTAAACACCTCAGTGATCTTGTACATCAACCACCAGGGGGGTCTGCGTTCAAGCCGTACAGGCTGGCACGCCAAATCCTCCTGTGGGCCCAAGGGAAGCTCCTCTGCTTGAGAGCAGCATATATCCCGGGCCAGTAAAACGAAGCGGCAGATATCCTGTCGAAACGGGTTGAGACCCAGGGAATGGTCCACCTCATGTGGTGGAGCAAATCTGGGAGAAATTTGGCGAAGCCCAGGTGGACCTGTCTCGAGATGTCGCACTGTCCCCTATGGCCGAGTATGCCTTTCCTCCGTTGTGCTGCTTCCAGGAGTTCTGGAGAGAGTTTGCCAGGATGGAGTCTGTCTACTCCTGGTGGCCTTAAGGGGACCGGGCAGACCATGGTTCACAGACCTTGAAAATTGTGCTTCAGCATTTTTCTTATGATGGATCTTAGTTCAGTCATTGTGTATATTTTCAAGCAAACTGTGTCTTAAACAAAGTCAGATTGGCCACAGTGTTACTCACGTGACTCATAGTATAAGTGACATCTTGATCTGTCGTTTGTCTAAAAACCAGCACAGTACTCTTTATTCCTGGGGCCTTCATAATAGGCAAATGAGAGTTTGTTTGTTCATTCTCACTCACTTACTGTCAGGGAAACACTGGCTTTGCCTCTCCTGCACACCCCACCCGCACGGAGCCAATCTCCGTCATACTAACTACCGACACCTGATGCTCATTAGCAACGGGCCTACTCAAGGCTCTCACTCCCTCATACCCATCGTCACTTCTAAACAGGTTATATGCTACAGGACTCACTCGGACTTAGTGGACCTCGCCTCTCCCTGGCGTACCACGGATATTCCCTTTGGGCCTCTGCTTCCCTTTCTGACTGTGTGGGCCTTGCCTTCCTTGGGTGTACCACGGATATTCTTTCCCTGTCATTGGCTGCCAGTTTCTCAGAACTATATTTACTTATCCCTCCCTTTACTCTCCCTTTTCACTCGTGCATGCATTCACGGCTTCCGCCTATGCTTACACCGGCGTAACACTTACTGTGTCTTGGTCTATCTTATTTATGATTTATTTTCTTTAGCATATTCTGCCATATTTACACAACTTCATTTATTTATTTATTTATTAATTTTTTTTTTTACTTTTGCTTCTTTTCTAACCTATCACAGTCAGCAATAAATGGTTTGTGCTGCTTTTATCTGTATTTTAACAAAGATGCATGCCCTTCTGCACTTTGTCTTTCCTCGTCTCCTAAGCATTTTTAAGCTTTAATTGTTCCAAACGCTTCCCTTTTTTTAAAAAGATTTAAGATCCACTTTTGGAACTAGTTTAATAAAGAATAATCCAATTATTCTGTCACCTTGTGCTTAAGCAGGCAAACAGATACACATCATAGGTGGACACAGCTAAAGTCTATAAACACTACAGATTAAATCAAGGCACTTCTGCTACATAGGGAGTCACTTTCTAGGGAGATTTAATTGCAATTCACATATCCTGAACTTTATAACATTCTATTTCTACTCTGCAACATCTTGTGTAAATTTTTATTCTCACTGTGCTTATTGGCGGTATTGATTGCTCCAGGACTGGATTGGTGAGCTTTGGATCTGTGATCGGATCCTCCTCATGTCATATTCTCACCCAAAGGGATTCTTTATCTATAATGGCCTCTGCTAATGTCCAGATCCCATGTCCAGCCCTCACATTGGGTGCCATTTAGTCATGGAAATTATACTTTAATATTTTAAGACATTTATAATAATTATAAGACATATAAACACAATTTACAGTTTAAACTTTATAATGTCATAATCCTTCCATGCTAAAAAAATATTTTTAGTTATTGGGTGTTGTCCCAGGGAATATGTGGGTGTTGCAAGGTGCCACTCTTCATGCTTGATATAACTCTCAAAATGATAAATAATAACAATGAATTAAACCGAATAATCTAAACTATGCTGATAGTAAAATAGTATTAATAGGAATATCTTAAGAACAACTGTGTAGTAAGTGTTTCACTCTTAAAACAGTCAAGGAAATTATCATGAAACTGCAGCTGAGCAATAATGGCTTATGGAGACACATCTAGGAAGCACCACATCATGATGACAAGTACAAGCAAGCTTTTGACTGGTGACAAAATAATCATCTTAGGAAGATAATATGGATGGTGTTGGAAACAAGAAAAGGCATCATGATTAAACATATAGAATGTTCCAGATACACTCCAAGAAAAGCTAAAGCTAAAATATCAAGAAAGAACCATCACTCCATTATATAGATTGAAAGGCAACTTCAAAAATAATTTTCACAGAACCACACATGCATTCATTAAAAATGATCTAAAACAGACATTCAGGTAGACATGATATTTCCATCTGTTAGTAAATGTATAATACTTTTTGTATAATTGTTTCAAAAATGTTATATTATAAAATAAAATAAGAATATGTGGTTAACCTAATAGCCTTCTCACAGCTTGTGCACAGTGCATTATTTAGACCAATGAAAATGACAGTCTTAGGCTGTTTAATCAAAAAAATATGGAAGGATTTCTGTTTTTTGTGCTCAAACAATAATAAAAGCTATTAAGTATTAAGTATTAATATTAAAGAAACAATACAGATCAAAAAAAGGCCATCTGTGCAGCTTGGAACGGTTTCTCATCAACGCCTTGGGTGGTTCCATGAAAATCCGGAGTAAGAACGGGCGCTTTGAGGATGGATTGGACCGTAGTTAATGCCAACAGTCTCCTACACTGACTATGTATATCTGCTATAAATGGACATTCGGTGCAACCCAGATGAGGATGGGTCCCCTCTTGAGTCTGGTTCCTCTCAAGGTTTCTTCCTTATGCCATCTCGGGGAGTTTTTCTTTGCCACAGTCGCCACCAGCTTGCTCATCAGGGACAAACTTACTCATAAAGAACATATTCACTCTTAATCACCACATTATCTGTGTAAAGCTCCTTTGAGACAATGTTCATTGTTGAAAGCGCTATACAAATAAAAATGAATTGAAATTGAATTGAAGATCTAAAAGCCACACACACAAAAAAAACCCTTCAAAAACAAGCTTGTCCATATACAACAACCAAGCATGCTACAATTATAGTGTTCTCCAAAAGTATTGGAACAGCTAGGCCACTTCTTATGTTTTTTCTTTACACTGAATACATTTGGGTTTGCAAACAAAATAAGAATTTGCAATTGATCAGAATTACATAATTAGCATGGTGATATTTGCATCTAGATTTTAAACAATCACATCAAATTGTTTTCTTCTTATTCAAATAATGCTCAGAAGGTCGATACATCAATCACATATATATATATATTTTTTTTTTTCAGAACTAAAAGCAAACTCAGACAGTCACAACCAATGAAGAAATTATTTCAAAACTTTCACCATGCTCACCAGCCTAAAAGTGGAGTGGTCATTATTAAGGTGCTATAAGAAAATCTTTTTGCTATCGCTGTAATTGTTCGCTTGTTTGTTTAATATAAATTTTATATTTACATTCCTACACAATGTACAATGCAAAAAATGCATATTAAGAAAAAAATTATTAGAAAATAAGATAATTCAACTAATATTAGTCTTTATTAGGTTATATTAATTATATTAATTAATTGCAAATTATATTCTACTAAATATTAAGATTCTTCACTATTAGATTTCTTTCTAATCCAAAACTAACCTAATCTAACCCAGTGGTGGTAAACTATCAGAATCACTGACTTATGTTTTTAATTTATTTTTGTGCATGAATATTTATTAAATTATTCCCAATAGTCTATTTTCTTCATTTCATAGCATTTCATTTGATGGTGTGTCTATATACGATCAATCAGGTTTTATCGTGATTCTATTAAGAGGTGGATTGACTCAGAAAGGACTACTAAAACTCTTTTTATTGTTATTATTTCTCTAAGAAGTTCAGTATAGAATGTTATTCGGACCAATATCATCTGTTCAATGATCAAGATTTTTATAGAAATTTTAATTACAGATTGTTTATTGATAATTTTATTGTTTATAAAATCATTTCTCTATTACAAGATAATTATGTTGATTAGATAACACAATTATTATGTTCCTTGTTTAATAATATAATTTGTTTGGTGGTGGTGTTTTTTTTGTTGTTTTTTTTTTTTTGCTGTCGCTTAGTCATGGCCGTCTAAGTTTCCCAAACAGCTCTATCTACAGGCTATAGAACTTTACACTATAAATAAAAACTGATTAGGTAAAAGTTGAGGGTTTGAGTAGCAGTAGTAAAAGGACCTCACCTGGTCACTTAACACCAGCTCCATCACCAAGAAAGCCCAGCAGCGTCTCTACTTCCTGAGAAGGCTGAGGAAAGCTCATCTCCCTCCCTCTATCCTGACCATGTTCTACAGAGGGACCATCGAGAGCATCTTAAGCAGCTGCATCACTGCCTGGATTGGGAACTGCACCGTCTCGGATCGCAAGACCCTACAGAGGATAGTGAGGACAGCTGAGAAGATCATCGGAGTCTCTCTCCCCTCTATCATGGACATTTACACCACACGCTGCATCCGCAAAGTACACAGCATTGTGGATGACCACACACACCCGTCACACACTCACTTCACCCTCCTACCATCAGGGAAACGTTTCCGAAGCACTCGGGCCATCACATCAAGACTGTGCAACAGTTTTTTCCCGCAAGCCATCAGGCTCCTCAACAAACATCTGAACTGAACTCTCTCTCACACACATACACACACTTACACACACTTACACATCACGGTGTGACTGATCTGTACAACCGGACTCAACACACATACACTTCGCACACCCAGGTTTCAGCACCATTCGCACCTTTCATTATCACAAAATGTTTACATGCCGTTTGTTGCTGATCTTCCGGGACTTGCTCTCTTTGCACAATATTCTGTCCAAATCCTTTGGTCACTGTTCAGTTTATTTTGATTGCTGCTATTGTTGAATTTCACAATTCTGTTACATTTTTCTGCTATTGTAGAATTGCACAATTCTGTTTACATTTCTCTGTTTACATTTTTCTGCTACTGTGCACCTTATTCTGTCACGACAGGTTTTACTGGTGGAGCTATTGCTGTTTTTATTTTTATATTTTGTGTATTGTGTGTTGTCCTGCACTGTCCTGTGTTGTCTTTTGCACTGTTTGCACCAGTTGCACACATGCACTTTATGTGGCAGGGATCTTAGTTCCTGGCCCTGTGTTCTTCTGTTCTGTGACTGTTGTTTTATGTTGTTTTATGTAGCACCTGGGTTCAGGAGGAACGTTGTTTCATTTCACTGTGTACTGCATCAGCTATATATGGTTGAAATGACAATAAAAGCTTCTTGACTTGACTTGACTTGACTTGACTTGACATGACCCAGCATTACACTCTCCAGAATCTGCTCACTTTTGGTTTCCTAAGCAAGGCCCTCAACCCTCAACCTTTCAGTTGTAGTAAAATAATTGTAAATCGCTCTAGATAAGAAGGTCTACCAAATGCAAAAAATGTAAATTGTGATTTCAATAATATCCTTTGACATCTGAATTTCATAGAAGGAGTTGTCTTGGTGGCACTGTTATAATTCAAGCTATTTATTATCGACACATTGTTAAGTGTACATTGCTGGTTGGTAAATGTTCGTGTGCCTTTAATTGAGGATGCATGGAACTGGCACTAACCTTCACATAAACTGGAGCAGAGGAGGTGCCTGGATGCGCAGCTTATTCTGGCTGCTGGTTTGTTGATGTTTAAACAGATTTCAGTAAAATCAAAGAGCATAGATTTTCCAAAGCAAATGTAACACACTTCCCTTTCACATCTTACCTAACCGGAGTGATTAAGTGACCTGAGATGCCGCTATCAGCTGTGCTGGTACCGCTACTCTACATGTTATCTGCTTGGCACGGTAAGGCAGTGTTTCTTTCCAGGCCCCGATGCGAAAGGCATGCATCTGGGACGCGAAGAAAGACAATAATAGCTTCATTTACACCCGAACGTGCTTACAACGTTACCGATAATGCGCTATTTAATTTACGTAACGTAGCTAACGTAATTTGCTATTGTGTTTATACGTAAGAGACATTTTAGAGGAAAGTGGGGTCGGTTGTTACATCTCTGGTACATCGCTGATCATGAAATCGAGTGTTTGACAATTTTGTGCAAGTCTATTGGGATTGTGGGCAAAAATATGTAATATAAACGTAACATATTTATTACAAATGCGCTATTCTCATTTAGATTTGACAGGTAATTTGCAGAGAACAAGCAATTTTATATAAATCATCCTGTACTTGTACGATTCGTATCCAATCAAAAGCTTTCTAGAAAACATTTTTCCTCCACCCATTAAAACTCTGTGGGTATAACTAAGTAGCTCATTACATTGAAGTTGTTTTTGTACAGCGCCTTCTGAAGGTATTGAAGTGACAGGGCATATATGCTTAAGACATTTAGGTTTGAGATCAAAATATGATAACAGATGATTGATTAGAATTTCAGTTTTTATATATACTTATATATCCCTAGAAAATAAATATAAATAATGGGATTATAGCAATGTTTAAAACTAGTTGTCTTTTATTAAAATGCACATTTACAAGCCACAGTGTTAAAAATGTACTTCTGATCAGAAGGTCATGAAAATCCCAGCACAACTAAGCTGTCACTGCTAGACCCTAGAGCAAGGCCCTTAAACCTCTGCTAATCAGTTGTATAAATTCAATTCATTTTTATTTGTATAGCGCTTTTAACAATGAACATTGTCTCTAAGCAGCTTTACACAGATAATGTGGTGATTAAAAATGTTCTTTATAAGTAAGTTTTTCCCTGATGAGCAAGCCGGTGGCGACTGTGGCAAGGAAAAACTTCCCGAGATGGCATAAGAAAGAAACCTTGAGAGGAACCAGACTCAAGAGGGAACCCATCCTCATCTGGGTTGCACCGAATGTCCATTTGTCCATTTGTCCATTGCTACAAATGTCCATTTGTAGCATTGTACAATGTTGCGGGGTACAGTGTTGATGATCAGAAGCGAACTGTATTCCTGAGTCAGTGTAGGAGACTGTTGACATTAACTACAGTCCAATCCATCCTCAAATCGCCCGTTCATACTCCGGAATTTCATGGAACCACCCAAGGCGTTGATGAGTAAATGAGTAAGTCGCTCTAGATAAGAGCATCTGGCAAATGGCATAAATGTAAATAAGGCTTCAAAGAAAAGAGCACAATACTTACTATGACAAAATAAGTATCATGGATACCTTGTATCTGTGCAAGACACAGTGAAATTTCAAGACTTTCAAGCCATTCTGAGGCAAAACGTACCCATAATAAACTTATTTTAGTCACTGTTCATAGGTCCTTTAACAGGAAAATATACATAAAAAAAAAACAGGGAATGGCTATAAACAAAAGACAGAACTATTCTGAATTAGCATTTTATGAACTGATCTGGACATCTGTGGAAAGAATTTAAACATACAGTCTGGAGACTACATTCAAACCTGAAACAGCTGGAGCAGTTTACTCATGAAGAGACAGATTACCTGCTGCAGAAGTCTACAGAAATCACTTGCATGCATTGATTGCAATGGTTGCATTTGGTTAAGTGTCCTATCATTTTGGTCAATGCCATGTTCGTTTGTTTATTATTTTATATATTTTTCTGAAAAAAAAATCAAATAGAAATTATTTTAGCAAATTTGTCTATGTCTGTATGTGTCAAGATATTTTTAACAACTTACACCAATCAGGCATTATGGAAGTTAGTGCCGGTATTGATGATATGAAACATAATGTGCAGTGGATCATTTTAACAGATACAGTAAAATGTATTAATTTCCTGTGTTGTGTTCTTTGCTAATGAATAACTTCTTATATCACAAAATGGTGACTAGGATTAAGCATTGCAAAGATGGCTACTGCTAACGGGCTTTTCCTGGGTTTTTTCCTGCCTTGCTCTGGTGAGCCTTCTATGCCGTTCAGCAAAAGGCTGTGGATCTTTGAAAATTATTTAAGAGTCATTAATGCTACAGAGGATGATTGGATTGATGAAAGGCAGAGAGCATTGAAAGATGGATACATTACAGGATTCATTGAAAGCCTACGTTGTGCCAAAGCTGACATGTTAGCTAAACACCACACCTTTCATAAATGCTGTCAGGCACATCACAAAGGAGTTAAGCACATTCATGTGGCTCCTTTCGGTTAGTTGGTAGAGAATGTGCTTAGCCCAAGAATATGTGAGAGATTGTGAGGTTGTCATGATAGAAAGCTGTCATGATAGAAAGCTGTTGAATCTGCTGTTGATCAGGCTAAATCCACTTCAAATCCTGTTTGATAACAGTGTTTTTTTTTTGTACTGTACATGGAACATTCAATATTCTTAGCAGTAAACTACTACTGAATCTACTTTAGACTCACAGACTTCTATGATGGATTTAGTGGTTGACACTGGGTCCTCAGTATCTAACCTGCCTCACAGAACTTATGTACACTGTTTTAGTACCATAATGCTTTCACAGCCCAAACCCAGACCTGTTACATATTCGAAAGCTCAAATTCCTGTTGTTGGGTGTTTTTCAGCAAAGGTTTCCCTACTTGACCACTCAGAATCTGCTATATTCTTCATTCTTCCAGGAACACCGCTAATGGGGAGAGATCTAATGCTTCCAGTACATGTGAGGCTTGAACACATGTCCTAAGGCCATTACTGTACCTGCTTTATCTGTGGCACTTACTCTTTTGTCATGTTCCTTAAGGACTGGCTTCAGTGCATACAGCATTTCAGAAGATCATAACTTAACAGGGGTTGAAAATTTCCTTTTGCCACCCTTGTAGCTTTAGAGCATGCATGCCTTCAAGGTGCAAATTGATTTATCTGTTCAAAAGAGACTGTAAAAAAAGAGAAGTAAAAGCAGCAGTTACAGTAGCAAACAATGCTGCTGTTGCATTATTTGAGTCTTATAAAGACAGTTGGATATGTGGAACCAGGAGATACTGAGCAACTCATAAAATAGCTCAACACCTGGGATCATCATAGATCCAACACCAACTCCTCCATGTCAGAGCCTTTAAACGTGCAAAGAAGTCCAATGTCCAAACTGTACATGAAATGGGATCCAAAGGGTGCTGGTACCTCTCTAGTTAGTTTGGAATATTTGCAGGGTCTGCATCTACTCTTTGAAGGTCCGTAATCATGAGGTAAGACACAACTGGAGCTGGCGCAACCTCAGAATGCCTCGGGATAGGTGAAGAACGAGAAGCAGTGGAGAGAAATTAGGAATTAGCATTGGTGCTGTTCATAATATTAACAAGCACAGGTTAATAATGTACAATTTGTTCAGATGTACTGGAGCACAAAGGCATAATATGTGATATGTGCTATGTGTAGGACTTGCTACAAAGGTACGTCTTCAATCTGTGCTTAAACTGGGGGAGTGTGCCCCAAACACTGTCAGGAAGACTATTTCAAAGTTTAGTAGCTAAATGTAAGAATGCTCTACTGCATTTAGTGGACTTTGCTATTCTAGAGCCTACTAAAAGTCCAGAGATTTGAGATCTCAAGGAGTATGACGGATTGTAGTGTGATAAAAGACTAGATAGATACATGGGAGCTGAACCAATTTGTGCTTTGTTAGTAAGTAGCAATAGTTTGTAGTCAGTTTGAAACAGGTATCCAGTGTATAAGTGAACTGCTGCATCCTGGAATAACTGTAGCTTGTTTATTAATGATGCAGGACAACCACCCAGTAATGCATTACAACTACAATTATAAAAGAAAGTTATGCGTCATTCAATCTTTTAATTCTTTACCATACTCAGTCCTTGCAGGATTTTAATCCATGACAATGTAGTGTTTTACTAATGGTAACCGTTGAGATTTTTGTCCCAGATCATTGACCAGGTCCTCCAGTGTAGTTCTAGGCTAATCCCTCACCTTTCTCAGGATCATTGATACTCCACGCAAGATCTTGCATGGAGCCCCAGTCTGAATAAGATTGACAGTCATCTTGAATTTCTACCATTTTCTAATAATTGTGCCAACAGTTGCCTTCTAACCAAGCTGTTTGCCTATTGTCCTGTAGCCCATCCAAGCCTTGTGCAGGTCTACAATTTTGTCCCTAGTGTCCTTAGACAGCTCTTTGGTCTTGCTGTGGAAAGTGGAAAGATTGGCGTCTGATTAATTGAGTGTGTGGACAGGTGTCTTTTATACAGGTAATGAGTTCAAACAGGTGCAATTAATGCAGTTAATGAGTGGAGGATAGGAGGGCTTCTTACAGACAAACTAACAGAATTCTTGCTGGTTGGTAGGTGACCAAATACTTATTTAATGCAATAAAATGGAAATTAATTATTTTAAAAAATCATACAATGTGATTTTCTGGATTTATTTTTAGATTCTGTCTCTCACAGTTGAGGTGAAAATTACAGATCTCTCCGCTCTTTGTAAGTGGGAAAACTTGAAAGATCGGCAGTGTATATATTTTTTAGGAGTGATGAGGATGGACAGGATTAGAAATATGTTTATTCGAGGGAGTGTGCATGTAGGACGTTTTTGGAGACAAAGTGAGGGAGGCGGGATTGAGATGGTTTGGTCATTTGCAGAGGAAGGATATATATAGGTAGATGGGGTGCATAGGTAGAAGAATGCTGATGATGAAGCCGCCAGGCAGGAGGTTTATGAATGTGGTGAGGGAAGACATGCAGTTGGTTAATTTGAAAGAGGCACATGTAGAGAACAGGTAGTATGGAAAGGGATGATCAGCTGTGGCGACCCCTAATGGGAGCAGCCAAAAGAAGAAGAAGTAGAAGATGGTAAAATAGAAAATAATCACTCAATTCTTCCCTGTGTTGTTTATTTTAAACAAGCTTCTTTCACTTTCCCACACATCTATATCATAACATCTATGTATGTCAAAAATTCATATAGGCACACACATATATATATGTGTGTGTGTGTGTATATATATATATATATATATATATATATATATATATATATATATATATATATATATATATATATATATATATATATATATATATATATATATATATATAATGTATGTGTGTGTGTGTATATATATATATATATATATATATATATATATATATATATATATATATATATATATATATATGCACAAGTACTGTATGTCTGTCAGACTTATGCATTTTTGTTGATAAATAGCTATTATTTTAGTACTATTCAATAGCTAGTATTTTGCATACATTTACAATTACAGTTATGTCATTTGGCAGACACTCTTATCCAAAATGATTTACAAAAGTTATTTTCAAGTCTACATTCTGATAATAGTTCATTAGGTCAGACACTAAGAATACCAAATACCAAGTTTTTTTTAAGAGAAGTGCTAATTGCTTTGCTTTGTTTTGTTCAGCTAATGCCAATGAGGATTGCCTGTGGTACGTGGACAGAAATGGGACGTGGCACAATGGCTTTGACTGCCCACTCATCACTTTCTGCTGTGGAAACTGCCACCATCGATACTGCTGTCCGGATAGAATGAAGATGATCACAGAAAGTGGACAGAAACGCTGCATGCTCTTTCATCTTAGGTAGAGAAAGTATTATGGTTTTACATATTAGGACATAAAACTCATCTGGTTCTTAGCAGGTCATAAAATGTCTGTAAATATTTAGTTCACTACATACATTATTTATGTTTATAACCTCAAATCCATAAAGTGCAGATCACATTAACCTATATTTTATTCATAAATGAACATAAAATGCTAAATGTTAACATCATTTTAAGCAAAAATAAGGACATTTTGAATTTAATGGCTGCAGCATGTCTTTAGAAAATTGGGACAGGGCATGTTTTCCACTGTGTAGTGTCACTTTTACATCTGGGAACTGTGGAGACCGCAGTTTTGGGAGACGTTTTGGGAGAAGAATGTTGTCCTATTCATGTCTGATACAGTGGGGCTTCTTTTTCAAATATGTCATTCCATGATATGCCAAATGTTTTCAATTGGTCAATGCTCTGGACTGCAAGCAGGCCAGTTGAGCATTCAGAATCTTCTACTAGGAAGCAATGCTGTTTTAATAGATTTTTGCATTGTCTTGCAGAAATATGCAAAGCCTTCCTATAGTGTTGTCTAGATGAAAGCATATGTTGCTCTAAAACCTTTATTTATAGAGCTTTGACCTGCATTCGTGGATGGCATGGCTAACTGTTCACAGAAAATGATTCCTGGAGGCGATGTTGCAGCCTGATACTACAATCATACAAATTATTTTTTTTCTTATTAATCAGCACTCAGTTCCCTATAATGACAAAGTTAAAACATAATTCAAGAAATATCTGTCAATTTATTAAAAAGAAAACACTGAAATATCACATGAACAAAAGTTTATCAAATGAACAAAAGTTTATCTCAGGTGCCTCCCATTTATCTTGATCATTGCTGAGGTGTTTCTACACCTTGATTAAAGTCCACCTGTGATAAGTTAAAGGAATTGGACATAATTTAGAAAGGCACATACCTCTCTATACAGGGCTTACAGCTGCAAAAACTAAGCCATGAAGTCAAAGGAACTGCCTGCAGAACTTAGAGACAGGATTGTTGCATCAAATTTGGGGAAGCTAACACAATAATTCCATGCATGTGATATTTCAGTGTTGTTTTTTTAATTACAGACATTTCTAGAATTCTGTTTTCACCTTGTCAATATGGGGTTCTGAGTGTATAGTAATCGAAAGAAATTAAGTTTGAACGATTGTAGTATCAGGCTGCAACATACAATACAACTGTGTGCGACGGTGAATTTTACCAATCGATAGGTTGGATCGTACTTTGCTGATAACTTATTAATAAACTGATTCATTTTTCAACTGGATACTGGATTAGAAACATTTATTGTCAAAATAACTGCCAACAAAAGTGAGTACACCATAAGTAAGCATGTCAAAACAGTGTCCAAAGTGTCAAATTTCGTTTGCGTTTCATTTTTATCTAGCACTGACTTAATAATGACATCACAGAGCTGCTGGATGTTAGACACATGGCACTTCTCCACCTTTCACTTGAGGATGCACCACAGGTGCTTAATAAGGTTCAGGTCTGGAGACATATTTGGCCACTCCATCACCTTCACCCTCAGCAAGGCAGTTGTCATCTTGGTGGTGTGTTTGGGTTTTCATGTTGGAAAACTGCCATTCGGCTCAGTTTCTGAAGGGAGAGCATCATGTTCTGCTTCAGAATGTCACAGTACATGTTTTCCACAATGAACCACAGCTCCCCAGTACCAGCAGCACTCATGCAGCTTCAGACCATGATGTGACCACCACCATTCTTGACTATAGGCAAGACACAATTTTCCTGGTACTCTTCACCATGGGGATCACCACACATGCTGAACACCATCTTCTGAGCCAAACAAGTTTATCTTGTCATCAGACTACAGGACCTGGTTCCAGTAATTCATGCTCTTGCACAGCCAGCATCACAAGCGGCTTCTTTCTGGGATGACGGTCATGCAAACCGACTTGTTGCAGTGTGTGGCATATGAGTGGAACCCGTCTTGGAAAACCTCTGTATGACCCTGGCCACTGTAAAGTAACTCAGTTTCAGGGTGTTACTGATATTATAGCCTAGGCCAGCTTTGTGGAAAGCAACAATTCTAATTCTGAAATCCTCAGAGAGTTCTTTGCCATGAGGTGTCATGTTGAACATCCACTGATCAGTATGAGAGAATTGTACTCAAAGCACCAAATGTTAACTGCTCTAATACAAGATACACAAATTTGTATGGTCCTGTCAAGCAGACAAAAACATGAACATGAACAGGACAGGTGGCTTTGCATGGTTACCCGGTGTACAGCTGTTAACACTTAGAGTGTGCCCACTTTTATTGCTAGCTATTTTGACAATAAAAGCTGTATGTTAAGTTAATTTTAGAGGAACAATTTAATCTGTACTGCTATACAGAGTGCACATTGACTACTCAAAAATATATAAAAAATTCACCTCTATTGTATCATCTCTTGAGAAGATATACCAAAATGGTTGCTGAAATGTGAGGGGTGTAAACACTTTTGTGAGATATATCATTAAAAAGTTGATTTATTTTAGTAATTCAATACAAAAAAGTATATTATATAGATTCATCACACACAGACTGATGTATTTATTTATTTTAGTTTTGATGATTATGGCTTACCGCTAATTAAAAAACCCAAAATTCAGTATCTCAGAAAATTGTAATATTGTGAAAAATTTCAATATTGGAGTCTCGTTGTGTCATATTCTAATCAGCTAATTTAATCAAAACACCTGCGAAGGTATCCTGAGCCTTTAAATGGTGTCTCAGCCTGGTTCAGGCTACACAATAATGGGGGAAAACGGCTGTCTTTACAGTTGTCCAGAAGACTATCAATGATACCCTGCACATGGAGCTATACTATATATACTATTTACTATATATATATATTTATTTATTTGATTGAGTAAAATTACAGTAAATGTCACATAATTGTTCTGTTCTTTAGTCCCTCCACTATAGCAGGTATTGCTTCATCCATCCTACTATTTGTGGCTGCCATTGCCACCATGGTCTGTTGCTTTATGTGCTCTTGCTGCTACCTGTATCAACGGCATAGGCAACATGGCAGGATATCTTATGATTGTAAGTACATTTAAATGTACACTTATTATACACAACATAGTAATTATATTTTGTGCAGATATTGGAGGGATATTTTGGAGTACAACACAGTTTCCAAGATATAAAAGAACCTTGTACATAGTATACAAATATTTTGTATGTTGTCTGTTTCAAATATAGTTTATATTAGCACATCCTCCTGCATTTTTTTGGTCTGCTGAGAATAAGAAATTCTACATTTTGCATTCATAGCCCAGCAGATTCCTATGGCCAGCTACCCTGTGGGACCCATGTATGATGCTTATGGTAAACCTATTGGAAGTTTTGAGTACCCTGGATATGCAATGGCATCTCAGTATCCAGGTTTGCCTCAGCAGTGTCCCAGCTTCCCTCAGGTGCCATACCCACCAGGTCTTCCTCCCAATCCAGGGCCCAGCCAAGGAGGTGAGAGACCAATGGTGAAAAATAAATGTAAATTATTTTGATAATTGCATTTTTTTTAAGTGAACAGATCAAATATTTTTAACAGATTCAAATGAACATAGGAAGAGAACATGTTCGTTGTTTTGATCTTTTTTTTTTTTTTGCTGACTGCACTGCATGCCTCCTCCTTTATTAGTATTAACTTTAATATTGACTTTGTGGCTGAATGAGCACAAATCTCCATAAACACACTCCAAAATTTACTGGAACATGAGTTGAGCTTATTATAACAGCAAATGGGGACTAAATGCGTAATAAGTTGTTTAAAAAAAAAGCATATTTGGATATAATGGTCAGGTGTCCACAAACCTTTATCCCTATAGTATATTTGGTGCTGTGTAAATACTTTTCCTAACATTTTTATTTACATGTTACAGCACCTCCACCATATTCTGCTTCATAGCATCCAGAACACTGGCCACTGAGAGATCCTCCAGGAATGGGAGCATAAAATGTGTTTGTGGTATGGGGCCCTGTTCTTGAGAAATGATTTGCATCACTTTATAAAATCATATTTATTGTATTTATTTCTCCAATGATCTTTAGGGTGAAGCATGAATGGTCTGGTTTTGCCTGTTATTGTTTGCCTGAAGTATAGAGATGTTACATGTAACTGACTGGTGAAACTGGATTCAGTTAAAATCAGTCAAGCTAACTGTCTGTATATATTATAACAATGGTACATTACCATTTAAAAATGTATTGGAGTTAGCAAAAGAATTAACAGACAGATTCAGGGTTTTGGTTCAAGCTATGTGTCTTATTTAATATTTGTTTTGTTATTATTTACTAATAATGTGTTGTAAATTACATGCAACTTTTTTCATGGAACTCAAAATTTAACAGAGTATATGTACTACCCTATATAACATACTTTCCAGAAAATAGTACATAAAAGTATTCCTACCAATGTTTGGCTTTAGTAATTTAAAGGTCTAAACCGGGGGTGTCCAATCTTTTCCACAAAGGGGCAGTGTCATCCGAACCAATCAAGGGTCACACCTGATAGTCTTTGAAAATGAAAATCATTAGATTTAAACAGGTAGAATTCAATGTAGACTTGCTTGGTTTGAATGAAAACCTGCTCTCACACTGGCCCTTTGTGGAAAAGATTGGACATCCCTGGTCTAATCATTAATGCCACCACATAAGCTTTTTTGTGATAATGTGATAGTGTATATTTTGAAGGTCACAGGTATGTAATATTTGAATAACAGAAAAATAGCCATTTAATTCCTGGAATGATATAATATGTTACTTAGGATAAGTTCTGATAAGAGCTCTCATCTGAAAATCTGAATTACTAAAATGTAAGTATTACATAACTGAATTTTTACAATAAAATATTTGGTCTTTTACCTCTCGCTTTAATGATTATTTTATCATTCTTGTATCAAATCTCAAGGTTTCTTGCTCATTATGTCTAAGGGAGGTTTTTCATGCGACATGCACCACTGGATTGCTCATTAGGATAGATTTAGGGATAAATTTATGATTTTTGTATTCTCAATTTATTTATTCCTGTAACACTGCTTTGTGATCAAGATAATTGTGTAAAGCACTATAAAAATAACACTGAATTTAACTGAACCCATGCAACACAATTTTAAACCAATATCACTGGATGTTATGTATAGGTTGTTTTCAAAATTTCTAGCATTTAGGTCATATTATTATAAAACTCTTTTAAAGATAAAGTTTTTCAGTAAAGTTTACTTAGTGTGTGCATGCACTCACTGAACTTATACTTAGATATTAGAGGTGTTAATGATTTAAATGGTAATGCTAATGTTTATATCCAGTGCACTTTTTACAGTGTTATGACTTAACTTTCACGCCAGTATTTTTGTCAGACAATTCCTCAAATTACACCATATTCATACCAAGCTGCTTCAATGGATAGCACAAAATATGTGAAAGGCTCTAACAAAATATGTAATTTGAGTACACTGGCCGTACCGTACATAGGTGGAACTCCTACCTGCCGGTTTTTCATTACTCTCAGTTCACAGATAACGCATGACCATGTCCCTGCCACACATTTATACTGTATACATTAATGGCATTTGACAGATGCCCCTATCCAGAGTGATAAGATGCTTTGTAGCATTTATTATTAAATATATTCTAATACTGTTTCATTAGGACACAGATGACCACAAGAATACCATCAGTCTAAAACTGTTGGGAGAGAAATTGTTAGAAAGCTATTTTCTTTTATTTAAAATCCAAGAGGTAGAAATGTGGTGGTGTGGGAGAAACTACGGAGATTGGAAACAAGTCCTGAGGCTGCATTCGGGATCAGTTTCAGAGTTTGAATGAGCCAGGAGCTGGTTGCAGGAGTCCAGTCTTGAGATGACGAAAGGACTAAAAAGCATCTGAGTGACCTGTTTGGACAGAAACGGATGAATTCTCCTGATGCTCTAAAAGAGAAATCGACAAAGAAAAGGACAGTTGGTTGTACATGCAGTGATGGTGACATAAGAGAGTTGACCATAGAGAACACAAGATCTTTATATGTAGATGAATCAACTGGGATATTTTGCTGGGATTAAGCTTCAGCTGTTGAGCGGCCATCCACAATTAATTATTTGCCAGTTATGCCAAGATCTGAACAGAAATAAAGAGTCTGTAAATAAAGAGGGGGAAAAAATTAGTTGAATATTATTTTCATAGCAATGGTATTGCATGTACAGTACTTTAATTTCTAATCAACATCACATTTAGTTTTCTTTGACAGTGCATATTGGAAAATATTTTATGGAATGTCTAATTTAAACCTGGTAGTCTTCAGGAGAAATGTCTCCACATCATGCATTCATTTAGTAAAGAAAACTGGTGATCTGGTAAACCTAAACCTTCCACCTCCACACAGAATAAAACTCCTTGTTGTGTTTTAGGCAAGGCATGTGTGGGGGAGGAATAGTACTGACATCCTGGATGTACAGCAAACCAGTCTTTGACTGCAGCAGATTGGTGGAATTTTACATTATCCCAAAACAGCAACAAAGGTAGTGGAGTTACTTGCTCTCTGCTGTCTTTCATTCTTTTCTTACTTGCATTCGATGGTGCATGAAATTCAGAAAAGAAATTCCACTCTATAGTGAAAGCTAGAGTATCCACACCACCAAGTTGTGTGCCAGAACTGGGCTATGTAAAATATGTTACCAGCTTGCAAGAATGTTCTGGGTACAATGTCCATATATATGACACTATTATTTATTTGATGTTTTACCTTTTATCCTAATTTATGTCCAGCAAAATTTTTGAGTAAATATGATATTTTTCTCACTTGGAACATTTCTGTTCCAAGAACATGAGTGTTACACAAACATCCCTTAAAATGTCTTTAGTGGAGAAAGTAATTTATCTTTATTGGATAAATACCAAGCAATTGTGATCACAGAGAGATGTATGAGAAAAAGGGAAAAAAGAAAGTAAAAATACAGTTAAGTCTCTATAGGCAATTCACATGTTCCAAACCCCATGTGTGTAATAATGTGGAAATACAGTAGCTTCTTCGGGATCTTGGATCTTTAAACTAATCACCCAGCATTGAGACACAAACTTCTGGATTATTTTAAATGAAAAAACATTATTCACATATTCACATTCCCAAAACTGATATTTTGCCAGCACTTTAGCGTAACCTGACATCACTTTGTCACAAAATATTTTAGCAACTGTTTAATAAATGGTTTTAAACTGTTTAATAAATAGTTTCCCCTGCCAGATCACATGAATCTTTTAACATTATAATGATCGAAGACATACATACAGACAATAAATTATAGTAGGAACATAACAATGTTTTTGCAAATCACTGAAGCGTCTGAAATAATGAGTGCAGGACACATGCAGCAATGTATAAATAATAGGAATTTGAAGTATTCTGCACTTTGTCTACAATACCCTCTAAAGCTGAACAGTCCTCGGTCTGCTATTTTCAGCAGGATAGCAGCCCTATTAATACATTGCAGAAAATCTTTTAAATGTAAAACACTTTTTCTTTGTTTAAAATAAAATACAATCCTTGGCCACCGCGTCCTCATACGTTTAACTTGCTTCATCATAAGAAATGCTGTCGCACTTAATCACAAATAGGAAGGAGTATATTTGCATTCAGGATGCCTTGGAGTTTTTGTAAACCACTAAACTCCCCGTTGCCTTTAAAGGACTGTGTACTGGAGACTAAATATGGGCATGGGTTCGAAATGGATTTCGTGGAATTTTCAAGCAGCACACAGCAGTGATGATGCGCATTACACAGCTGAAACCGAGTTCACTTCACTCCGCAGCTTTTTCTTAAACGTGTTGTCTGACTTATGGAAATATACAAGGAACGATTAACAACTACAGCTATACGGGAACCTGACAAATAGCATTTCCTCTTCTATCCAGCGACCTACAACTTCGTGATCATGTCTAGGAGAAAAGTGAGAGGACTCACTCGGACCGGGCGCCAGGTAAGCGAGGATCCGGATCTCGACAACTTGCTATCAAACCTGTCTCCTGAAGAGATGGAGGAATTACAGAAGGAGGTGTCGACAGTGCCTGACCCAGACCCGAGTGAGATCGTAATAGTAGACCAAACAGATTTAAAGCAAACTATACCTAATAAAAGAGATTCCACCTTCAATAAATCAGGCGAGTTAAAGGCGGGTTTGCAAAGGAATCTTTCCACTGAGGTAAGAAAACGCTTCAGATGGCACCTTTATCATCTAATCTCCAATTCAAACTTCTCTTTAATCAAAAAAACACTAATGGACCCTAAAAACCCTTCTATCTGTCTGTCTGTCTGTCTGTCTGCTAGTGATTTTATTGTTTAATTGCAGCAATCCTTTCTGGAGGAACGTTTAAACAGCAGTAATTGCATGGCGTGCTGCAAAGCTCTGATGTGTGGTGGGTCTGAGCCTAGGCTTGGTGTGATACTTGGGCTCATTGCTAATGTGCACTGCCTTTTAAGGTTACACATGCCATGCCAAGTGCTTTGCACAGCAAACATACTTAAGTTTATAAATTGTGCCCTTGTCTGCTTACTAGATGTATGTCTCCTCTATGAAATGTTCATGTAATTTAAACAAAGAATCTGATGCTCAATGTACAGCAAATTGTATAAACTGAAGTCTAAATGAACTGTACAATAACCTGTAGACTTCTAGTTGGCTGAGACACAAAGCTTTACAACACCCAATTGCCCAATAAAAACATCCTTGTTTTTCATAAACACATTTGACATTTCCACTATGACTTTTATTAAATGCATTTGCAAGTATGTCACTGCCCTGTTTGAAAAGAACAAATTCGAAGTAATTTTATTTGTTATATGCAGAGTGCCATAGACAATTGTATATCAGCTTGCTTATGGTGAGACTGTGCAAAATGACCGCCATAGCAAAAAAGAAATAAATAAATGGAAAAAAACCTACATCAGAAAGATGCAGAATGCAGTATAATTCTAGGTCAACAATCTTGAGAAGAGTCTTACTTCAGATGGTTTGAGAGTGTTAAGAATGACGACTGGTGGCAGAACTAAGACAGAAACATATGTATCCTTTTCAAATAATATAATTAATTGCATATTCCATATCATAATAATCATGTTTAAGTATAAAGAAAATGTAAGAAACAATAAATAATATTATAAAACAGATAATGTTATCTAGTTAACTGCTAACTAATTGTCAAATATTCAAATAAATTCTTCTGCAGGAGTTTAAATTTTTGCTGGACCTAATAAATCTTTTGATTTCAGTAATTGTTTATGTATGAATTCATAAGATGGTCTTGTTATGTTTTCCCTCTAGGGTGAGCCCAAAAGAGAAAGTCGGAAACAGGAATATCTCAGAAAAATGGGCTTGAGTCAAGAGACAAATGTTTCCAGTAACGACAGCCAGGAAGGAGGACCTCAGAATTCTTTGTGCAGTTCTTCTGTTAAACAAGAGAAAACCATGGAGGACAGGAACACAAGAGCCACCGTGGATTTTAAAGATGCTAGGGCAAGGCGATTGAAAAGGAATGAGGAAATTGAAAAGAAATGTGAGGTCAAAGAGAATGAACAGAACGATGATTACAAGCTCAAAAGTAAATATGACACAAAAGAAGGTAGCAGCAAGACAAAGGAGTTAATATCCAAGCTTCAGGAAAAAAAAGAGGATTGCAAAGAGAAGGAGAGAAGAGATGAAAGCAGGAAGAGAGAATCAGGAGACAGCAAAACAAAGGAGATGATTTCAAGGTTACAAGGGAAACAGGAGAAGGAAGAAAAAAAAGAACAAGAAATTAGAACAGATATCAGAAAAAGACAGGACAATAAGCCAAAAGGCCTCGTTTCCAAGTTAGAGGAAAACCAAAATTCAGGTGTAGAAAGTAAAAAAGAAGACAGCAGAAGGGAAGATGATAAAAAGAAGACAGAAGAACAAGCAGAGATACTTAAGTTAGTTAGTAATGGAAAGGAAAAGGAAATTATTGTGAAGGATGCTGGGAAAAAAATTGAAAGTATAGATAAAGGCAGTGAGAAAGAGATAAGGGATAAGAATGATCAAGCGAAAGAACTATTAAAAATTAATTCTGTTGACACTGCTAAAATGAAACCAAAAGCACAAAGTGAGATACAGTATGAAACAACTGAATCCAACACAAAAGAAGAGGTTGGAAATTGTGTGACAGACAATAACTCAAAAACCATGACTAAAGAAGAACAGGAAGAAGACGAGCTTACTAGCATGTTTGCAGAAGATCTAGAGAGACTAGAGAGCAATGACCCAAAGATGACTGAGGTCAATGTTAACAATTCAGAAACCATCAAAGTCAAAACCCTCATTCAGTTTGCCGAAGCACTTACTAACAATACACATGTCAAGACATTTGCTCTTGCTAACTGCCGTGCTGATGATCATGTGGCTTATGCTATTGCAAAAATGTTATGCAGCAACAAAATCATTACCAGCATCAACTTAGATTCTAACCTTCTCACCAGCAAGGGCATCATGGCACTAGTCCAAGCCCTTCAGCACAACACCTCCCTAACTGAGCTTCGCTTCCATAATCAGCGGCATATATGTGGAGGCAAGACAGAAATGGAGATGACAAAGATTTTGAAAGAAAACACAACTCTTCTCAAGCTTGGATATCATTTTGAGTTGGCTGGTCCACGCATGACTATGACCAATATCCTCAGTCGTAACATGGACCGGCAGAGGCAAAAGAGGTTGCAGGAACAAAAACAGGCCACAGCCCATGGAAATGGAGACAAGAAAGACACACTGAAGGTCCCAGAACTTGGTTTCAGCAAAGGTTCCTCAAGAAGCTCACCAAAGCCATCTCCCACTCCATCTCCTATACCATCCCCTATACCATCCCCTAAATTGACTCCAAAGGCCTTTAAAGCACCTGGTGGTCCTCCGCCCCCACCACCT
The DNA here is from genome assembly GCF_946808225.1 of Silurus aristotelis. Taxonomy (NCBI): domain Eukaryota; kingdom Metazoa; phylum Chordata; class Actinopteri; order Siluriformes; family Siluridae; genus Silurus; species Silurus aristotelis. Next base: position 8,460,222 of record NC_139601.1, on the reverse strand, counting down.
GGTGGCGTACCACCACCACCACCACCTCCAATTATAGATGGAGAATTCCTGAAGAACTCTCTGACACCTGTGTCAAAGAGAAAGCTTGAGGACAAGACTGGAGGCCGAGGTGGAGGTCAAAATTCACGGGATCAACTTCTAGCCTCAATCAGGGGTGCCAATATTAAACAGTTAAAAAAGGTAAGATATAGCTTCTCATTAGTTTCTCATCATCATTTTAACGTGTTAAAATATTTTTTGCATGAAGATACTTAATTAAAATACATAGTTAATGTGTTTATTTATTAAAAACTTGGTAGCACAACAGCATTTAAACTTTTAATTCATATAGAGCATCTTTTTTCTTTTCACATAGGTTTCAGTTCCAAAGCTACTGCAATAATCAGACAGGGAAACGTTAAACTCAGAATGAAGAATGGGTGGCAGACATCTCTCCTAGTGAAGCTCAGGCTATTGGCATCGTCTACACAGACTATGGCCTTAAAAGACAGGGTGTGCGCGATAAACACAGTACAATTCTGTCAGATACAGCTTTGGCCCAGGATTCTGTCATGAACTATGGAAAGGAGTAGAAGCCTGGTGCAGACTTGGTGCTCAGAGGTTAAGGTTTCCAGCCTGTACTGATACTTGCACTAAGTGAATAATTCATAAGGTAAACTGATGAATGTGTGACATACACTATATGTGTGTGTCTATTAAAGGTATTTTTCCAAAATACCTTTTATAGTTTTCAAGCTTTACTATATTGTATACACTTCATTATGCACATTGATATAATGTATAATACTGCTCATACTCAGTTAATCTTTAAATAATACATTTCTCAGGATAAATTTAGTTCCTTCATAAAAGTAGAATATTAATTCATGTCTATTAATATTATGTGACATAATAAATACTTAATACTTGTGACATAATAAATATTCCATTTATTGGTTAATTATTTCATTGTATTTTACATTGGACTTTATTTAGGTGCTGGTCCTCATCAAATTAATAGTATTCACTGCCACAAGTTTGATTGTCACATCTCTCATGCTTATCAGCTGGGCAAGTAAAAGCTTTCTTTGTGTTACAGTAAAGGTTTCCGCATCACTGTTTTTTTTTTTTATATTTTAATGATGTACCTTTAGACGTTCAAGATTATGTCAAGACTAAAATACAATGCCCAAAAATTGTAAATGCATGTTTAAAATGTTCTTTTATTCATACAGCATAAATGTAATGTTGTCCTGTAGTAAAAACTTTTACGTTTGAAATGGACAAAATATTTTGGTTATGTAACTTCTTACTTCAGGGTTGAAGAATAACAGAATAGTGATGTGAAAAATAATGTGTGATAAAAATGTGGATAAATAAAGAACACACTGTCAAAAAAAACTGATTTGGAGATATAATTTCCAAAATATATTTTACATGGTTAAAGTTGTCATGCTATCTAAGGCCAAAATAACAAACATACACCCAAAGTGCCTAAAGAAAGACTACACCCATTAAGAAAAGTATTCAGACCCCCTTAAATTTTTCACTCTTTCTTAAATTTGCTAAAATCATTTAAGTTAATTTCTTTTCCTCATGAATGTACACATAGCACCCCATATTGACAGAAAAACACAGACTTGGTGACATTGTTGCAGATTTATTAAAAAAGAAAAACTGGAATATCACATTGTCCTTAGTATTCAGACCCTTTGCTCAGTATTTAGTAGAAGCACCCTTTTGATCTAATACAGCCATGAGTCTTTTTGGGAAAGATGCAACAAGATTTTTACACCTGTATTTGGGGATCCTCTCCAGTTCTGTCAGGTTGGATGGTAAACTTTGGTGGACAGCCATTTTAGGTCTCTCCAGAGATGCTCAATTTAGTTTAAGTCAGAGCTCTGGCTGGGCCATTCAAGAACAGTCACAGAGTTGTTGTGAAGAAACTCCTTCGTTATTTTAGCTGTGTGCTTAAGGTCATTGTCTTGTTGGAAGGTAAACATTTGGCCCAGTCTGAGGTCCAGAGCACTCTGGAGAAGGTTTTAGTTCAGGATATCCCTGTACTTGGCTGCATTCATCTTTCCCTCGATTGCAACCAGTCGTCCTGTCCCTGCAGCTGAAAAACACCCCCACAGCATGATACTGCCACCACCATGCTTCACTGTTGGGACTGTATTGGACAGGTGATGAGCAGTGCCTGGTTTTCTCCACACATACTGCTTAGAATTAAGGCCAAAAAGTTATATCTTGTTCTTATCAGACCAGAGAATTTTATTTCTCACTATCGTGGAGTCCTTCAGGTGTTTTTTAGCAAACTCCATGCAGGCTTTCATGTGTCTTGCACTGAGGAGAGGCTTCCGTTGGGCCACTCTGCCATAAAGCCCCGACTGGTGGAGGGTTGCATGATGGTTGACTTTCTTCAACTTTCTCCCATCTCCCGACTGCATCTTTGGAGCTCAGCCACAGTGATCTTTGGGTTCTTCTTTACCTCTCTCACCAAGGCTCTTCTCCCTTGATAGCTCAGTTTGGTTGGACGGCCAGCTCAAGAAAGGGTTCTGGTCATCCCCCCAAACATCTTCCATTTAAGGATTATGGAGGCCACTGTGCTTTTAGGAAGTTCCTAAAAAAAAAATTTCTAACCTTGGCCAGATCTGTGCCTTGCCACAGTTCTGTCTCTGAGCTCTGCAGGCAGTTCCTTTGACCTCATGATTCTCATTTGCTCTGACATGCATCGTAAACTGTAAGGTCTTATATAGACAGGTGTGTGGCTTTCCTAATCATATCCAATCAGTATAATCAAACACAGCTGGACTCAAATGAAGGTGTAGAACCATCTCAAGGATGATCAGAAGAAATGGATAGCACCTAAATTAAATATATGAGTGTCACACAATCCCACTTCTTATATTGATAATGTGATATCAAAGCTATATATCAAAGCACTATATATATATAGTGCTTTGATATCACATTATCAGTATGAAAAGTGGGATTGAAGATACTGTATGTCCTTTACTCAGCAGTGAATCCAGCTGTGAATTGCTTTTTGAAATTTTTATATATATATATAGTGCTTTGATATCACATTATCAGTATGAAAAGTGGGATTGAAGATACTGTATGTCCTTTACTCAGCAGTGAATCCAGCTGTGAATTGCTTTTTGAAAATTTTTATTTTGATTTGGACAGCAGCAGTGCAGTTTATATTAAATTGTCTCTGACTCACCCTGTGCACCCAAGAAATGTCTATATTTGGTCATTCTCAAAGGCTGAATCTCATTCCTGTCTGTCCACAAAGCGGTGGGGAGAAAAAGAGAGCGAGAGAGAGAGAGAGAGAGAGAGAGAGAGAGAGAGAGAGAGAGAGAGAGAGAAGTATAAGTGAGATTAAAGTCCATGTTTTTTTTTTAAATACCAAGATGGCTTTGATTATGTTTGACATTTTCTTTATTTGGAAAGTGAACATGAATGTAAAACAGAGGTTATTTATAAAGACTATATACAGCAATTACTATTGCATAAAATAATTTTAACATGACGTTTGTGTTATTAATTTTTCTTTCCAACATTGTCATAAAAAGGCAATTAATGGATAATTTATCATCACAGTGGCCTAGCACCTCAAAGTTTTTATTCCTGCTTAAATAGGGTTTTAAAATCAATTGACATTGTCCCAAAGCAGCGATGTTAAACAATGTTGACACAATATTGCCTCTAATAACATTTGTGTAAAAAAAAAAAAAAAAAAAAAGTGCTATGCCATTCAAAGAGATCGTGATGGAAGATTATCAACTGTTTAGTAAAATTAAGTCATACAAAAACAACAGTAGAAATCACAGCTATGTTGAATAGTGTAGTGAAAGTAAGAGCATCTCCACATGGGACTAAATGGCTGTGTAGTCTTAAGAAATCCACTCAGTGAGATAAGATTTCAAATGTTTCAATGTTTTAAAATTTCACTCCAGAGCAATGGAAAAAGGTTGTATGTTCTGGTGAGTCCAGATTTTCTTGTTCCAGAGTAATGGGCTGATCAGAGTAAGAAGAGATGCAGATGAAATGGTGCACCATCATGCCTAGTGCCTGCCATACAAGACTGTGGGGGCAGTGTTGGTCCAGCAATGTTCAGCAATGTTACAGTATGTGACAAAAATTAGGTCAGGTGACTGCCTGCGTACAATAAATAAGCAGGTTTTTCCATTAATGATTTGAGTGACAATGCCAGGATTCATCACCCTCAAATTGTGGTTCAGGGAACATAGGACATCACACATGAATTAGCCACCACAAAATCCAGACCTAATCCCTTTAAGAATCTTTGGATTGTGCTGAAGAAAATGCAGCACTCTCCCCTAATCAAAGCAAGATTTTGGTGAGAATTTAATGCAACTCTGAATAGAAATAACTGTTGTTACTTTGCATCAGCTTACTAAAATGATGCCATGAACAAAACTATGAAATATACACTCAGTACCTTAAAATGACAAAGTGAAAACTCAAGAAATTCAATAAATTTTATTAATTTATTCCCAATAGTTGTTTCTCTTCATTTTGTAGCGTTTCTCTTGTCTGCACTGCTTCCAGTACGTGTATGTGGATGTTAGATTTTTTGTCCAATCAGATTTCAGCCTCTCGGACATACTTAAAAATACATTTTCCAGAAAAGCTAGACATCGTGAGGAGAGGTCGGTCAACCCCAAAGCTAGCTAGCTTGTCTCAGCCCAGGAAAGGGTTTGTTCATCACTTCCAGATCAGTGAATACGAGCGGTACCACTGGCTTACAGCCTCTGAGGAGCGGTGCAAATTATGAGTCTGCATCTCTGGTGAGTAAGTTGTATTTTATTTACATTTTAATGTTTTTATCATGTTATTAGACAAATATTGATTCTGAACTGCTCCAGGTGATGTAGGTACACAGTTGCGGTTGTAGTGTAGAGGTTTGAAGTTGTCTTAACTGGGTTTCTTGCTTTAGTAAAATGGTATTTACCCTCCATATGCGAAACGCCTCGCTCCCATTACATGCCACACATGGTTATATTAAACTTTTGTATAGTATTGTTGGTTTTTATAATTGCGACATGATAGCGGTGGTATTAAGAGGTGGATTAAGTTGGGTATGTCCCCACTGAAAGCCCATTTACCAAATGCGCAGCCTGCCACTGAAGGATACAGACTCTACTCACTACACACCTTTGGCAACAGTTACAGCTTAGAGCAGGGGTCTCCAATCTTTTCCCGAAAGGGCCAGTGTGGGTGCAGGTTTTCATTACAACCAATCAATGGTCACACCTGATAGTCATTGAAAGTGTAGATCATTAGATTTGAACAGGTAGAATTTGGTGTGGACTTGCTTGGTTGGAATGAAAACCTGCACCCACACTGGCCCTTTCTGGAAAAGATTGGAGACCCCTGGCTTAAAGTCTTTTTGGGGATGATGCAACACGCTTTGCAAATCTGCATTGGGAGATTTTCTGTCATTCTTTATAGCAAATTCTCTCATGCTGGGTTAGTTTGGATGGGGAGTGTCGGTGGACAGCCACTTCCAGTTCTCTCCAGAGATGCTCATTAGGGTTAAAGTCAGCACTCTGGCTGGGCCACTCACGAACATTCAGTGTTATCCCTAAGCCACTTCTGTTTTGTCTTGGCTGTGTTGTTAGGGTGTGTGTCATGTAGGAGGGTGAAACTTTGGCCCAGACTGAGGTCCTAACCACTGTGGAACAGGATGTGGAACAGGAACAGGCCATGTCCCTGCTTCAGAAAAACACTCCACCACCATGCTTCACTTTTGGGATGGTTTAAGGCAGATAATGAGTGGTGGCAGATTCTCACCGGACAGAACGTTTAGAATTAAGGCCAAACAGTTCAATCTTGTTTTTCAGAGTCCTTCAGATGCCTATAGGAAAACGTCTAGCAGGCTTCCATGGGCTTCTATTTGCACTGAGGAGACACTTCCATTTAGCCACTTTGGCATAAATCCCTATCGGTGGAGTGCTGCAATGGTGGTTGTCCTCCTACAACTTCGCCCCATCACCACACAGGATCTCCGGGCTCCGTCAGAATGACCATTGGGTTCTTGGTCAACTCTCTTACTAAGGCCCTTTTCTGTGATTGCTCAGATTAAACACTCAACCAGCTCTTGGAAGAGTCCTGATTGTGCTACACTTTTCCCATTTGAAAATTATGGAAACCACTGTGCTCTTTGAAATCTTCAGTATAGCAAATATTTTTGTTAGCGCCCCCAGATCTGTGCCTTGCAACATTTCTGTCTCTGAGCACTGCAGACAGTTTCTTTGGCTTGGTTTTTGCTCTGATATGCATTGTCAGCCCCCTATAGAAATGTGTGTTCCTTTCTAAATCATGACCAATCAATAAACTTTTCCACAGGTAGATTCCACTCAGGGTGTAGAAAAATATCAGCAACGATCAAGAGCATTCGGAGAAAATTTTTTTTGCTTAGTGTTATTGCAAAGAGTCTAAATATTAATGAGAAATAAAATGTATTTGAACAATTCTAGTATCAGGCTGCAACAAAAAATGTTTTTAAAATGAATGGGGTCTAAATAATTTCCGAATGCACTGTATTTATGTAGTTTACATAAATAATCATCCCTGGCTTCGGTATAACACCTCTACTAATAATTAAGCTGTTGGTGTTAATTCTGTTGTGTTATTTATAAAAAATTATAATGCTCAAAAATAATCTATTAAAATATTAAGAAAATAAAACCAAAGTCCTGAACCAGACTGGATGGATGGAGGTTTTTAAGCACCGATTTGTAAATCTAGGGCAGAGCTGGAAGAAGTGAGTGGTATCACAAAACTTTGCTTAGTTGTATTAATGTGTTCGCTGTTTCAAAGAGTGGTGGAGAGGATTAAATTAACATGGCAGAGATATGCCACCTGCCTCCCATTTCCTCTTCCTTGAGCTCTTCAAGCTGTTGCTGAAGTCCAGGAAATTGCACTTGTTAGTTAGTTTATGCAGTTCCCAACACTGTTTAAATTTGTTAATATTTATATAGTGTCTTGCAAAGGTATTTAGACTCCTGGCCAATTATCACATATTGCTGAATTACAAATAATGCATGAAATTTCTTGTTTAATATTTACTTTTAAAACACTGGAACTCAAAATCAATTATTGTGGTTATTAAGGTGTTTGTGGAAAATATTTGGTGAGAATAAAAATTCAAATGTCTTGCTTGAATCTTGCTTAAATTCAGTCCACACATTAATATTTATGATGTTTTAAAATAGTAATATGTTTTAAAATAGTACTTTTTGAGTATTGAGAGAGAGAAGGGACACAGAAGTCTGTGTACTATATGTGTGCACAAAAGTGTGTGCAAAAAAAAAAAAAAAATAATAATAAAAAAAATAATAATAATAATCCAAAGTGATTGTGGCAAAATAAAGCCATTTTTGGTTTAAAGATTTGTCTCATGTCTTGGGTGTCTAAGATTTATATTAAGCAAACCCTAAAGAACCTAATGAATAAAAGTCTTTCATCACACCTTAAAATTACCCTCTTTTGACCTCTGTTTCTCTCAGACTCACCAGTTCAACAGTGGCCAATTTTCCTGCACCACATTCACTTCAAAGATCAGATCACTTAATGTTTAGATTATATAAAGAAAAAAAATGCTACATAACATACATTACATAAAGTGCTACATTATGTAATGTGACCTATCGGATATCAAATGTTGATGCACGGTAAGAAAAAAGTAGGGGGGGAAAGGAAAGAGAAACACACTCAAAAGATAATGGACACTTAACATACATTTGTTCAGTCTAATACTATTTCATATGCCCAATTCTGCTCAGAAGATAATGGTTAATAATCCCTCCTGCAGCTTAATCTCAAAATATATAAGGGAAAAAAAATCATGGCTTGTTGACCTGTTTGTAAATTACCTTTTTCAGCCTAATGTTCAGTCTTTAATGTTTATCAGACACCTACAACTCTTTGAATGCTTTAAATAATAAACCGTAATTGTTCTAGAAAGACCAAAATGTGAAGAAAAAAAAGATCATCTTGTGATCTGCCAGACAGCATAGTGGTGTCATGGTTCGAGCTTCCACAGCTGTTTCTTTAACTGTAAACAAACCTTCAGTGATATCGGTCCTTTTTACATTATCCAAGCCAATCATCAGCCCTCAACTCAAATGAGCATGAATTTCACCTCCTGAAGAGGAGACGGACAGGGGAAATGGACAAAACAATCAAATGGAAAAAAGATGCAGTAATAGCCTGGAAAAGCAACAGTCCCTTTTTTCTATATGGAATATTTTACAGAAAATGATTTGAAATTATTCATCTATTTTTCTGCTAAAATATTCAAGCATCTTTTTAACTTTGTTATTTTTTCTGCCATAATAACTTTGTTATTATGGCAGAAAAAAGACTGTCATAACCTATTCAATTAATTTTTTTATATTACATTCAAAATAAATGTAATCCAGCTTTTTGTAACATTTGCATAGAATAACTCAGTCTATTAACATTCAAACAGGAAAATGCACCATTTCTTAGAGTGTGTACACAAGTCCAATTAATCTTTAGTATTTCACCACAAAGACCATGTAAAAAAAAAAAAAAAAAAAAAGGTCTCTTGAAATATGTATTTTAAAACCAATGCTACATCAGTTTAACTTTTTTTTAAAAAAATTGAAAATAAAATAAAACAAAAATGTAACCACAGCAACAACCTTTTTTCCAGTAGAGTATCCAACTCAGTTTATTCACTATTCTTTCATTTAACCTGAAATACTTAAATACTGTACTATGGTAAATAAATATCTGCTTCAAAAATGAATAGTTTGGGGATATGTTTAAATGGAAAAGATGTATTAAATTATTTTACAACTTTCTTTCTCCAGAAGGCAAAATATTTACTGGCAAAATATTTTACAACTGCAAAGATTCACACAACTAAAAGTTGTCTTTATATGCTATTACAAACATTAAAATGGTAATGAAAAACAAAAGACACTTTATTCATAGAAAAAGCACAAAAGAGGAATCTCCTCTTGTCCAAACAAGCAAAGAAAGACATCTGGCTGAGATTATGAATATCTTTAGAAGACCAAGAAGGGCAAATGGTTTTTCTTTTCTGTTCTTCAACAAACTTGTTTAAGGGTGGATTGCACTGGTATGTACTTCTTAAATGAAGAATTCCATTGATCCTCTGTGTGATTGTAATACCTCATGAGTCCATGGAATATTAAAATGGTTTGAAAATAATGTGGCTGCTCACTGGTACTGCCTATAGTCACCAAAGGACGATGTGGGCATCGGGGATGGTTCCTCAAACTGTGGGCCTGACAAATATGAGAGAAATATATTTCTTGACTCTTTATAGTTGTAGGTAAAAATTGATAAGATATGCCACACACAATACTCATATTTAGCACACTCACCAGTTGGGAGCTGCGATGAAGCAAACCTTGTGAGGAGGATTCCTGCACCTTCTATCAAGGCTAGCAGTATGCCGCCCATAGCTGCGGAACCAACCATAGCCACAGGCCCGTCTAAAGATAAAGAACATCAATCAGTTATCATTTCATTTGAATAACACATCAGTTTAATTTAACTTGCAACACCAAGGGTAAATAAATCCAAAAGAAAGAACTGGTGGTTGTGCTTTTATAAACATTCTGTAGTGTAGTCTGCAATCGTAAAATATTCTTACAGCGACTAGTAAAGTTATCAAGTTTCATGAACTGTGTTTTTACATCCAACTTACAAGCATAATAAAATGCACACTATGCACTTACTTCTTGCAGCAAGAATTGCACCTGTCATGGCTCCACTAGTTATCGAGTTCCATGGGTCCTCTTTTCCACGGACTTTCACTAAACCGCAGTCAATCATTGAGAAAAGCCCACCCCATACCGCAAAGCTTCCTGCAACACACATTTCTCATGTGTTTGCACATTTTTATTAAGCTCACATATTACTTAGCTGCCTCTCCTTATCTCCTAGGGTTAGGACATACATTTCACTTACATTTCTGATATTTTTACCGTAATTTCCGGACTATAAAGCGCACCCATATATAAGCTGCACCCACTGAATTTTACAAATATTTTAATTTTTAACATAAATAAGCCGCACCTGTCTATAAGTATCTAAACTGTAGCCTACCAAGAAAATCATTGTACACTGTCTTCCTCCTTCCTTTCACAACTATTTCTCTCAGAGGTTTATCTTTTGGCATCGTCGTGCGTTTAAAAAAAAAAGAATTTTTCTCCCGGTGCCGTGCAGCTCAGAACACAGGTGAGGTGCGTTTTTTCATTTCCGTTCGGAAATTTCATTGGTCTAATGCAGGGGAGGCCAACCCGCGGCTCGCGAGACGCATGCGGCTCTTTGGCTGGTTTAATGCGGCTCTTACGTTCATATCGAAGTTTGTGTTTTTTTAATTTGCGTGTTCGCTTCGCTTGAGTTCAATACGGTATTTTTAAGACTTAAATAATCTTGCCCCTACTGGGAAACTTTGCGGTATATTAATCTCACGCACATGCGCGTTTGATGAAAATACCGTATTGAACTCAAGCGTAGTGAACACGCACATAAAAAAAACCCCCACAAACAAAGTCTGTGTTTTCTACCCTGAAACACGTGAAATCAAAGCATCGATCTGTTCTGACAGACTTGCTTCGAGTGGCAACAATGGAATACGAACCAGATTTGAAGGGGATTGTTCAAGGCAAGGAATGCCAAAAGTCCAGTAACATGCATAGTAAAAGAAAAACGCTATTGTAAATTATTATATTTTTGTTTGTGGACTTGGTTAAACAGAGTTTGTGTGTGTGAGACAGTGCACACAATGTTCATTGTTGAAAATGACTGTCCTGTGGTCTTAAAACTGTAGGAGTCAATTTCTGTCATTATGTTGGTGTGTGACATTTACAATAAATCTGGCTGAGCAGAGGTGTGTGTGTGTGTGTGTGTGTGTGTGTGTGTGTGTGTGTGTGTGTGTGTGTGTGTGTGTGTGTGTGTGTGTGTGTGTAAGAGGAAGGGATGGGTGATGTTCATGTGCCCATGTGTATGATGTGGCTCTTTGCGGTAACACAGTAAAAAAATGTGGCTTTCGATCTCTGACTGGTTGGCCACCCCTGGTCTAATGTTATGTCGCTCAGTTTTTTGGCTTGAAGTTTGTGAAACCGAGAAAAACCCAGGAAAAATTCATAAATTAGCCGCTTCGTTGTTTAAGCCACGGGGTTCAAAACGTAGGAAAAAAGTAGCGGCTTATAGTCCGAAAAATACGGTACATTAGAAATGTGGTCACATGTGCATGCAAATATATTAATTGGTCAACAAAAAGTTATTTTGTTGACCAATTATTATCTGTATATCACTTAGTCCTTCCCACCAGATCTGCAAATCCTTTATGTTGACACTGTTTCCAACAGCATATTCATGTGCTCTTCTTACACTAGATTGAAAAGTTACTAGGTTTGCATTTGCTGCTGAGCTGTGCTGTCTGAAGAACTGTTCACAAAAAAAAAAAAAAAGAATCACAAGGACCATGGTTCACGCACAATGCATTCATACCTCCTAACTGTGGTGCCCTGGTCCTGATGGCTGTTAAGCTCCCTTTTAACCTGTGGTTCATGCCCTATGATAAAAACAACAGATCCATCAAGACATAATTCACATACATGATAGAGATTGCCAAAAATCCTTTAATACACAAATATGGAAGTGAAATAAAGGATTAAGAATTGTAAAGCAGTCAACATACAGAAGGTGAATTTCTAAAGCCTTTGACAGCCTGAAATATTCCTCCACCTATGGCTCCCATTGTGAAGGCACCCCCACAATCATCAACTATCCTCCAGGGGCTAGAAAAAAAAATGCATCAAATGTAAATATGAGGGTAAGTCATACAAAGGTCATTGTTATTTTGTCAAAAACTGTAAATATGGGTCACAAAATTGCAGAATTATTCTACATAATGTCTACTTTAAATATAAGTGCTGAACAAGTGTCCATATGTTCTCCCCCAGTTCATTTGCTTGTGCATTTGCCTCATCATGATTACAGCAACATCAAAATTGCTTATGGTGTTGGTAGCATCTAACTGAATGGCACTATATAGTGTTACAAAGCTATTACACTGTAATAAAAGTCATGGCATGAACAAGAGATTACAATGTCATCAATGCTGAAATACCAACAAAAAAAAAACTTGAATCGTGAACACCAAAAGCAGTACTAACAGGACACATTGAAAATGTGAATACCCCCCTGACATCTTTCTGAATGCTAACGGTGTCATGCATCAGGAAACAAAATGGCAAAACATAGCATAGTGTTTTTTTTTTCTCAGGTGTTAAGGAGTTTTGAGTGCTGTGGTTTCTGCACATTTTACCTAATTTGTAGAGCTGCAACAACTAATCAATAAAGTTGACAACCATGCTTAAAATCTATCTAAAAAAATAAATCAGCATGAGTGAATTTGTTCAAAAGAGAAATCCCCATAAGCCACTATAAGCTTTAAAATGTATAAATTAACGATAGTTAAATTCAACAAATGGGCTTTTCATTTTTTCCAAGTACACTTTTATACATAAATAATAGAGATGCACCAAAATGAAAGTTATTGGGCCTTATTCAGTTTGCATTTTCTGCCAAAAATTCGGAGCATCCCTAATAAATAAATTTAATTAGGGTTTTATATAGTTTTAATAAGCAAAACATCAATTTTAAACATTTTTATTACATTTTATATTGTCAGATGAAACGAATATTAAAATCATTAGCTGCAATCCTGATCTCATTCACCTCACCTTGCTGCACCCATCACTCTGGAACAAGGGAAATCGCAGCCCTTTTCCCAATGAGCCTCAACGATAAGTGATTTTATAAAGGGTACCACTCCCTTGAGTTCTCTTCCCATCTTGCATGTCGAAATGCTCTTAGTTCACTATTCGACATACAGTAGCCGTGAGTGCTACTGTTATTTCAAGCAGATTCAAGATTTTACTTCGAGGAGCTGATGGTTTAGCAATATTCTTCCATGTTTTACTACTGCAGTGGACATTTCTTAAACCACCTTTAGAAGTTTCAGCAATCACCTTGTTTTATTTTGCTTAATGCAGGCCAATAATTTGACCCTTCTTAAATGATCAAATTATGAGTCAATAATTATATATATATATATATATATATATATATATATATATATATATATATATACAGTAATATGCATTATATAATGATAAAAATAATTACACAACTTTTTAACAGCCCCAAAGACCCTTTCACCTGAAGCGACTGTTTCAGACGTAATGATGAGAGAACCCTTCATCGGAAGCTCATGTACCTCGAGTCTGGTGTCAATGTCACTTATAAACATGGTAATAATATTTTGTTGCAAATTCCCTATGTGATGCGTGAGCCTAGAGATATGAGACTTAATACAATATTTAGCTATATTAGCTATTTACTTAGCAGAAACCAATACCACGTTCGCTAAAAAATTAAAATAATTCTTTTAAATAGATTCATCCACCAAATGCCGCCCAGAATGAAAATACTTAAACATATAATGCCACTAAGAGTAACGATGCTAAAGCAAGGTCATATGTTGGCAATACAGCATTTCTAATGAGCTAACCGAGAGCATGGCATGATGCAAAAACATAATTCAGAATTCATCCTCTACACAGGTGTTTATCACAATTTGAGCTTTAAACACTGTATAATATAAGTACTTGTTTAGATTTGGTAAAGTAAGACAAAAATATATTTAAAATGTATAAAACTCAGAAGTTATATTAACTGATTTGCCTCACCATGGCTCCCTAGCGTACTCCTCCATTTTGTTCTTTTTCCGTTTCCAATGTCGCAAAAAAAGTCACGTGACAGTTCTTCTTCTTCTTTATTGTTTTATTCGGTTGGCGAAACTACTTTCCGCCACCTACTGTGCTGAAAACTGCAGAGTTGACGTAAATTGACAAGCAACCAAAAATGGATATTTACTTAATGTTCCTAGATTATATATATTTTTACATTTAATTACTTAAATTATTATGTATTCTGGTATATGGACACATGCCTCTCAGAGATCCTATGAGTTGTGGTCTTTTATCCTCATAGGGTTTGCATTTTATGATATCGTTCAACAGTAATGAAAATTTACCACTCTTTAAATGTGACAGTGATGCATATTCAATTCTATTCTATTCTATTCATTTTTATTTGTAAAGCGCTATTAAACAATGAACATTGTCTCAAAGCAGCTTTACACACATAATGTGGTGATAAAAAATGTATATGTTCTTTATAAGCATAAGTTTGTCCCTGATGAGACTGTGGAAAAACTCCCAGAGATGCATAAGGAAGAAACCTTGAGAGGAACCAGACTCAAGAGGGAACCCATCCTTATCTAATAATAAGTTAATAAGTTTATACCCTTTATTTATCTGCTTTCTTTTTTTCTTGGTTTATTTTTCTTCCATCCTATTCCCTCATGCCGGACCGTCGTGTAAAGCATTTCACTGCATGTTGTACTCTGTATGTATGTGTATGTGACAAATAAAATTTTATTTTATTTGTTATTTATACTGTTGATGTCTTTTTTGCTACTTTGGACGATGTTTATTTTGTGTTTGATGAGGTTTGGAGAGTCACACACTGTTAAAAACGTCCTTTCTTTAGGTTCCTTGCTAAGGTAACTGTGGTGGGTATTATTATTATTATTATTTTTTTTATTTTTTTTTTTATTAAACATATTGAACAGGATATACATATACAATGGCACTAATACATGCAGATAATGAACTATTAAGTGAGGCACATTAGAATATAAGTGTAAAGTACCAATAACTTTACATATATTCTGAAAAAGCAAAGCAAAGCAAAGAAAAGAAAATAAAAGAAAAAAAGGGGGTGGTGTAAAGTAAGGGTCTCTTCATTCCTCTTTAAATATATCAAGTTCTATTAATTTTTTCATTTCTGAGCCTTTATACTTTTTATATGTTCCAATCATGGAAAATGTTTTGTCTTCATACATTTGCATTTATGAAGAATTTTTTTCCCCAGAATCAACATTACATTAATTAAAGAAATTATTGTCATCTAATAGCACTCCAAACATAATGTGTTTTTTAACAAAACATTTTGTCTCCAGCCAATAAAACAAATCTTCCCAGAAAAATCTAGAATACACACAAAAAAATTAATTATCATCAGTTGTCTCCATGTCAACTTGACAAAAAACACAGGTATTTTCTTCAAGTTTAAACGTCTTAAAAACTCGGATGAGGGATAAATACTATTAAATATTTTAAAATGGGTTTCCTTTGCTTTAGAAGCCACCGGAAAGCTAAAATACTGTGTTCGCAATTTTTTTAATTGTTGGCTATATATATATATATATATATATATATATATATATATATATATATATATATATATATATATATATATATATATATAAGCTTGCAAAATACCATTTTGGTACAATAATGGTGGATATAGCACTGAATTGAAACAAAAGTGAATATGTTTGTTGGGAAGCATTGCTTTTAGGTTGTTACCATTAAAGAGAAGAAAGTTAACATGATCCATCTGGTATGTTAACAAAGATGTTTTGTACCATTTAATTTATATGAATTAAGATTAAGTTTGTAATCTTGCGTACCAGTGTAGATTTATTCATTGCTAAAGACTCAAAGCACTTTTGTACGTCGCGCTGGACAAGGGCGTCTGCTAAATACAAATGTTAATGTACTAGGGTAATAAAACTTTTTGGAATGGCAATTACACCACTCAAATTGTTTATGTTCACAGTGCATGGGGAGTTTATTAGTGCGCATTGCACTTGTATGTCTGGGTAGGTCTGTATATGTATTCTAACAATAAATCAGGGCCTGATCTAACCAATTATATTACTTATAATAAGTGGGCAACCAGTGGTAGTGTCTCCAACACCTAATAATTAGAAAAAAAAATATAATTCAAACTAAAAGTAAACCGTGATAGTGAAACCACAGTTTTTAAGTCACGGTTCAGTTCTATTTCAGTACAGTTAGGGGATAGAAATGCAAAATAAACTGCTTGTTTTTTTAATAACGCAGTTTATTATTAACATTTGTAAACATCAACACCACATTTTTAAAGCAATTTTAAATAAAATGTCTGTTTGGTTAATAATATATAAAATGGTCATAATATTTTATAAAATTAAATATAAAAATAAAATAAGTGCGAGTCAGAGACAGAACAAACTTGTGCCCTGCCACTTATACATTCCTGAGGGAACTCAGATTTTAGCTGTTCCCCATGTAAAAAAGGATTGCATTCAGTACATGTGTACCAAACTGAAAGCCCTGTGCCGATAAAATGTCGGTACAAATACGTGTACCATCACACCTCTAAAAATCAACCTTCAAGCCTATTTTCAAACTTTACAAAAGTACAAAATAATAACATTATATAAAAGTTAATTTTCCATATACATACATACACACACACACACACACACACACACACACACACACACACACACACAGGAACCCGGTCATGTCGCCGGCCAAGGGGTCGCCAAAAAGCGTCGAGATCACCGATGATCGAGACAAACGAAAACCAATATGGCGGCAGTATATTAACGTGCTTGAAATTTCTTTATGTACATGATGTGCGTTATTAAATGAGAATGTGCATGCACGTGTTGTTGGAGGTTTTTTTTTTTTTTTACACAACAGCGTTGCCGCGATTTGATTGATTGGTCATGCGGATCGAGATAACCTGTAATGCGGATAAGGAGGCGGAAGCCGAAGTAAACGCAAACAAAGTTTATTGAGAATACTCAGGAGATAATCCACCAATACTTGTAGAGAAGCAGTAGTATCCAGTGGTGTGCTCCGGGAGCGCAGTCCACAAAATTCTGTGAAAGCAGAGACAGTTCGTGTAGAGAATTCACGGATCCGCGCTATGGAAAGCGCAGCGCTGGGCAGCAACGGATAAACGTGGTGCAGACAGCGTGAACATGGATAACGGCAGGATCGGGGTAATCCAGGAGTGCCGTTGAGAGAATGCGGAGTCCGAGAAGAAGGGTACGTGGCGGGATACGTATAGGCGATCACACAGACCGCCACGAACCCACACATACGATCATGCGCAAACAATAACGGACCGCGAGTGTGAGGAGGTGAGGGGCTTAAATAGGAGATGGGATGAGTGAGTGAATGAGAGTCAGGTGTGTGTGATCAGCATGACTGCGACGAGCTCTGTGCTTTTTTTCACGCACGGGAGAAGAAGCAGGGTGCTTCGGGGAATGCCGCCGCCGAAGGGGACGTGGCAGGGGGATTCCTGACATAACCGACGTTAAGTGGCAAACCCCCCTCCCCCACCCCCTTGTGCTCGAGATATTAGGGTTCGGCGACATAAAAAAAAGTCGACATAACCGATTAAAAAATGCTAAGACAAAGCGAGAATTTGGCAGTTCCACTTCAAAAACGTCGACTTAATAGGGTTGGCGAGTTAACCGAGGTCGAGATAAGTGGGTTCGACTGTATATAGAACTATTAACGTTTTAAGATTTTTCTTTTTTTTTTTTTTTTTTTTTTTTTAACCAAAGACAGTATCAGAACATTATATAACCATTTTCATTTTTGCCACTTTTTTATAATTTTTTTATTATAATTTTTTCCCTCACTTTATTAAATTTTAACCAACAGCAACCTAAAACTTTGGTATTATTGTTTATCAGTTACATTCCAATTTCAGTTTTCATTCTGTCTAGCTATTGTTCTGTTCATCCATCTATTCATTCATCCATCCATCCATCCATCTAAAGCATTAGTTTCCTGTTTCCCTTGGCAAAAATCCTTAAAAATACATTAATCTCTAAAGTATTTGTTATAGATTTCTCATAGGCCGAGATCACTAAATTCCTCTTTTTATCATGTAACAAGGTCCAATGATAGGGAGTTAAGACTCTTGACAGTGTGGAGAAGGACTCTCATAATATTAAAGACACACCAGTTACCAGTTGCAATTTATGCAAATCAGGAAAAACTTCCTTAAACCCCTGGAGATATTTACACACAGTGGATCAGAAGGATTAAATCAGCGGCATACATGCTTTGGGTAAATAGCTAATATTGGCTGGGATAGAGCATCATTATTGGAATTGCAAACCGCCTGAACTGGGGCTGAAACAGCCAAGAGATTGATCTGTTTTGGGGCACTTGTTAAGGACTGAGGAGGAGCAGTGCTTATGGAGGGTAAACTGAAATTAGCTGTAGTCTCTGATCTGCTACAAGCAGCATCGCTACAGACACATGCAGCACCAAGCTTGTTTATAGGCTTTAAAAATGACGCATCACACATGTCAAGTTATAATGGCAGTTGAATAAAATTGTATGTTGGTTAAACAAGTTTTCATTAGTTGAGCACAACAATCAAAAACTGAGAAGAGTAGACAAACTTTTTTTAAAAGTTGGTATGGAGCTAAAGCTTGTAAGCTTGTAAACTGAAAGAAGTGTGAGGCGAGTGGTGAAGAACTATTCTGTACTGCTGGGACGAGGCTTTGGGTAGAACTGTTACAGAGTGATCACTGTTCATTGGCTGTACGCTGCTGCCCACCCAACAGAAGTTAGAAATCATCCTGGTCTATTTTTGTGTAATTTTTCCCTTTGCTTAAAATAATAAAATAAAACTTTGATTGGGTGGGCAAGATGCAAATTTGCGTACCCACTGCCACCGACCCTGGTCCCAGTTTTATTTTTGACATTTTTAATCGCAAGAACAAATATACTGCTGCAATATCCCAGTGTATAAGCCATCTCCTGCCATTGTTTTGAATGTTAACCAGTTAACCAGAAACTTCCAATTATTTTCTTATGAGGAAATGTTGTGAGTTATGAGGACCAATGAACTGCCTGCAGAGCTTAGAAAACTAATTGTTGCATTGCACAGATCTGGGGAAGGCAAAAACTGCTGCTGCACTGAAGATTCCAAAGAGCACAGTGGCCTCTATAATTTTTAATGGAAGCTACGTGCCACAATTCTTCCAATTCTTCCGGCCAAAGTAAGCAATCAGGTGAGAAGTTCCTTACTATGCGAGGTGACTAAAAGCCTGATGGTTACTCTGACTAAGCTCTAGAGATCCGGAGTAGAGATGGGACAAAGTTCCAGAAGGAAAACATCACTGGAGCCCTCCACCGATTTGGGCTTTATGGCAAAGTGGTTAGACAAAAGTCTCTCCTCAGTGCAATCTGAAAGATTCAGACAATGTAGAACAATATTCTCTTGTCTAATAAAACCAATATTGAACTGTTTGCCCTCACTTATAGATGTTTTGTCTGGAAGAAATCAGGCTCCGCTTATTACCAGTCCAAAACCATCACAAAAGTGAAACATGATGGTGGTGCATCATGCTGTGGAAGTGTTTTTCTGCAGCAGAGACTTTGCAAATATTCAGGGCTAAGGAAAAGCTGGATGTGCTCAGGACCTCAGTTTGGACCAAAGGTTCACCTTCCTACATTAAAACAAAAGCACACAATCAAGACAACACAGTGGCTTAGGACAATTCTGTGACTGTCCTTGAGTGGCCCAGCTGGAGCCCTAACTTAAACCATATTGAACATCTTTAAAAAGATGTCCACCGAAGGACCCTATTCAACCTGACCCAGCTTGTAAGGATTTGTCATAAAAAATGGCAGAAAATTCACTAATCCAGGGATACAAAGCTTGTTGGGTCATACCCAAAAAGACATGAAGCTGTAATTATTGCCACAGGTGCTTTGTTAAGGGTTTAAAAACTTATTTACATGTGATATTACTTTTTTTTTTTAATAAATACAAATTTGACATTTATTAAATTTAGTTTTCACTTTGTCATTATGAGGTACTAAGTGATTAATAAGAAAATAAATTGAACGATTGCAGTACCAGGCCTATCAAAAAAAAAAAAAAAAAAAAAAAGTCAAGAGAGCCTGAATACTTTCAGAATGCACTACACTGTGTGCACAATTATTAGGCAAGTTGTATTTTTGGGGATTAATATTATTATTGAACAAATACAGTGGTCTCGGCCAATCCAAAATATGAATAAACCTCAAACCTGAATACTTATAAATATAAATATTTGTGCACAATTATTGGGCAACTATTATTATGCAGAATTATTATGCAACTAAATGAAGAACCATCTCACTAGTTTAGCCATCTATGCCACTACCTTGAATTGTATTTCTCAACCTGAAACATGCTAATCATCTAAGTCAGACATCTTCTTATGAAACTCAACTCCTTAAAAGTTTCAAAGAGATTTGGAAAGAAATTATGCACGACACATGGGCAAAACTTTTGAAGTTAGTGCCCAAGAGAATAGGCAAAAAAAAGGGAGAACCAAAAAAATTTATGACATTACTTTTAGCCAATATATGCTTCATTTCCTGCAAGCTTTTTGTTTTACTTTTTGTTTGTATTCATTTTAGTATATTAGAAGATATACTTAAGAACACATAACCTTATGTGTATGTGTTATAAGTATGGCTTTTTGTTTGCCAAATAATTTAGTCAGGAAAATATAATATACTAAAACCATTCCTAACAATTACATACTTGTTAAATAGTCTGACAAAACCTATAAAGTAAAGCAAATAACACTTTTGGACAAAACAACTTTGCTACTTTTAACAAGAAAAGGGGGAGAAAAAAATTTTGAGAAGTAAAACTAAGACAGACTTTAAGTGTTGTTCATAGCATAATCCACTATACATATTTGTGATTACACCAAATGTATTGAGAAAAAGAAAAAAAAAAAGTTATATAATACATAAATAAGTGTGTTTAGGGTCAACATTGTCCTGTTGGGGAAAAAAATATGATCCCACAAAGTGAAAACCAAACGGGATTCATGCCACTGCAAAATGTTGTAGTAGCCATGCTGGTTATGTGTGCTTTTAATTTTGATTAAGTCACCAAAAGTGTAGCCAGCAAAGCACCTCTACACCATAACACCTCATCCATGCTTCACAATAAAAACCAAACATTCAGGAACCATCCATTTACCCTTTAAACATCTAAACACGTTGGTTAGAAACTAAAATCTCAAATTTGTACTCATCTGAACAAAGAACAAAGTTTTCCACTGATCTAATGTCCCTTATTTTTCACACCACATGCTGCATCCGCAAAGCCAACAGCATTGTGGACGACTCCACACACCCGTCACACACACTCTTCAACCTCCTGATGGTTCCGAAGCATTCGGGCCATCACATCCAGACTGTAACAATTTCTTCCCTCAAGCCATCAGGTTACTCAACACAGAACTGAACTGAAACTCATGCACACACACACACCCAACTGTGTGACTGATCTGCACAACCAGGACTCAACACACACAATCGTACTCACTTCACACATCCATGTCTTCAGCACCACTCATATTACATCACTTTATTACCATAAACTGTTTACATGCCATTTTTGCACATGTTTTGGACCTGTTGTATATTGCACACTGCGGTGTGCACAACATTTTGTTTACATTTTTTGTTACTTACAACGTTCACTTTACATCTTGTAAAGTGAACGTTGTAAGTAACAAAAAATGTAAAAAAAAAAAAAAAAAAGGTTGTGCACACCGCAGTGTGCAATATACAACAGGTTTACTGGTGGTGCTATTTTGTATTTTGTGTATTTTCTTGTACTGTCCTGTATTGACTTGCACGGTCCTGTGTTGTCTTTGCACTATTTGCACCAGGTTGCACATGATGCACTTTGCACGATGTGACGAGGACACTAGTCTTTAGCCCTGTGTTTTCTGTTTTCTGTGATTGTTGTTGTATGTAGCACCAGGGTTCAGGAGGAACGTTGTTTCATTTCACTGTGTAATGCGTCAGCTATATATGGTTGAAATGACAATAAAAGCTTCTTGAATTTCTTGTGTTTCTTAGCCCAAACAAGTCTCTTCCGCTTGTTTTTCTTAAAAAGTAGTGTTTTTTCTGACGCAATTTGACCATTAAGTCTCCTCTCACCAGTGGATGTTCAAATATGTCTGTCATTTGAACTACAAGGAGCATTTATGTAAATCGTCAGGTTTTGAGGCTGGTAATTATAATAAACTTATCCTCTGCAGCAGAGGTAGCACTTGGTCTTCCTTTCCTATTAAAGTCCCAATAAGAGGCTGTTTAATCATAGCGTTTGATGGTTTTTTGAAACTGCACTTGGGGATACATTTAAAGTCCCTGAGATTTTTAAGATTAACTGACCTTAATTATAAAGTAATGATGAGCTGCCTTAGTCATTACTTAGCTGAATGTTTCTTACCATAATATGGATTTGTGCAGTGGTTGAAGTAGCACTAAAAGGCTACTAACTCTGTACCCACCCTTCCTCTGCACAAAACAACGAATGATTTAAAACACATTAAAAAGGCAAGAAATCAAACAAATCAACTCTTTTGACAAGGCACAACTGTGAAATGAAAACTTTTCCAGGTGACTACATTATGAATCTGATAAGAGAATGCCATGAGTTTGACAAGATGTTATCAAAGTAGCTACTTTGGACAATCTAAAATATAAAACATTCTGGATTGTTTACCTCTATTTTGTTTACTACATAATTATTTCTACATCATTCTTTCTTAGTTTGGGGGTCTCCAGTATAAATGTATAATGTTTAAAATAAAAATTCAGAAAAAACACTGAAGGAGAAGGTGTGTCCAAACTTTTGCCTGGTACTGTATGGGTTTATATGTATGTATGTGTGTTTGTTTGTATGTATATATTTATACATACTTATACATACTATTTATTTATTACTGTATTTCTGAGTCTGTATGTTAAAAAAGGAAGGCAGTCCTAATTTCACTCACAGCAAATTAATGATTAATAAAGTTATAGGTATAGGTTCAGCTTTACTACACTGCTCTGTTTATTGATCAGTACTGCAGAGGTGGCAAAAGTACACACATCCATTACTTAAGTATAAGTACAGATACTCATGTTTTAAAATACTCGGGTAAAAGTTCAAGTACTGATTATACCTTTTTACTTAAGTGAAAGTAAAGAAGTCTTGGCTCTGACATGCACAGGTGGGAAGTAACGGAGTACACATACTTCGTTACTGTACTTAAGTAGATTTTTCTGGTATCAGTATTTTACTCCACTATTTATTTTTCAGACAACTTTTTACTTTTACTCATTACATTTTTACACAAATATCTGTACTTCTTACATTTTCAAAACCGGCTCGTTACTTTAGTTTTAATCCATTGATTTGGTGAAATATATATTTTTTATTTTCACTGCGCGCCGATTTCAGCCGAACAACCGATTTCCTGTTACTGCACGTCTTTTTCAATCCGCTGCTGTATTCTGCTCTCACTCTTTACGAAGATAAGAATCAGCAGGCCAGAAGGCAGTAAGAAGTTTGGGGTTCACGTGGATGAGACAGAGGGAGTCAGTGATGTAAACATGACTGAGAACAGACACATTCATGATCATCATCTTTTCTCTGCTTGTGTTCTATATGTGGATGTTCAGCCTGAATACATTCATTCGGTAACAACATTTTTAATTCGTTTTGTATTAATATATATATATATATATTTGGCTGTCAAAATTAAAATGATTGTAAACGGCACTAGATTTTATTAACACGCCATCAATTCAGCGAGCATTTCTGTTTTTACCATTTTTATAAAAATACATAAATAAATAACTAAATATAAAAGAGGCGAAATTAAAACCTCCAGCAAAACATACACTTATTCACGACGTCCCTTCTTTACTTCGATATACAATAAATAAATAAACTCCACAGAAAAATAATTGTAATCAGTAAACTTTTGTTTTATTTTTGCACAAAGTCTCAAATCAAACACCAAATTTATCCTGTTTTACACAATTTACCCTCTGGGTGGCGTTTTGTGGGTTTTTCCCCTCATAATTACTGTCTTTATTGATCGTGCAGATAAAAACAATCCATCATTCAAATCTGTAAAATGTCTATGATATATATATATATAAGCTTCTTGACTTGAAGAGGTGCACTTTCTCCGGTATCACCTCATTAACTGTCCGTGTGGAAACATAGCAAAGGCTCTTAATGATGTCCACACATCTCTGCACTGTTATAGCCTTTATATTTAATCACTGTACAGTGAGTATAGTGTAGTATGCTTAACTAACAAAATTTTCTGTACAGTGAATATAGTGTAGTATGCTTAACTAACAAAATTTTCTGTACAGTGAATATAGTGTAGTATGCTTAACTAACAAAATTTTCTGTACAGTGAATATAGTGTAGTATGCTTAACTAACAAAATTTTCTGTACAGTGAGTATAGTGTAGTATGCTTAACTAACAAAATTTTTCGGAAAAAAAATTACTTTGTAGAGCAAATCTGTCAATAGCTGTTTTCTTTGTTTTGATGCAAGGATTGCAAGGATGTAAAACTTTTGAGTCAATGACAAACGTGTATGAGCGTAACTGAAAATTTTAAATTATGTCTTTTTGGACTGTAGCGCCACCCTTTGGCCAATTGGGTTGATACTTTGTCAAACTCTCTCCAAATTGAGCTCTACCATTTGGCCAAGTTACAAATCTCTAGGTTTAACGCTTTGGTCTACACGACAGTTTTAGGGCATAATAATAATAATAATAATAATAATAATAATAATAATAATAATAATAATAATAATAATAATCATCATCCCTACAATTACAATAGGGTTTCTGCAATACGTGTTTGAACCTAGATTGTCATTTTAATTTAGCAAAATGTCTATAAAATCTATTTATTTATTTATTTATTTATTTATGTATTGACGCACTTATTCATTTATCTGCAGAATATATATATCCGGCGCTATATATATATATATATATATATATATATATATATATATATATATATATATATATATATATATATATACCTAAAAAAATGTTTGTCCTCCATACCAATGACTGATGATGCACGTGTTCAAAAATGCTTTTTTTGTTTTATTTAATGTAATTCGTTAATACTCTCTAAAGCTCACTGATGTAATTTAGAGGCACTGGACTATGAGACAAATCTGGATTTAGTTATATTGGTGAACGTAATCAAAACATTCCGGTTATTGTGATAAATCTATCATTCCATCTGATACAATTAAAACCGTCAGACTCGGCAGTTCAGCGCGAAAAACCGGCGCTCTCCCGATTTTTTTTTTTTTATATATATACACGCGCTCAGGTTTTATTGGCCTCCGGAAGATGTGACGTCATGCAGCGCCTCGGTAGAGCCAATCACAAGACGGGACTAAAACAGGGCGCTGTGGGCTTTTATTCTTATTTTTATTCTTATTAAGGGGCGTATTTTCGAGTATATTTAATGACAGAGTACCGCTGTTGTCCGGGTTCTGATCTGGAATGTCACGTGCGTATTTGGAACATACATGGAGCCTGGTCAAATAATCCGATTTCACAAATGGTCCAAAGGTGGTATTTAAAAACGGTTTGTTGTAGGAAGTCACCACAGTGGACAGCTTCAGGAATCCACGGAAGACGACGCTGTCTAACTGAATATGACCGCCTTTTCTTGTCTACCCAGTGAGCAATAAACCGTAAGTTTCCAGCTTTAAAATCAGTAATCAGTTCAGATACTCAGGTGATTGGTGATGTTCGTGGAGCGCCGCAGATCTGCATGTAACACGCGCAGCAGCACTGCTGCCTTTTTCTCTCATTAGTTAAAGTAACCGGTAGAAGCAAAGCCGTTTGTTCTTTTATACTTTTTAACTTGACAGTATTTATACATACACGGATAACGCAACGCATCAGAACATGCATTGTATGAGTATTCCTCTTTTCACATTGATATAAAAAAAAAGCATAATTTTGTTATCAAGAAAGCATAAGACAGCAGGCTTGACTCTCTGTGCCGTTAAAATGGCTGACTCTCACCCCGGTCTTGCTTCAGAATTGGTATTTAGCCGCTCTGCAACCAAACTACATCACCTGGTAGGAAGGAATCCCACTGTTCTGCATGACAATTGGCCAAAAGAAGTCACGTGGTGTTTGTGTGGATTCTGATTGGCTTGCTTGCAGTGAAACGTAGTTTTTGGACTCCTACATGCCGTATCCCAATAAATAAATGCTGTATTCTGTGCAAGTACTGTACTCTTAATACCGTGCTGAATTTCACGTTCAAATACATAATTGCACATACTGTAAGCAAATGCATTATAACAACAAACATGGCTGCTATATATGAATTTATACTAGGCTTGTGCGATATAAGCATTTGAATCGTCCGTACACAAATTCTCACTGCTGCGATATCCAGAAATGTTTACTCTGTTTGTAATATGACCATGTGGATATTTTTTATTATCAACTTGTGCTCAAGATCCGGAAAGTAATATTGGAGTTAGTACGTTAGTACGGGTTATTACTCAGATGTATGCCTATGGAGCATTGTTAATACCAATAAACCTTTTAGATAAACAGATCAACACATTAGTCTGGAATGACTGACTTTTGTGAACGTGTTTTAAAAACTAATATAAACTGAGAACACCTCTATGTCTTTGTCATCTCACTCTCTCTGCTGAAATCAGAATAGAATGTCTTCGTTGTCTTTGTACCACTAACAGGTGATTGATCATTTATTTGCAGTTATATTAGTCATCTCCAATTTGATGTTTTGGAAACAAGAAACATGGGTAAGCATGAGGATTAGAACGACTCTGACAAGGGCCAAATTGTAACAGGTCGAAGACGATGTCATGTGTGATAGTACGGAAGCGCATTGCATTCACCAAAAAAAAAAAATTCACAGCCAGGATCTCATAATTATGAGATACTAAGTCATAATTATGAGATCCTGGCTGTGAATGCAATGCGCTTCCGTATGATAGTGATGTACTGTGTAGTTGATCTGTGGCTGTGGTTTTCAATAAAGAAAGCAGGTTTGTTGACTGCAGGAAGTTATGGAGGGAATATGGAGGTTTTCAGGGACCGCCCTGAGAAAGAAGCTGATCCTCAGTTCAAAAACTTTATGATGGCGTTGGTTACATACACAATTTTTAGAGGTTGAGCAGTGTTCAAATAATATAAATGTTAGTTTACTGGGGCAGATGGTGTTGTATGTAGTGTTTGTGCTCTGTCTTTTTAGATGGTTTAGAATGTAGAGGGTGAAGGAGATTGTGTCCTCTGTAGACCTGCCGGTTTTGTATGCAGACTGATGTGGCTCTAGTGGGGCAGGGATAATTGCGTTGGTGTGGGAGAGAAAACATCTTTTACTTTATAATGATGGGTGTAAGTGCGAAGCACCATAGTGTTTGATATTAGGTTATGCTTGATTCTTTTTTTTGTCACTAGTATGATGACTAGACTGATTTAAAAACCCCACCAAGAAATAATGCTTGATGTAAAGACATAATAAAAATACCTGTAAAAACTGGAGCCAGTTGTTTCTTTTGATGTATTTACCTTCCTCATTGCTCATTTTACATTGTGGGTGTTGAACCTGAGGGCTTAGTTGTCTGCTGTGGTAGAGATTATTGTTGTTGTACTTTTGTCCAGAGACAAATGTTGTGTTAAGAGGCACTTGTATTAAGATAATAAGAAGAGCATTTTTGCAGTTGGTGTTGGCTGGTCCTACTGCACAGCTGTATTATTACATCCTCCAGCTTGCACTCTTTATACTGAAGAGGTGGAAATGCTCATTTATTTTCTTATTTTAGGGGTTCGCAATGATTAACAATTTTCTTATATATATATATATATATATATATATATATATATATATATATATATATATATATATATATATATATATATATTATACAATATATCGCACAAGCCTATTTTTATGTAATAATTTAGTTTGTGGAAACACTCATTTATTTATGGCATTTTTAAGGTATAACAGATTTAAAAATGAAGAAGCTAAGGAGACGAAGTTGTCCGATTGCATTGAGTAGAGGAAGAAGCAGTTCCTCCAACCACACAGACCAGGATATTCTTCTCCGTTCTCCCTCCCCATGTAGACTCAACTTTTCTATGTCCAGAGACACACTCTCATATGCGCAGTCTCAGAAAATTGTAGAGGTAGAGCTTGAGGGAAGAGTTCATCTGATTAATGTTTCTGATCCACTCAAAATCATCACAGAAGATGAGATGCTCGCACAGGACCTGACAGAGTGCAACAGCAACAAGGAGAACAGTGAGCAGATTACAGGCTATGCTCAGCCGGACCACACTGTCTCCTCTCTAAAGGACAAGAGGAAAGAAAGCAAACATAGTGGCAGGTGTAGGCGTTCTGGTGGCCAACACTTCACCCACAACCCTCTGAGCTCAGCTCATCACACTCAGTTAGTAAGCCCTCTACCTAAGCCCACCTTCCAAAAGGTGGACACCTACTCGCCATTAGAGGCTTGTCCTCTTCCTGTGGCCTACTACCGCTATGTGGAAAAGTGTAATGAGGAGCTGGAGATGAAGGCAGAATATGACATGGATGAGGAAGACATGGCTTGGCTGGAGATTGTAAATCAGAAACGTGTGTCAGATGGGCATGCTTCTGTCTCTCCAGACACATTTGAGTTATTGATTGAGAGATTGGAGAGGGAATCTATCCTGGAGTCTCGAAGCCATGTCTTGTCCCAGAATGCAATTGATGAGGACGCTTTCTGCTGTGTGTGCATGGATGACGAGTGCCTCAACAGCAATGTCATCCTGTTTTGTGACATCTGCAACTTGGCTGTACACCAGGAGTGTTATGGAGTGCCCTACATACCTGAAGGTCAGTGGCTATGCCGCCGCTGTCTGCAGTCCCCCTCTCGGCCTGTGGATTGCATCCTTTGCCCAAATAGAGGAGGTGCCTTTAAACAGGCTAGTGATGGTCGCTGGGCCCACGTAGTTTGCGCTATCTGGATCCCTGAAGTTTGCTTTGCTAACACAGTATTTCTTGAACCTGTAGAAGGAGTGAATAACATTCCCCCTGCAAGATGGAAACTCACTTGCTACCTGTGCAAGCAGAGGGGGAGGGGGGCATCCATTCAATGCCATAAGGCCAACTGCTACCGAGCATTTCATGTCACCTGCGCTCAACGGGCTGGGCTCTTCATGAAGATAGACCCAGTGCGGGAGACTGACACCAACACCACCACATTCACTGTTAAGAAGACTGTCTTTTGTGGGAACCATTCTCCCCTTGATGCTAAATTAGGGTACAGTGAAAAGGGGGAAATATTTGTAGGGGGTAGGGGTCAAAGGTCTTACACTTTAGGGCCTACAGTTGAGCAAAATCAGCATGAACGCAAAAAGGGTTTGGTCACACAGCAAAAAAAGAAGAAAAAAATTTCAAATGGAGTATCGCGCAAGTCAGCAGCACCTCTACTACTTGTACCACAAATCCCATCCTACAGGTAAGACTGCATTTCCTTTTCCAGACTACCTATATTTTACATTTACATTTGTACTTTTTTTATGCAATTTTATCTACCAATACAGAAAACCAAACATATTTCTGCTTGACTTGCACTACTTTTTAACAGGCTTAATAAGATATGCACAGGTGTGCCAGTACAGAGGAAGAACCAATTCATGCAAAGGCTTCATAATTATTGGTTGCTAAAACGTCACTCTCGAAATGGAGTTCCACTTATTCGTCAGCTCCACTCCCACCTACAGGTTCAGAAGACTGAAGAGGTCTGGAGCCTTTAATATTTTTTTTATATTTATGTAGACTCATGCGCTGTATTTAGAGTTGAGTAATGTCCACACTGTGTGTCCATAGTTTAATTATGGCAGCTAAAATTAAAACATTTACATTTATCTTTTTACTCCTTACATTTTAAGTCATTGGGCAGATGCCCTTATCCAGAGTGACTTACAACTGAGCAGTTGAAGGTTAAAGGCCTTGCAGTTAAGGGCCCAGCAGTGACAGCTTGGTGGTACTGGGATTTGAACTTCTGACCTTCTGATCCTTACAGAGGGAGCCAGATGCGAGGGTGCAGGCATTGAGGGTGGAGCTGAAATACTGGCAGAAGCAGCGGCAGGACCTAGAGAAAGCTCGTCTATTGATTGAACTCATCCGCAAGAGAGAGAGGCTCAAACGTGAACAGGTACACAATGCAACAATTCTTCTTACTGCAAATTGATTAACAAAGAAGAAAAATATGAGCTTAGTTTACACAACTATTTCAAGGAATCAATGTTAAAACATACACTATTATAGCGCATTCAGTATGTACCAAATAGGAAACTATTGGTGATTCTGCTAAAGAGGCTAAACGTGTTTGTGAGAATAGTGATGGTGGCTTAAGAAAGATGTTCTTGAGAAAAAATAATCCTCTTTTTTGCATGTGAAAGCTAAAACTGCAGCAGCTGACTTTGGAGCTTCAGCTCACACCCTCCTTAGTACTACTGCGCTCCACACTGGAGCGACTGCAAGAGAAAGATAGCGATTGCATCTTCATTTCACCTGTCAATCTCTCTGAGGTAAATACATGATAAAAGAAAGTAACTTCTTCCTTATAGTTCCATTTAACACATCTCTCTAAAGATTACAACAGCAGCTAGTTACACCAAAGTAGTTGGACTATAGATGCTCATACATGCATGCCTTATTTCATGAATGGAATATTCTGCCCTGGTAATACTAATTAACTAATATTTATTATGTGTTTCTGACCTTATTGTTAATTTCTGACCTCTGACTATAAAATATCAGTTCACTACATTTAAAGGGTTTATAGTAGTTATTTAAATATTTAAACATTTGACACATTAATTGGTTAAATCTATAAAACTAACTATAGAACATGACTGTTCATCATAAACTGTGCATCATAAACTCATGATCACTAATGTAAGGTGGTTATCTTGTTGCTAGTTAACATGTATTTCCATGTTTTTCCATGTTGTAGGTTGAATGTACGGGGCTTATAAATCACAACATTCAGAATGTACGTACATTAAAGGAAGTTTCAAAGGTCCACCATTTGTTCATATGGTGCAACTAGCTGCTGGGCAACATGTTTTTAAAAAAAATAAAGGGAAGAATTGTGCTCTATGATATTTTTTTTACCACAGGTTCCAGATTATCTGGAGTTTGTTTCTGAGCCAATGGACTTCTCTACAATGCGTGAGAAGCTGGAGGCACATAAGTACTGCTCCGTAGCAGATCTGGAAGCTGACTTCAACTTGATGGTGTCTAACTGCCTACGGTACAATTCAAGTGACACAGTGTTCCACAAAGCAGCCATGCAGCTCAAGAAAGTGGGTGGTGCTATCTTGAGGCATGCCCAGAGCCAGGCTCTCAGCGCAGGCTTTGACATTTCTACAGGCATGCATCTCCCTGACTCAGGCATCAAAGTAAACTCCAGCCAGTCCTGCCGGGACAAGGGTAAGTAGGGTTTGTTTTTAAATAGTCTGCAACACTTTCAGTCTTTTTTTCCAAAACACATTTCTCTTATGTAGTTTGGGACACCCTGCATCCATGTGTATATGTATGTTAATACACAAAGAGGTCCATGAGAGTTTGTCGTCGTCTTCTTCTTTTTCTTCTTTCGGCTGCTCCCATTAGGGGTCGCTACAGCGGATCATCCGTCTCCATACCACCCTTTCCTCTACATCTGCCTCTTTCACACCAACTACCTGCATGTCTTCCCTCACCACATCCATGAACCTCCACCTTGGCCTTCCTATTTTTTCCTACCTGGTGGCTCCATCCTCAGCATTCTTCTACCAATATAACTCATGTCCCTCCTCTGCACATGTCCAAACCATCTCAATCGAGCCTCCCTCACCTTGTCACCAAAACATTCTACATGGGCTGTCCTTCTAATAAACTCATTTCTAATCCTGTCCATCACTCCCAACGAAAACCTTAACATCTTCAGCTCTGCTACCTCCACCTCCTGTCTTTTACTCAATGCCACAATCTCTAGGTCCATAAGAGCTTGTATAGTGACACAATTTTTGGTTTCCGTATACCACTAGTACCACTAAGATTTTAAGTGCAATCGAGATGCGATCAAGATGCGATTGAGTTTCATCTTTAACTCGCAGTTTTTAAAAAATATACAATTAATCATTTAGGAACATGCGCAGACTGTTGATTCTTTTGTGGCAAATTAAAGAGATTAAATGGTCTGGAGTTTATTCCAAGTGTGCATTTGGTGGTTATTCATGGTATCTCATTATGTGGCCCAAAGAGGTGTCAGAGAAAGTAAAGAAGGCATTCATAAGGCTGATAAAAACACATTCCTACCAGAGAGATAGAAGAAAATTTAGGAGTGGCCAAGTCAACAATGTGTTTATTAAGAGACGCAATGCAAAAGGTCCAAAAGCTCTTGAAGACCATGGAAGACAAGTAAGTAGATGATCCTTTACATAATTAAAAAAAAACTCACTCAAAAGTTTACTACAAAAACCTTTCAGTTCTGAAACAGAAATTCAAGTAAGAGGTGAATATGAAGAGGAAAGGAAGGGCTGTCAAACATAAAGGCATTAGGTTTTAATGCATGGGCATTTACAGTGCCATATATACAATAACAAGTAGTGCAAATCATTTTTACAAATATATTTTATTTCAAGAATTGTTTTACAGTACTTCCTACTGATAGTGCTGTCAGTAGTTTTGCTTGTGCATTTTATTGTGTGTAAAAACAAAAACATAAGACAAAAGCCCACTCATGGTTTTCAGTATTGTACATCATTAAAACCTTAAACATTAACAGACGTGTAAAAACCTTTTTATTTGCAGTGTATTTGTCTATGGAGCAGAGTGTTTACAATAATACAGATGTTTTTGAAAGACACTGATCAATAGTATACATTTCTGACCAACAGTTTTGTCCCCTCTGTAATTTCTGTATATAGTGGACATGCTTTTGGACCCTGAAAATAGAATTCACATGTCTCCAGAGGCCCAGCTGAAACAACTGCTTGAAAAGTTGGACATGGTGACAACCATGTGTACCAGTGGAGCGCGCACTAAACGATTGCGACTGTTACGCAGGGAAATCAATAGTATACGTCACAAGCTCAACCGTCAGCAGCGAACTTCACGACTTCTCGGTGGCAATACCAAAAAGGAAGGCAAGAAAGTGAAAGTCCCAAATAAAAAAAAATTTAATTATGCAACAATCACTTCAGGTACTCCCTACTTTTAGAATCTTTAATTTTTTGCTTTATCATTACTTTATCAACTTGTATGTTCTATTTTTTTTTTCTCAAGAGATTTCCCAAACTAATTTGAGTTTATGCTCTCCTGGCTTCAGTGTTAAACTTAAATATATTTTACCAAATAAAATTTTTTTGAGACACTAGGTATTTTTGCCTAATCATTGCTTGCAGGTAAATTTTTCGATATTATTTTTTAATAAACAGTTTAATTAAAAACATTTTTTTTTTTTTTTCATTTTTATTTCAGGTTTGAACAATGATCTTAAAAAGAAGGATTACATTCATGAGTCAGAGAATTGCTCTACTGCTTATCAAAACATCAGGTAAAGAAAGGTACTTCCTTTCACTTAATGCACATCAGAGATATAATGACTTGCGTGTGCGTGTGTGTATTATTATAATGTGTTTTGCAATTATTAGCTCTGCACTTCCCAAACGCAGTCAAGGTAAACCATCCTTGAACAAGGTCCCAGTTGTGGAGGGAGAGAACAAAAAGGCTGATTCAGGTAGATACAAATATGAGCTAAGTTAAACTTGAATATTTGTTCCACATATTAGGAATACTGATTATTACAATTTATTTTGGGCCTGTTTAACGATACCCAAAGAGACCAAATTGGAGCCTCTCAGCTTGGTTTGGGCTAAATGCAGGGGGTATCCTTCATATCCCGCAATGGTAAGTTTTTCTGTAAATCACTCATTAAATCAACAAAACGGATAAATTGCTTAATTATCCTAATCATGCTGGTTATCTGCAGATGGTAGATCCTGACATGCCCAAAGAAGGAATTCTTCCTAATGGCATTGTAATCCCAGTACCACCGCAAGACGTGCTGCAACTGGGTGAGCGCAGACAGGTGGAGACTGAGGACAAGTTAT
Organism: Silurus aristotelis; assembly: GCF_946808225.1. Taxonomy (NCBI): domain Eukaryota; kingdom Metazoa; phylum Chordata; class Actinopteri; order Siluriformes; family Siluridae; genus Silurus; species Silurus aristotelis. The sequence goes on along the minus strand of NC_139601.1, from coordinate 8,426,215 downwards.
TCCTTGTGGTGTTTTTTGACACGAAAAGAACTTGGTAAGCAACCCAAACTCTAAGCTAGAATATTTTATATTTTTTTTTATATTCAGATTCAGTGATGATAATAACAAGAAATGTATATAATAAATGTATGTATACAAATGTGCCTTAAATACTTTTACTTTTTTTTTTTTTTTTTAGTTTTGAATACTCTAACATAGGCATAGGCAAATATGGATTATTTATGCAAATGCATGTTTATTATTAGTGAATTCAAACTCAACATAGAGCATGAAGACAAAATATGCTTGTCAATTTTTTAAAGCAATTATAGTGTTTTAAATTTCATAAATCATCAATCATAAATGTTTAATTTGCCAGATGTGTGCATCATGGCAGTTTTTGATTTGAGACTTGACGCATCAGTAAAACAAATGTTTAGTAATTGAAATAAATTTTTCATTGTTGTTTTTTATTTTGTTTTATACCTGAGTAAAAAAAAGAACATTGTGAATAAATATTTATTGTGTTGACGGGTTTAAATTTTGCCTCTTTTATATTTATTTATTTCTATTTTTATTCAAATTGTTGCATGTTATTAAAATTAGTGCGTTTAAATTAATTTGCGTTAACGCATTAATTTTGACAGCCCTTTATAATTTATATATTGATATTTATATAAAAAACGCATTAATTTTGACAGCCCTTTATAATTTATATATTGATATTTATATAAAAAACGCATTAATTTTGACAGCCCTTTATAATTTTTGTGTGTGTGTGTGTGTGTGTGTGTGTGTGTGTGTGTGTGTGTGTGTGTGTGTGTGTGTATATATATATATATATATATATATATATATATATATATATATATATAATAAAATTATTACATACACCCAGAATGTTTTATATTTTCAGTTCTTCGAAGTAGACACCTTTTGATTTAATGAAAGCTTGGCACACTCTTGGCATTCTCTGTCAGCCTCATGAAGTAGTCACCTGGAATGGTTTTCTAAAAATTTTGAAGTGTTTCCAGAGGTGTTGAGTGCCTGTGTTCAGTCTTCCTTGTGTTTCTTGGCCCAAGCAAGTCTATTCTGTTCCTTGCTCTTCCAAAGTAACAGCTTCTTTGCTGCAACTTGACTATGAAGGACTGAGTAGCGCAGTCTCCTCTGAACAGTGAAAGTTGCAATACGTCTACTACTTGAACTCTGAGCAGAATTTTTTCTGAGGCT